>NC_083602.1:70594599-71219599 GCF_029168945.1 Cannabis sativa
AATTTTTAAAATATATATATTTGAAGAGAAATGGTAACTTTATTTAAACATAAGCTTCAACCATTATAATAGATAAGAGATGAGTAGGAGCAGTACTCTCACTGAAAATACGATCTGGATACAAACAAGAGCTACAAGTAAGACAATGCCCAGTTTTATTTATTGAATGTTTAATAAAACATAACTTTACTAAGGGTAAAGAGGCCAACATTGATCGACAAGCAATCACATTGTGACCAAAAGGAGAAGGGATATCAAAAGAGCCTTGGACTGCTTGAACGACAACCAAATAGTCAGTTTCAACTTGTACTCGATTCCATTGATTCCGTTTGATCCAACTCAAAGCCACCTTAATCCCCACCACCTCAGCCATAGTCGGATCTACTCGACCAACAAGTGAGACAGTAAAACCTTCTATGAACAGGTCGTAGTGATCACGAGCCACACCAACCACCCCAAACTTCTCTTCACTAGCAAAAATTGCTCCATCAACATTTTACCTTAATCATTCCCGAAACTTTTTCACCCAATGCTCCAGTCCATTATAATCCAAAGAAACAAACAAAGACCCCATTCTCCTTTGTTGAGCATTTCTCCAATGATTAAGGACCTCTCTTGCCAATACAATAACCTCAGCAATCGAGGTAGTTTTTTCCTGCCAAACCATCTCATTACGGGAATGCCAGATAGCCCAAAGAACCATGACCAATTTGAGCTATTGCAAAATGCTACAGCAAGGACTGACTAAACCAATCCTAAAAATCCACACCAGTAATTCGACCAAATTTCAAAATTAATCTGTGCCAGCAAGATTTTGCAAAATGGTAGAGGACAAAAAGATAGAATATAGTCTCAGTCACTTGGTGACAGAGAGGACATACCTGATCAAGGGAAACATGCTTGGTAGCGAGCTGAACTTTCGTAGCCAAACAACCACTTAAAGCACACCACACAAGTTGTTGGACTTTTGGAGGAACATGTAACTTCCAAACTATTTTCCAAATCTTCATATCAAACTCATTAATAACCATAACATCAACTTCGAGAAGTATTTTATATGCATCTTTAATAGTATAATCAACATGTAGATCTAAATACCAATATCAATTATCCATGGTAGTCTCTTGACTAATGGGAATGTGGAGGATAAGCTCCTTATCCCTTTCATTAAAAATGTCATTAACAATCTCGAAATCTCATTCCTTACACTCCATCATTTGGCATGCCAATTCTCCATCCCAATAAAAGTTGTAGTAATCCAGGGATACGAAACATCAGTAAGCCAAGAGTTAGTTTGAACATTTATGCTCGTACCAGGACCAACTAAACACCTAGCTCCTTTCTTGATCAAATCTTGCATTTCAAAAATACTTTTCAAAATAAAATTAAGATTAACACCAATAGAAACAGTCAAAAACGTACTACGAGGATAGTAATGGGCTTTCTAAACACGACTAACAAGAGATGATTCATTTGTGACTAGCATCTAAGCTTGCTTTCCTAACATGGCCAGGTTGAAATCCCTTAAATGACAACAACCAAGGCCCCATGATATTTATGGCAACACAAATTCTTCTAGCTCGACCAATTTACCCCATGCCTTTGAGAGGAACCCGAACCCTACCAGTATATTTACTCATCGTCCCTTCTAGTTTGTCACACGTTTCAACGGGAAGCAAGATGACTGACATAGTATAAGAAGGCAAAACTTGAGCAACTATTTTATTCAACAGTGTTTATAATGTATGGGTTTGTAGTTACTTATATTTTGTTAATAAAATATAAATATAATAAATTTTTAACATGAATGAGAAATTTTTAAAAGAAATTAAAAAAACACATTATATATAAATACATATATATTTATTAAAATTATATGTTATATATATATATAAATTAACAACAAATTAATTAGAATATTAATTATACTTAATATTTTATAAAATTGAAATAAAAGATTAGTTAGGGATATTATTGTCTTTTAATATAGATTTTATAAAGAAAAAATTTATTTACACCCAAACAATTTCTAAAGACACCCCATTTTAATAATTTTTATTTTATACAAAATTTATATTTTTAATTGTACTAAGTTTTTTTTAATCTTTTCTTCCAATTCATATTCTTAATAAATATACCTATCAAATAAAAATAAACTATATTTTAAAAATTGTGATAAAAAAAATTAAAATAAAAAATTATATGAAATTTTCTTAGAAAAAATAAAAGAATATAGACATGAGTTAAAAAAATTATGAAAATGAAATCAAATATTGAACTTAACATAAAATAAAGTGAAAAAAAATTAAAAATATTAAAAGTAATTTTTAAAAATTATTTAAGTTTATTTTTTTTTTAATAATATGGTGTATTTATCATTTTATGGGGGGCAAATAGAACTTCCTTTTTATAAATAATTATGTTTAATAATTTTTTTTTTTTACATATATTAATAAATGGAAATTTGATTTTCTATACTTAAAAGTTTTCAAAATTTTTTTTTTGAACCAATACATTTTATACTATGAAAAATATGCCTACTTTACCTAAATCCCAAAATTACCCCTCTCAAAATCCCACACCCATCAGCCCTCTCTCTCGCCTCTCTTTCTTTCTTTCTCTCTTTCTCTCGGTGCCGCACAGATCACACAATCTACCTGCAGACCACCCACGCCGTCAACGCTCAAACCATTTCACCGCCCACACCTTCAAATGCACCACCACGGCTCACCTCCACCACCCACCCACTGTACTGCCCCCTCTCACTCTCTTCGTCTCTCTCTCTCTCGAACAGAAAAAAAAAAAAAAACATATGGTCCGATGGTCGGACCACATGGTCCGATGGGGTCCGACCAATCGGACCCATCGGACCATGTGGTCCGACCACCATGTCCATCTCTCTTCGTTTTCCTTAAAAAAAAATATATATATATATATATGGTCCGATGGTCGGACCACATGGTCCGATGGGTCCGATTGGTCGGACCCCATCGGACCATGTGGTCCGACCATCGAACCATATGTTTTTTTTTTTTTTTTTTTTTTCCTGTTCGAGAGAGAGAGAGACGAAGAGAGTGAGAGGGGGCAGTACAGTGGGTGGGTGGTGGAGGTGAGCCGTGGTGGTGCATTTGAAGGTGCGGGCGGTGAAATGGTTTGAGCGTTGACGGCGTGGGTGGTCTGCCGTGGGTCTGTGGGTGCGGCACCGAGAGAAAGAGAGAAAGAAAGAAAGAGAGGCGAAAGAGAGAGAGAGGGCTGATGGGTGTGGGATTTTGAGAGGGGTAATTTTGGGATTTAGGTAAAGTAGGCATATTTTTCATAGTATAAAATGTATTGGTTCAAAAAAAAAAATTTTGAAAACTTTTAAGTATAGAAAATCAAATTTCCCATTAATAAATGGGTCCACGATTACTTAGAGCATTATAAGTAGTTAGTTAGGGATACTATTATGTTTAATAGTTAGGGATAATTTTGAGTCAAAAAAAATAGTTAGGGATATTTTTATAGTAATTATTATGCATTGAGTGATTTTAGTTTAATTACTACACTTGGAAAGGGTCTTCTTCACCTTCTTTCGTTCTTGCTCCAATCATAAGTAGTTTTAGAGAAATTGTTCTATGCCCATTAAATCTAGAGTAAAAATAATTAACTATATATATTAATTAAATAACAATAAAAAAATAGTTATTCTTATACGATAAAAAATTAAAAAACACTAAACATCAATAACATTAATATTGAAATAGATCTAAGATCATATCTATTTATTGACGAAAATTATACTTCACAATTTTAATATTGTGAACTTACTATATATGAGGAGTGCTAAGGACACTCTCTTTCACACTCTCTTTTGCACTCTCTTACTAATTTAGCGACACATGTCATCTTTTAAACAATATCTATTTTTACTTAATAACTAGTCATAATATTACATTTCTATTACATTGATGCCATTTTAACTAATTTACTCAAATAACTTCTATTTATCAAAGAGAAAAAAAAATATTAAAAAAAATCATAATAAATAAATAAATAAGCTAAATTTTATAATGTTACATATATTTGAAAAATGAGAAATTTTATTTACACCTCAAAAACTTTGAAAGATAAAGACTTATTTTAATAATTTTTATGTTGTATAAAATTATATATTTAATAGAACTAAGTTTTTTTAACTTTTTTCTTCTAATTCATATTCTTAAAAAATATACCTATCAAATAAAAATAAATTATATTATAAATATTACGACAAAAAAAATTAAAATAAAAAATTATATGAAATTTTATTAGCAAAAAAAATAATAAAAATTATACATGGTTTAAAAAAATTATGAAAATAAAATTAAAATAAATATTAAAATGAACACAAAATAATGTAAGAAAAAAAATGGAAAAAACATTAAACATAATTTTAAACTTTATTTTTTTAAAAATATTAAGGTGTACTTATCTTTTTGTGGAGTGCAAATAGAACTCTGCTTAAAAAATTTAGTTATAATATTATAATAAAAACTCTAAAGAATATAACTTCTACTAGATGTACGGCTTTCACAAAATATTTTAAAATAAATTATTCGTCTTAAAAAATCAATCACAAAAAATTAATGCATATATAACAATAATGTATCTTTTTTGTTTTCCTTCCTCTTGGTTTTTTTTACTTTAATTGTTTATATTTTGCTTATTTTCATTTCTTTATATACCTATTGCATTATAAATTAATACTTGTACATGTCACAAACTTGAAAATATTATTATAAATACGAGTATTTTTTTTATGTACTCCTATTAGTAAATGATATAGATATATTTTCTAGAAAAATAAAAATAAAAATAGGTTATATGTAAATATGTGCACATTAATTTTGTATATATTATATATTCAACTTGCACTAAAAACAATTAACAATAATGTAATTTTACATACATATTATAATAGTAATTATGTTTATATAGATTGTATACACAAGTGGGGTGTGGTATGAGGTGTTTCAATTTTTTTAAAAAAAATTCTTTTTTATTAATTAAGAGGAATTAACAAAACATATGTAACAATAAAAAATTTATATATGTGTATTGTATTGTATTTATTTATTTATTTATTTTTATTATGACTTATTTTTTTTAAAATATTTATTTTTTAATAAATTAAAAATTATTTGAGCAAATTAGTGGGAATGGCATAATTGTAATAAAAGTATGATATCATGACTAGTTATTAAGTAAAATTAAGTCTTGTTGAAAAGATGACATTTGTCATTAAATTAACTAGAGAGTGCAAAAGAGAGTGTGATAGAGAGTGTTCTTAGCACTACTCTACTATATATTTTCAACAAAATTTGAAATGATTTTGTTGATCAAGAAAAACAAAAGAGAATAATAATTTGAGTTTTTATGCTTACATTTAGTTAAAAAATTTCCCATAAACACATAATAACTAATATTTGTAAGATATGACAATTTTTATGATATCCTTAAAATACCTCCCATTTACATCACCCCATTTACACAATTGGATCCCACTCATCGGACCCCACATCGGACACAATCGGACACATCGGACTAATGGGACTCCCCCCCATCGGACCCTATATCGGACCAATCGGACCCACCATCGGACCCATCGGACATACATCTCCTACCTCGCAAACTCACAGTTTCATTCGACCCTTATCGGACCCTATCGGACCTACATCAGACCCTATCGGACCTTGACCAAAATCACAGATCTGAGATTCTAAAACTTAAATATATCCCTAAATCTAACAAAATCTATCTTTAACACTAAAATCACAAACAAAATCAATAAAAAAAAATAAAAAATGGTAGTGGTGCTTTGGTGGTGGTGCGTCGTGGGTATCGGGGTTTGGCAGTGGTTCTCCTCCGTGCGATTGAAGGTCGGAATGGTGGGTCTCCTTCGTGCGGTTGTGATGGTGGAATGGGTGGGTGTGGGTCGGAATGGTGATGGTGATGTGGGCAAATTGGGGTTGCGATGGGGAGTCGAGCGAAGAGGCAAAGAAAGAGGTTAGAGGGAAGGAGAGAGAAACAGTTTGGGATTTTGAGAGGGGTATTTTTGAGGTTTATGTAAAATGGTCCTATTTTAACAATTACCCATACTTTTGGTTTTCCTAACCAATTATACCTTAAAACATGCATAAAACATTAAATTTCCCTTTTAGAACGACATGTCACTGTCTTATTCCTCTGCTATATATATAAATTTTTATTGATAATTAAATCATAAAACTTTTAATATTTTTTTATATTTTAATAATAATATAACTAGCTATAACCACACATTCATAATATATATTTATATTAAAAATTAAAGAAGCCTCACAGAAAATTTTATTATATAATTTCAAAACTTTTGTTTTTACTGTATCTCACTTGTAGTTATTATAGTACTATATACATTCATCGTTAATATTATTATTGTATCTTAATTATTTGTAATCACTACTACATTTATTATCACGTATAAATTTTAAGTAGTTACAATAAATTATAAATATTCCTTTTCTTATTAAAAACAAATTATAGATATTTTTTTTCCAAAAATTTCATGAATAGTACATGAATATATTTCTTTTAATTATAATTTTACTTAAAATTAAATCAAATATTTTAAGAAAATGACATTAGGTATCTTGAGGAGGAGCACGAAGTTACGTTTAGGTTGCAAAACCTAGAGGAAATTTAAGTGTGTCGAGCCTGCGTGCACCTTTGAAAGTGCACAATAATTAGCACCAATGGATTTGGCGATGAAGTTTCTTCAACATTTTCGTAGCTCAAAGGTGCACTCAACACCACTCCTTCCCTTGGTTCGAAAAATTGACTCCTTCATACAGAAGTCTGTTGGGAATATTTTACTAGGATCTAGATTTACTAACAAGTATATTGATTAACATCCTAAATATGAATTCTCTGAAACAATGAAATAAACACATAAGGGTTTAAGAAAATCTTACATTGATTGTAGCAGAATATAATGACTCCTTGCGTTCAAGATCTCTAGCCCTTAATTCCTTTATGTAGGAGAGCATTATCAAGATCTGAACCTGGATCTCTTTCTCTCCTTCGGGTTTGGCTACCACCGTCTTACTCACTATAATTGAGTACTTGACTTGCTATGTGTGGGCACGTCACTCATCACTAAGGCTTTTGAATATGGTGAAGAACAATGAAGGAGGTGAAATCTCTATAGAAGGAACTCTCTCATCTAGGTTTGGTTGAATAGTCAAGTTGACATATTAATTTGACAAAGTGTCAAAAGTGGATGAGATGAGAGCATCATGTTCCTTTTATAGTGTTTCAACTAGGGGTTAGGGTTGAATTTTATGGATTAAAAAAGAATGAAATATTGGGCAAAAATAACTTGTTGGTCGTACACTTCAAAGGGCCAAACTCTAGTTAGATTTTTGCCACTTTATTCAACCACTTATTCTTCCTTTCAATAATACCATATTTTCTAATTCAACCTTATAAATGCAAAAACTATTTATTTAATAATTATAATTAATTACTAAATAAAATTGTCATTTATGTAATTTATTAATTAGACCATACAAAGTCTCTTAATTAACAAATTGACCCCAAAACCTCTTTTCTTCACAATTAAGCCCTTGCTTAGAAAACTCTTAAATAAGACATAGTCTAATTTTAGAATTATAATTGATTAATTAAAATCAATTAGCTGAGTCGTCAATCAGTATTATCTCAACTAGTGAGGGGATCATGGGCCTATATAACCGAGCTTTCAATAAGTAGATCTGGAATTCACCAAGAAAATTCTCAACTTATTAATTCCTCATTGAACCACTATAGAACTTGGAATTAAATACACTCTCAGTTATATAGAACGCTCTATATGTACCACGATATAGATACGTTATAATTATCCATTGTTACAATCCTAATAGTCAAGGATCCTCTATAGATGATCTAAACTGAATAGGGACAAATTTACCGTTCTACCGTTCAATGTATTTTATCCTTAAAACACTTAGCTACCTATAAATGATATTTCAGTAAACTAATATAATTACTGAAATGAGATCTCAATCCTTTATCTCTATTCAGCCAAGCTCAAAGGAAATCATCATATCACTTCTATGTCCAAATAGAAGCTATGGATTCCATATCTATGATTAGCGCTACCACTCAATTGTACTATCATGTTCCCAAAATGTACGTATCACCTAGACCAAAAGGTAGGCTTAACTAACAAATCAAAGAACACAAATAACACTCTTGAGATCGAACCTAACCATGTCAGGATTAAGATCCATAGACCTAAGATCAACCATTGATATTGACTTAGAAAGATATAACGGTAAATTTATGATATCTTATATAAGACCAATATCGCTCCCTTCCAATGTATGCTCCATACATCCGATACTGGTAAACTTTGTCAATGCCCTGGAATGACATAACAGTTATCCAAGGTGTAAGTATACCAATCGCTGATTATCATGCCAGTCTAAATCCTGTGAACTGACAAATTAGGGAATTAAACTTTTGAACATATAACATGATTATATTCCATTGTGCTGACAACACTATAATCATGAATAAATACATATGTTTTGGACTTAATAGAATTTATACATTAAACAAAATCATGAGATAAATCATGTGAACTATCCAACATAAAATGCGATTTCTGATCTTTATTAATTAGTAAATCTGATTATATTGAAATGAATTTTATATAGGGCACAAAACCCAACAAACTCCCACTTGCACTAATATAAAACAAAAAGTGTATTTCAATTAATCTCAACACCTTGATATCTAGATCAAGTGTAGTATGTAGTATTCTCTCCGTAATAGGATCTGACAGGTTGTATTCAATACAATCTGTCCTCCACCATTACATTTCCTTAATCACAAAATCCTTGAGATTGTGAAATTTCTCTCTTTATGTCTACTCCTCTAAGGATACTGGATTCTTTACTTTTTGGCAACTACTTCTGCGTTAGTCAGGAAGTAACACTAGTAGTTAATAAATGTTGGTACAATGCCAAAAATGTGTAGAACTTTCCATAGACTGAATAAGTATCTTTCCTGCAACTTTAACATTTAGTCTCTCTGGTAGACTTAGAGACTTTAGATAGGTTTTTACACTTATCCAAAATCACTACTCCACCCCCAGAGTAATCACCATCTTATCAGTAGACTTTCTAGCACTAAGTGAAGTATAGAAACCTGATTTGGTGTAGTCTAAGAGTATTAAATACCACCCTTATCGACTAACATATAGTTCCTCTTCTTGATCTTAAGATTTACTTGATTGTCTTCCAATATTTCTTTCCTAGATTAATCTGATACCAACCCATTACTCCCACTCAACAGCAGGTGTCTGGTCTAATGCATACAAAAGCATATTTGAGACCTCTCACTGTTGATTCAAGGAATTCTTTCATTGGTCTTTATCTTTTCTGGAATAGTTGAAACTTTTCCTTAGATAAATAAAATCTATATCTAGAAGTCGAGAAGCTTCTATAGATTGCCATTAGAAAAAAAACTGCTCCAAGGAAATTTTTGAAAATAAGTCTATTCAATGAACTTAACAAAAATTCCTGTTCCTAGTATTATAGGTTTGAGATTACCTATTTGTGTGTATATAGAAATTTTTAATCTGTACATATATATGTTTTATTTATATATATGTGTATTATTAATATGTAGATATTCTAAATATATATATAAGTTGTATATTTTTTTATTTATATATATATGTGTATATATAAAATATATAGTATATATTAATGTGTATATAATTTATATATATTGTATACAGTGATATATATTGTATTGTGTTTATTTGTAGCTTTCATATTTAATTTCAGTAATTGATAATATGGTTTACTATTTATTTTCAGATTGAAGAAAATTTTTAAGCACTTTGGAGAAAGTGTACACAAAATTTCTTTTGTGAAATGTATGTTTTTAATAATGTGTATTTGTTTGTTTTATATTAAATTTTATTTAAATTAAATAAGTTTGTTGGTAAGTTTAGTAAAAATATGAAAAGTTTAGTAAATTTAGAATGATGAAAAAATGTAAAAAATTAGAAAAATAAATATATTAGTTTATAGTGTAATATGTCAAATGAAATTTTTTATAATAATAATTGTTTTCATTAAAAAGTATAGTAATTTTTTAGTTTTTGAATAGATTAATAAATAATTTAAATATTACAAATCAAAAAGATTAATTAGAAGAATTTATTTATTGTTTAATTTAAATAAAAATTGCAATTAAATGAATAAAACTATTTTGATATCGATGGGAATCCCCACCGAGACCTACTTATGGGGACTTTATATTCGGTGATGGCGGAGAGGTATAGTAAGCGAAAGATACTCAGACACAGGCATTTTAAACAACATTACAAAAAACTAGAAGATTGGGAGACAGTTCTCAAATTCCCTCCTGACTACTTGAATACCGAGACTTGGAAACCGGTTTGCGAATTGTTCATTAGCGAGGCATTTTTGAATCGTTCAAGTAAAAATAAATCGAATCGACAACTAACGAAATATCCAACAACGCAAGGCACAAAATCGTTGGCTTCCATATGCCACGGAATGGTATGTATTAATTCTTTAATTGTTAATAATATTTTTCCCTTATAATAAACTAACTTAATTGTTTATGTTCGTATAGGGGGGTCCTCCTGGAGAGCATGTAGTTGAAGCATGGAAGAAGACTCATGTGAAAAAGCCGTCTAGCACTTTCGTTAATGAAGCTGCTGCAAAAGATTATGTAAGTGAATAAAATGATTTATTATTAAAATTTATATTTTATATTAATTATATATTCTAATAATTTTTATTTAAATAGGAGGAACTGATCAAGGAGCTTGATAGGAAAAGACTTGAACGGCAATCCCAGAGTGATACGTCTGGTACTGAATCTGATACTGGTTATCAGTTTGACGTTTTGGAAACAGTTCTAGGCGAAAGATCTGACTATCAAAGAGGCGTGGGTAAAAGGCTCAAGGGCAAAGGAAAGAAATCAATCCCTCAAACTCAATCGACAGTGCCTCCCACACCAACTACTGAAATGATGAGCACTGTGGCAGAAATATTCTCAGCTATGCGTGCCACTTGGGGGGCTAATTTGACACCTAAACAACGTGCTCATATATTTAACCCACGTTTTGAGAACTTTATTCAAACGTATAGTCAGTCGCAGTCGCCTGGTGGTTCATCTTCTCAGAGTTATACCGCTCCTCCAGAACAGCAACAACAACCTCCTCAACCACAACAGCCGTCTTCGCAACAACAATTCCAAAGTTTGTCACAGCAGCAATTTGAAAATTTTTTGCAGCAGCAACCCCAATCTTTTCCTCAGCAGCAACAACAGTCTGGTCTGCCATTGGGAAATAAGTTCTTATACCGAACACCATCAGAGTCTCCTCCACTCGGCTCAAACTTTGCTGATTTTGGATTATTTGGGAGTTCATCGCAGGAGAACCAATTTTATTCAACTCCCATTTTTAACTAAGCTGAGCTCGGTAATTTAACACTGGATTTATCATCAGACCAAGCATATGTGCCTTCTCCGCCACAGGCTTCGGGGACTCGTAACGATAATAATCCGGATCAAGACTTTATAATTGGAGACCTTAATGAAGATGTTAATGAATAATTTATTTATATTTTTTAATAATTTAGTTTAATTTTGAGACAATATTGTACTAGGATTAATATGTTAAAGTTAATTACCTTGGAGACATTTTTAAATTATCAATAAATTTTATTAAATTATTATAATTATATTAATTTGATTTTTATTTATCAAATATTTATATAAATAACTATTTATTTATATATAAATATTTATTAAATATTTTTTTTTTATTTTATAGACAGTAGCGGCGGAGCATTAGCGGCGGGACCCCGTCGCTAATGCTCTTTGTCAGTCTCGAAACACAAAACTGACAAAGAGCATTAGCGGCGGGGTCCTGCCGCTAATGTTCTGCTGCTATTAATAGTATTAGCGGCGGACCTCTTTTTTGGCCGCTAATACTATTAATAGCGGCCAAGCATTAGCGGCGGACCAATAGCGGCCGAAGTCCACCGCTAATACCCGTTAGCGGCCAGAAAGGACAGTATTAGCGGCGGAGTGGTCCGTCGCTAATGTTGTTGAATGTTGTAGTGTTAGGCAATGGCTAGTAACTTATCATAGACCTTAAACTATAATCAATATGCAAATCGAATTTCTGGGGAGGTAAGTTTGGATACAATTTAAAAAATCAACTTAATGATCTTTGAACTGCATATCTACCAAATATTTCTCCACCCCTATCAGTTCACAAGATCTTTAACCACTTACCTTAATGGTTTTCTACCATTGCTAGAAATTCATGAAATTTCTCAAACATTTCAATTTCTTAGCATAAGGTAAATTCTAGAGTGATCGTCTTAAGAATATAACGATAACTCATATCCACCCCTGAAGGTACATCCATATGCCAATATAGATGATCTTACATTCAAGTGGATATATGCATGTTTAACTCTTTGCAGAGAATGATCTTGTCAAAACTACCAAGAACAAGATGCAAATGCCATAGATATATAAGAATATGGTTGTGGTCTTTTGATGACTTAGGTCTAGTCACAATAAAGAGTTCTTAGAATAGTCCAAGTGGATCCTGGTCACAGAATACTAAACTCATATTCCATATATTAACATACAGTTTGAATCCATTGACAAAAAATGAAGGTTAATAACTTGTGAAAGTTGAGCTGTATTGTATTCTGGAAACAGAAATATAAAATGGGCACCATTCTAGCAACCTTTTATTCGATCAAAATAAGAATCCAACGTTGTCCCGGTAGGCGAGAGTCAAGGTTATTCTTATTTTATGAGCTTCCACCATTGTTTCATACTTCGTAAATTTATCTCTAAGTAATCACTGTAGGGAAGAGTCTAATAGAGACAAAAACTTACAAAATACTTATCATAAGAGATTGTTACGGTGTTAAATGCTTCAAAGAATAACCATCCATTAAGGGGACGAAGTCTAGCGTCTCGAGGTTATATTGAAAACAAATTAACCATGTAGGACCAACAATGGAGATCGAATGTCCTTATAACTAAAGCTCATTATTTTAAAGAGTTGTATTTTCAGTTGATACTTATGTTAATTTATGTATTTTAATATATATTTATTTAATTAAAATTACTAATTTAGATAAATCTAAATTTAAATTTTAATTTAATATTTATAAAATTATAATTTAGGAAGATCTGAAAAATAAAAATAAAAAATAAATTATTTTCCATCCTTAGTATTAATTTTCTAATAAATATTACGAAAATTACTTAATTTAAGTTGGTCCAAGTTTAAATAATTAATTTTCAATAAATATATATAACTGAATTTGAAATCCAATGTATAAAGATACATTTTTCGAAATTCATAAAAAATAAAATAAAATAAAACTGGAAAAATTATTTTGATTTATGTTGGTCTAAAATGAAATAAATTAATTTTCAACATAAATATAATTTTCCTATTTAATTAAATATCTTAAGAAAAATATTAAATATTTTAGTGTCTAGATTAACACATACTCAACTTAAATATTAATTTTCTTATTTAATTAAATATATCTAAAAAAATACCAAAAAGTCTACCTAGAAAATATCTATCTAAATAATTCATAAACTAATTACTAATTTTCTAATTAAAATATATATTAGTCTATTTATTTTAATAAATCATTAATGAAAATTACTTGATTTTAGTTGATCTAAAATTAATTAAAATTAATTTTCAACTTTAATCTAATTTTCAAAATTGAAAAATTTCGAAATATCTGCATTTAAAATAAATAAATGCAATTCGAAATTACATGGGAAAATGATTATTTAAATAAAATAAAGTAAAATATATTCTGAAAAATATTCTAATTTAAGTTGATCTAAAATTAAAAAAAAATCCAACTTAAATATAATTTTATATTTAATTAAATTCATTAAAATAGAAATAATTGAGTATCTACAATAAACTCAACTTAATTATTAATTCTAATTCAATATTTAAGAAAATATTCTAATTTAAGTTGGTCTAAAATTAATTAAAAAATAATTTTTAACTTAAATATATTTTCTTATTTAATTAAATTTCATGAAATAGAAACAAGTAATTAAGTATCTTAAATAAAATAAACTTAATTATTAATTCTATTTAAGTTCTAAGAAAAATATTCTAATTTAAGTTGGTCCGAAATTAATTAAATAATTAATTTTCAACTCAAATATATTTTTCTACTTAATTAAATATTAGAAAATATAAATTAGTTACTAGAAATCACTATCTAGAATATTTCATTAAACCAAGTGATTTATCTAAATTAATTTTAAAATGATCCAATGAAAAATTAATTTCTGTTATAAATATTAATGATTATGTGGATGTCCAAATCTTTTATTTATTACCATGAATTGTAATGAACATTCCTCTTTTCCTTAGTTTCTCTTTTTCTTAGTTTCTTAATATCTCACTCTTGTATTTGTATAAATAGGGGTTCACCCCATTGGAATAAACAACTCAGAAATTCTCATTCACTTTCTCTTTCTCTCTTCATCTTCTTCTTCTTTCTTCTCATCTACTTTATATTATTTTATATTATTTTATAGCACGTTATCAGCACGAGTCTCTGCCCAAGCTTCAAGCATGAGTCTCTGCCCAAGCTTCAAGCATGAGTCTCTGCCTAAGACCCAATGTAAGTATTTTATTAAAGTTCTTGAATTGTTTCAAAGTCACGATACACTAAATATATATTTATATATATACTCATCTGACTGAAACAATTTCAAGAATCATTTAGTTTCCTCTTTCTTTTTATCTATATATCTATATATTATATGTATGTATATGTTTTTATATATTTATTATTAATTTCATATATATATTATGTTCTTATCATTCATAATATTTACAATATATGTGTGTCTATGATATGATAGAGAAAATCTATATAAATTATACATATATCCAAAAGATTATGTATTATCGATAAAATATTGCATATATCCTGAAGATTATGCACCATCGATAAAATATTGCATATATCCTGAAGATTATGCATCATCGATAAAAAATTGTATATATCCTGAAGATTATGCATCCTCGATAAAATATTGCATATATCCTGATGATTATGCGTCCTCAATAAAATCTTGCATATATCCTGAAGATTATGCAAACGTAATATTCATTATATAGTTGATGGATATATAATGAAAGAGATGAATACATATTTATATATATGTTCTTGTATTCTTTGAGGACAATGAAAAGTAATCTAATATCGATATAGATTTTGACAAACATTTCCTGAAGTAAATGTTTTATATTTGTCAAAAAAAAAATTATTGTATTTATGTGAATACAACTAAAGAATCATTAAAAATGATTATTATTGATGCAATTTTATAGTGGGTTTTGAATATCCAAAAAGAATGTTAAGAAAATTGCATTGAAACATTAAAGTATAAGAATAACAATGAGCATGACTAATGTTATTTAAATACACGAGGCATGTATTTATTGTTCATTATTCCCTGCAGAGAATGATACGAATTGAAGTCAATTACTTTTAAAGATTCCTCGTATTAGTTATGTTATTATACATTGTTATTACTTGCAATGTTGGAAATTATTGAATCTGACATATATTAAAGATTAAATTTTGCATACATCTTGGAGACTATGCAAAAATTGCATTCATATATTCTTTGAGATATCGTAAAAGAAATTGTTGAATAATTTCTTATATTTTTTATGGATGAACAAGTAATAAATTTTTAAGAAATTTATAATAATGTTCTACTTGTTCAACGTCATTCCCCGAAGTGAATGTAATGATTTTAAATAATCAATGACATTATTTACTAATTAAATATTTCCAAAAAAAGTGGAAACAACTAAAAGATGAGATACCACACAAAATCAAAGTGCATGAAATTTATATATCATGTGTGGAATTGAATAATAGTGGTCGCGTACCTGTAGTACAGACATACTTATAATCAAGATAAAAGTATACTTGATTATTGAATAGAATGTGAATTGTACAAATTTATTGTACATTTAGAATATTTAAATATCATTCCCTAAAGAGAATGAATAGACATGAAATTCTATTTCAAAGAATATAGATTTCACATATATTGGAAATGCCAAAAGCAAATTAATATATACATATTTTATTATTTCTTGAAATCAATAGTTTCAAACTATTGTTAGTACAGGATATGTATATATATAGTTACTATATAATTCAGTTTACATATTCCCAGAAGTGAATATATAACTTACTAACTTTTGTTAGTGATCCAATATAATCAAAGTGATAAAGAATCACAAAATGATTATTTGAAAAGCTTCCTGAAGAAACTTGGAGTAGTAAAATATATTTGTATGTACCTAGATGTATAACTTTTATCTAGTTATAAAAGTGATAAGAAATAACTTATTATATGTACTGGTTGTACATTTAAATATATAATATATCAAGTCATGATAATTAGACTGATGAATAGTCTATTAATAAATTAGACGACTTGTTAAAAAGATACCAGGAAAAATGAATGATATATTATGATTATATCTATTTGACCATTACAATAACATGATGAAGTTGTCATGTATCTTTTAAATTATACACATCATTGAATTGATGATAGTGATTCCTGAAGAAATATAAAGTTTGATAAACATAATAGTGACTCCTGAAGAGTGTATAAGTTTTGGAGAATAATATAATTATATTATTCGTGTATATAAAAATGAAACTTTTTATGATTACTTATATGTTGTAGTGATTTTACATTACCTTGTGAAAGTTTCATTGAAATACAAATTATAGTGAACCTGAAGTTCATGAATTGAATTATTTTGACATGATCAATCATATGCAATAAATTGTCAAAGAATTTGACTAAATTTTGTTGAAAAACCAGAAGATTCTTCTCATTGTTAATTTATAAGGCTCAAAAGAAGAATGTGCATATATTTGCACATAGAAAATATTTAAATTATATTTTCTTAACAATCTTGAGCTATTGTTAGATTTTTATTGCATAGTTTCTTATCAATGTGATAAGATTATATAATCATGCATTTACAAAATGTGTAAATTTATGTATTTCTAATTATACACGTATGACTCATTCTTAGAAATGAATTAAGTTCATAAAGATTGAACTTGAAACTAAAGTTTATTGAACCTAAAGTTCAATGTCATATAGTATATATGAGTTTAAACAAATATTGATTCATTGTGATATATTGAAATCCCTACAGGTGTATTAATATTATTAGATATCACAATTTTTAAAAAATCTCTCGATCAGGGGGAGAGAAGCAGTTGGGATCGATGATAATTTTTGAAAAATGATCCTTGCACAAAGTATATAAGAACAATATAGTTCAAAATGATATATACCAACTGCAAATCAATATTATTCAAAGTTGAGATAGAATGAGTTGAAAACGCCTGAAGCGTAAATGAACAATGTAGAAATTATTAATAAATGTTCATTTGATTTGTCCTGAAGTTGTTAAATCTAGAGGTACTCATGAAGATACCTTAATGTTATAAAGTATTAAAATGATAACCGTGATGAAAACGGTACTCGAAAAGACTCCCAAGAGAAGTTAGACATAACACATTTCATCATAATTGAATCCCTGAAGTGATTCGTTATAGGTACCTATAAATGATAAACATATTTGAAAAATATGTAATTTAAAGAGATCTCTATAAGTTATGTCAATATGGGAGGAAATTATCATTTATTGAAATTTTTGTCGACAATAAATATTGAATGTTTGCATATGCAATAAACTAACATGAGATAGCAAGGATCATGGTATTAGATTTGTCGAGAATCATCGACTTACATTTTGATTTTTGGCCAAAATATTATGACGCAATCCAGGCAAATTTACTCACATAAAGTGAAGTAAGACCTGTAGGGTGTGCAAATAAATATTTCTAATGAGAAATTTGCATATATGTATTTGTACATAATGAATTATTGTACAAAGTTTGCATAGACATGAGATTGATTGAAGTAAGGCTTAAATATTGAGAAAATATAATCATTATTTGATTATAGCCTGGAATATATTTTATGAGGATTTATAAGCGTCACATAAATGTTGCAACAAAAGATTATTTATTTGGAGCTCCTAATATAGTGAGAATTTGAAATAAGCCTTATCTAAAAATTCTAGAAGAATTTAATACATGTCTTAAGTGATATAAATTCAAAGTCGCGCGCACTATATGACAAAGATCTTTGTATGAAATAAAGACATGTAAGTAAATTATTATTTCAAAAATACCTATGGTTGTCTATGCAATATAAATACGTAAATTATACGTTGTGATAGACTCTTGAAGAGTTTTTGATTAATTGAAGAACAAACTTTTATTTCTTTTGTATATCGAGAAATATTAACTGTATAAAGTTTGTTCATTAGTATTGAAGTCCTAAAGTACTTCATATGTATCAAGAATTATAGATATATGATCATTTGATATGGAAATTAAGATCATAAAACAAGATGGAATAAATATATGGTCTTGGAGTACCATCATTGTTACAAATGAAAATTTATAGTACCATTAATGTGTTATGTTCATATCTACTTGAAATTTTAAATTTTCGTATGAACAAAGTTGTGTACACACATGAATGATACAATTAGTTGGATAAAGACTAATGTTCCACGAACCCCTCATCTATAATTTAGAAGTCCATACATACTCTGGAAGAGTTATAGAAAATATATGATCAAAGATTATATATGGTGATATTTTAAAAGTGATAACAATAATCTTATGAGATATATTATCACCAAAAGAATTATGGATCATATGTGCATGAGGGGAGACATATTCATGTTGCACTCTTTTTCCCTTAGTTCAGGTTTTGTCCCAATGGGTTTTCCTTGACAAGGTTTTTAGCGAGGCAACTTGCAAATAGTTATGAATATGAAATATATATTGTACTCTTTTTTCCCTTAGCTCAGATTTTGTCCCACTAGGTTTTTCTGGCAAGGTTTTTAACGAGGCAACTATAAATCATGTTAACATACTTGCATTTTATGAAGCAAGTAGAGAATGTGTGTGAGTGAGATCATTGACATAGCATATTCGGAAAACATATGGATTGCACTCAATAAAGAAGTATCAACCCAAGCAATTCTCTATGGATAATATTGCTTGCATCGTTCAACTAAAAGGATGGTACATTGAAGGAGATAGAGTTAGAACACATTTCACGAAATTCTTCTTTATACGCTTCAAGAAAATACATATTGGTGTTCAACATATTTAATCAAGTGTCAATCTTGTAAACTTATTCAAAAAGTTATTACCAACATCAACATTTGAGAAGATGGCAGACAAGATCGAAATTCGTCGATTAGAAGATCTCCACAAATGCCTAAATGAGGGGGAGTTAGTTTACACTATACTCTTTTTCCTTTGATCAAGTTTTCAGGAAGATTTTTAATAAGGCAGTTATTATGGACATCCAAGGGGGAGTGTTATAAATATTAATAATTATGTGGATGTCCAAATCTTTTATTTATTACCATGAATTGTAATGAACATTCCTCTTTTCCTTAGTTTCCCTTTTTCTTAGTTTCTTAATATCTCACTCTTGTATTTGTATAAATAGGGGTTCACCCCATTGGAATAAACAACTCAGAAATTCTCATTCACTTTCTCTTTCTCTCTTCATCTTCTTCTTCTTTCTTCTCATCTACTTTATATTATTTTATAACAATTTCATTTATTTTAAAATTAATTATGTTGCCAATTCAATTTTCATTAGGTTAAACTAGTATAATTAGCTTAATTCAACTATTTAAATAAGGAAAATGGGCCTTCAAAATTGGGGTTGTTCATGTGAGGGAGGGCTGGGTTCAGTATGTCGTACCCACTACTAATGGCCCACTAACTCTCACACAAGGCCCAAAGGAGAGGAATTTAACCTTTCATTAAATAATTGTTATTCATTGAATAAGCCCAATACTAATTGGATCTAAATAAAACTATCATAAGTGATATTTCATTTTAGCAACCTAGTCCATTTAAATATCTAGAAATAAATAGGCTTCCTATATGCATCAAAGCCCAAAAGCAAACATATAGGCTCACACAGATCAAGTTGATTTGGATGGGCCCTATCATGTTTCTAGGTTTACACAGATGAAAGAAATACAATATTTATCTGTTACAAATTATTTATAAGATCTATTGACAATTGGACTATGATTAAAATCAGATAATTGGATCTGTCAACAAGTTAATCATAACAATTTAGATCAAGTAAATAATAAGTTCGTTAAAAAAAAAAGTTTTGAATAAACAACTAAATACATAACAAACAATGTCCATGTAACAAATGTGAAATAAGATAGTAATATAATTAAATTATTATTTTAAACTAACCAACTAAATTTTGAAAATTTAAGGTTGTTAAAAACAATCTTAAATATCTCATTAAAATTTAAAATTAAAAAAAATGAAACTAATTTAAAATATCAAGGTTTATTTAAATTATTTTATCAAATTAAATTAAATATCTAATAAGATAAATGATTTGAAAATAACCAAATAGATATTTTCAACAATATTTTCTAATCTTATAATTTAATAAAATTAAAATAATAAAATAAATCAATTTTAAAATAGATATGGTTAGGCAATTATTATTATAAGAATAAAATAATAAATAAACCATAATTATTCATATTATATGTCAAAATATCTTAAATTAAGCATTATTCAAATTTCTACAAGAAAATCTAGGTTTTTCAAATATTTATGTTATAGTGAGATTTCTCTCACCTAGAAACTCGAGACCAGACCCCAATTTAGAGGACACGTATACTCAGATTTCCAATGAAAGCTGAGATGTCCATGAGGGACTCCTCGAAGTTTCAAACCTCGCTTAAGATAGAATCAGCGAGAGGTAGCGAGCATGACCAAAGTCTGATCGCATTCGAGACAAGAGAATAACTCGCATATATCGAATTATGTGCGAGTATCCTCCCCATGTCCGTGTATAAACCAGGAGACTGACTTTCTATAAATGCGAATTGGTCCTAAGAACACTGCAGCCTTGATAAACCAATATAGACTCGCATGTCTAGGTTCTATCAGCTCGTCATGCGATGTCCACAAAAGGAGACTATCTAAGGACGCAGACATCCTAAACATAATGATAAACCTGCGAGTTTAACATCGGAATATGAACAGTCAACTCGCAGATTCGGAAGACGCATACGTTGATGAACTTAGTAACTGTCGTTCATTTATTAATGTTAACGTTGTTTAGTTTAATTATTGTAATTCAATGTGTAAAAACGGATTGACAATGAATGCAATCCTTGTGTAATTGATCGGACACTTGCTTTGTATATAAAGGGGTGATCCACCGTTAAATAGCACCTACGAAACTCTTGCTACAGTGGACTAAGCAGACCGTGATCTGACTGAACCACTATAATCCTTTGTCTCATTGTTATTTCCAGTTTTTTGTTACTCATTTCTCATTCCCAGTTTGAGTACTCGCCACTCTAGGTTGAATACTCGCACTTGTTCTTCAAATAGATTTCTTTCTGTTATTAATAATATCATATAAAATTGGTGTCGCGAAATTCACTCAACAACATTTGGCGCCGTATGTGGGAAACGAGAATTAAAATATTATTCATTTCAAGTAAGAATACCATCATGGCTGGAAACCAAACAAACGGAGGTGCTAACAACGAGTCCATCAACATCGGAATGATGAACGTACCGTTATCTGGAGCTAGAATGCCGCCTGTGGACGTCGTTAATGGCGGAGTAGGGAGGAGCAACATCAGACCTCTCAATCTGTTCCCTGAAACAGCTGGTCCTCAAGTCGGGGAAATGTCCACACCACCAACTACCATGCACTTTCCACCTGTCACTCCGGCGGTGGTATCTGAGGGAATCATCCAACTCACCACTGATCAATATACTGCGATCCAGGACCAACTGCGTGCACTACGGGCCGAAGTGGATGGACAAAACCGGGCCCGACGCCCCCCTCGAGCCCCTACTACTCGCACAGACAACCCTCATGTAACGAATTCTAGACGTCGTAATAACCATGTTCGCAGGGAACAAAAAGCCAACCCTGAGGGTCTGGACCTGAATCAGCCAACCTCGAGAGACCAATCTGTGAGATATCCTAACCAAGGAACGTAGGCTGATGAAGATCCTGAGCGACATAATCCTCGCAGTCGACCATCGAGAGACAACGACGCAGAATCAGCCTCTTCATCTTCGCATGGTCGTACACCAAGCAGATACACAAGGTCCGGCTCTGTAGAAACGCAGCAGGGGGGACACTATCAGGTACATCGAAGTGATCTACGTGATCACCTCAACGCAGTTTTCAGAGCGCGTTCTCGCGCCCCCCATAACAACGAAACACCCCGTGATCCCCTTGCGGGTGATCAAGGTGTAAATACTCACAACAACCCGCCTAGCGCACCGATAGCGACTACCGGGATCACTATCCCAGCGAACCTCGCCGCGGTAGTCGCGACTCCTGCAGTCGCGGTAGTCCCGACTCCTATGGCTGGAGGAATTGATCAAAGCATGCTTTTGCAAGCTTTGAAAATGCTCGAGCAGCAAAGAGAGCCCATATACAAGCTTCATGGGACCTCTCCTTTCACTACGGAAGTGCGACAAGCCCAACTTCCCAAGGGATTTCGGCTATCCGAATCTCTAAAATATAAAGGTACCTCTAACCCTATAGATTATCTTAAAAAATTTAATACTATAATGGAAGTGGATCAGGTACCACAGCTTGCAAAATGTCGTATTCTTGCGACAACGCTCGAGGAAAACGCCCACGATTAGTTTACCCTATTGCCTGAGGCCTCGATATCGACATGGGAAACCTTTGTCGACTTATTCCTCACGCAGTTTCAGGCCATGATGACCTATAGGCCTCCTTATACAACTCTGGCCAACATCAAATAAGAACCCGGTGAGTCTTTACAAGACTATTTTAAACGGTTTAATGTGGAAGTAACAAAAGTCAGAAGGCTCCCGAGTCTTTGCTTGTTTGCATGTTGATAACAGGTATTTTGCCGAGAACCGATTTCTGGAAGGAGTTACAAGCTCGAAGGCCAGAATCGCTAGTCGAATTCTTCGCTATGGCTGAACCTCATAAGAGAATTGAGAATTCTCTGGCAGAGTTGGAGAAGGGCAAGGATAAACGTAAATCACCAATACCGCGATCAAGATCTCGCAGTCCCCGAGGGAATAATTCCAGAGGCCGAAGCCCGAGAAGACGCAGCCCACGGAGACAACGAAGTCCAAAGTTGGCCAAATATCCTCCAAAGAAGGAGTCCTCTCCGAAGAGGAAGGGTGGACCGCGTTTTGTTAATTATACCGAACTCGCGGTGCCCCGAGACCACATTTATGCAATTGAAGAGAGGAATGGAGTCTTCAAGAAGCCGCCCCCATCAGGGGAAACCGCGACAGAAGAGACCCCAAAAAATTCTGTAAGTACCATAAAGATATTGGTCACACCACTTTAGAATGTTGGGTCTTGCAGGACGAAATCGAGGAGCTGATTCGGAGAGGAAAATTCGATAAGTATAAGAAAAACGAGGAAGGTCATCCCTCAAAGAAGAAAATCAAAATGCGAGTGGTTTGAGGACGCCTCGCAATATCTTAACTGTCATTGGAGGGCCCCATATCGCAGGAGACTCCCGCAAGTCGCAAGAGCGATATGCCAAAGACGCCAGGGAAAAGCCGCTCACCAATGTAAACAATCTCAGTGAGCGGCCAGAGAAATTGTTTAAGAAGGAATGCGACGACATCACCTTTATGGAGAGTGATGCAAGATGGGTCCACCAACCGCATTCCGACGCACTAGTTATCATCGCCAATATTGGCGGAGATAATGTCCACCGTATACTCGTGGACAATGGAAGTTCAGTGAATCTTTTGAATTTCCAAGCCTTCAAACAAATGGGGTTGCAAGAGAAGGACCTGCGACCCGTGACGTCGAGCATATACGGTTTTACCGGCGACGTCATTGCATTAAAAGGAATGATCAAACTCCCAATCACCTTGGGAACTGCCCCAGTAACAGCCAAATCAATGGCTGACTTCGCAGTAATTGACCAGTATTCGGCATATAGTGATTGGTCGACCAATTTTGAAGGAGATGAAGATCATAACCTCGATCTATCATCTCACAATGAAGTTTCCTACTCCTGCTAGAGTAGGGTCTGTGCGAGGAGTCCATTCAGACTCACGAGAATGCTACAACGCAGCAGTCAAGCTCGCGGAAAAAAGGTCAGTAAATGTTATCTACCTATTGGAGGCACCACCTCCTCGCCAGGATGTCCTCAGAATCGAGGAGGTACCACATGTGGACGAACCAGATTTGGATCCAAGAATCCTTGATCATGCCGCCGCAGCCCAAGCCACAGAAGACACCGTTGAGGTACCTATAGATCCTGTAGATAATAGCAAAGTTTTAAAAATTGGTTCTAAGCTGAATTTTCAGCAGCGAGAACAACTAACGACCTTTTTGAAATAAAATCTTGATGTTTTTACTTGGAAACATTCAGATATGGTCGGAATATCTCTGCAACTCATGTGTCATCGCTTGAACATTGACCCCGAGGTGCGAGGTGTCCGACAAAAGCGCTGCAAAATGGACCCCGTGAGGTACCAAGCGCTAAAAGAAGAAGTCGACCGCCTCCTAACTTGCGGCTTTATACGGGAGTCGTTTTACCCTAACTGGTTAGCGAATCCCGTACTCGTGCCCAAGCCTAACGGCTCATGGCGCACATGCGTTGACTTTACAGATTTAAATAAAGCCTGTCCCAAAGACAGCTTCCCCCTTCCTAGCATTGACCAACTTGTTGATGCCACTGCAGGTCATGAACTTCTGAGCTTTATGGACGCATACTCGGGATATAATAAAATCCCGATGTATGAACCCGACCAGGAGCATACCTCGTTCATTACTGATCGAGGGTTATACTGTTACAAAGTAATGCCTTTTGGTTTGATAAACGCGGGTGCGACTTATCAGAGACTTGTAAACATGATGTTCGCAGATCTTATTGGAAACACCATGGGAGTATATGTTGATGATATGCTCGTGAAATCTCAACATGCGAAGGATCATATTGCCCATTTACAGGAAATGTTCGATATATTGCGTCGATATAAGATGCGGCTAAACCCTCTAAAATGCGTCTTTGGAGTTGGCTCCGGGAAATTCCTTGGATTCATGGTTATCCAGCAAGGAAAAGAAGCCAACCCCGCGAAGATCAGGGCGTTGGTGGAAATGCCATCACCAACTAAGCCAAAAGAGGTCCAAAGCCTCACAGGTAAAGTCGCTCCCTTAAATCGCTTTATATCGCGATCTTCTGATAAGTGCAAAGAGTTTTTTCAAATTTTAAAAGGCAATAAGAAGTTCCAATGGAACGAAAAAATGCGAGGAGGCTTTTCAAGCCTTAAAAATGCATTTGGGGCAACCTCCAATCTTATCAAAGCCCATGACCGGCGAAGTCCTATCCATCTACTTAGCAGTGTTAGAATACGCAATTAGTTCGGTACTAATATGCGAAGATCAAGGGCGACAATACCTGGTGTATTATGTCAGTAACCGATTACTGGATGCTGAGACCCGCTATCCCCAAATGGAAAAATTGGCGTTCGCCTTGGTAATATCGTCGAGAAAATTGCGACCTTATTTCAAGGCTCACAGTATCGAAGTCTTGACAAACTATCCTTTGAGGCAAGTCTTAGCAAAACCAGAGACCTCAGGGAGGTTGTTGAAATGGGCAATGGAGTTAAGCCAATTCGACATCAAGTATAAACCAAGAACTGCGATCAAGGGGCAAGCCTTGGCAGATTTTATCCTTGAATTCCCCAGCACCGAAGTGGCACTCATAGAAGACAAAATCGACATTGCTATAACTGTTGGAAATTATTTTACCAGGATCTTAGATCTACTCACAAGTATGTTGATTAACACCCTAAATATAAACTTTCTAAAACGATGAAATAAACACATATAAAGTTTAGGAAACCTTACATTGGGTGCAGCGGAATAATATGACTCATTCTGTTCAGATATCTAGCCCTTGATTCCTTTCTGTAGCAGAGCATTATCAATATCTGAACCTGGATCTCTTTCTCTGATTCTTTAGTGCTGAAAGTCTTTCTTCACGATCTTCCTCACTATGATTGAGGTATCACTTGTTGTGTGTGGGCACTACTCTCACACTAAGAATTTTGAAATTGAAGAGGGAAGGAAGAGAGCAAGGTGGCGGCTAAAGATAGGGAGAGAGAGAGGCTCAGTTTTTTCTGAATGAAAAGTCAGAAGAAAAGTGTAATTTTCCTGAAGCCTTCACTATCTATTTATAGCATTCCACTAGGGTTAGGTTTGAATTATTTGGCATTAAAATAATGAAAATATCATAGGGAAAACCCTACAAAAGTGGTCGGCCATGCAATGTGGATTTGAGCCTCACTTTTTGCAATTTTGCAGTTTTATCTTTTCTGCATCTGATTTTCTCAAAAACGCCAATTTTCTAATCCAACCATTTAAATGCCAATTCTAACTATTTAATAACTATAAATAATTATTAAATAATATTGTCATTTATCATATTTATTAATTGAACCTTACAAAGTATCATAATTAACAAATATGCCCCTAAAACTCTTTCTTTACAATTTCGCCCTTACTTAGTGAAAAATTCACAAATAGACATAGTCTAATTTGAGAATTATAATTGATTAATCAAAACCTATTACATGAGTCTTACAAGCAATATTATCTCAACTACTGCGGGGACCATGGGTCTATATAACCGAGCTTCCAATAAGCAGATCAAGAATTTAGCACTAAAATTCACTAACTTATTAATTCTTCGTTGAATCCACGCATAGAACTTAGAATTGCACTCTCAGTATATAGAATGCTCTATATGTTCCACCATATAGACACATCATTAGTTATCCATTGTTACAATCCTAATTTGATCAATGATCATCTCTATGAATGATCTACACTGTAAAGGGATTAGATTACCGTTACACCCTACAATGTATTTAATCCTTAAAACACTTAACCCCGTATAAATGATATTTCAGCTTATGTGAAATGAGATCTCCACCATTTATTTTCGTTTGGTCAAGCTCGAAGGAGATCATCCTTTACTTACTATTTGCCAAATAGAAGCTATAGATTCCATGTTTATGTTAGCGCTCCCACTCAATTGCACTACCGTGTTCCCAAAATGTACGTATCACCCTGACCTAAAAGTAGGCTTAACTAACAAATCAAAGAACACGAATAGCCTCTTGAGATTGAGCCTAATCATAACAGGATTAAGATCATTTGATCTAGGATCAACTAGGCGATATTGACTTGAATAGATATTACGGTAAGTTCAATAAATCTAAGTCAAAGTTCAATATCGGTCCCTTCCGATGCATACTCCATGCATCCAACCTGAGCTTTACTTTAACCAATGCTCTGGAAAGAACATAGCAATTCTCCAAATGCAAGTAAACTCTATTGTAGATTATCATATCAGTAAAACCCTATGACTGATAAATCTAGGAAACTTTATTCACATAGTCATGTTTACTTTCCAATGTTTTGACAGCACAATAAACAGGATCAAGTATGTGAAAAGGGTTTCAGATGAATTCATACATTATGTACATATAATCATGAAATAAATCATGTGAACCATGCAACATTAAATGTTATTTCTGATCTATATTAATAAGTAAATCTGATTATATTGAAATGAGTTTTATTTAGGGCATAAAACCCAACAAACTCCCACTTGCACTAATATAAAACAAAATGTGCATTTCAAATAATCTCAACACCTTGATATACAAATCAAGTGTAGTAGTAGTAAACTCCTCGTAATAGGATCTGAAAGGTTGAATTAAACACAACCTTTCCTCCACTATTACTCTTCCTTAATCACAAAATCATTGATAATGTGAAATTCCTCTCTATATGTCTACTCTCTTGGGATATTGGATTCTATACCTTTGGCAACTACTTCTTGGTTATTCAGGAAGTAACACTAGTAGTTTAGGCAATTGGGAATGGTGCCAAAAATGTATAGAACTTTCCTTAGACTGAATAAGTAACTTTCCTGCAACTTTGACATTCAGTCCCTTTCTGGTAGACCTAGAGACTTCAGATAGGTTTTTACACTTCTCCAAAATCACTATTCCACCCAAGAGTAATCACCATCTTATCAGAAAGATTTTCTAGCACAAAGGCAAATTTCGAAATCTGATGTGGTGTAGTCTAAGAGTTTTAAACACACTCTTATTCCAACTACAGAAGTGGTCCCCCTTGTTTTTATGGCCCTAGCAATATGTATGGTGTGTTGGAAATATTTTACTAGGATCTAGATTTACTACCAAGTATGTTTTATTAACATCCTAATATGAATTCTAAAACAATGAAATAAACACATATTAAGTTTAAGAAACCTTACATTGGGTGTAGCGGAATATAATGACTCCTTCCATTCAGATCTCTAGCCCTTGATTCCTTTCTGTAGCAGAGCATAATCAAGATCTGAATCTGAATCTCTCTCTCTCCTTCCTTCACTACTACAAAAAGGGGTATTTTCGTCGTTTTATAAGTGACATATAAAGATTTTGCGTCGGTCTACAGAACCGACGTGTAATCCGTAGACGTAAATAGTGTTTTATTTGCGTCGTTTTTAAAAAGACGCAAAATACAATTTTCGTCATTTTAAAACCGACGCTAAAAAATTACTTTTCTATTTTATTTTAAGCGTCGGTTAAAAAGTGACGCTAAATGTGTCATGACATTTTAAAATTGTCACAAAAAACTTATTCCGTCGGTTTAAAAATGTCATATCTATTTCGAAAAAACTTTTTTTTTTACCTATTGCGTCACTTATAAAATGAAGCACAAATATAAGTAAGGGAAAATTGCAAACTTTTCATGCAATTTTCCCCACCTGCATTATCAAATTTTAGAATAACTCTATATAATAGTAAATACATAATACAAAAAAAATTAAAATAACATTTTTGAAACTTATATTAAATTAGTAATCGATTCTATTAACTAATCACACAATACCAAAATTGTCAATAAAATCGATTCTAAAACTTAAATTCCATGTATATCGTAAACTAAATATAAACTAATAATATATGCAAAAGATAACAATAATCATAAAACTTGTTACTCATGTATTATATCAAAAGTGTAGTAACCTTAAGTACTTAATCTATAATCAATGGCTTCACAAATTCGGCCAACTCATCCCGTACGGCATTGATCTCCTCGTTACTATAGGGAGCGTCTAACTTGAACTGTAAAATAAAAGATCAAAAAACATTAATCAACATATTAAAAGTATATATAATTAAAATACAAACTAAATAGAGAAGAGTAGTTATTCATGTTTACATGATTTTTCAAAAAACTTGCAGGATTAACAACCGTCATGAAACTCTGAATAATCTTCATAACATAATAACCACATTGTATTCCATCCGGCTGCTGTCGACACGTGTATTGGTTGATTTTTACTGGACCCTTGTTTCGTATATTTTTTTCGATCCTGTACATGTCCACAGCACTAAACAAAAAAGAAATTAATTAATGAATTGATTTGTAACATAATCTAAATTTAAAAAATTATAACTTACTTTTGGATACATTTCATAATATCAGTTCGGATAAAGTCATTCGTCGAGTTAAGATATGCAACACTTTGAGTATTGGCATGAATCATAATTGTCAACCAGTGATCACTACAGAACAAAACATGTTAATTCAGTCAACTCACTAATCGATCCATTAGTTTGTTACATTTATTAATATAAAAACATACTTACCCTGAATTCCACGGACATATCAACCATTGTTCAGGTTGCATACCCATCAATTGCTGACATAGATTCTCTGAACATTGTTCGAGTTTACCAGCTTCAGTTGCTACTGAAGCGGGATTATTAAATGCGAATGTATTCCTCAATCCACCAAGATTAAGTGTGTGTTCTTGCAAATAACTAAATTAAAACAGATTATTAATAAACAGTTGTATATATAATTTTTAACTTAGATATTAACTTAGTTATTAACTATTATACCTGCACCAAAGAGACATAACAGTATTTCCAATCATATGGAGCTCGCACACATCTTCCACCTCGTCAGCGCTGATCCAACACTCTTGGCCTTCTCCTCCGAACACTTCCGGTTTAATATAGTATCTCTTTGATTTCTTAGCAGGCCAATTCTTCACAATCTCTGAAAGTCCAGACAATAATTGTGTCTTTGCAGGGGGAATGTACCGTTTGACAGACTGTTTATTAGGCCCCTTTGGGTTTATCGGTGGCTGAGTCGGTGGAGCCAAATGATCTCTTGAAACTTTCTTCTTTCCTTTCATCTACATCAAACAATTAATTACAATTTCAAAATATAATAATATCCCGAGGTTAAAGTCTTAAAATACTTACAAAACTAGCTTTGAATATATCATGGCCACAAAATTTTCACCAATAATGCATTCCCATCCCACTAGACACTATCATTAGCTTCTTTAAAAGAAAGTATCACCAAATAACTATTTGAGTTCAACCTACTCATTATTCAAGAAAATATACTTGAAAAGGAAAAAAATGATGTACCTTCGCTAAATCATCTGGATGTATGTTGATTAGGTTCTTTGGCCAAGCTACAAAATTGTTTACAGCTAAACCAACTGTGTCGAAGCCTTCATGTTCTATAGGGCATGGTAGAATGGCATTTTCTTCAACCACCTTCTCAATAAAGACACGTTTGAAATCATCAAACTTCTTTTTAACTCCATGTATTATAATATTGCCTTCTTTGTCTGCCTTTTCAAGTTTCACATAACCTGATGCAACTAAGACCGGATCTTTTTCTTTGGGATCAATCACGTACATATCACACCTCAATCTCTTCATTTGCAAACAAAACAAGAGACAAACAAAATTTATTTTAAAAAGAACTTAAATAATTATGATATAAAAATTAAACATGCATAATGAAAATTATTTTAAAAAGCAAGTAAATAATACATTATCAGAAGTAACCGGAGATGGTGCTGGTGGAGCAGCTGCACAAGGTGTGGCTGGTGGGGCAACAAGTGGAGGTGTTGGAATAGTGGCCTTGGGAGCTGGTGGAGCAGAGGCCTTGGGAGCCGGTGGAGCGAGAGGCCTTGGGAGCCGGTGGAGCAGAGGCCCACGGCATTTGGTGTAGTAGAGGCCCGGCCTGGTGGAGCGAGAGGGCCTGCGTAGGTGTTGCTCCTAGAACTGAGGTAACAGCAGCAAAAGCTGGTTCGTTGGATGCTCCCCCAACACCTGAACCAGATGCATGTGAGGTGCCCGCAACACCACTTTGGCTTTGGACTATTTGGAGGAGTTTATTTAATAATTCGTCTTGTCTACGACGATGTTCCTCTGACTCTTCAAGTCGCTTCTCCACCTCACTCATACGATCATTGTCATCGACTCTCTTTCTTTTAGGACGCGGGGTTTTGAAAAACTGTGTCTGTGTGACACCACCCCCCATTCCTCTAACACGTCCTCCATGCTCTTCTGTTCCCAAGGCTAGAGTGAGTATGTCTTTTGAGCCTTCTACTAATATTGTCCCCTCCTCAACTTGCTTTCGTATCTCAGCCTACATTCAAGAAAGTAAAATTTGTAAGAATTTGAACAACATAAAAGTGTTTAAGTATTTGATCAAGCACATATATGATAAATGGAACTTACAATCCGGTCAGCGACCTCCTGAGCAGGGCCATCGAGCTCGCCGTTTTTGTTCGTGTGTATTCTAATCCACAAGTCTGCCCTGTCATATATAGTAAGCTGGTGGCCCAACTCTTTCTCCAACTTTTCTTCAACTTTCTTAACACCACCTCGGCCCGCATGGTGATTGTATGTATTTTGACTCCTGATATCTTGCATTTTCTTTCTCTTTTTTGCCCATTCGGGACTACATCTTTTGGCAACAAATTCTTTCCAATCTTCGGGCTTGTAACATGAAGCATAAGCATCTGGAGGACGATCGAGCATTGCTGGAACTTTATCTTTGTATTTGAAAATTAGGTTCCTTGTTAGGAATGCTTTCCAGTCTTTCCATCTTCGTCCAGCAGTTTTTAAGGTAGAATGCTTAGCTTCTGGGCCTAACTTGAACATTGACTGCAAAAATTAGCAATAATAGTTAGAATGGGCAAAAAATATTCAACTACATATGCAAATTAATCTTAGCTATTAGCATTACCTTGATGTACTCCCATAATAGATTTTTAAATTCCATTGGAACTTTTCTCCAATCATTGTATGCCAGTGGAAGATTTCGTCTTGCATACAAGCCAATCTGGCTAACCAGTTCATTTGCAGTGTCCCCAACGCACTGGCCCCATTGGTTGTACTCGACTTCGAGAAGTATTCCTTCACTCCTATTCTTTATATGCTTCAGACCCTTATATGCCCCCCTACCATTTTTCTTCTTTGGTTGTGAATCAGTGTCAGGTTCCAGTTCTGGTGCAGCTGGATCAGATTCAGATTCACCACCAATGGATTGTCCCCAAAGGGCAAAATCATCATCATAGTCACCGGGGTCATCCATAGTCAATGTACCTACACATTAAAGCAAAATAATAATACATAAGATTAACACAGAAATTTAGATTAGGCGCAAAAAAATATAAAATAATATAAAACAAAACACACCAATATTTATAGATTGATAGTTTACTCAATCCATAATCCTTCACCGTCTTCCCGAGAAGAAATGATTTCGTCCCGAACGGCGACATCAATTGGTGGTGGATTGATTTCAAAAGTTTTATCATTGAGATATAAATCTCCACCAGACTCTTGGTAATCATAATCTTTTGGTTGTGTTGTTAGAACAACTGACCAGCGACCATCTATTGGGTCACTCATATAAAATACTTGTTTTGCCTGGGATGCCATTATAAATCGATCAGACTTGTGTCCTACTCGATTCAAGTCCACTAGCTTGAATCCAAACTCATCTTCTTTAACTCCATTATCACTCCTCACCCAATCACAAAGAAAAACAGGGATTCGAAAGCTAATGTAATCTAATTCCCAAATTTCTTTGATTACACCATAAAAGGTCATATCACATTCAATAGGGTTTTTGTCTTTTGAACTAGCTACTTGGATAGCACTAGCAACAATCATGACACCACTATTTTGTGTTTTTCTAGAAGCATCACGATCTTTCGTGTTAAATTGAGTACTATTTATGTAGTATGATTGATACTTTAGTACAGTAAATGAAGGAAAATGCGATATCGAAAGTAGCAACTGAGATACATTGTTCGGGGAGTCACTCATTTCCACAATCACCTAGCATAAATCAAATTAATTAGTAGTTACATGAAATGATTATGAAAAACATACCAATTTCAAATCACTCGGTATTGCATAATACCTTTTCTTTCAACCATGTACTAAAATTTCGATAATGTTCATCTTGCACCCATTTGTGGTTCCTCGACTTACTAGGATAAGTAGTCTTGATCCAATCAAAATGTTTCCTTCAAGATGTAGTTAAACATTATTCTTATTAGTACACTTTTAATTTGAATTGAATATTAAAAATTAAATTAAACTTACTCAATGTACGGTTGAACCTCATCAACATTTTGCAAAACGAGTCGGTGTGCTTCCTCTCGATCAGCTCGACTTACGTCGCAAACAGAAACACCCCGACCCCCTTTACTAATTTCATTATCAAATCTAGGAAGACACGACCCAACAGTTGCTACATTTGACAAGAAGTCTGAACAAAATTCTACAAAACTTCCTCTTCAACGATGTAGGATTCAACAATTGAACCCTCTGGCCTGCTTCTGTTTCTTACATAACCCTTTAGGATTTTCATGTACCGTTCCATTGGGTACATCCATCTCAAATACACTGGCCCACACATTTTTACCTCTCTCACCAGATGAACAGTTAAGTGGATCATTATGTCAAAAAAGGATGGAGGAAAAAATTGTTCTAAATAACACAACACTTCAACAATTTCTAATCGGAGATTTTCCAACTTTGACACATCTACCACTTTGCAACAAAGAGATTTAAAGAATAAACATAACCTGGTGATGGCATAGCGAACTTTCTTAGGTAAAACAGAACGGATACTCACCGGCAGAATATGTTGCATCAGTATATGATGATCGTGAGACTTCAGTCCGGACAAAATTAATTTGTCCATATCTACCAAATTGGAGATATTTGAAGAATACCCTTCGGGTACTTTAACGTGAGACAATGATGTACAGAAAGATCGTTTTTCTTCCTTAGTCAGGGCATAACACGCCGGTGGTAAAAAAGTTCGTTTACCAATAATTTCTGGATGTAAATTTCCTCTAATCCCCATCTCTTTCAAATCTAGACGGGATTTAATTCCATCTTTACTCCGACCAGGAATATTAAACAAGGTATTAATTAAGCTATCTGAGACATTTTTCTCAATATGCATCACATCTAAATTGTGACGTAAAACCAAATGCTCCCAATACTCAAGCTCAAAAAATATTGATTTTTTCTTCCACGGTCCCTGAGGTTCATTTGTGACACCCTTACCTCCTTTTCTTTTCTTCGATTTTGACTTTCGCTTTCCAAGATTGAATTGAATTTTATTCAATTTTTCTACCAATTGTCTTCCGCTTAAAGGTGGGGGAGGCATTTCAAATTCTTGCTTACCGTCAAATGCCTTTTTCCAGGTCCGAAATACATGTTCGGGTGGCAAAAACTTTCGGTGTCCCATATAACAAATTTTTCTCGAATGTGTTAAATAGCGAGAGCATGTTTTCTCTTCACAGATAGGACATGCATTATAACCTTTCACACTGTAGCCAGAAAGATTCCCGAAAGCAGGAAAATCATTGATTGTCCACAATAACATGGCCCTAAGATTGAATGCTTCATTCCTATAGGCGTCATATGCATTAACACCGTCATACCACAATTTACTTAAATCATCAATAAGAGGAGCTAAGTATACATCAATATCATTGCCAGGTTGTGAAGGGCCTGATATCATCAATGTCAACATAGTGAACTTTCTCTTCATAACAAGCCACGGCGGCAAATTATATATCACAAGCAAGATTGGCCAACAACTATACTTACTGCTAAGGGAAGTATGTGGATTGATACCGTCTGCGAGAGAGACCAAGACGGATATTCCTAGGCTCATTGGCAAAATCAGCCATCTAGCATCAATTGTTTTCCAAGCGGGAGAGTCACTCGGATGTCTCATCATACCATCTTTCACTCTATCAATCGGCATGCCAAGTCAAATTTTTAGCATGGCTCGGCATTTCGAAAAACCGAACCAAACGAGGTATGGGTGGTAAGTACCACAATACTTTTGCAGGAACACCCTTCTTTACCTCATTAGAATTCTTTTTCTTTTGCCACCTGGACTCACCGCACGTTGGACATGATACCTCATCCACAAATCTCTTTCGATATAGGATGCAATCGTTAGGACATGCATGTATCTTTTCATATTGCAAGCCTAACGAACACAATGTCTTTTTTGCCTCATAGAAAGACAAAGGCACCTCATTACCTTCGGGTAATAATTCTCCTAAGAAAGCTAGTAACTCGTCAAACTCTTATCACTCCACCCGTGTTTTGCTTTCAAATTGTATAGCCTAATAAGCGTCGATAATTTAGTAAACCTAGTACAATTAGGGTAAATCGGCTTTTCAGCATCTTCTAACATAGTTTGAAATGTTTCAGGACGAACTTGAGATTCAAACTCTGCTTCGTTAATCATCTCTGCGATGTGATCATCTTCATACTCCACATTATTAACAATCTTATCCTTTCTAGAGGGTCCCTCGCCCGATCTTCTAATTTTTTCTCCGTGGTGATACCAAACCTTATAACTCCTGTCTATACCGTTCTTAAACAAATGTTCTCTTATTTGGGCAATTTTCATACGCTCCATGTTACCACATTTGAGACATGGGCAATGAACCAAATCAGGATTATCCGCATTCTTTGCAGAAAACTCCAAAAAGAAGTCAACACCTTCCCTATATTTTACCGTTAACCTATTCGCACTCATCCAATCTCTATCCATTTCGAAACTTCTAACAAAACAACAAAACAACAATTTAATTAACCTAATTAATACAATAAAATAATTCTATATCAACTTAACCTAATTAATTTAATAAAATACTAATCCTACTGAAATTTCTACCGAAATTTCGACAGCATAACATCTATAATTCGGACGTTCCCGAAAATTTTAAACATGCAACTAATCTATTAAAACATCCACAATAATACAAACAAACAAAACTATAATTAACAGTACAAATATTACCACCCATCCGACCGCAGTCATGCAATTCCAGAACTTACTTCACTATGGATGAATATATAGGATATTCAAACTCTTCTAGGATTTATAAAATATAAAGAAATAAAGTTTGAGTAGCTTACCAATTCCAAGCTAGCGTTCAAGCAATTTCTTCAAAAGATACTACCACAATTGAAAAGCTGCATTGTGAATAAAAGTAGTGATGTGAAAAATTGTATATTTGGTCGAATAGCCAAAAATACAAAAACAAAAGTACGTACATACAATATATATATCATACTAGACAAGAATGTTACTCGGATAGAATACAATTGTTCGTTTCACTTCAATATGAATCAATCTACTTGTTTTCCAATTTCAGCTCACATGAAGATGAAGTATAAACATATAGAACTAATTATGCCAACCCACTTACTCTATGTACACAAGGAAAATACATTCCATAATAATAAAATGATATTTTCCCTAATACCTTAAGACATTTTTCTTAACTGAGAGGTGATTCTATGATGTCAACAAACCTAACTTTTGACTGCTTTAACTATCTTCTTTAGGAGATTTGAACTTCTACCATACATTACCAACTACCTAACATGGCTAGAATCTAGAAACAACACTTTACTATTTATTTCTCAATTTATTTTGTTGTAAATCTTTCTTTGCTGTCTTCTCTAGCTAGTTTATTCCTACAAATAAACTTGTTTTGTTTTGTAACATTGGAGCTTTGGAAGTCCATAGTCACATCTTAAGGTACTACACTCTAAACAACCTAAGGCTATTATCTTGATAGCATCATATTATCATGAAAAGGAGGACTGAAGATTGATTTCTAGATGTGCTACACAGGGAACTGGAAAGTGTTATTAACTCTTTCAAGACACTAAAACTAGATATATTTGGAGGATTAAGACTATATATATATATTCATTCAAAAAAAAAAAAAGACTATATATATATTTTTTGATTAATATAAGACTATATATAATCATGAGAAGTTAATCAGTCTTGTGTTAACATTACGAAAAAAATGTTAATAGGCTAATTCAATAGTTCATGTTCAAGTAAAACAAGTTAAAATATCTAAAATAACTTGATTTTTTTTTTCAGGCCCTTTGTGATTTGCTAATCGTGGGAGATATGCAGTATTGTAATTATTTTCAATTACTAAAATGTAAAATGCCGTCAAACATTTTCATTTATTTATTACTTCCAACAATTATAGAAATAAACGCTAAAACATTTCTGGTACTTCTTATTTGGTCAAAACCAAATCTTAAGTACATAAATGGTAGGTAATGACTCTATTAGACTAGCTCCTATAATGGGCTTCTCAGTTATTCTATTCTTAGTTTTCTACAAAGAGAAAAAGATTCAAATCCCAAATATGATAGATATTTGGCTTCTAACAGAGTACTTAGCAGAAACCCATCTCAAATATCCTTGAGAAAAGCCCTTGTCAATGATCCCAGGCTTGTCTTCAGGGAAAATACTAATAGAATATTCAAGCTTCTGGTTCACTTCTGTGAAACTAAGTGTTGGAGGGTCGATGCTAATTTTAGTTCCAGCCGGTGTAAAATACTAATAGAATATTCAAGCTTCTGGTTCATTTTCTTGTCTTGTTAGCTAGAGAAAACAACTACCTAACAAGACAAGAAAATGAATGACGTGAATTAACTAGATATTAGATAAGGGGCATAAGGTGACATGTATTTATAGATATTATGTCTACATGTTTGCTGTTTTTAACTGTAAAAATTTAGCAGAGGTAGTCAAATTTCACTACAAACAAACATTCCAAATTCCAAAATGGAAACATTAGCAGATTTTTAAATTTCATTGGACAAGGAAGGACAACAACATACTAACCTACAAAATATGCATTGGAAAAACTTCTGTATTTTTTTAAGAATGAAGATGAAGTGAAAAGTTTGCATAGAATTATAGTCTCATAATTTTGTCTTATATGATGTGATATGATATATATTCAAATTAAAAAGAAGTAAAGTAGTGAGTTCTGTTCTGTTCAAATTCAGTTGTTATGTCACTAACAACAATCAGGAATATATGTGGTGGTGTGTAAGCCTATGGAAGCTGGATGGTTATAGTAGGTCACCTACGTATTCTTTTTTATATGAAAGTCGAATAGCTAAGATAGATGTAGTAGGTCACCCACATATCACCTCTTATGTTCTCACCCACATATCACCTCTTATGTTCTACCACAAACACAGCATTACAACAGGCGTACCAATTAAGATTTGCTAAACAAAATCAATAGCATACCATAAAAGCAGAAAATTACTACAATATGCAAGCCCCCAAGAAAAGAAAAATTAAAAGGGGCAAACCATCACAAATGAAATACAAAACTTCTGCTGCCTGATCTTGTTAATCAATGAGTTATAAAAAAATGGCATCATAGAAAAGCAATTATAAGCATATTTATAACACCCAAGAGAAGCTTAGCAGAACACCTACTGTCCTAATTGTTCAGTGAAGTAGCTGTCAATTATAAACATCTGATCTTGTTGACCAATTCAATCATATCTTTTAAGCAATTATAAACATCTGCTCTTGTTGACCAATTCAATCATATTTTTTAAGCATCGAGACTACACAAAACACCATCTAGTGTCCCACTTTTAAATTGTAAAGGATTTAACAAGATAAAAAAGTAAGTGAAATCTAAAGAGAGTGAGACACTATAACTTCTCAATTTCCTGAATTTAAAAAGCCTTTCCGGATTTCAAGATTACTGCTATACTTCCCATGTAAATGAGAAATTTCATGACAAATTGTACAAGTAAAGCAATCCCACAAATGTTAACTATCGCAAGATAGTAATCACACCAAGAAAAAAGAGAGGGAAAAAGGAATCAATTAGAACCCTCCTCCAACAATTGAAGAAATGTAACGGATCAAAACTTGGTTACCTCCACACGCGCAAGCTAATAAGTAAGCAAAGATATAAGAGAATACCATACAAGATTAGCATTTAAACTAAAAGAAAGCACAAAGATTCCCAAAATGGACTCATTCCATAAAAATTAGTAGCTTAAGAACCTTCAAACTACTGCCTGAGTCACACTATAATAATAAGGTTATGCTATGGTATTAATACTAACCTTGACTCTTCTGTGGGAACCCAATTCCAGTATCTTCGATCTTCAATATAGCTTAACTTAAAACCTATCCTATTCGTGATGCACCATTGAAATATTCTCAATTATATATTGTATAAAATTATTAATTTCTCCTCCCAAGCTCAACCCTAAAATCCTTGAGAAGCATATATATCTAGCAATAAGCTATGCCAGTACTTAAAAGGAATCAAACTCTGAACCTGTTAACGTCATTGGGTTCTTTTAACAAATTGGTTAATATATCAAACCCTTGAATTATAATAAATCACTTAGATTCAAAACTCTCAACAAAATGAGAAATTATCCATTGATGATGAAAATAGAGCATATATACCATGTTATTGTTATAACATAGAGCAAGACAGAAAGAGAGGGAAGTAGAGAGACTTACAGAGGTGGCCGGCCGGTTCGAAATCACAACCTTCAGAGCTGATGAGGACGGGCGAGACCTGTTATAACACAGAGAGACTGAGAGAGAGAGAGAGAGATTGAGAGAGAGAGAACGCAAGAGAAAAAGAGAGGGAAAGAGAGAGACTAACGGAGGTGGGAAAATCGCAGCTCCATTGACACCTTTACACCTTCGAAATCGCAAGAGAGAAAGAGAGGGAAAGAGGGCGCTGTTCAGAGAAAAAGAGAGGGAAAAAGAGAGCTCGATCGAAATGAAAGTGTGTTTGGGGGTAAGTGAAAAATAGGAGGATTAGCGTCGTTTTGTCACACTCACAATAGATTTACCGTCGGTTTTAAAAGGCCACATAAAGCATAAGTGAGGCTTTTAAAACGACGCTAATAATGAACGAATTTTTTTAATTTTTTTACTTTTACCGTCGGTTGGGTAATTAGTGACGGAGTAAGAACCGACGCAATTTATGTATTTTTTGTGACATTTTAAAAATGACGAATATACTCAATATGGTACTATTCACGTCGGTCAACGCGATGAACAGTCGCGTTGACCGACGTGAATAGTGACTTTTGTAGTAGTGCTTTGATGCCGATTCTCCTTCTTGTTGTTTGGATTCTCCTACAGTCTTACACACTATGATTGAGATACCACTTGATGTGTGTGGGCACTACTCTATCAATCAAGGAATTTCGAAATTTGAAGAGAAGAAACGAGAGAGAGAGGAAAGTGGCTATGGCTTTCTCTGAAAGAAACAATGTGCAAGTCATGAGTTTCCTGAAGCCAACACTTTCTATTTATAGAATGCCATCTAGGTTTAGGTTAGAAATGCATGGCATTAAAATAATGGAAAAATAAATGGTAAAGGGCTTGCATAGTGGGCGGCCATATAAGGAAATTGGGCCTCACTTTGCAAATTTCCCATTTTGTTATTTTTCATTCCCATTTTCTCAAAAATGCCAATTTTCCAATTTAACCATTTAAATGCCAATTCTAATTATTTAATAACTAAAAATTAATTATTAAATAATATTGTCATTTAATATATTTATTAATTTAGACATGTAAAGTCTCTTAATTAATAAATAAACCTAGAATCTCTTTTCTTTACAATTTTGCCCTTGCTTAGTGAAAATTCATAAAGTAGACACAGTCTAACTTTAGAATTATAATTGATTAATCAAAATCAATTAACTGAGTCTTACAAGCAGTATGGTCTAAACTAGTATGGGGACCATGGGCTTATATTTTCGATCTTCCAATAAGTCGAACCGAATTTACCAAGTAAATTCCCTAACTTATTAATTCCTTATTGAATCCACACTTAGAACTTGGAATTGCACTCTCAGTCATATAGAACGCTCTATATGTTCCACGATATAGATACGTCATTAGTTATCTATTGTTATAATCCTAATTTGATCAATGACCCTCTAATAGATGATCTACATTGAATAGGCACTAAGTTACCGTTACACCTTCAATGTATTTTATTATTAAAACACTTAGCTCCGTATAAATGATATTTCAGCGTAGTGAAATGAGATCTCCACCATTTATCTCTGTTTAGCCAAGCTCGATGGATATCATCGTTTCACTTCTAAATTCCTAGAGAAGTGCGCTCCCAATCAATTATACTATCATGTTCCCAAAATGTACGTATCACCCTGACCCAAAAGTAGGCTAACTAACAAATCAAAGAACATGTATAGTACTCTTGAGATTGAACCTAATCATATCAGGATTAAGATCATTTAATCTAGGATCAACAGGTGATATTGAATTGAATAGATATTACGGTAAATTTTAATATATCTAAACAAAGTTCAATATCGGTCCCTTCCGATGTATACTCCATACATCCGATACTGGTAAACTTTGCCAATGTCCTGGAAAGGACATAACACTTTTCCAAGGTGTAAGAATACCTATCGCTGATTATACCATGTCAGTCTAAAGCCAGTGTACTGACAAATCAGGGAATAAATTTTCGAACATATAATTAAGATTATATTCCACTGTGCTGACAACACTATAATCATTAACAAATTCATATGTTCTGGACTTAAATAGAATTCATACATTATATATATAATCATGAAATAAATCATGTGAACCATGCAACATGAAATTTTATTTCTAATCTTTATTAATAAGTAAATCAATTATATTGAAATGTGTTTTATTTAGGGCACAAAACCCAACAAACTCCCACTTGCACTAATATAAAACAAAATGTGCATTTCAAATAATCTCAACACCTTGATATACAAATCAAGTGTAGTAGTAGTAAACTCCTCGTAATAGGATCTGACAGGTTGAATTAACCACAACCTTCTCTCCACCATTACTCTTCCTTAATCACAAAATCCTTGATATTGTGAAATTCCTCTCTATATGTCTACTCTTTTGGGATACTAGATTCTATACCTTTGGCAACTACTTTTTGGTTATTCACGAAATGACACTAGTAGTTAAGACAAGTTGGAACGGTGCCACAAATGTATAGAACTTTCCTTAGACTGAATAAGTACCTTTACTTCATCTTTAACATTCAGTCTCTCTCTGGTAGACCAAGAGATTTCAGATAGGTTTTTATACTTCTCCAAAATTACTACTCCACCCCAGAGTAATCACCATCTTATCAGCAGACTTTTTAGCACAAAGGCAAGTCTAGAAATCTGATGTGGTGTAGTCTAAGAGTTTTAAACACACCCTTATCGACTAACATACATTTCCTCTTCTTAATCTTAAGATTTACTTGATTGTCTTCCAATGTTCCTCTCCTGGATTAATCTGATACCTACTCATTACTCCCACTCAACAGCAGGTGTCTGGTCTAAGGCATACTAAAGCATATCTGAGACCTCTCACTGTTGATTTAAGAAATTTTTCCATGACTTTATCTTTTCTGGAGTAGTTGAGACTTTTCCTTAGATAAATAAAATCTATGCCTAGAAGTCGAGAAGCTTCTATAGATTGCCATTAGAAAGAAAAAGCTTCAGCATCTTACTAAAGTAAGTTGCTTGCATTAGAGTAAGTAATTACCAGGTATACCACAAGCCATAGGTTTAGATAAACTCAAACCTATAATACTAGGAACAGGAAGTTTTGTTAAGTCCATTGAATAGACTTATTAACGAAAATTTCCTTTTATGTCCTTGTAATAGAAAACTTTAGGTTACTCCATGTGAATGGATCAAACCATAGTTCTATTGGTTTTTCTTCTTTGTTTCTTATCTTGACAATCCATTACTTGTTTAAACTCACAATGGATTTTAATTACTAGTGTCTTCCACGTCATAAGAAGGTGAGTTCCTAGAAACCCTCCCACTACGACAAGGTACCGTGAATTATGTCTAAGAAAACTAAATGGTATTAACCTCTTCGATTGTGTTAAGACAACAGAGGCAATGGGATCATCTTGTATCGAATAAGATGATATAACACTTTTTGAATCAAGAAAGAAAAAAATATCTCCTTTATTTGCTACTTTATTTTCAGACTTAGTCATTTTCTTAGAAAATTAGTATTTGTTTAAACCAACACTTTCTTATCTATTGACTATGGGATGGTCCACCCCAAATCACTTAGAATAGCTAACAAACATGCAAACCATGGTTAACAGTTCTATCTTTTCTTAAGATTTCGATTAGGTCATCCATGAATCTAGTAATGTTTTACATTAAGTATACAACCATTGCATCATTCTGAAATTGTATTACCATAGAAGGACTTAGGCAACGACTAGTAACTAATCAACAATATGCAAAACGAAATTTCTGGGGAGGTAAGTTTGGATATAATTCAAAAATCAAATTAATGATCTTTGAACTACATATCTACTAACTATTTCTCCACCCCTATCAGTTCGCAAGATCTTTAACCACTTACCTTAATGGTTTTCACCATTGCTAGAAATTCATGAAATTTTTTAAACATTTCAATTTTCTTTTGCTTAAGGTAAAATCTAGAGTGATCGTTTTAAGAATACAACGAAAACTCATCTCCACCCCTGAATGTACATCCATCTTAAAATGAGATGATTATACTTTCAGTGGATATAGACATATTAACTCTTTGCAGAGAATGATCTTGTCAAAACCACTATGAACAAGATACAAATGCCACATATTTAAAATATGTGGTTGTATCTTTTGATGACTTAGGCTTAGTTACATCAAAGAGTTCTTAGAACGCAAGTGGATTCTGGTCACAGAATACTAAACTCATACAGTTTGAATCCATTGAAAGAAAATGGTTATTAAACACTTGTGAAAGTGTAACTGTATAATGAGTAATTCTTTCTTGGGCCACCACTACTAATTTAACTCTAAGTCTGATTTGCCCATACAAGTAGGAGATTTCTAAGATTGAGTATTTATATCATTTTGGGATAGAATTTCGGGAATATAATCATATGTGTCATTTAATTTCTTAAGAGAAAATATAGAATGACATGAAATGATTTATTGACCATTCATCCAATGATATGTTATAGAGCTAATTCGAAATGAATAAGCTAAAAGGAATTAGGATAATTTTGTTTTTAAATAAGAATCCAACGATGCTTCGAGAGTCAAAGTAATCTTATTTATACAATCTTCTTGTTTCATATTGTAAATACTAGTCTAAGGTGTCATCAATTGATGAACAGCTAGATGTTGCATTTACAATATTTATCTTTCGAGATCTAACACTATTATGTTTATCTAATGTTGACAATCCATTAGGGATTTATCCCATTAGAACAACAACCCAAGTTAGACCAACAATGAAGATTCGAAATTAAACTACAATTTAATAACAGAAAATAACATGGTTCAATATAAATTCATACACAATTCAGAAATTATTAAACATATAGCAAGTAGGAATGACAAGTGAAAATACTAAAACATACAATCCTAAATAATTTCCAAGGTCTTCAACAAACTGATCTCAGTGTCCCGTTTAGGCGAGAGTCAAAGCTACCATCCATTGAATAGAGTTGTCAGCTCATCTAAAATGTAAACATTCTAGCAACCTTTTACTCGATCAAGATTGGAATCGGCGTTGTCCCGTTTAGGCGAGAGTCAAGGCTATTCTATCTTATGAGCTTCCACCATTGTTTCATACTCTTGCAAGTCTTATACAGTCGCCACCATTAGGGTGATCAATACTATATAAAAAACTTACAAAAATACTTATCTTTTGAGATTAAACGGTGCTAACTTGCTAATGAACGTTCCTCCATTAGGGAGGATTACTCACTAAAACAATAGCTATGTAAAACCAACAATGGAGATTGAATGTCCTAATAATAATAAAGCTCATTATTTAATGAAAGTTGTATTGTCTTCTAATTTTTATTTTAATCAATTTATTTTAAATATATATTTATTTAATCAAAATTTCCAATTTAGAATGAAAAATTCTAAATATAAATTTTAATTTAATATTTATAAATTATACTTAGATGGATATGAAAATAACGTGAATTATTTCGATCTTAGTAATAATTTCCAATAAATATTTAGAAAATTATTCAATTTAAGTTGTTTCAAAATTAATTTAAATTAATTTACAACTCAAATTTAATTTTCTATAAATATATATTGCATTTTGAAAAATGAAGTGTATAAGAATACTACTTTCGAAAATGCTTTAAAATAAAATAAAAATAAATTCTGGAAAAAATTATTCTAATTTTATGTTGGCCCAAAATTAATTGATAAAAATTAATTTTCAACAAGAATATAATTTTCCTATTTAATTAAATATTTTAAAAAAATTTCAAATATTTAAGTATCATGCTGAATAATCAACTTAAATATTAATTTTCTATTTAATTAAATATCACTAGAAAAATACTTTAAGCAAAACAGATAATATCTATTTAGACTTTCATTGACTAATTAATTCAATTTCTAATTATAATATATTTTAGTTCATTTATTTTAATTAATCATTAAATGAAAAAATCATTGATTAAAGTTGGTCCAAAATTAAAATAAATAATTTTTAACTTTAATCTATTTTTCAAATAAAATTCGAAATTTCTGCATTAAAGAAATGCAATTTCGAAATTGATAAAAAAAAGATTAATAAAATAAAATAAAATATATTTGGAAAATTATTCAAATTTAAGTTATTCAGAAATGAGATTTCAAACTTAAAATAATTTTCTATTTAATTAAATATCATGAAAATAATAATGTATAAGTATCATGATGAAAATCAACTTAGATATTTAAATTTTCAATTTAATTAAATGTATTAAATTCAGGAAATAAATAATTAAGTATAGAGGAAACTTAATTATTAATTCTAGTTTAATACTAGGAAAATATTCTAAACTTAGATTGTACCCAAATTAATTATTAAACAATTAATTTCACAATTAATGATATTTTCCTATTTAATATTAGAAATAATAACTAGTATAGAAATAAATATCTAGAATATATGTCATTAACTAAGTGTTTTTCTAAAATTAACTTTAAAATATTAAATGAAAAATAAATTTCATATATTTTAAAAGTTAATTATGTTGCTAATTCAATTTTAATTAGGTTAGACTAATATTATTAACCTAATACAATTATTTAAATAAGGTAAATGGGCCTTCACAATTGGGGTAGTTTATCTGAGAGGGAGCTGGGTTCAGTATGTCGTACCCACTTCTATTGGCCCACAACTCTCACACAAGGCCCAAAAGAGAGGAATTTAACCTTAAAATAAACAATCGTTATTCATTGAATAAGCCCAAATCTAATTGGGCCTAAATAAAATTACTTATGTCAAATTTATTTTAGCAACCTAGTCCATTTACTTAGTAAAAACTTAAATGGGCTTCCTATATGCATCTAAGCCCAGTAGCACACATATAGGCTCACACAGGTCAAATGATTTGGATGGGCCCTATCATGTTACTAGGTTTACACAGATAAAAGAAGTACAAAATTTACCTGTTATAAATTATTTATAAGATCTATTGACAATTGGACTATGATTAAAATCAGATCATTGGATCTGTCAACAAGTTAATCATAGCAATTTAGATCAAATAAATAATAGGTTTGTTAAAAAAAAATTTGAATATACAATATAAATAAATTAACAAACATTGTCTATGTAACAGATGTGAAATAAGATATTAATATAATTAAATTATTATACTTAAACTAACCAAATAAATTTTTGAAAATTTAGGGTTGTAAAACAAACCTTAAAAATCTCAAAAAAAAGAAACTAATTTTAAAATATCTAGGTTTATTTGAATCAAATTAAATTAAATATCAAATAAGATCAATGATTTGAAAGAAAGAATCTTCAATATCACTTTCGAATCTTATAATTTAATAAAATAAACCAATTTTAAAATAGATTTTGTTAGATAAACCAATTATATGTCAAAGTATCTCGAATTAAGCAATGTTCAAATTTCTACAAAATATCTAAGTAATTTAAATATTTAAGATATGATTTATAAATTTCCAATAAGAAAAAAAATGATATATATAGAAAAATATCATTTTTAAACTTATAATTTATAAATAATTAAATATTTAACAAAATAACAAATTTTGAATTTGAAAATATTATGGTAAGTGTATCTATAAAAATATCTATGTTAATTTCAAATTTAATAATTATTTAATTTGTCATATAAGATAATTTTAATATAATATTTTAAATAAAAAGACAAGGTTATCTTTTAATTTAAAATATGTTAAATATCAAAATATCTAATCTTATAATTAAATAATATATAAATATTAAAGAAGTTAACAAATTTTTAAATCTTACCATAATAGGAAATATTTAAAATTGGAAATATTTCAAAAAAAAAAAAAGAAATATTTAAAATTGGAAATATTTCAAATTGGAAAAATTTAAAATTGGAAAAATCGAATTTTGGGAAACAATCCCATAAAAAATTGGAGTTTTGGGGAAAAACCCACAAAAATCGCAATTTGGGACTGCTGGCAGCAAGGCTGCACGTGCAGCCCAAAATAGGCTGCAATGGCCTAAGGACGCGCGCGGACAGGGCAAATTGCAGCCCTATCTGCCGAGAAATCTCGGCGGGTTGCAGGATTCCCAGGCGAGACGCACGCGTGTGCTGCAGGGTGAACGCGCGCGCGGATGGAGGCTTGACCGAGGGTCTGGTGCGCATGAGCACCTCCCTCGACACCATTGAACCCCGATTTTTCCAAAATTCATAACTCTTTCAATTTTTATCGGAATTAAGTTCCGTAAAAACAAAAAATGCTTAATTTTTCATAAGGAATCCAAATAAAATATTTTCAAAAATAGAAAAAATATTTTTTATGGAAAAATTTCGTACAACACATACATTCATCACATAAGCACATAAACCAACATGAAACCATCCAAATCAACACAAAACATCGTTTTAATTCATATTTCATGAAAGTAAATCATTACCATGGCTCTGGTGCCAGTTGTTGGAAATATTTTACCAGAATCTAGATTTACTACCGAGTATGTTTTATAAACACATATAAAGTTTAAGAAACCTTACATTGGGTGCAGCGGAATATAATGACTCCTTCCATTCAGATCTCTAGCCCTTGATTCCTTTCTGTAGCAGAGCATAATCAAGATCTGAATCTGGATCTCTCTCTCTCTCTCCTTCCCTTGATGCTGATTCTCCTTCTTATTGTTGGGATTCTCCTACAGTCTTACACACTATGATTGAGATACCAATTGATGTGTGTGGGCACTACTCTATCACTCAAGGAATTTCAAAATTTGAAGAGAAGAAAAGAGAGAGAGGAAAGTGGCTATGGCTTTCTCTGATAGAAACAATGTGCAAGTCATGAGTTTCCTGAAGCCAACACTTTCTATTTATAGAATGCCATCTAGGTTTAGGTTAGAATTGTATGGCATTAAAATAATGGAAAAATAAATGGTAAAGGGCTTGCATAGTGGGCGGCCATATAAGGAAATTGGGCCTCACTTTGCAACTTTCCCATTTTATTATTTTTCATTCCCATTTTCTCAAAATTTCCAATTTTCCAATTTAACCATTTAAATGTCAATTCTAATTATTTAATGACTAAAAATTAATAATTAAATAATATTGTCATTTAATATATTTATTAATTTAGACATGTAAAGTCTCTTAATTAATAAATAAACCTAGAATCTCTTTTCTTTACAATTTCTCCCTTGCTTAGTGAAAATTCATAAAGTAGACATAGTTTAACTTTAGAATTATAATTGATTAATCAAAATCAATTAACTGAGTCTTACAAGCAGTATGATCTCAACTAGTATGGGGACCATGGGCCTATATTTCCGAGCTTCCAATAAGTCGAACCGAATTTACCAAGTAAATTCCCTAACTTATTAATTCCTTATTGAATCCACACTTAGAACTTGGAATTGCACTCTCAGTCATATAGAACGCTCTATATGTTCTACGATATAGATACGTCATTAGTTATCCATTGTTATAATCCTAATTTGATCAATGACCCTCTAATAGATGATCTACATTGAATAGGCACTAAGTTACCGTTACACCTTCAATGTATTTTATCCTTAAAACACTTAGCTCCGTATAAATGATATTTCAGCGTAGTGAAATGAGATCTCCACCATTTATCTCTGTTTAGCTAAGCTCGAAGGATATCATCGTTTCACTTCTAAATTCCTATAGAAGTTATAGACTCCATATTTATGTTAGCACTCCCACTCAATTATACTATCATGTTCCCAAAATGTACGTATCACCCTGACCCAAAAGTAGGCTTAACTAACAAATCAAAGAACATGTATAGTACTCTTGAGATCGAACCTAATCATATCAGGATTAAGATCATTTGATCTAGGATCAACAGGTGATATTGAATTGAATAGATATTACGGTAAATTTTAATATATCTAATCAAAGTTCAATATCGGTCCCTTCTGATGTATACTCCATACATCCGATACTAGTAAACTTTGCCAACGTCCTGAAAAGGACATAACACTTTTCCAAGGTGTAAGAATACCTATCGCTGATTATACCATGTTAGTCTAAATCCAATGTACTTACAAATCAGGGAATAAACTTTCGAACATATAATTAAGATTATATTCCACTGTGCTGACAACACTATAATCATTAACAAATTCATATGTTTTGGATTTAAATAGAATTCATTCATTATATATATAATCATGAAATAAATCATGTGAACCATGCAACATAAAATGTTATTTATGATCTTTATTAATAAGTATATCGATTATATTGAAATGGGTTTTATTTAGGGCACAAAACCCAACATGGTGGTCCCTCACCCCAAACCATGTCACGAGGTGGTCCCCCACATGGCAGAGGTGGCTCTACTAGTCGTGGTGGTCCCTCACCCCAAACAATCGTGGCCCTAACAACACTTCAGGCTAGAGGGTTCAATGTTTATTATGCCACAAGGTTGGTCACACTGTCAAACAATGTTTTTATAGTTTTGAAAAACCTTTTACTGGCCCTGAATCCTTCGTAAACTTCCCTGCTAATGCCAACATTGCTGAGTGTCAAGCTCTCTATGCAACCTCTGAATCTAATAGTGATGATGGCTGGTACCCAAATTCTGGTGCTGGTTTGAGCACTAGACAGCTCCAATATTAGCACTAGCACACCCTACACAGGTAATGAATAGATCTATGTTGGTAATGGCACTGGTTTGAGCATCGAGCATATTGGTAAATCCTCTATTCTCTCTCCTTTCTCTTCTCAATCTTTAAGTATCAATAATCTTTTTTAAATGTTCCATCCATTACAAAGACCCTTCTGAATGTCTCCCAATTTGCTCAAGATAATAGTATATTCTTTGAATTTCACCCTTTTTCTTGTTGTGTCAAGGATCCAGCCACTCAGAAGATCTTATTGGTTCGGGAGCTTGAGAAAGGATTGTACAAATTTGACTCTCCTCACCTCAGTCATGCTCCATCTCAATCATCCAAAGTTGCTTCAATTCCTTAATTTAATACACATCAGATGTCTGCTTTTAATCCTGATTTTTCTTTATGGCACAGCAGGCTTGGCCACCCTGCTGCAAGAATTGTAAAACACGCTCTTTCCCACTGTAACATTTCATTACCTAATAAAAATTTCTCTGATGTTTGTGCTACATGTTGTCTTAGTAAATCTTATAAATTACCATTCTCTAACTCTACAACAACCTATCACACACCACTTGAGTTACTACACTCTTACTTATGGGGCCCTGCTCCAATAAACTCATCTAATGGCTATAGGTACTATATAAGCTTTGTAGATACTTACTCTAGGTATACATGGTAATACCTACTTAGAACTAAGGATGAAGCCCTACAAACCTTTACCAAGTTTAAAACTCAGATTGAATTGTAACTAGGTTACAAAATCAAAGCCCTACAATCTGATTGGGGAGGTGAATTAAGATCCTTCCCTAATATGTTAGAAAGTTGTGGCATTGTGCACAAACTGACCTGCCCCCATACACATCAGCAAAATGGCACTATAGAGAGGAAACACAAACACATAGTTGAAACAGGCCTAACTATATTAGCTCATGCATCTATGCCACTAAAATTTTGGGATGAAGCCTATAGAACAGTTACCTATCTAATCAATAGGATGCCGACCTTCACTCTACATGGCTCCACTCCCCTTAAGATGCTCTTTCACACAAAACCAGATTACATCCAATTAAAAGTCTTTGGATGCTTGTGTTATCCAAATTTGAGACCCTACAATAGACATAAACTCCAATACAGGTCAACCCTAGGTGTGTTTATAGGCTACATCATGTCACACAAAGGTTTTAAATGTCTTTCCAAAGACAAAAGGATGTACATCTCTCGAGATGTTGTATTTGATGAACTGCATTTTCCATATGCAACTTCTGCTATACAACAATCTCTTAGCAAACATCCTACCATGTCACCAGCCTCTTCAATTCCAACCTTGTCAGCTTTGTTTCCTGCTCTTGTCCCCAACATTCCAACAAATGTGCCCTTGTCTCCCCAAAATATCACTCCATCTCAACCAAATTCACCATTACCAATTCCTGATCCAACTTCTGTTATCAACTCTCCTACCATTCCTCCTACTATTCACACCTCAACTCTTATTGAAGTTCCCATTCAATATGAAAATCCACAAACTACTTCCCTGCCAGTCACCAATGCTCCTATTGGTCATACACCAGATGTTACTAACAGTTTACTTGCAGATACTGCTGTTCATACAACACCACTTATATTTAGACATCCTATGACAACAAGACTGAAAGCTGGTATAAGGAAACCAGCCTATGGCCTAAAGACTGTAAAGACTGATCTTCAGGATCCACATTGGTGTTAGGTTTTATGCCCTAAATAAAACTCCATTTCAATGTAATCTATTTAATTCAACATCAATAAAGAAACAAAAGTATTTTTCATTCATTTGTGTATGTTTTGGTTCACTTTATCAATTGCTTGTCTATTTGATTTATAAATTCATCTTAAACCCTTTTCACATACTTGATCATGTTTATTGTGCTGTCATCACATTGGAAAGTAAACATGACTATGTGAATAAAGTTTCCTAGATTTATCAGACACAGGGTTTTACTGATATGATAATCTACAACAAGAGTTTACTTGTATTTGGAGAAATACTATGTTCTTTCCAGAACATTGGTTAAAGTAAAGCTCAGGTTGGATGCATGGAGTATGCATCGAAAGGGACCGATATTGAACTTTGACTTAGATTTTATTAAACTTACCGTAAAATCTATTCAAGTAAATATCGCCAAGTTGATCCTAGATCAAATGATCTTAATCCTGTTATGATTAGGCTCAATCTTGAAAGGCTATTCGTGTTCTTTGATTTGTTAGTTAAGCCTACTTTTAGGTCAGGGTGATATGTACATTTTGGGAACACGGTAGTGCAATTGAGTGGGAACGCTAGCATAAACATGGAATCTATAGCTTCTATCTGGCGAATAGTAAGCAAAGGATGATCTCCTTCGAGCTTGACCAAACGAAAATAAATGGTGGAGATTTCATTTCACATAAGCTGAAATATCATTTATACGGGGTCAAGTGTTTTAAGGATAAAATACATAGTAGGGTGTTACGGTAATCTAATCCCTTTACAGTGTAGATCATTCATATAGAGGATCATTGATCAAATTAGGATTATAACAATGGATAACTAATGATGTGTCTATATGGTGGAACATATAGAGCATTCTATATACTGAGAGTGCGATTCTAAGTTCTATGCGTGGATTCCAGAAGAATTAATAAGTTAGTGAATTTTAGTGCTAAATTCTTGATCTACTTATTGGAAGCTCGGTTATATAGACCCATGGTCCCCGCACTAGTTGAGATAATATTGTTTGTAAGACTCATGTAATTGGTTTTGATTAATCATTTATAATTCACAAATTAGACTATGTCTATTTGTGAAATTTTCACTAAGTAAGGGCGAAATTGTAAAGAAAGAGTTAATAGGGGCATATTTGTTAATTATGATACTTTCTATGGTTCAATTAATAAATATGATAAATGACAATATTATTTAATAATTATTTATAGTTATTAAATAGTTAGAATTGGCCTTTAAATGGTTGAATTAGGAAATTGGCATTTTTGAGAAAATCAGATACAAAAGGTGTTAAAATTGCAAAATTGCAAAAAGCATGGCCCAATCCACTAAGCCATGGCCGGCCACCTTTGTAGGCTTTTTAAGTTGATATTTTCATTATTTTAAATGCCAAATAATTCAAACCTAACCCTAGTGGAATGCTATAAATAAATAGTGAAGGCTTCAGGAAAATAACACACTTTCTGAATCAGAAAAACCTGAGCCTCCTATCTCTCTTCCCTAGCCGCCACTCACTCTCTCTCTTCTTCCTTTGATTTTCGAACTTACCCTAGTGATTAGAGTAGTGCCCACACACAGCAAGCAATACCTCAATCATAGTGAGGAAGACCGTGAAGAAAGATCATCAGCAAAGGAGATTCAGCATCAAGGATTCAGAGAAAAAGATTCAGGTTCAGATCTTGATAATACTCTGCTACAGAAAGGATACAAGGGTTAGAGATCTGAACGGAAGGAGTCATTTAATTCCGCTGCACCCAATGTAAGGTTTCTTAAACTTTATATGTGTTTAATTTATCGTTTTAGAAAGTTCTTATTTAGGATGTTAATAAACATACTTGTGAGTAGATCTAAGATCCTGGTAAAATAATTTCCAACAACTGGCCTCAGATCCATGGTAATTGATTTACTTGCAAGAAATTTGGACTTTAAAACGATTGTTTGTTTGTTTTTGGATGGTATCATGTTGTATTGAGTTTTATTTGATGATTGATTGATGTTTGTAAATTTTCGTGAAAAATAATTGCGATTCTGTTTCTGGAATTATTTTTATTGGATAGTATGGAAAAAATTAAGCAAGTTACTTTTTTACAGAACTCAATTTCGATTTAATTTGAATTAGTTATGATTTTTTGAAGATTCGAAAAAAACGGGGCTGTGCTGAAATTTTCCTGCGATCGCGAAAACTGTCCGTACAGCTCACAATTTTTTCGTTTTTCTTTGTTTTTTCATGCTTTTTCATGGAATTAACTTCCGATTTTTTGTGTAGTTCTGTATTTATACTATTACTATTCCTAATTCAATTCTAATTATCATTTTGAATTAATTTAATATTTTTTAAATTTAATTCAAGATATTAGTGTAATGTGAATTTGAAAATAATTAGTATCTATCTTTTTGCTTAATAATCTATCTTATTTTAAAATTTGATTATATCTTATCTTATTTTTAAATTTAAGGTGAGATTTAAAGTATTTTAAATTAATTTTTTTTAATAATTTGACCTTATTTAAATTTAAAATAAGATAACTATAATCATGTAATTTTTAAATGATATAAGATATTTTGCTAATTTTTTAAATTTTGTTATTTTATTTATTTAAATTACATTTAAAATTTGGAAAAGATATTCATTTATCTTTTCTAATTTTTTATTTAATTTTTATTTATAAAATAACATTTAAATTTTAAAAGTAGTTAGCAATTTTTTTTTTTTTTGAAATGATATTTAGGTTGGTTGAAACCTAATTTTTCAAAATTGTAGGTTTAATTTTAAATTTAAATATTTAATTAAATTTTGAAATTTTTTATTTTTCAAATTTTTTTTTCATTTAATTAATTATTTTCGAAACTAATTATTTAATTTAAAATTAAATAAATCCTACATCCAACTATCCAACTAACCTTGTTGCAGGATTATGTGTTTTAGCTTGTGTGTAAGTTTTCAAAACCTATTATTACTTGATTGCAAATAGCCATGGGTACTTTTTGCCAGATCTAATGATCTGATGGCTCCCTTGGTCAAGATAATAATTTGTAACAGGTATATTTACAAACTTCTTTCATCTGTGTATGACCTAGCAACATGATAGGACTCATCCAAAGTGTGCCTGTGTGAGCCTATGTGTTTAATTTTATTATAGATGCATATAGGTTGTTGTTGCTAAAATAAATTATCATAGTTCTTGATAGAATTTATTTAGGCCCATTTAGTTTTTGGGCCTATTCAATTAATAACAGTTGTTCTTATTAAGGTTAAATTCCTCTCTTTTGGGCCTTGTGTGAGAGTTGGGAGCCATAAAAGTGGGTACGACATACTGAACCCAGCACCCCCTCACATGAACCACCCCAATTGTGAAGGCCCATTCGCCTGATTTGAATGACTGTACTAGGTTAATTACACTAGTTTAACCTAATTAAAATTGATTAGCAACATAATTAATTTCATTTATTTTGAAATTAATTTAGAAAATCATAGTTTAAAGAATTTTATATTCTAAGCTAAACTATATGTATTTTCTTGTATTTAATTAAATATAGAATTATAACCATCTAGATTCTTTCTGAAGCTTAATTTAAATTTTTCATTAAATATTCCTATTTAAGTTGATATTTAGTTATTTACAACTAACCAACTTAAATCTGAATATCTTTTGGATTTAAAATTTCAAAATTAAGTTGAGGAATTTTAGGCATTGGTTATTAAGATTCTTTAGATATTTTTTAAGTTAATATCTTTTCGAATATTAACTTAAAATGGAATATTTTAGATATTTTTTAGGTTAATATCTTTTCGAATATTAACTTAAAATGGAATATCTTCAAATTAAGTGGTTACAACTTAATTTTAATTTAATTAAATCTGATTTGAAAGATATTTAAGTTGATTTTTAAGATTTTTCTAAAACAACTTAAACAAGATTTTTTTTCAAATTTGTTCCATTTAATATTCAAATTTATTTTTGAATTTAACTGAAAATTAATTAAAGTTGATTTTTTATTTAAATCAACTTTGATTTGTAATTTTTCATTATTATATTATGGAACTTGTTCGATATTTATTTGAATTTATTTTTCAAATTTAAATAATAATTGAAAATTAATTAAAGTTGATTTTTTTTATTTAAACCAACTTTAATTTGTAATTTTTCATTATTATAATATCGAATTTAAATGATTATACAAAATACATATAATATTTTAAATAATGAGCTTTTAATCAAGAGACATTCGATCTCCATTGTGGGTTTTACACCGCGTTTGTTTTAGTGAGTAATCCTCCCTAATGGAGGAACGTTCATTAACAATTTCGCACCGTTTAACCTCGCATGATAAGTAGTTTGTAAATGTTTTGTATGGTATGGATCACCCTAATGGTGGCGACCATACTTGACTTGCAAGTTATGAAACAATGGTGGAAGCTCATAAGATAGAATTGCCTTGACTCTCGCCTAAACGAGACAACGCTGAATTCCAATCTTGATCGAATAAAAGGTTGCTAGAATCGTTATCATTTTAGATGAGCTGACAACTCTATTCAATGGATGATGCTTTGACTCTCGCCTAAACGGGACACTGTATCAGTTTGTTGAAATACCTTGGAAAATAAACTATGTTAGATTTAGTATTTCTATAACATATGTCATTACTTGTTATTTTCTAAATTGTGTATGAATTTATGAGGCAAACCTTACTTCTATTTTATTGATGTGTTGTAGTGTCATTATGAATAACCCTCACACCGATCCTCTCCTAGTTACTATCTTAGCAAAAGAACTGTATAGTGTGAAAATGCATCCTGGTAGTTGCATTAACTCGCACCTGTTGATGATGAATCTGAAGTTCCAAAAGGCAAATCTACTAGGAATTTATTTATCAAGAGAACAATGGGTCCAACTCATCCTTAATAGTCTTCCTCCGGAGTATAATGAATTTGTTATCTCTTACATGATCAACAATTCTAACTCCTCCGACATGGATAAGCTCGAAGCAGAATTACGAGCACATGAACGGAACTTGATTGCAATGGGTCCCCCTGGGTTTGCAATCAATAATCGAAGGAAAAGGACTAGGTATGAAGGATCTAGCAAAACTGCTTCTTCAAGTACAATTATCAGACATAATCTTCTATGTTCGAATTGTAATGAAAAGGGACATCATGAAGAACGATGTCCCAGGCTTCTAAACAATTCAAACAAAGGTAATGCTTTTGTCTTTGAATCATGTGTTTTAGAGAACGACAAATCCATCTGGATTGTTGATTCTGGGTCTACTAACCATGTATGTTCTTCACTGCAGTTGCTTGAAACTTGGGAAAATCTGCTTCCAGGAGAGTTAAAGCTTAAAGTTGGCAATGGCGAATTAGTATCGGTAAAAGCTAGAGGAAAAGCCCGCATCAAGTTTCAACAAAGATTTTTAATTTTAGAAAATATTTTATTTATTCCAAACTTTAGTAGAAACTTGATTAGTGTCTCATGTTTGCAAACACAATCTTATATATTGAATATTTCGAGTACAAATTGTTCAATTTCTCGTAATGGATTACAAATATGTGTTGCTATAATGGAACAAGGGCTTTATGTTTTAAGACCGAGTACTCAAATCTCACTTAATAGTGAACTTTTCAGTGTAGCTAGACCTAGAAACCTAAAAAGAAAAGAGATTGATAATGATGATCAAACTTATCTATGGCATTTACGTTTACGTCATATAGGCTTTGATAGACTCAATAGGCTCACCAAAGACGGTCCATTGAAAAATGTCGTCTTAGGTGAACTGCTAGTATGCGAGTCCTGCCTAGAAGGAAAAATGACTAAACGTTCTTTCTCTGCAAAGGGAGAGCGTGCCAAAATCCCTCTAAGGTTAGTGCATTCTGATGTCTGCGGACCTTTGAATGTCAAAGCCCGAGGTGGTTATGAGTATTTTGTCACTTTCATTGACGATTTCTCTAGTTATAGTCTTCTTTACCTAATGCAAAAGAAATCTGAAACGTTTGAAAAGTTTCAGGAGTTTCATGCTTTGGCCCAAAACCAATTAGGTAAATCATTAAAGATCTTGCGAACTGATAGGGGTGGAGAATATATGGATATGCAGTTCAAAGATCATTTAATTGAACTTGGAATTGAATCCCAATACACTGCCCCAGCCACTCCACAACAAAATGGAGTTGCAGAAAGAAGAAATCGCACTCTTTTGGAAATGGTTAGGTCTATGCTGAGTTATTCAACTCTGTCTACGTCCTTTTGGGGATATGCTATACAGATGGAAAATGACATTCTAAATGTTGTTCCATCTAAAGCAGTCCCTAAGACACCCGTCAAACTTTGGAATGGTCGAACACCTAGTTTACGCCATTACAGAATTTGAGGGTGCCCTGCTCATGTCTTAAGAAAGAAAGAAGGCAAACTTGAATCACGTACCGAAGTATGTATGTTTGTCGGAAATTCTAAAGAGACTAGGGGTGGACTATTTTATAGTCACAAGGATAACAAAGTGTTTGTTTCTACAAATGCTACTTTCCTTGAAGAGAACTATATTAAAGACTACAAACCGAAAAGTAAAGTTGTTCTGGAGGAATTGCTATCAGATATAAGTCCTTCCAATGTTCCGTCCTCTTCCACTCGTGAAGAAGACAATCCCACTCCCTCAGTTGAACAAACTGAGAAATCTACTACTAAAGTTTCTGTTCTGAAGACAACCGTACCTCGTCGTAGTGGGAGGGTTTCAACAAAACCTGCTCGTTATGGCTTGGATGGTGAAATCAATATGGTTGTAGGTGACGGTATTGATGACGATCCATTAACCTATAAACAGGCAATGGCTAGTCCGCAACGGAAACGATGGTCAGCCGACATGGATTCAGAAATGGATTCCATGAAAAAGAACAAAGTCTGGGAATATGTAGACGCACCTGACGACTATCATCCGATAGGATGCAAGTGGGTTTACAAGAAGAAAAGAGGAGCTGGAGGCGAAGTTGAAACTTTTAAAGCTAGACTTGTAGCCAAGGGTTATACCCAAAGAGAAGGCGTGGACTATGAGGAAACTTTTAGTCCTGTTGCCATGCTCAAATCCATCCGAATTCTTCTCTCCATAGCTGCTGCTTTTGATTATGAAATCTGGCAAATGGATGTCAAGACTGCCTTCCTTAATGGGGTACTTGAAGAAACCATCTATATGGAGCAACCATAAGGTTATGTTCTTCCTGGGCAGGAAAAGAAAGTTTGCAAGTTAAACAGGTCTATCTATGGACTTAAGCAAGCTTCTCGCTCATGGAACAAAAGGTTTGATGAAATCATCAAAACCTACGGCTTTCTTCAGAATGAAGATGAACCTTGTGTTTACCAACTCAAGGAAGACCAAATAGTAGTATTCCTGGTCCTTTATGTTGATGACATTTTGATCATTGGAAACAATGTCAAGAAAATGACTCACATCAAGGAATGGCTCAACACTCAATTCGATATGAAAGATTTGGGTGAAGCAGCCTATGTTCATGGTATTCAGATTATCAGAAACCGGAAGAACAAATCTCTTGCTCTCTCTCAAACAACCTACATAGACAAAGTCTTAGAGAGATTTTCCATGAACAACGCCAATGGGGCAAACATGCCTTCTAGATATGGTATTCGTCTATCTAAGGAACAGTCTCCAACTGATCCTCAAGAGATAGAGGACATGGCGAAAATTCCCTATGCCTATGCAGTTGGAAGTCAAATGTATGCAATGTTATGCACTAGACCTGACATCTGTTATGCTGTTGGAATCGTGAGCAGGTATCAGTCTAATCCAGGACAAGAACATTGGAATGCAGTTAAGTATATTCTGAAATACTTAAAGAGTACAAGGAATCTTGTGTTAGTCTACAAGGGTGGTGCTTTAAATCCCATAGGCTACACTGATTCAAATTTCCAGGCAAGTCTTGAAGACAGGAAATCTACATCTGGGATGGTGTTTACTCTTGGGGGTGGAGCAGTGGTTTGGAGAAGTGCTAAACAAACCGCGATATCGGACTCAACTATGGAAGCTGAATACATAGCGACGTAGAAGCTACTAAAGAACTTGTCTGGCTAAGAAAGTTCTTCACCAGCATAGGTGTTGTTCCTGGAATGGAAAAGCCTCTGGTACTACTCTGTGATAACAATGGAGCAATAGCAAACAGTAAAGAACCTCAAAGCCACAAGAGAAGCAAACACATTGAAAGGAAGTATCACATTATCAAAGAATACGTGGCAAGAGGGGATGTACTAGTTGAGAAAGTTGACACAGAGGACAACCTAGCTGATCCATTTACCAAAGTCCCGTCGTGACAATGACCTTTGAAAAGCACCGTCAGAATTTAGGATTAATTGATATGTACTAATTAGTTTTATATTAGTGCAAGTGGGAGTTTGTTAGGTTTTATGCCCTAAATAAAACTCCATTTCAATGTAATCTATTCTATTCAACATCAATAAAGAAACAGAAGTATTTTTCATTCATTTGTATATGTTTTGGTTCACTTTATCAATTGCTTGTCTATTTGATTTATAAATTCATCTTAAACCCTTTTCACATACTTGATCATGTTTATTGTGCTGTCATCACATTGGAAAGTAAACATGACTATGTGAATAAAGTTTCCTAGATTTATCAGACACAGGGTTTTACTGATATGATAATCCACAACAAGAGTTTACTTGTATTTGGAGAAATACTATGTTCTTTCCAGAACATTGGTTAAAGTAAAGCTCAGGTTGGATGCATGGAGTATGCATCGGAAGGGACCGATATTGAACTTTGACTTAGATTTAATTAAACTTACCGTAAAATCTATTCAAGTCAATATCGCCAAGTTGATCCTAGATCAAATGATCTTAATCCTGTTATGATTAGGCTCAATCTTGAAAGGCCATTTGTGTTCTTTGATTTGTTAGTTAAGCCTACTTTTAGGTCAGGGTGATACGTACATTTTGGGAACACGGTAGTGCAATTGAGTGGGAACGCTAGCATAAACATGGAATCTATAGCTTCTATCTGGCGAATAGTAAGCAAAGGATGATCTCCTTTGAGCTTGACCAAACGAAAATAAATGGTGGAGATCTCATTTCACATAAGCTGAAATATCATTTATACGGGGTCAAGTGTTTTAAGGATAAAATACATAGTAGGGTGTTACGGTAATCTAATCCCTTTACAGTGTAGATCATTCATATAGAGGATCATTGATCAAATTAGGATTATAACAATGGATAACTAATGATGTGTCTATATGGTGGAACATATAGAGCATTCTATATACTGAGAGTGAAATTCTAAGTTCTATGCGTGGATTCAACGAAGAATTAATAAGTTAGTGAATTTTAGTGCTAAATTCTTGATCTACTTATTGGAAGCTCGGTTATATAGACCCATGGTCCCCGCACTAGTTGAGATAATATTGTTTGTAAGACTCATGTAATTGGTTTTGATTAATCAATTATAATTCACAAATTAGACTATGTCTATTTGTGAAATTTTCACTAAGTAAGGGCGAAATTGTAAAGAAAGAGTTAATAGGGGCATATTTGTTAATTATGATACTTTGTATGGTTCAATTAATAAATATGATAAATGACAATATTATTTAATAATTATTTATAGTTATTAAATAGTTAGAATTGGCATTTAAATGGTTGAATTAGGAAATTGGCATTTTTGAGAAAATCAGATACAAAAGGTGTTAAAATTGCAAAATTGCAAAAAGCAAGGCCCAATCCACTAAGCCATGGTCGGCCACCTTTGTAGGCTTTTTAAGTTGATATTTTCATTATTTTAAATGCCAAATAATTCAAACCTAACCCTAGTGGAATGCTATAAATAGATAGTGAAGGCTTTAGGAAAATAACACACTTTCTGAATCAGAAAAACCTGAGCCTCCTATCTCTCTTCCCTAGCCGCCACTCACTCTCTCTCTTCTTCCTTTGATTTTCGAACTTACCCTAGTGATTAGAGTAGTGCCCACACACAGCAAGCAATACCTCAATCATAGTGAGGAAGATCGTGAAGAAAGATCATCAGCAAAGGAGATTCAGCATTAAGGATTCAGAGAAAGAGATCCAGGTTCAGATCTTGATAATACTCTGCTACAGAAAGGATACAAGGGTTAGAGATCTGAACGGAAGGAGTCATTTAATTTCGCTGCACCCAATGTAAGGTTCCTTAAACTTTATATGTGTTTAATTTATCGTTTTAGAAAGTTCTTATTTAGGATGTTAATAAACATACTTGTGAGTAGATCTGAGATCCTGGTAAAATAATTTCCAACAACTGGTTCACTGCCATGGACACAAAAGTCACAGCTCTCAAAAGAAATCATACTTGGGTTTTGGTTAAGCCTCCACCAGACAGAACACCTATAGGATGCAAATGGGTGTTCGGGGAAAAGTTTAATACAGATGGCAGCTTGGTTAGTAGCAAAAGGGTTTCATCAACAAGAAGGTTTTGATTATTCAGAAATATTTAGCCTGTTGGGATTTTATGCCCTAAATAAAACCCATTTCAATTTAATCTGGTTTTTTCTCAATAGAAGATTAGAAGTCATTTATGTTTACATGTAGTTTTCATGTTTATGGTTTAATGTGTACAAAATCTATTAAATCCAGAACATATAGTTATTCACAATTACAGTGATATCAACACAGTGGAAGGTAATTGTGATTATATGCTTCAAAAGATAGTGTCCCTTGATTAATCAGGGCACTGGATTTACACTGACGTAATAGTCAGCGATAAAGTATACTTACACCTTGAATAAGTGTTATGTTCTTTTCAGAACATTGGCAAAGTATGCTAGTTTCGGATGTATGGAGTATACATTGGACTGGGACTGATACTGATCTTGGTAAAGATATTATAATCTTACCGTTGTATCTTTCTAAGTCAATATCACTGGTTGATCTTAGATCTAAAGATCTCAATCCTGACATGGTTAGGTTCGATCTCAAGAGTATTATTTGTGTTCTTTGATTTGTTAGTTAAGCCTACCTTTTATTCCGGGTAAAACGTATATTTTGGGAACATGATAGTACAATTGAGTGGGAGCGCTAAACATAGATATGGAGTCTATAGCTTCTACTAGATGTAGAAGTGAAATGATGATTTCCTTCGAGCTTGGCTTAATAGAGATAAATGGAAGAGCTCTAATTTCAGTGATTATATTAGTTTACTGAAATATTATTTATAGGAAGCTATGTGTTTTAAGGATAAAAATACATTAAGAGGTGAAACAGTAAATTTTTCCCTACTTGGTGTAAATCATCTATAGAGGATCTTTGATTATTGGGATTAGAACGATGGTTAAATATTTATAGCGTATCTATATCGTGGAACATATAGAGCGTTCTATATAACTGAGGGTGCAATTCCAAGTTCTATAGTGGTTCAATGAGGGATTAATAAGTTAGGAAATTTACTTGGTAAATTATATATCTGCTTATTGGAAGCTCGGTTATATAGGCCAATGGTCCCCATACTAGTTGAGACAAATTTCTTGTAAGACTGAGCTAATTGATTTTATTTAATCAATTATAATTCTAAAATTAGACTGTGTCTAGTTTGTGAATTTTCACTAAGATATGACTTGATTGTGAAGAAATATGATTTTAGGATTTATTTATTAATTAAGAGACTTTATGGAGTCTAATTAATAAATAATATAAATGACAATTTTATTTGATAATTATTTTAATTATTAAATAAATAGTTTTGGCATTTATAGGGTTGAAAGTGCAAAAAGTGGTATTTGTGAAAAATAGATAAAATAGTTGAGAAAAATGGCAAAAATTTAACTAGTGTAAGGCCCACTAAGTGGCCGGCCACTAGGTGCTAATTTTAATCTATTTTTATCAATTTTTTACTCCAAATAAATCAACCCTAACCCTAGTGGAAATTACTATAATCGAAAAGCTATGGTCTCATTATCCAATTAATGTTTCAAAAGCTAAAAACCTAGTTTTCTCTCTTTGGCAACTAGGTTTATGAGACTTCATCTTCTTCCTTCTTCTTCTAATTTCAAAATCATATAGCCATCTTCACAAACAAAATTCAAGCCTTAGTGATTGAGTGCATGCCCACACAAAACAAGTGAGTCCTCAATCATAGTGTGTAAGATTGTGCAGAATCCATTCAAGTGAAGGAGAATCGGGCTCAGATCTTTGTGATACTCTGGTACAGAAAGGATACAAGGGTTAGAGATCTGAGCGGAAGGATTCATTTAATTCCGCTGCAACCAATATAAGGTTTCTTAAACTTTATATGTGTTTAAATTACATTGTTTTAGAAATTCATATTTAGGATGTTAAATAACATACATGGTAGCAAATCTAAATCCTGGTAAATAATCCCTAAAAATTGGCCTCATAGCAATGATAATAATTAACTTTCATGAAATATGGATTTAAAACGATGTTTGTGTTGATTTGGATGGTTTCATGTTAGTTTCTGTGCATGTTTGATGATTGTATAGAAATCACAATGTATGTTGTAAATATTTTTTGTTTCATTCTGAACATATTTTTACTGGAAATTAGACAAAAAGTTAATGAATTTAGGCTTTTACAGAACCTAATTTGGATTTTTTATGAATTAGTTATAATTTTTTGAATTTGGATGAAAATATCTAATTTTGGGAAGCACACGTGCGCGCGCAGGGATGAGCATGCACTCGGACAGCACGCGCCTTCAGACAAGTGCCTGACCGAGGTTACTCGGACAAGGCCCTATCTGAAGGGCTGCTCACGCCGAGCTCCCTTGGCCAACAGATTCTGCACGCAGCATGTTCCCTCGCCCATCCCCCTTCATCCGCGCGCGCAGGGGTATGCATTGCATACCCCTGTGCCCAATTTTATTTTTGTGATATCTTTTGATTCAAAATTCATTTTTCATTGAAATAAAATTCAAATTTTTGTAGAATTTTATGTAGAATATGAATTTTCAATTAAAAATTTAATTATCAGAATAAAACTATTTTTTATTAATTTTTTAATTAATTAAAATTAGTTTTAAATATTAGTAGCCTTTGAATTTGAAAATTTGATTTTTTCACAAACTAGCCTTACGGTTAATTTTCAAATTTTTGATTATTTTTTTTATTTTATTTATTTTAATTATAAGATTAGATATTACTTATTCTATTATTAAATTTGAAATGATCTTATTTTGATATTAAAATATTAATAAAATTTAGAAATAATCTAGTTAAAGTTTCAAATTTGCTAACCATATCAGATTTCAAGATTTGTTATTTTTAAAATATTTTATTAAATTAAATTATAAGATTAGAAAAATGTTTGTTTTAACATTTTATCTTATTATATATTTATTTTAATGGCAAAATAACATGAAATTTAGAAAAGTTTGTTAATTTTGTTTGAATAGAAATTTTAGGGTTTGCTAACCATAAAATTTTCAAACTTAGGATATTTTGTTTTATTTAATTATTAAATAAAATTGATAATATCCAAACCGTCAAATGTCTTATTTTTTAAATTGTTTATTTTTGTTATACTTAATTTATGAAATTATAAGATTAAGAATATAATATTAGAAATATCTAAATTTTAAATTAAGATATTATATTATATTATATTATATTATTAGATATTTAAAAATTGGTTAGATATTTTAATTTCAGTTAGAATTTAGGATATATATTTAGGAGATTTGTTAGATTGTAATTATTTTTTTAAATATTCTCTAACAACCTAAATTTTAAATTCTAGTTAAGATATATTTTAAATATTTTAATTTTAAAATAGAAATATCTTAACCTACTTTCAAGTTATCTGTTACATGTTTGTATTGTTTATTTATTTATTTATTCATTTTTTTTTTACAAACCTATTATTTATTTGATCTAAATTGCTATGATTAACTTGTTGACAGATCAAATGATCTGATATTAATCATAGCCTAATTATCAATAGATCTTACAAATAATTTGTAACAGGTAATTTTTGCAATTTCTTTCATCTGTGTAAACCTAGTAACATGATAGGGCCCATCCAAATCATTTGACCTGTGTGAGCCTATATGTTTGCTTTTGGGCTTAGATGCATATAGGAAGCCCATTTAAGTTTAATTAATTAAATGGACTAGGTTGCTAAAATAAAATTTCACATAAGATAATTTTATTTAGGCCCAATTAGTATTGGGCTTATTCAATGAATAATAATTATTTATTTAATGGTTAAAATCCTCTCATGTGGCCTTGTGTGAGAGTTATGGGGCCATTAGTAGTGGGTGCGACATACTGAACCCAGCCCTCCTTCACACGAACAACCCAATTGTGAAGGTCTATTTGCCTTATTTAAATAATTGTATTAGGTTAATTATATTAGTCTAACCTAATTAAAATTGAATTAGCAACATAATTAATTTTAAAATATATGAAATTTATTTTTCATTGGATTATTTTAAAATTAATTTTAGAAAAATACTTAGTTAAGACCACAAGCTTCTCGTCAGAAATAACTAATGCAGTTTGATGGCGAACTGTTTACTGAATTCTGTGAAAGGAATAAAATTATCAAAAGCTTCTCATCATTATCAAGACCACAAGCAAACGGACAAGTAGAAGCTATTAACAAACCTTAAAAGATACTATTAAGAAGAAGTTGGATGCTGCAAAAGGAAGATGGGTAGATGAACTACCACAAGTACTTTGGGCTCACAGAACAATAGAGAAAACAACGATTGGGACACACTCCATTCTCGTTAGCATTTGGCTTGGAGGCAATGCTACCAGTAGAAGTTAATATTCCAACCCATAGGCGTGAATTTTATAATCAAGTAGAAAACCAAGAGCTTCTGAACCTGTACTTGGACTTACTTGAAGAAAGACGTAATGAGTCAGAAATAACTAATGCAGCAATCACGAGATACTTTAACAAAAGTGTTAAGAAAAGACTCTTTAATGGTGCAGATTTGGTGTTAAGACGAGTATTTGCAAACACACGAGATCCGTCTGCTGGAGTGTTTTGCCCAAACTGGAAAGGTCCCTATGTTATTGAAGCAGTAGTAGGAACCAGGGTTTATAAATTAACTCGGCTTAACAGCTCGTTAATAAAGAACTACTAGAATAGTGAACATTTGCGACCTTATTACCAGTAAAGTCAAAATGTAAATGTTGTATTTATCTCTGTAATATGTGAATTCTTACTATTAATAAAGATTAAAGTTTGTTCAAGTAATTAAAAAGTTTATCTTCTTTAAAATTACTTGAGGGGCATATATATGTGTATAAAATTGTCTATGGACAATATAAAAGTCAAGGAATTGAAAAACATTTTCTCTAGAAAGGAAAAAGTCAAAAAATAGCAGCTGTAAATGAGATCAACTCATAAAAAAACAAGATAAAGCCACATGCGAAGTTGAATATTAAACGTCTCGCATTATTCTGGCATGTATTATAAATGAGGCACAAAAATGCCTTGAAAAATAATACTTAAGCTAAAATATGAATAAATGAGCTAACTATTCATATGAGCAATCAAAAAGATATACAAAATAGTTACAGAGGTGAATTATTTAAAATATTCTTTAAGTTTGCTCTAAAAGATAAATGTTTAAGAATGGCAAATTGTAAACTGCTCGCTTATAACAGGGCAAAAATAAACTAGTCGCGGATAAAACTACATGCAGATTAAAATTGCTCGACATATATATAAGTAGATTAATAACTGCTTAAACATGTCAAAGGAAAAAATAGAAACAATGGAAATACTTCCTAGAGTATCAATAAGTTGGATCAAAATATAAATGTTTAAATTGTGAAATAAAATGCAATGAACAGACATATTCAATTCAAACATAAGGTACGAGGCATTAAAAGTAAAAAATAAATGCATAAAAAGAAAAATTGGCCATCCAACAATGTAAAATTTCTTACAAAAATAATGCCACTAGGGGCAACCATTGTCTCGGCCAAAGGGCCACTTTCCTAAATAAGTAAAAAAAAAAAGATAAAAAGACCAAGCCTACATAATAGGGGGTTTAGTTGGCTCTTCTTGATCTTTTTCAATCTCGTCTGCATCTTCAGTCTCCTCTTTCTTGGTCTTCTCGCAGTATGCAAACATTTCTTCGGCCCCTTTGCCCAGAAAACTAAAATCAATCTCAAGATTGGCTACCAGGCTTGATAGATAGACCACCTGGCAATTCTATTCACCCTATTTTTAGTGTCAACCTTGGCCTCCTCAAGCTTTCTATCAGCCTCAGCCTGGATAGCCTTGTTAGCATCCTTAAGCTCTTTTATTTTCTTCTAGTCAGCCCTTTGTTGCTTCTCATCTTCCTCCTTAACCTGAGGGAGCTCAGATTCTGAATCATTCCACTTCTTGTCCATGACATCATGATGCTTTCCGGTCAGACAAAGTTCTGTCTCGAGCATCTCCACTCGTTGAAGCCCCCTATGTTGAGCATCAAAGGACAAAAGAGATGCCTGCGAGGAAGGAAACCAGAAAGTATAAAAATAATGGGAGTGTGAGAAAACAGGACAAAAAAAAAAGGACTAACCTACTGCTTGAGATTATAACTCCTCTGTAGAAGGCTTTCAAAAGTTCCTTTATTTAGTAATTCCCAATCACTAAACTCGAAGTTTTGATAGCGCCGCCAACTATTGGTAGCATGTAGCGAGCAGAGTTGCGAGCCTTCTGTGCCAGCTTCAATGGACAAGGGGCAGGAGGGCTCGAGGAAGACAATCTCTAGGCGAGAACCAGAGAATTTCACCTGGTGTACAAACCCAAGGGGTTGTTCACTAGCGCTCGCCACAGTAGGTGCAGCCTTTTTTGGAGACTTTGCAGGCTCGATGGTGAGTTGGTTTGCAGTTGTTTTTATTCTTTTAGGTTCTTTGGTAGAAACCGAGGCTTCATTTGCCTGTGCTAGACGTTTTTTGGATCTTTTGTTACAAGATTAGGGCTGAGCATGTCTTCCAAATTGAGATCCATATCTGCGAGGCAAAAGAAATACATCAAACACTTACTCAAAAATAGATAATAGAAAAATGGGGAATAAACTCCCACTTAAAGGAAGTTACCATAATTATCAGAAGATGACGAGGAAGAACTATAGTAATTACTAAACTCCCTAGACCCTGTGATCATGTTTATATCATAAGGGTTTATTGGAGATAAATCCCAATTTGAATTTGGATTACTTGCCCTATCCAAGTTGGTACCATACTTCTCGGCAATCCCGTAATATGAACTAGTGCAACTAAGCTGGACATGGAATCGAGGGTACTAACTATCAAACCTGTGGGTTATACGATCTATGCAGAAGTTATCCCATGTATAAAAATTATATTGGCTATCCCTAAAGGTTACTAGCGATGTACCTCAGGATGATTCTTCTTCAGCTTCCTGAGGGGTTACTTTCTTGAGATAGTGGACGCGAGCAATGTAATCCTGGCTTTCCTCATCGGCTTGGGACTGTGACCTTCTCCCACAAGGAGTATTTTGGAACCTTGTAGTCACAGGTGAACTGGTCCGAGCCAAGGAGGTTGACAGTCCTCAGATTGACTTCGTTCAAAAGGAAATCTACTGATCGCAATCCGAAAGGAAGACCCAGCAAGATTTTGTGGCACTCAGCCATCTCGAGGGTGGGGATTGGACTTTTGGTAACCATTGTCAACACAATAAGTGTAATAAGTAAGCAACCTCAAAGTCATAAATATAAAAAGAACTCAAAACCAAGTTTTTGAGATAGAAATTACTTACGTATAATGTGAAATGCAGTTGAGTTGATAGGAGAAAGATAGTAGTCTAGAAGAAATCATCCTTGAACTCGGTCTTGTTTGGTAACCTCACAATGATCATGCAATCATTTGTGTGGGTACAAAGATAATAAAAACCTCCTAAACACCGCTACCTCGCGGGAACAGCTTTGACGAAATAAAAATAAACTATCTCGAGGTGAGTGGGACACTCCCAGCCTAAAATATGGTACAAGACTTTTAGACTCGCAAGAATCCTATAAGAGCTTGGAATCAATTGAAAAGAGGCAATTCCAAGATAATTACAGAATTCTTTGTAGTACACTCTTAAGGGGAGAATCGCTCCAACCTTGATGTGCTCGAGGCTCCAAGCGCCTATTCCAGACGAGCCACTAGTATTGGCGCCACCACACTCCTCGCGAATTACTCGTTTTGGTGAAAAGCAGTTGAATTCTCTAGGAGCAACAGATCTGATGCGAATCCTCGCCCTTGCTTAATGCCACAAGTCGTTAATACGCCACCAGCATAGTCTCCAATGGCCCTTATCTTGGATTCAATAAGCTCGGCCTCAAAAGTGACATTAGGATCCTGGGGGGTCTTTGATTTGTGAGTCTTGGTGGACATAATTTCAAAATCTAGGTCACCGGGTGAAAAAGCAACAGTGACTCGAGGTAAAAACAAAGGTCTCGTTAAAGGGATAGAAGATAAAGTTTGATGTTCAGGCCAAGCTGCATCTCGCAAATAACGACATTTACCCTCAGTTATCTCTTGTAAAAATTGCCTATATCAACTGGAAATTTCAACCTGATTGATTTTTATTAGATGATCCCTAATTTTGGCATCATTAATCTCAAGTTGGATTTAGGTTTTTGGATTTTGGGTTTGAATGGAAGGGCTAATTCTTTATGACATTCTATTTCTAGGAAATCTGGAGTTGAAATCTCAAAACCAGATTGGGACATATTAACAAAATAATAATAATCCCAATTCCTGGAAGGAGTTGATTCGACTTAAACAAGAAACCTAGGAATTTAATAAACCTAAGTTCACTCTTTAAAGTCTTAAAAATTACCCAAAAATAAAATCGAAAAATACTTAAACCAAACACAGTAAAAGAAGATGCAATCGGAAGCAAAAATAAAAGTACCAACTTAGGAAAAAAGGAATAACAGAGAGTAAGAAATAAACCACTTACTATATTTCCGAAGATTTCTGGGTACTGAATTGTTGGGTTTTATGCCCTAAATAAAACTCATTTCAATATAATCAGATTTACTTATTAATATAGATCAGAAATAACATTTAATGTTGCATGGTTCACATGATTTATTTCATGATTATATGTACATAATGTATAAATTCATCTGAAACCCTTTTCACATACTTGATCCTGTTTATTGTGTCGTCAACACATTGGAAAGTAAACATGACTATGTGAATAAAGTTTCCTAGATTTATCAGACATAGGGTTTTACTGATATGATAATCTACAACAAGAGTTTACTTGTATTTGGAGAAATACTATGTTCTTTCCAGAGCATTGGTTAAAGTAAAGCTCAGGTTGGATGCATGGAGTATGCATCGGAAGGGACCGATATTGAACTTTGACTTAGATTTATTAAACTTACCGTAATATCTATTCAAGTCAATATCGCCTAGTTGATCCTAGATCAAATGATCTTAATCCTGATATGATTAGGCTCAATCTTGAAAGGCTATTCGTGTTCTTTGATTTGTTAGTTAAGCCTACTTTTAGGTCAGGGTGATACGTACATTTTGGGAACACGGTAGTGCAATTGAGTGGGAGCGCTATCATAAACATGGAATCTATAGCTTCTATCTGGCGAATAGTAAGCAAAGGATGATCTCCTTCGAGCTTGACCAAACGAATATAAATGGTGGAGTACTCATTTCACATAAGTTGAAATATCATTTATACGGGGTCAAGTGTTTTAAGGAATAAATACATTGTAGGGTGTAACGGTAATTTAATCCCTTTACAGTGTAGATCATTCATATAGAGGATCATTGATCACATTAGGATTATAACAATGGATAACTAATGATGTGTCTATATGGTGGAACATATAGAGCATTCTATATAACTGAGAGTGCAATTCTAAGTTCTATGCGTGGATTCAACGAAGAATTAATAAGTTAGTGAATTTTAGTGCTAAATTCTTGATCTACTTATTGGAAGCTCGGTTATATAGACCCATGGTCCCCCCACTAGTTGAGATAATATTGCTTGTAAGACTCATGTAATTGGTTTTGATTAATCAATTATAATTCTCAAATTAGACTATGTCTATTTGTGAATTTTCACTAAGTAAGGGCGAAATTGTAAAGAAAGAGTTTATAGGGGCATATTTGTTAATTATGATACTTTGTATGGTTCAATTAATGAATATGATAAATGACAATATTATTTAATAATTATTTATAGTTATTAAATAGTTAGAATTGGCATTTAAATGGTTGAATTAGGAAATTGGCATTTTTGAGAAAATCAGATACAAAAGGTGTTAAAATTGCAAAATTGCAAAAAGCAAGGCCCAATCCACTAAGTGTATGGCCTGCCACTTTTGTAGGAAATTTAAACTGATATTTTCATTATTTTAATGCCAAATAATTCAAACCTAACCCTAGTGGAATGCTATAAATAGATAGTGAAGGCTTCAGGAAAATTACACTAAAATTTTCTATTTTTCCTTCAGAGAAAAACCTGAGCCTTTCTCTCTCCCTATCTTTAGCTGCCACTTCTTCTTTCTCTTCCCTCTTGAAATTTCGAAATTTCTTAGTGTATGAGTAGTGCCCACACACAGCAAGTGATACCTCAATCATAGTGAGGAAGATCGTGAAGAAAGATCATCAGCAAAGGAGTTTCAGCATAAAAGATTCAGAGAAAGAGATCCAGGTTCAGATATTGATAATGCTCTGCTACAGAAAGGAATCAAGGGCTAGATATCTGAACGGAAGGAGTCATATTATTCCGCTGCACCCAATGTAAGGTTTCTTAAACTTTATATGTGTTTAATTTATCGTTTTAGAAAGTTCTTATTTAGGATGTTAATAAACATACTTGTGAGTAGATCTAAGATCCTGGTAAAATAATTTCCAATAACTGGCCTCAGAGCCATGGTAATTGATTTACTTACATGTAATTTGGACTTTAAAACGATTGTTTGTATGTTCTTTGGATGGTATCATGTTGTATTGAGTGTTATTTGATGATTGATTGATGATTGTGAAATTTTCGTGAAAAATAATTGTTATTTCGGTTCTGGCATTATTTTTATTGGATAGTATGGAAAAAATTAAGCAAGTTAGCCTTTTACAGAACTCAATTTGGATTTTATTTGAATTAGTTATGATTTTTTGAAGATTTGACAAAATCGAGTACATCTTGATAGTTTCCTGCGATCGCAGAACTGTCCGTACAGTTTCGAATTTTTTCAATTTTCTTCAATTTTTCATACTTTTTCATGGAATTAACTTCCAATTTTTTGTATGGTTTTGTATATATACTATTACTATTCCTAATTCAATTCTAATTATCATTTTGAATTAATTTAAATTTTTTTTAATTTAATTCAAGATATTAGTGTAATTTGAATTTGAATAGAATTAGTATTTATCCTTTTGCTTAAAAATCTATCTTATTTTTAAATTTGATTATATTTTTTTTTAAATTTAAGGTCAGATATTTTAAGATATTTATAATATCTTTTAAGATATTTATAATATCTTTTAAGATATTTTAAAAATATCTTATCTTTTAAGATTTTTTAATTAAATCTTTTTAGATATTTTGACCATATTTAAATTTAAAATAAGATATTTATAATCATGTAATTTTTAAATGATATAAGATATTTTGCTAATTTTTTTAAATTTTGTTATTTTATTTATTTAAATTACATTTAAAATTTGAAAAAGATATTTATTTATCTTTTCTAATTTTTTATTTAATTTTTATTTATAAAATAACATTTAAAATTTAAAAGTAGTTAGCAAATTTTTTTTTTTGAAATGATATTTAGGTTGGTTGAAACCTAATTTTTCAAAAATTGTAGGTTTAATTTTAAATTTAAATTTTTTAAAAAATTTTCGAATTTTTCAATTTTTTTTTTAAATTTTTCGAAAAATTATTTTTTTTATTTAATTAATTATTTTCGAAATTAAATATTTAATTTAAAATTAAATAAATCCTACATCCAACTATCCAACTAACCTTGTTGCAGGAGTATGTGTTTTAGCTTATGTGTAAGTTTTTAAAACCTATTATTACTTGATTGCAAATAGCCATGGTTACTTTTTGCCGCATCTAATGATACGATGGCTCCCTTGGTCAAGATAATAATTTGTAACAGGTATATTTACAATCTTCTTTCATCTGTGTATAACCTAGCAACATGATAGGACCCATCCAAAGTGTGCCTGTGTGAGCCTATGTGTTTAATTTCATTATAGATGCATATAGGTTGTTGTTGCTAAAATAAATTATCATAGTTCTTGATAGAATTTATTTAGGCCCATTTAGTTATTGGGCTTATTCAATTAATAACAGTTGTTCTTATTAAGGTTAAATTCCTCTCTTTTGGGCCTTGTGTGAGAGTTGGGAGCCATAGAAGTGGGTACGACATACTGAACCCAGCACCCCCTCACACAAACCACCCCAATTGTGAAGGCCCATTTGCCTGATTTGAATGACTGTACTAGGTTAATTACACTAGTTTAACCTAATTAAAATTGATTAGCAACATAATTAATTTCATTTATTTTGAAATTAATTTAAGAAAAATATAGTTTAAAGAATTATTTTTTATTCTAAGCTAAACTATATGTATTTTCTTGTATTTAATTAAATATAGAATTATAACCATCTAGATTCTTTCTGGAACTTAATTTAAATTTTTCATTAAATATTCCTATTTAAGTTGATATTTAGTTATCTTCAACTAACCAACTTAAATCTGAATATCTTTTGAATTCAAAATTTCAAAATTAAGTTGAGGAATTTTAGGCATTGGTTATTAAGATTCTTTAGATATTTTTTAAGTTAATATCTTTTCGAATATTAACTTAAAATGGAATATTTTCAAATTAAGTGGTTACAACTTAATTTTTGATATTTAATTAAATTTAAATTTGAAAAATATTTAAGTTCTAGATTTTTTTTTCTAATACAACTTAAATTAGATATTTTTTCAAATTTTGTGGAAAAGATACTTAGTCAAATAAGATATTTTCTAGATAGTTATTTATAGACTACTTATTATTTCTAATATTAAATAGGAAAATATTATACATTGTGAAATTAATTATTTAAATAATTAATTTTGGTACAATTTATTTTAAGTATATTTTTTTTCCTAGTATTAAACTAGAGATTAATAATTAAGCCTTCTCTACACTTAATTATTTATTTCTTGAATTTAATACATTTAATTAATTTGAAAATTAAATATCTAAGTTGATTTTTATCATCATACTTAAATATTTCTTTTTCATGACATTTAATTAAATAGAAAATTATTTTTAGTTGAAATTTATTTTTTCAACTAAATTTAAATAATTTTCAAAATATATTTTTTCTTTATTTTATTAATCAATTTTCGAAATTGCATTTCTTAAATGCTAGAATTTCGAATTTATCTTGAAAAATAGATTAAGTTGTAAATTAATTATTTTAATTAATTCTTGGATCAACTTAAATCAATGATTTTTTCATTTATTGATTAATTTAAAATAAATTGAATTAAAGTATATTATTAGAAATAGAATTAATTAGTCAAAGGAAAATCTAGATAGGTGATATTTTTGCTTGAAGTATTTTTCTAGTGTATTTAATTAAATAGAAAATTAATATTTAAGTTGATTTTCATCATCATACTTAAATATTTGTAATTTTTCTTATATATTTAATTAAATAGGAAAATTATATTTTTTGTTGTAAATTAATTTTATTAATTAATTTTGGGCCAACATTAAATTAGAATAATTTTTCCAGGATTTATTTTTTATTTTAATATGCATTTTTCGAAAATTGTATTCTTATATACTTTAATTTTTCGAAATGCAATATATATTTATAGAAAATTAAATTTGAGTTGTAAATTAATTTAAATTAATTTTGTAACAACTTAAATATTTTTTCTAAATATTTATTGGAAATTATTACTAAGATGGAAATAATTCATATTATTTTCATATCCATCTAAGTAAAATTTATAAATATTAAATTAAAATTTATATTTAGAATTTTTCATTCTAAATTGGAAATTTTAATTAAATAAATATATATTTAAAATAAATAGAATAAATAAAGAGAATAATAGAAAATACAACTCTTTTCAAATAATGAGCTTTATTATAGAGACATTCGATCTCCATTGTGGGTTTTACACCGCGTTTGTTTTAGTGAGTAATCCTCCCTAATGGAGGAACGTTCATTAGCAATTTCGCACCGTTTAACCTCGCATGATAAGTAGTTTGTAAGTGTTTTGTATGGTATGGATCACCCTAATGGTGGCGACCATACTTGACTTGCAAATTATGAAACAATGGTGGAAGCTCATAAGATAGAATTGCCTTGACTCTCGCCTAAACGGGACAACGCTGAATTCCAATCTTGATCGAATAAAAGGTTGCTAGAATGTTTAACATTTTAGACGAGCTGACAACTCTATTCAATGAATGGTAGCTTTGACTCTCGCCTAAACGGGACAACCGATATCGCCTTGTTGAAAACCTTGGAAATTATTTAGGATTGTAAGTTTTAGTATTTTCACTTGTCATTCCTACTTGCTATATGCTTATAATTTCTGAATTGTGTATGAATTTATATTGAACCATGTTATTTTCTGTTATTAAGTTGTAGTTTAATTTCGAATCTTCATTGTTGGTCTAACTTGGCTTGTTTATCTAATGAGATAAATCCCTAGTGGATTTTCACCATTAGACATTCATAATAGTGTTAGATCTCGAAAGATAAATATTGTATATGCGACATCTAGCTGTTCATCAATTGATGACACCTTAGACTAGTATTTTTACAATATGAAACAAGAAGATTACATGAATAAGATTACTTTGTCTTTCGCTAATCGAAGCATCGTTGGATTCTTATTTATAAACGAAATTATCCTAATTCCTCTTAGCTTATTCATTTCGAATTAGCTCCATAATATATCATTGGATGAATGGTCTATAAATCATTTCATGTCATTATATTTTCTCTTAAGAAATTAAATGACGCATATGATTATAATCCCGAAATTCTATTCCCAATTGATAAAAATCCTCAATCTTAGAAATCTCCTACTTGTATAAGCAAATCTGACTTAGAGTTTGTATTAGTAGTGGTGGTCCAAGAAAGAATTACTCATTAAATTTGGTTGAATTTAAGTCTTTGACTTTAATTTTAGATTCCAAATAGAAATTTTCTTAAATTTCAAATTCCAGAATCACAATACGCTTACACTTTCTAAAGTGTTTAATATCCATCTTTTATTAATGGATTAAAACTGTATGGAATGTGAGTTAGGTATTCTGTGACCAGGATCCACTTGAAGTATTCTAAGAACTCTTTGATGTAACTAAACCTATGTCATCATAGACACTACCACATTTTCTTAATCTATGGCATTTGTATCTTGTTCATAGTGGATTTGACAAGATCAATCTCTGCAAAGAGTTAATATGCCTATATCCATCGAAAGTAGTTCATCTCATTCGCAGATGAATGTACATTCAGGGGTGGATATGAGTTTTTCGTTGTATTCTTAAAACGATAACTCTAGATTATACCTTATGCAAAGAAATTTGAAATGTTTGAAAAATTTCATTAATTTCTAGCAATGGTTAAACACCATTAAGGTATGTGGTTAAAGATCTTGCGAACTGATAGGGGTGGAGAAATAGTTAGTAGATATGCAGTTCAAAGATCATTACATTGATTTTTGAATTATATCCAAACTTACCTCCCCAGAAATTTCGAGTTGCATATTGATGATTAGTTACTAGTCGTTGCCTAATTCCTTCTATGGTAATACAATTTCGTAATGATGTAATGGTTGGCTACTTAATGTAAATCATTACTAGATTCATTGATGACCTAATCAAAATCTTAAGAAAGGCTAGAACTGTTAACCATGGTTTCTTAGCTATTCTAAGTGATTAGGGGTGGACCATCCCATTGTCAATAGATAAGAAAGTGTTTGTTCAAACAAATACTACTTTTCTAAGAAAATGACTAAGTCCGAAAAACAAGTAGCAAATAAAGGAGATACTTAATTCTTGATTCCAAAAGTGTTCTATCATCTTATATGACATATGATGATCCCACCGCCTTCGTTGTCTTGTCACAACCAAAGAGGTTAATACCATTTAGTTTTCTTCGACATAATTCACGGTACCTTGTCGTAGTGGGAGAGTTTCTAGGAACTCACCTTCTTATGACTTGGGAGACACTAGTGATTAAAATCCATTGTGAGTTTAAACAAGTAATGGATTGTCAAGATAAGAAACTAAGAAGAAAGCCAATAGAACTATGGTTTAATCCATTCACATGGAATAACCTAAAGTTTTCTATTACAAGGACATAAAAGGAAATTTTAGTTAATAAGTCTATTCTATGGACTTAACAAACTTCCTGTTCCTAGTATTATAGGTTTGAGTTTATCTAAACCTATGGCTTGTGGTATACCTGGTAATTACTTACTCTAATGCAAGCAACTTACTTTAGTAAGATGTCAAGCATTTTCTTTCTAATGGCAATCTATAGAAGCTTCACAACTTCTTAGGTATAGATTTTATTTATCTAAGGAAAAGTCTTGACTATTCCAAAAAAGATAAAGCCATGAAAGAATTTCTTATATCAACAGTGAGAGGTCTTAGATATGCTTTTGTATGCCTTAGACCAGACACCCGCCGCTGAGTGGGAGTAATGAGTAGGTATCGATTAATCCAGAGAAGAACATTGGAAGACAATCAAGTAAATCTTAAGATAAAGAAGAGGAACTATATGTTAGTCTATAAGGGTGTGTTTAAAACTCTTAGACTACACCATATCAGATTTCGAAATTTGCCTATGTGCTAGTAAATCTTTCTGATAAGATGGTGGTTACTCCGGGGGTGGAATAGTGATTTTGGAGAAGTGTAAAAACCTATCTGAAGTCTCTAGGTCTACCAGAAAGGGACTGAATGTTAAAGTCAGCAGAAAGTTACTTATTCAGTCTAAGGAAAGTTCTATACATCTTTGGCACCATTCCAAATTGCCTTAAACTACTAGTGTTAATTTCCTGATTAACCAAAAGTAGTTGCCAAAGGTATAGAATCCAGTATCCCAAGAGAGTAAACATATAGAGAGGAATTTCACATTATCAATGATTTTGTGATTAAAGGAAGAGTAATGGTGGAGAAAAGGTTGTGGTTAATTCAACCTTTCGGCATCCTATTACGAGGAGTTTACTACTACTACACTTGATTTGTATATCAAGGTGTTGAGATTATTTGAAACGCACTTTTTGTTTTATATTAGTGCAAGTGGGAGTTTGTTGGGTTTTATGCCCTAAATAAATCTCATTTCAATATAATCAGATTTACTTATTAATATAGATCGTAAATAACATTTAATGTTGCATGGTTCACATGATTTATTTCATGATTATATGTACATAATGTATAAATTCATCCGAAACCCTTTTCACATACTTGATCCCGTTTATTGTGTCGTCAACACATTGGAAAGTAAACATGACTATGTGAATAAAGTTTCCTAGATTTATCGGTACATAGGGTTTTACCGATATGATAATCTACAACAAGAGTTTACTTGTATTTGGAGAAATACTATGTTCTTTCCGCAGCATTGGTTAAAGTAAAGCTCAGGTTGGATGCATGGAGTATGCATCGGAAGGGACCGATATTGAACTTTGACTTAGATTTATTAAACTTACCGTAATATCTATTCAAGTCAATATCGCCTAGTTGATCCTAGATCAAATGATCTTAATCCTGATATGATTAGGCTCAATCTTGAAAGGCTATTCGTGTTCTTTGATTTGTTAGTTAAGCCTACTTTTAGGTCAGGGTGATACGTACATTTTGGGAACACGGTAGTGCAATTGAGTGGGAGCGCTATCATAAACATGGAATCTATAGCTTCTATCCAGCGAATAGTAAGCAAAGGATGATCTCCTTCGAGCTTCGACCAAACGAATATAAATGGTGGAGTACTCATTTCACATAAGTTGAAATATCATTTATACGGGGTCAAGTGTTTTAAGGAATAAATACATTGTAGGGTGTAACGGTAATTTAATCCCTTTACGGTGTAGATCATTCATATAGAGGATCATTGATCACAGTAGGATTATAACAATGGATAACTAATGATGTGTCTATATGGTGGAACATATAGAGCATTCTATATAACCGAGAGTGCAATTCTAAGTTCTATGCGTGGATTCAACGAAGAATTAATAAGTTAGTGAATTTTAGTGCTAAATTCTTGATCTACTTATTGGAAGCTCGGTTATATAGACCCATGGTCCCCCCACTAGTTGAGATAATATTGCTTGTAAGACTCATGTAATTGGTTTTGATTAATCAATTATAATTCTCAAATTAGACTATGTCTATTTGTGAATTTTCACTAAGTAAGGGCGAAATTGTAAAGAAAGAGTTTATAGGGGCATATTTGTTAATTATGATACTTTGTATGGTTCAATTAATGAATATGATAAATGACAATATTATTTAATAATTATTTATAGTTATTAAATAGTTAGAATTGGCATTTAAATGGTTGAATTAGGAAATTGGCATTTTTGAGAAAATCAGATACAAAAGGTGTTAAAATTGCAAAATTGCAAAAAGCAAGGCCCAATCCACTAAGTGTATGGCCTGCCACTTTTGTAGGAAATTTAAACTGATATTTTCATTATTTTAATGCCAAATAATTCAAACCTAACCCTAGTGGAATGCTATAAATAGATAGTGAAGGCTTCAGGAAAATTACACTAAAATTTTCTATTTTTCCTTCGTAGAAAAACTCGAGCCTTTCTCTCTCCCTATCTTTACCGCCACTTCTTCTTTCTCTTCCCTCTTGAAATTTCGAAATTTCTTAGTGTATGAGTAGTGCCCACACACAGCAAGTGATACCTCAATCATAGTGAGGAAGATCGTGAAGAAAGATCATCAGCAAAGGAGTTTCAGCATAAAAGATTCAGAGAAAGAGATCCAGGTTCAGATATTGATAATGCTCGCTACGTAAAGGAATCAAGGGCTAGATATCTGAACGGAAGGAGTCATATTATTCCGCTGCACCCAATGTAAGGTTTCTTAAACTTTATATGTGTTTAATTTATCGTTTTAGAAAGTTCTTATTTAGGATGTTAATAAACATACTTGTGAGTAGATCTAAGATCCTGGTAAAATAATTTCCAATATGAATAACTTCGCGATTGGGATCATGATGAATGTGATGATGGGCTCTGAGAATTTCTAAGATTAAAAATGAAATCTGATGAAATACGCATAAAATATGTCAAGGACAATGAGGGCATGCAAGGTGATGAAGAACGAAGATGATTTTTTGCAGAAAGCTGAAAGGTTTGAAAGGCAAAAATGGCAAATAAGTGTTTTCACTTGACTTTTATACTTTAAGAATGATCACCGTTAGATTGAAAGAATAAAGATCTAATGGATGGGAACAAGGGAGAATTGGAAAAGATGGGCATTTAATGCTAATGATGTGCCTCAAAATCATAAACCGCCAAAACTCAAAGCATGCCATTTTTCAAACTGAGATTAAGATAAAAATACCCTTGTAATCATTTAAAAAGCTCTTTTTAAGGGGCAATTATTATACCCAAAATTCAGCTTCACTTCAGAAAGTGACACGTGTCTTGCAGTTGAATATGAACAACGTGATATAATAAAATTATATCATTTAATGTAAAGAAAATGAATAACTTTTTAAATAAAGGATTAAAAGAAAATATTCATAACTCGTTGACTAAATAGTCTTAAGCGAGACAAGGATAAAAGTCTATTAAAACTTAAATTGACAAGACACACACCTGCCTTAGAGTACACAACCAAAGAAGATAATTCATTTATTCAAATGAGTGAATACAGTCGTACAAAGCAACCTCGGATTAAGAATAGCGAGACAGCTACCACGCAATTCTAACTAAAGAAACTTGACGAGGCGAACTATCTGCTAACACTTAGTGTTTTTTCCACATTATGATAAACAAGGATAATAACTCGGAATTAAGCGAGATACAATTGTCCAAATCAGCATTAACCATTTATAAGGATAAGAATAAAAATCAGTTAAGCAGTTATTTTGTATTATCCCACATGCATTTAAATGAAACGTGGGAATTGTTCACGTTTCATGAACAGTTACATTTCAAATAGATCTCAAATGTAAATAACTGACAACCTATATTCCTATAAATAGGGGCATATTCCACAGAAAAAGGGACGGAGAATTTTTAGAGAGAAAAAGATACATTATCAATTATATATTGTATCTTGAATTCAGAAAATATCATCAAGAATATAGACTCGTGGAGTATGCAAATTTAACTGGAAAACCACGAAAAAATATCTGGTGTTATCTGTACATTTATTATTTCTTATTATTTCTGTGACATATTTATTACGTAAAGACTTATTATTTTTAGTTAACGAAAATCTGCGTTAACAATATTGATTGATATTGATTTACTAAATACTCAGCTTAGTTTTTTCTATAGTTCTGCTACAATTATTTTTCTCACAGCACAACTACATCTGATTTATTCACAGTACAACTATAGTAAACTAGCCCTCAATAAACACGTCAATATTCTATTATTTACGTGTGACAAAACTTGTCTCCTGTTTACGTCAATAATATTCTATTGTTTACGTGTCTCTTGTTTGCTATTAAATTTAATGTTGCTTCTTTTAAATTTATTTCCCGTGAGTAGAACTCTTTGGCTGATTTCCTAGCTTCCTAAGCTAGAGTAAATCGTTTATGCCAAATTTTTGTGGTTAGGGAGTCAGCCCCTTTTGTGGCTGTTGTGTGAGACTTTGTTTGTGTGTTTTTGTTTGCTTAAATAAATACCAGTTTAAATAAAAAAAAAAAACGTGTGACAAAATTTAATAAAATAAATACTTTAAAATATTGTGAAAAGTTTTTTCTTATAATTTAGTTTTAATATTATTTTTAACAAGTTGAAAAATTAGGAGACATAATAAGGCATAACTCATAATTTGGAAATTTAAAATCTTAAATATTTATATGTGAATATTGATCTAAACTTTTTTGTGTGAAGTGTGAAAAAAGAAAAAAAAAACAAAAAGAAACCACTTTAATACATCCAAAGGCTTAATACCAAAAATATGAATACTCTATTATATTTTCTCTAACTTACCTTAATTGTATTTTTATTTTATTTTCCTAGAAATACGTGTATAATTGTACTACAATACTACAATACTATTATTAATTTATTATTATTTGCATTAATAGACTCGTCACAATTATTGTTACCTCTTAGTCTTACCTCCTTTGTTTTATGGCTTATTTCCTTTCCTTTCATTTTGTTTTTTCTTTTTTTTTTCTTAATGTAATTTAATTTACGTTAATGTTAATTGTAATTTTATTTTTGGTGTGCGTTCTTGAGTTGAGATTCTTTACTCCCAAAAGCGCTTTTGAAGATCCAACAATGCCACGCACACCTTGTCAGCTTTCATACCAGAATTAGGGCTTTTTCTTTTTATCTTTTTTCCTTTCTCTCAGCTTTTCACCCCTAAAATTCTCTCTAATTTACTCCTAAGTCATTCTCTACTCTCCACCATTTACCAATTTCAGAGCTTTTGGATTTTGATTTGGGGTTTGAAGTGTCTACTTCGGTCGGATCAGAGCTCGGATTGGGGAAGATTCAGGGTTTGTTGTGGAGTTAGCCATAGCAGTTTGGTTTGTTGACTTTTTTTATTTTTAATTTTGAGTTGGATGCTAATTTGGAAAGGCTGGAAATTGAAGGAGTTTCTTTTTTAGATTTGTAAGTTTTTGCATGGTGAGGAGGGTTGATTGGGAGCTGATGAGATTGAAGTGATTTTTCTTTCAAGGTTGTTGATTTGGGATAAATAGGTTTGATTGAAAGAATTTTGAGGCTCTTTTTTTTTGGGGGGGTCGGGTTTTATTTTTTTGCTGGCCCTGCATGTTGAAGCTTTAAGGGGTCCTCTGCTGTGTCTGTGGAGGATCCCTGTTAGGAAAGAAGCCCCTTGTGTTTGAAAAGATGGGCTTTGAAGTGTGATTATGGAGAAGATATCGGAAAAACTTTGTTGGATTAGTTGTTTGTGATTGGAATCGGGTTTTTGTGGTAGATAATCAAGTGGGTGGTTTGAATTTTGCATTTTGAGTACATAATTTGGTGGGAAATGTTTGGTTCTGGTCCAGATACAGGACATGAGAGTGGTGGTGGTAGAGTTACCGGATCGGTTTTAATACCGACTCTGTTCATGTGGCGTTATGGTGGAAGAAATGTTCTCCTTAGTGGTTCTTTCACGAGGTTAGAGGCTAGAATTTTGAAATTATGAATCGAATGGCTTTAACTGGATTTTGTTGGAGAAAAATTATGGCTTTCCGACTAAAGTTCAATGCGTGTTATCAATTTAATTTGGATATGTAATATAGATGTAGATCGATTCTTTTATGTACAGGTGGGCAGAACACATCTCTATGTCTCCGGTCGAAGGAAGTTCAACTCTCTTTCAAGTTGTTTGTAATTTGACTCCGGGATTCCATCAGGTTAAGGAATGCTTATGCTTGAAACTGTTGAACTCAACCCTGATATGAAAAACTTGGCTTTTATGAATGAATTGAGTTGAGATGAGATATCTTACATATTCAGACATAGAAATCTTAAGAGATAGCCTTGATCTTATTTCCTGATGCATACATATTTTGTGTATAATGCAGTATAAATTTAATGTCGATGGAGAGTGGCGGCACGATGAGAATGAGAATTTTATAAATGGGAATTATGGGATCGTGAACACTATCTTGGTATCTACAGAGTCAAACATGGCTCTGACAGGTGTTCCCTCTGAACCACCTGGTAGTATGGATGTAGATAATGATTTCTCTGTGCCTATGGTAAGGATATTTGCTAGTTTAATTTGGTCTACCTCTTTTGAAGTTTAACTTCTAATATTTGGGATTGTAGCACAAACCTAAATTATGTTTTCGAAACACCCAGCAATTCAATAAAAGGAACCAAGGAAGTATAATTGTTCAGTTGCTAGATAACACAAAGGCTGTCATTTTAGTATTCTAAATTTACAATAACTGCACTCTTTCTATGGAAAAATGAAAGGATCCATACTGGAGTTTTATGTATCCTTTCCCGCATTCTTCCAGTTGATGAGGTTCTGCATAGACAGATTTCCTGGCAGTGGTTTTGGGATTGCTTCTCCTTTATTGTATTTAATAGTTCTCTTTTCTTTTTTAGCTGGTTGACTTTTTTTTTTTGTTTTTTGGGGTAATGCCTTACTTTAGGAATTGCTCTCTAATCTCCGAGATTTTGTGAAACAAAGTTGTGAAGATGCATCTTTATCTTGGTGTCTTTCACATTTTTATTTATTTTTAAAAGAATAAGAGTTTTTGTAGAATTAAGGCATAAGTTTTGAGAGATCTCTTTAAATGTTTCGAAGTAGATCATTTCTTTTTATCATTTTTCTGATTTTAGTTTGCTATGAAAATGTGCTCTCTGTACACTCTTCATTGTTTTAAGATAAAAAGGGCACAGTCCTCTATGGAACATATTCCCTATAATATGATTGTTGACAGTTAGGTGGAATGAGCGTGAACCTTTAGTTTTAATTCAGTTCATTGGGTTCAAATTTTGGAACGGCTATATGGTACTTTAGAAGTGTTTCACTTTATTAGTATGTTCATTCTATGTCGAGAGTTGCTACTTGATTTTATTACTTTTTAATGTTATCTTGCTTTACAAGTTAGGTCATCTTGTCAGGTGGTCTTTTGCAGGAAGTCATACCAAGTTTATCAAAGGCTGATGTAGAGGTCTCTCGGAACCGTATATCTATGTTCTTGTCTGCAAATACTGCTTACAACTTGCTTCCTGAGTCGGGCAAGGTTTGAATGCTTAATCCACTTCTTCAATATATTTTGTATATTCATTGATTTGTGTTTAGCACTATGGTGACACTCATAATTGCTTTTCCCTTGAGTGCTTAATCCTATTCCAAAGGCTATGTCTGTGTTAAATGTTCTGCACTTTGTAACTTATTTGCCCTTGAGTGATTCTCATTTTTGGTATATTCTGCATATTCATTGTTTTGGGTTTTGCAGTTTAATATGCTGAAGCTCATAATTGCTCAAACTTTGTAGGTTGTTGCATTGGATATTAATCTACCAGTAAAGCAGGCATTCCACATTCTGTATGAGCAGGTAGATATATTTTATGCAGAAGGCAGGGGAAAGGGGGAGGAGTTCTTTCATTTTTTATTAGTCCTTTGATTAAGTTTTATGAGTGTGTATTTCTTTTTTATATTTACTTTCTCACTAACTAGCGACTATTTTCTTAGTTGTTTGTTTTGCTATTACATGTTATTTTCAGGGCGTTCCTGTGGCTCCTCTCTGGGATTTCTCCAGGGGACAGTTTGTTGCTGTTCTTACTGCATTGGACTTCATCCTCATTTTGAGAGAGGTTTGTTAAGAAACTGCTTTGTTATTCTCTATAAGTGCTATTTTATGCACTCATGATTTGGGGGTAAAACCTTTTACATGTCAAAATTAAGAAAGCATGAAGTGTAGATGTAATACAATGGTTGGCAAAAGATAGATACTTTTTTTTTATCTATCTATTGCCTAAGACTAAGTTTTATTTGTCAGTCACAAAATATGTGTGATCTCAGTCTTGAGTAATGCTTCAAGAAAGAGAGTCTGCGTCCTAGTTATTAGGTTGGTTTGTTATTATGGTTTTCAAGTCATGATATTACTTGTTATTTGCTTGGTAAATTGCCAGTTCAAACGATTTTTAATATTAATGCTTGTGAAAATCCTTGTTATTGTTTATGTTTTCACACGTTAAATGCTTCCTTCTTACCATCAAAATTTCATAGTTAGTGTGATGATCATGGACTTACTTGGATCCGTATGTAGTGTATTACAAATCTACATGCTAAGACAAAAGTGCCATATCGTTAATGGCCAGATTTGCTTTTAGACATCTGGCTTTCACAGAAGTTTGTGTCTATATATTGTTGCTTTCTCGCAAGGAAGTTTATGGGAGCACACACATACACACTCTCGATTTAACAAGTATACATGATCATTTCTTGAAGCTGCGGAGACATGGATCGAATGTGGCTGAGGAAGAGCTTGAAACCCATACTATAGCAGAATGGAAAGAAAGAAAAGCAAAACTCTCCATGCCAATTCAAATTGATGGAGAATCTTGTGCTCGGGATCTTGTCCAAGTAAGTAGAAACCTACACTTGTAGCAGACTCTTGAGCTTAAGGGATCTTATAATATAATGTTTGGAAGGTTTTAAGTAGTTGGAGCTAACTTGACTTGTCTGTGCCTGTCTTTTGTAGTATTAGGTTTGCTTTCCTTTGATTCCATGTACTTTAATGTTTGGCTATGCTGTGATTGATTGCAATAATTGATTTTCCCAGTTCAATTAGCTAGTGCCTTGTTGTATCTCTACTTGAAAACCACTCCAACTTTCAGGCTGGGCCATATGACTCTCTCAAAGAAGTTGCTTCGAAAATTTTGAATTATAATGTGGCTACAGTTCCCATTGTCCAACCTTCTTCACAAGACGGTTCATTTCCCCAACTGCTACATCTTGCTTCCTTGTCTGGAATACTGAAATGTAAGCTTATTACTTGTGTTAGTTTGAAGTGCATAACATAATTAATCAATGCTAATCCCTGGGAGTATGTCAATATATATCTATACTCAGGTATATGTAGGCATTTTAGACATTCTTCCAGCTCTTTGCCCATTCTTCAACAGCCAATTTGTGCTATTCCTGTGGGCACCTGGGTTCCAAAAATTGGAGATCCAAATGGACGACCTCTTGCAATGTTGAGACCCACTGCCTCTCTGAGTGATGCCCTATCTTTACTGGTTCAAGGTGATTTTCTTTTTCTTCTATCTATCTGCTGCGGGTTTTGAATTCTGATCAGATTTTCCTTTATCAGCCAACTATCATATTTTGTCTGCAACTGTGCTTGTACTATGTTTCATGATTGTGAAATTTGTATCAGCCTCTTAATGATCATAACGTAACTGTATGATTTTGAGAAAAAAGATGCATTTCCTTTGTCAGGTTACATGAACATGTTTGGTCGTTTACTCACATCTTACTCTTAACTGTCTTATATTTTGATTTTCTCTTGCAGCCGAAGTCAGTTCAGTACCCATAGTTGATGAAAATGATTCATTGCTCGATATTTATTCACGGAGGTACTATTGTTTTTCCTCAAACTCTGCCGTGCCCATCGTCCCTCTTGGGTGTTTTTATGCATTCAGTTGTAGCTAACATATTCGTGTACCATATATCCTTCACAGTGATATCACTGCTTTGGCAAAAGATAGAACTTATGCACAGTTTAGCCTTGATGAAATGAGTGTCCAGCAGGTAACTGTTAAATTATTGCTTTCATGCGTGCTTCTCTATTCATTTTTCTGCTTTGATTTGTCTGTCTGATAAAGGTAATAAACATCCAAGCCTGATAGTAGTACAAGCCCTGTAAAAGTCCTTTAATGGAGCGAACATGTTCAACTAACTTTTGGTTGTACAATCTGCATTTAACGAAAGCTTACTTACCATAAAATGGCTATTGAATTGACAAAACCACAACAATACTTTCAGGTTTGAACAATATACGAGAAAAGTTAGTCAGCTGAACGCATTTTGTGTTTACCATTGCAGGCATTGCAACTGGGACAAGATGTAAATTCTCCTCGTGGCTTCTTCAGTGGACTGAGATGTCAGATGTGTTTGCGGTCTGATCCCCTGCATAAAGTAATGGAGCGACTGGCAAACCCTGGTAAACTACAAATAACCATCTGTAACTTATCTTTCGCATTAGCTTATTTGACGGATATGGTCTTTACTAGCGTCTTTTTCTTCTTCTTGTAGGTGTTAGAAGACTTGTGATTGTAGAGGCGGGGAGCAAGCGCGTGGAAGGAATCATTTCATTGAGTGATGTGTTCAGGTTCTTGCTAGGGGTAAAAGCTTAAAATATGTAGATCAAATTTTCTCTGAGGCTTTTTATGGTAGTAAGCATTGGACAAATTGATCAGCTTCGTTGGCAAAATTATTTCAAGTTATTCACTTTTGCATTTCGAATGCCTCGTTTGATCATCCCACTACTCTGTATTGGACGGTCTTTGTTTCTAAAAGCATACACCTTTTTAGAATAGAAATTTACCCCCAAACAAAAAAAATTGTAAATTGTGAAGACTGGTTTTTATTTTATTTTTGTTTAATGACCAAATTAATATCAAAATCATCGAGGTGCAGCTAAGATTGCTACTTTACTATTGAACACGCTAACAAAATAAGATATCAAAGGAAAATGAGTACAAACAAGTGGCTTCGTGATCAATTTGTAGTGACTGATAATTGCTTTGCATCACATTTTGTTTTCTCAAGAAAAAAAACTGGATCAAAACTCGGAAAAAAGAGTGGTGATCACAGGGGATCGTTTCCCATAAAGTTAAAAATACCAAAAACTTGACTGTTATAAGTCTCACTTTCTTTCTGTTGTTTTACTTAATTTTGTATTGACAAGAACCTCTAAATTCAGATGCTATGTTTTACTTCTTTTTTATCCATACATTGATTTTTCTCTGAAGGTGGTAGAATTTTTCAAACAATTTAATAAATTAAAGATATCTACATGGACGGTTTATATGCATTCTTATACATGTGACATTTATATTGGTACAAGTCATTTAGTTATTTAAATGATAAAAAAAATTATGGTAAAATTTAATAGTAAAAATTATCCAAAATATTAGAAAATTTTAAGAGTTTACTTTTTTATGGTATAAATAAATAAAGCTAAGTGGTTATGGGTTTTTTGTTTTTTTACATTTATATGGGTTTTTTTTATGCCATATTTTTGTAAAAAAAAAAAATAGAAATCCCATATATTATAAAATGATAAATACCATTTTGGACCCTGTGTTTTGTTAAATGATAAAATAGACCCTGTATTTTCTAAAATAGTAAAAATAGGACCCTGAGCTTAATTTTTGACAACTTTTTTTTCTTCTAATATAATCAACTTGAAAACAATTCCTAATACGAACAGTTACAGAAAATGTAAACAATTTTGTTATAACACTTTTAGATCGGATTATAATTAAATTTTATTTTGACAAAAAATTAATTCAGGGTCCTATTTGTACAGTTTTAGAAAATACAGAGTCTACTTTGTCATTTAACAAAACAGAGGGTCCAATTGATAACTTTTACAAAACACAGGGTCCAAAAATGGTATTTACCCTTTATAAAACAACAATAAGTTTTGCCGGAAAAGTCGCCGGCACCGAAAAAGTTACCGGAAAAATCACGACCGCCGGAAAAGTTAACGGAAAAGTCAACGTCGCTGGAAAAATTACCAAAGTAAATGCCTCACATATAACTAAAAATATAACTGGTTATATGAATAAAAACTAATAACTCAAACCGGTTATAATTGAAATATAACCAGTTCTGTAACATAATAAATAAATATAAATAACATAAAATAACTCAAACCAGTTATAATTAAAATAAAACCGGTTCTATAACAGTGTTATAATGAATAAAAACAAATAACACGAAAGAATTCAAACTGGTTATAACTAAAATAGAATCGGTTATATAACATAATGAATACAAACAAGTAACACGCAATAACTCAAACCGATTACAATTAAAAATAAAGAAGAAATCATTTCCTAAAAAATTGAAATATAAATTAAAGACAAAACTAGTTTCATAATAAAATACTTCATAACACATAATACCTCATAAAATCGGTTATAATTTTTATTTTTTTTTAAAAAAAAAGTGGGGACCAAATGTCTCGAATATAATAAAAATAGAACCAGTTCTATAACATAATGAATAAAAATAAATAACACAAAATAACTCAAACCGGTTATAATTAAAATATAACCAGTTCTGTAACATAATGAATAAAAATAAATAACACAAAATAATTCAAACCAGTTATAATTAAAATAGAACCGGTTCTGTAATAGTGTTGTAATGAATAAAAATCAATAACACGAAATAACTCAAAACTGATTATAACTAAAATAGAACTGGTTATATAACATAATGAATACAAACAAGTAACACACAATAATTTAAACCGATTACAATTAAAAAATAAAGGGGACATCAGTTCCTAAAACACTAAAACATAAATTAAAAACAAAACTAGTTCTACATCATAACACATAATACCTCATAAAACCGATTATAATTTCTTTTAAAAGGTGAGGATCAATTTGAAAAAATACTGAAGCATAAATATGAAAAGAACCAGCTCCGTAACAAAATAAATAACACAATAACTAAAAATATAATATAAAAAAATCGGTTCTATTTTAATTATAACCGATTTGAGTTATTGTGTGTTATTTATTTTTATTCATTATGTTATATAACCGGTTCTATTTTTATTATATCCGAGACATTTGCTCCCCACTTTTTTTTTTAAAAAAAAATTATAACCGGTTTTATGAGGTACTATGTGTTATGAAGTATTTTGTTGTGAAACTAGTTTTGTCTTTAATTTATATTTCAGTGTTTTAAGAACTGATTTCTTCTTTGTTTTTAATTGTAATCGGTTTGAGTTATTGCGTGTTACTTGTTTGTATTCATTATGTTATATAACCGATTCTATTTTAGTTATAACTAGTTTGAATTCTTTCGTGTTATTTGTTTTTATTCATTATAACACTGTTATAGAACCGGTTCTATTTTAATTATAATTGGTTTGAGTTGTTTTATATTATTTATATTTATTTGTTATGTTACAGAACCGGTTATATTTCAATTATAACCGGTTTGAGTTATTAGTTTTTATTCATATAACCAGTTATATTTTTAGTTATTGTGTGTTATTATTTGTGTAATTTATTTTGTTATGGAGTTGGTTCTTTTCATATTTATGCCTCAGTATTTTTTCAAATTGATCCTCACCTTTTAAAAAATATTATAATCGGTTTTATGAGGTATTATGTGTTAAGAGGTTTTTTATTGTAGAATTAGTTTTGTTAATAATTTATGTTTCAGTGTTTTAGGAACTAATTTCCCCTTTATTTTTTTTAATTGTAATTGGTTTAAATTATTGTGTGTTACATGTTTGTATTCATTATGTTATATAACCGGTTCTATTTTAGTCATAATCGGTTTTGAGTTATTTCGTGTTATTGATTTTTATTCATTATAACATTGTTATAGAACCAATTCTATTTTAATTATAATTGGTTTAAGTTATTTTGTGTTACTTGTTTTTATTCATTATGTTACAGAACCGGTTATATTTTAATTATAATCGGTTTGAGTTATTTTGTGTTATTTATTTTTATTAATTTCTTATAGAACCGGTTCTATTTTTATTATATCCGAGACATTTGATCCCCACTTTTTTTTTTTAAAAAAAATTATAACCGGTTTTATGAGGTATTATGTGTTATGAAGTATTTTATTATGAAACTAGTTTTGTCTTTAATTTATATTTCATTGTTTTGGGAACTGATTTCTTCTTTGTTTTTAATTGTAATCGGTTTGAGTTATTGCGTATTACTTGTTTGTATTCATTATGTTATATAACCGGTTCTATTTTAGTTATAACAAGTTTGAGTTCTTTCGTGTTATTTGTTTTTATTCATTATAACACTATTATAGAACCGGTTCTATTTTAATTATAACTGTTAGGAACTGATTTCTTCTTTGTTTTTAATTGTAATCAGTTTGAGTTATTGTGTGTTACTTTTTTGTATTCATTATGTTATATAACTAGTTTTCTTTTAGTTATAACCGGTTTGAGTTATTTAGTGTTATTTATTTTTGTTCATTATAATTCTGTTTTGGAACCGGTTATATTTTAATTATAACTGGTTTGATTTATTTTATGTTATTTGTATTTATTTATTATATTACATAGCCGGTTATATTTCAATTATAACCGGTTTGAGTTATTAATTTTTATTCATATAACTAGTTATATTTTTAGTTATATCTGAGATATTTACTTTGGTGACTTTTCCAGGGACGTTGACTTTTCCGGCGACGTTGACTTTTCCGGTGACGTTGACTTTTCCGGTGACTTTTCCGACGACTTTTCCGGTGACCGTGATTTTTTCGGCGACTTTTCCTGTGCCGGTGACTTTTCCTGCGACTTTTTCCGGTGCTGGTGACTTTTCTGGCAAAACTTATTGTTGTTTTAAAAATATGGGATTTCTACTTTTTTTTTTACAAAAATATGGCATAAAAAAAACTCATATAAAAATGTCAAAAAATTAAAAAACCCATAATCCTATAGTGTTATTTATTTATGCCATAAAAAAGTAAACCATACCCTCAATTCTCATATTTATGAAAATTCCTCAATTTAATATCTAAAAATAAAAACTAAAACTTAATAATAATAACTAAAAAACTCTAAAAACATGGCAGAAGAAAAAAAAATCATAAAGCCCATCTCTTTGACTCACTCACACATGTGGAAAGATAATCAGCACCACTGATGTATAAAAGTAGATGAAATATTGAAAAAACAATTACTATGAACATTCAAAAGCATCAACCAACAATAATCCATAATCATTAAACCTAAAATCTAGTATTTATTTAGAACATTAAAAAAAAAATACACATATCTGTTGGGTTTTATGCCCTAAATAAAACTCATTTCAATATAATCAGATTTACTTATTAATATAGATCAGAAATAACATTTAATGTTGCATTGTTCACATGATTTATTTCATGATTATATGTATATAATGTATGAATTCATCTGAAACCCTTTTCACATACTTGATCCTGTTTATTGTGCTGTCAACACATTGGAAAGTAAACATGACTATGTGAATAAAGTTTTCTAGATTTATCAGACATAGGGTTTTACTGATATGATAATCTACAACAGAGTTTACTTGCATTTGGAGAAGTGCTATGTTCTTTCCAGAGCATTGGTTAAAGTAAAGCTCAGGTTGGATGCATGGAGTATGCATCGAAAGGGACCGATATTGAACTTTGACTTAGATTTATTAAAATTACTGTAATATCTATTCAAGTCAATATCGCCTAGTTGATCCTAGATCAAATGTTCTTAATCCTGTTATGATTAGGCTCAATCTTGAAAGGCTATTCGTGTTCTTTGATTTGTTAGTTAAGCCTACTTTTAGGTCAGGGTGATACGTACATTTTGGGAACACGGTAGTGCAATTGAGTGGGAGCGCTAACATAAACATGGAATCTATAGCTTCTATCTGGCGAATAGTAAGCAAAGGATGATCTCCTTCGAGCTTGACCAAACGAACATAAATGGTGGAGTACTCATTTCACATAAGCTGAAATATCATTTATACGGGGTCAAGTGTTTTAAGGAATAAATACATTGTAGGGTGTAACGGTAATCTAATCCCTTTACAATGTAGATCATTCATATAGAGGATCATTGATCACATTAGGATTATAACAATGGATAACTAATGATGTGTCTATATGGTGGAACGTATAGAGCATTCTATATACTGAGAGTGCAATTCTATGTTCTATGCGTGGATTCAACGAAGAATTAATAAGTTAGTGAATTTTAGTAATAAATTCTTGATCTACTTATTGGAAGCTCGGTTATATAGACCCATGGTCCCCGCACTAGTTGAGATAATATTGCTTGTAAGACTCATGTAATTGGTTTTGATTAATCAATTATAATTCTCAAATTAGACTATGTCTATTTGTGAAATTTTCACTAAGTAAGGGCGAAATTGTAAAGAAAGAGTTTATAGGGGCATATTTGTTAATTATGATACTTTGTATGGTTCAATTAATAAATATGATAAATGACAATATTATTTAATAATTATTTATAGTTATTAAATAGTTAGAATTGGTATTTAAATGGTTGAATTAGAAAATTGGCGTTTTTGAGAAAATCAGAAGCAGAAAAGATAAAACTACAAAATTGCAAAAAGTGAGGCCCAAATCCACTAGTATAGGGCCGGCCACTTTTATAGGAATTTACCTCTATATTTTCATTATTTTAATGCCAAATAATTCAAACCTAACCCTAGTGGAATGCTATAAATAGATAGTGAAGGCTTCAGGAAAATTACACTTTTCTTCTGACACTTCTGATTCAGAAAAAAAAAAACTGAGCCTCTCTCTCTCCCTATCTTTGGCCGAACCCACTCTCTCTTTCTTCTTCCTTAAATTTCGAAATTCTTAGTGTATGAGTAGTGCCCACACACAGCAAGTGATACCTCAATCATAGTGAGGAAGATTGTGAAGAAAGACTTTCAGCGAGAAGGAGTTTCAGCATCAAAGATTCAGAGAAAGAGATCCAGGTTCAGATATTGATAATGCTCTGCTACAGAAAGGAATCAAGGGCTAGATATCTGAACGGAAGGAGTCATATTATTCCGCTGCACCCAATGTAAGGTTTCCTAAACTTTATATGTGTTTATTTCATCGTTTTAGAAAGTTCATATTTAGGGTGTTAATCAACATACTTGTGAGTAGATCTAAGATCCTGGTAAAATAATTTCCAACAAATGGCCTCAGAGCCATGTATATTGATTTACTTGCTAGAAATTTGGACTTTAAAATGATTGTTTGTTTGTTTTTGGATAGTATCATGTTGTATTGAGTGTTATTTGATGATTGATTGGTATTTGTGAATTATTGTTAAAAATAATTGAATATCTGTTTCTGGAATTATTTTTATTGGATAGTATGGAAAAAATTAAGCAAGTTACTTTTTTACAGAACTCAATTTCGATTTAATTTGAATTAGTTATGATTTTTTGAAGATTCGAAAAAATCGGAGTTGTGCTGAAATTTTCCTGCGATCTCGAAAACTGTCCGTACAGATCACAATTTTTTCGTTTTTCTTCGATTTTTCATGCTTTTTCATGGAATTAACTTCCGATTTTTTGTGTAGTTCTATATTTATACTATTACTATTCCTAATTCAATTCTAATTATCATTATGAATTAATTTAATATTTTTTAAATTTAATTCAAGATATTAGTGTAATTTGAATTTAAAAATAGTTAGTATCTATCTTATTTGCTTAATAATCTATCTTATTTTAAATTTGATTATATCTTATCTTATTTTTAAATTTAAGGTCAGATTTTAAATTTTTAAATTAAACTTTTTTTTTTAAATAATTTGACCTTATTTAAATTTAAAATAAGATAACTATAATCATGTAATTTTAAAAAGATATAAGATATTTTGCTAACTTTTAAATTTTGTTATTTTATTTATTTAAATTACATTTAAAATCTGAAAAAGATATTCATTTATCTTTTTTAATTTTTTATTTAATTTTTATTTATAAAATAACATTTAAATTTTAAAAGTAGATAGCAAATTTTTGAAATGATATTTAGGTTGGTTGAAACCTAATTTTTCAAAATTGTAGGTTTAATTTTAAATTTAAATTTTTTTTAAAAATTTTCGAATTTTTTAATTTTTTTTTTAAAATTTTGAATTTTTTTTATTTAATTAATTATTTTCGAAATCCTACATCCAACTATCCAGCTAACCTTGGTGCAGGAGTATGTGTTTTAGCTTGTGTGTAAGTTTTCAAAACCTATTATTACTTGATTGCAAATAGCTATGGTTACTTTTTTGCCAGATCGAATGATCTGATGGCTCCCTTGGTCAAGTTAATAATTTGTAACAGGTATATTTACAATCTTCTTTCATCTGTGTATGACCTAGCAACATGATAGGACCCATCCAAAGTGTGCCTGTGTGAGCCTATGTGATTAATTTTATTATAGATGCATATAGGTTGTTGTTGCTAAATAAATTATCATAGTTCTTGATAGGTTTTATTTAAGCCCATTTAGTTTTTGGGCCTATTCAATTAATAACAGTTGTTCATTTTAAGGTTAAATTCCTCTCTTTTGGGCCTTGTGTGAGAGTTGGGAGCCATAGTAGTGGGTACGGCATACTGAACCCAGCACCCCCTCACATGAACCACCCCAATTGTGAAGGCCCATTTGCCTGATTTGAATAACTGTACTAGGTTAATTATATTAGTTTAACCTAATAAAATTGATTAGCAACATAATTAATTTCATTTATTTTGAAATTAATTTAAGAAAATTGTAGTTTAAAGAATTTTTTATTCTAAGCTAAACTATATGTATTTTCTTGTATTTAATTAAATATAGAATTATAACCATCTAGATTCTTTCTGAAACTTAATTTAAATTTTTCATTAAATATTCATATTTAAGTTGATATTTAGTTATCTACAACTAACCAACTTAAATCTGAATATCTTTTGGATTTAAAATTTCAAAATTAAGTTGAGGAATTTTAGGTATTGGTTATTAAGATTCTTTAGATATTTTTTTAAGTTAATATCTTTTCGATTATTAACTTAAAATGGAATATTTTAGATATTTTTGAAGTTAATATCTTTTCGAATATTAACTTAAAATGGAATATTTTCAAATTAAGTGGTTACAACTTAATTTTTGATATTTAATTAAATTTAAATTTGAAAAATATTTAGGTTCTAGATTTTTTCTAATACAACCTAAATTAGATATTTTTTCAAATTTTGTGGAAAAGATACTTAGTAAAATAAGATATTTTCTAGATAGTTATTTCTAGACTACTTATTATTTCTAATATTAAATAGGAAAATATTATACATTGTGAAATTAATTATTTATATAATTAATTTTGGTACAATTTATTTTAAGTATATTTTTCCTAGTATTAAACTAGAAATTAATAATTAAGCCTTCTTTACACTTAATTATTTATTTCTTGAATTTAATACATTTAATTAATTTGAAAATTAAATATCTAAGTTGATTTTCATCATGATACTTAAATATTTCTTTTTCATGACACTTAATTAAATAGAAAATTATTTTTAGTTGAAATTTATTTTTTCAACTAAATTTGAATAATTTTCAAAATATATTTTTTCTTTATTTTATTAATCAAATTTCGAAACTGCATTTCTTAAATGCTGGAATTTTGAATTTTATTTGAAAAATAGATTAAAGTTGTAAATTATTTATTTTAATTTTGGACCAACTTAAATCAATGATTTTTTCATTAATTGATTAATTTAAAAATAAATGTATTAAAATATATTATTAGAAATTGAATTAATTAGTCAAAGGAAAATCTAGATAGGTGATATTTTTGCTTGAAGTATTTTTCTAGTGTATTTAATTAAATAGAAAATTAATATTTAAGTTGATTTTCATCATCATCTTAAATATTTGAAAATTTTTTTATATATATTTAATTAAATAGGAAAATTATATTTTTTTGTTGTAAATTAATTTTATTAATTAATTTTGGGCCAACATTAAATTAGAATAATTTTTTCAGGATTTATTTTTTATTTTAATATGCATTTTTCGAAAATTGTATTCTTAAATACTTTAATTTTTCGAAATGCAATATATATTTATAGAAAATAAAATTTGAGTTGTAAATTAATTTAAATTTATTTTGCAACAACTTAAATTGAATATTTTTCTAAATATTTATTGGAAATTATGACTAAGATGGAAATAATTCATGTTATTTTCATATCCATCTAAGTAAAATTTATAAATATTAAATTAAAATTTATATTTAGAATTTTTCATTCTAAATTAGAAATTTTAATTAAATAAATATATATTTAAAATAAATAGAATAAATAAAGAGAATTAAAGAAAATACAACTCTTTTTAAATAATGAGCTTTTAATCAAAAGGCATTCGATCTCCATTGTGGGTTTTACACAACGTTTGTTTTAGTGAGTAACCTCCCTAATGGAGGAACGTTCATTAGCAATTTCGCACCGTTTAATCTCGAATGATAAGTAGTTTGTAAGTGTTTTGTATGGTATAGATCACCCTAATGATGGCGACCATACTTGACTTGCAAATTGCGAAACAATGGTGGAAGCTCATAAGATAGAATTGCCTTGACTCTCGCCTAAACGGGACAACGCTAAATTCCAATCTTGATCGAATAAAAGGTTGCTAGAATGGTTATCATTTTAGATGAGCTGACAACTCTATTCAATGGATGATGCTTTGACTATCGCCTAAACGGGACACTGTATCAGTTTGTTGAAAAACCTTGGAAATTATTTAGGATTGTAAGTTTTAGTATTTTCACTTGTCATTCCTACTTGCTATATGTTTATAATTTCTAAATTGTGTATGAATTTATATTGAACCATGTTATTTTCTGTTATTAAGTTGTAGTTTAATTTCGAATCTTCATTGTTGGTCTAACTTGGCTTGTTTATCTAATGAGATAAATTCCTAGTGGATTTTCACCATTAGACATACATAATAGTGTTAGATCTCGAAAGATAAATATTGTATATGCGACATCTAGCTGTTCATCAATTGATGACACCTTAGACTAGTATTTTTACGATATGAAACAAGAAGATTGTATAAATAAGATTACTTTGACTTTCGCTAATCGAAGCATCGTTGGATTCTTATTTTAAACGAAATTATCCTAATTCCTCTTAGCTTATTCATTTCGAATTAGCTCAATAACATATCATTGGATGAATGGTCTATAAATCATTTCATGTCATTCTATATTTTCTCTTAAGAAATTAAATGACGCATATGATTATAATCCCAAAATTCTATTCCCAATTGATATAAATCTTCAATCTTAGAAATCTCCTACTTGTATGGGAAAATCTGACTTAGAGTTTGTATTAGTAGTGCTGGTCCAAGATAGAATTACTCATTATATTTGGTATAAATTTAAGTCTTTGACTTTAATTTTAGATTCCAAATAGAAATTTTCTTATATTTCTAATTCCGTATCACAATACAGTTACACTTTCTCAAGTGTTTAATATCCATCTTCTATTAATGGATTAAAACTGTATGGAATATGAGTTAGGTATTCTGTGACCAGGATCCACTTGCAGTATTCTAAGAACTCTTTGATGTAACTAAACCTATGTCATCAAAAGACACTACCATTTTTTTTAATCTATGGCATTTGTATCTTGTTCATAGTGGATTTGACAAGATCAATCTCTGCAAAGAGTTAATATGCCTATATCCACTGAAAGTAGTTCATCTCATTTGAAGATGGATGTACATTTAGGGGTGGATATGAGTTTTTCGTTGTATTCTTAAAACGTAACTCTAGATTATACCTTATGGAAAGAAATTTGAAATGTTTGAAAATTTTTATAAATTTCTAGCAATGGTTAAAACCATTAAGGTAAGTGGTTAAAGATCTTGCGAACTGATAGGGGTGGAGAAATAGTTAGTAGATATGCAGTTCAAAGATCTTTAAATTGATTTTTGAATTATATCCAAACTTACCTCCCCAGAAATTTTGACTTGCATGTTGATGATTAGTTACTAGTAGTTGCCTAATTCCTTCTATGGTAATACAATTTAAGAATGATGTAATGGTTGTATACTTAATGTAAATCATTACTAGATTCATGGATGACCTAATCAAAATCTTAAGAAAAGTTAGAACTGTTAACCATGGTTTGTTAGCTATTCTAAGTGATTAGGGGTGGACCATCCCATAGTCAATAGATAAGAAAGTATTTGTTTAAACAAATACTACTTTTCTAAGAAAATGACTAAGTCTGAAAATAAAGTAGCAAATAAAGGAGATATTTAATTCTTGATTCCAAAAGTGTTCTATCATCTTATTTGACATATGATGATCCCACTGCCTCTGTTGTCTTGTCACAACCAAAGAGGTTAATACCATTTAGTTTTCTTAGACATAATTCACGGTACCTTGTCGTAGTGGGAGAGTTTCTAGGAACTCACCTTCTTATGACTTAGGAGACACTAGTAATTAAAATCCATTGTGAGTTTAAACAAGTAATGGATTGTCAAGATAAGAAACTAAGAAGAAAAGCCAAAAGAACTATGGTTTAATCCATTCACATGGAATAACCTAAAGTTTTCTATTACAAGGACATAAAAGAAAATTTTAGTTAATAAGTCCATTCAATGGACTTAACAAAACTTCCCGTTCCTAAGTATTATAGGTTTGAGTTTTTCTAAACATATGGCTTGTGGTATACCTGGTAATTACTTACTCTAATACAAGCAACTTACTTTAGTAAGATGCTGAAGCATTTTCTTTCTAATGGCAATCTATAGAAGCTTCACAAATTCTTAGGTATAGATTTTATTTATCTAAGGAAACGTCTTAACTATTCCAGAAAAGATAAAGCCATGAAAGAATTTCTTAAATCAACAGCGAGAGGTCTTAGATAAGCTTTTGTATGCCTTAGACCAGACACCTGCTGTTGAGTGGGAGTAATGAGTAGGTATCAGATTAATCCAGGAGAAGAACATTGGAAGACAATCAAGTAAATCTTACGATTAAGAAGAGGAACTATATGTTACTCTATAAGGGTGTGTTTAAAACTCTTAGACTACACCATATTAGATTTCGAAATTTGCCTTTGTGCTAGTAAATCTTTCTGATAAGATGGTGGTTACTCTGGGGGTGGAATAGTGATTTTGGAGAAGTGTAAGAACCTATCTGAAGTCTCTAGGTCTACCAGAAAGGGACTGAATGTTAAAGTTGCAAGAAAGGTACTTATTCAGTCTAAGGAAAGTTCTATACATTTTTGGCACCATTCCGAATTGCCTAAACTACTAGTGTTATTTCCCTATTAACCAAAAGTAGTTGCCAAAAGTATAGAATCCAGTATCCCAAGAGAGTAGACATATAGAGAGGAATTTCACATTATCAATAATTTTGTGATTAAGGAAGAGTAATGGTGGAGAAAAGGTTGTGGTTAATTCAACCTTTCAGATCCTATTACGAGGAGTTTACTACTACTACACATGATTTGTATATCAAGGTGTTGAGATTATTTGAAACGCACTCTTTGTTTTAAATTAGTGCAAGTGGGAGTTTGTTGGGTTTTATGCCCTAAATAAAACTCATTTCAATATAATCAGATGTACTTATTAATATAGATCAGAAATAACATTTAATGTTGCATGGTTCACATGATTTATTTCATGATTATATGTATATAATGTATGAATTCATCTGAAACCCTTTTCACATACTTGCATTTGGAGAAGTGCTATGTTCTTTCCAGAGCATTGGTTAAAGTAAAGCTCAGGTTGGATGCATGGAGTATGCATCGGAAGGGACCGATATTAAACTTTGACTTAGATTTATTAAAATTACCGTAATATCTATTCAAGTCAATATCGCCTAGTTGATCCTAGATCAAATGTTCTTAATCCTGTTATGATTAGGCTCAATCTTGAAAGGCTATTCGTGTTCTTTGATTTGTTAGTTAAGCCTACTTTTAGGTCAGGGTGATACGTATATTTTGGGAACACGGTAGTGCAATTGAGTGGGAGCGCTAACATAAACATGGAATCTATAGCTTCTATCTGGCGAATAGTAAGCAAAGGATGATCTCCTTCGAGCTTGACCAAACGAACATAAATGGTGGAGTACTCATTTCACATAAGCTGAAATATCATTTATACGGGGTCAAGTGTTTTAAGGAATAAATACATTGTAGGGTGTAACGGTAATCTAATCCCTTTACAATGTAGATCATTCAGAGGATCATTGATCACATTAGGATTATAACAATGGATAACTAATGATGTGTCTATATGGTGGAACATATAGAGCATTCTATATACTGAGAGTGCAATTCTAAGTTCTATGCGTGGATTCAACGAAGAATTAATAAGTTAGTGAATTTTAGTAATAAATTCTTGATCTACTTATTGGAAGCTCAGTTATATAGACCCATGGTCCCCGCACTAGTTGAGATAATATTTCTTGTAAGACTCATGTAATTGGTTTTGATTAATCAATTATAATTCTCAAATTAGACTATGTCTATTTGTGAAATTTTCACTAAGTAAGGGCGAAATTGTAAAGAAAGAGTTTATAGGGGCATATTTGTTAATTATGATACTTTGTATGGTTCAATTAATAAATATGATAAATGACAATATTATTTATTAATTATTTATAGTTATTAAATAGTTAGAATTGGCATTTAAATAGTTGAATTAGAAAATTGGCGTTTTTGAGAAAATCAGATGCAGAAAAGATAAAACTGCAAAATTGCAAAAAGTGAGGCCCAAATCCACTAGTATAGGGCCGGCCACTTTTATAGGAATTTACCTCTGATATTTTCATTATTTTAATGCCAAATAATTCAAACCTAACCCTAGTGGAATGCTATAAATAGATAGTGAAGGCTTCAGGAAAATTACACTTTTCTTCTGACACTTCTGATTCAGAAAAAACTGAGCCTCTCTCTCTCCCTATCTTTGGCCGAACCCACTCTCTCTTTCTTCTTCCTTAAATTTCGAAATTCTTAGTGTATGAGTAGTGCCCACACACAGCAAGTGATACCTCAATCATAGTGAGGAAGATCGTGAAGAAAGAATTTCAGCGAGAAGGAGTTTCAGCATCAAAGATTCAGAGAAAGAGATCCAGGTTCAAATATTGATAATGCTCCGCTACAGAAAGGAATCAAGGGCTAGATATCTGAACGGAAGGAGTCATATTATTCCGCTGCACCCAATGTAAGGTTTCCTAAACTTTATGTGTTTATTTCATCGTTTTAGAAAGTTCATATTTAGGGTGTTAATCAACATACTTGTGAGTAGATCTAAGATCCTGGTAAAATAATTTCCAACAATATCTCCTATACTATCCATGAGAGCCATTATCCTTTAATGTCTTCAAAGAGAATCACCAACAAGATCCTTGAGCTAAATGTAGAGAGCACTTGTGGAGCTAACTCTTTTTTCTTTTACCACACAAAACCTAATGACCCCTTTACTACATATAACACACACATATAAATACACATGTTATTACCCTTATAACCCTAAGGGGTTATTAACTAATAGGGCTTTTCGGGTATTTTATGGTATACTATAATTTAATGGGCCAACTATAGTATTAAGGGTGCTCTCATGTGCCTCTAACACATAATTAAGTTGTTAACCATCCCATCATGGTAATTAGCAACATTAGGCACATAATTAATGATTGTGTTTGATGGAATTAAATCTACGATTGTATTAGTCCATTATAATAATTCTAACATTCTCTCACTTGGACAATAAAATCAAGCCACCATAATAATGTCTATTATCTCACATAAAGATAATCAAATAAAACATACAGAACATCATATCTAGAGGATACATATATCATGTATGAATTGACCCTGTAGACATTCAATTCAAAACAATCGTCAACAATCAATCCAAACATGCATGAGGTACAACAAAATTGAGATTATGCGCATTCATCTTGCTTTGTACCTGTCACTTCCTTGAACAACAATATATATGTATAAGCATACATATGTAACAACAATAAAGAAGTGACTTCATTATCATAATGCATGTTCTTAACAAAACACAAGCTATAAGCAATCCGTAAAAAATTCTAGCATGTTCAATACATAAATAACAAACTCCCACTGAGCTTAACAAGCTAGGCTTCCAACAATCCCATTCGAGCTACATGTTCTGAAAACACACATATGAGTAAGTCTTTCGTTAGTAGGTCTGCTAACATGCTAGTGGTAGGCATGTACTCAATTGAAATGAGGGACTCAACTACTTTCTCTTTAACAAGTAGTACTTTATATCAATATGCTTTGAGCGAAAAATACTTATAGTGTTCTTAGAGAAAGCTACTGCTGTAAAATTATCACAATACAATTTCAGCGGCCTCGTGATAAAGTCTACAACATCTAGTGCTGAAATGCAGCCATATTGTTTGACAAGTAGTCTCATAACACGCCATATACCCTGCCTCCATTGTGGATGAAGTTGTGAGTGTCTGTATGACACTTTTTGTAACACCCTACCTAATATAGGCATGTTAGCGTGATTTTTAACGTAATGTGCAGCACGTTGCTAATCAACGAGGTTATTGAAAATCGTGAATAATTAAAATTTACTTTATTTATTTAAAAAGAGAAATTTGAAATTATATGCATATTAGGGAATAAAATTGGTATCCTAATCTAAAACTATACATAATTTGTAAAATGGGATGACTTTAACTTAAACCCAATTTTACCTCCCTCATTTTTTAACTGACTCTCTCTCTCTCTCTTCCTCCCTTTTCTCTCTAGCGTTTGAAATCGCACCACCCACGAATCCCCATCGAACCCACAACCCCACGGAGGGAACCCATCCGTTGAGTACGCGATGAGCAAGGTAAATTTTTTTCCCCTTTCAGTTTTTTAATTTTTTTTTTCTTATTGATAATGGTGAAAATGTTGTTTGTTGATATATTTAGGTTGGATATGTGCATTCTTGATTAGATATAGGGTTAGATGGAGTAGATCTAGGGTCTGTGATCTTTCTAGGCATGAAAATTCGATTTTCTGATTTGATATGAGCTTAAAGATGAAGGCCCGATGCATGGCCCAATGTAGGCCCGATGCATGGCCCAATGGGGCCCGATGCTTGTCTAAAAAAATAGAATTTGATATGGCCCGGTGGGTCCGATGGTGGGCCCGATGGGGCCCGATACCTGTGTAAAAAATAGAATTTGATATGGCCCGATGGGGCCTGATGGCTTGACAATGTAGTGAAATAAAAGAGAGAAGAAGAAAGAGAGGGGGTGATGTAAATGGAGGATATTTTAGGGATATTATAAAATGTGTCATATTCCACAAATATCAAATATTATGAGTTTAGGGAAAAAAATTTAAGCATATGTAAGCATAAACAATCAAATTTCCCTTTAAAAATATAAAGTAATACATTTATAAAATCCTGGGATCCCGTTTACAAAATACATTTACAAAAATTTACTATTCATATACAAAAGATTTGTCGCCTAGCGACTAAACAGAAAAAACCCTAATGTCCCAAAGATTGTACGCTCCAGGCCTAATCGCCCCGACATGTACAACCTTCACCTGCTCGTTCTCACAGCTCCTCAACTTAGATTTTCCCTTACCTACACATAGAAATAGCACTGTGAGTCGACAGACTCAGTAAGAAAAGCATAAACAATAACATAGCAATAACTCAGATTATGATCGGACGCCCATACCCCCAATCATAACCCTATCCCCGTGACCCACACGGTGCTGAGTCTAGAACGTTCGTACGAAAGTACTATTGACATAGTAACAGCCTATACTCGGTACGCTAGTCATACTCTAGCTGTATCGATGTGATACTGTCAAGTAGTACGGTACTATCAACCATAATATCAGCCTATACTCGGTATGCTAGTCATACTCTAGACGTATCGATGTGATACTGTCGGATAGTACAAAACCCAACATACATATCTAGTGTAATCTAACAGGCTTAACTAACATGCACACTAAACATGTATATACATATGCATACCGTTATACTAATCTTACCTTGTTTCCGAATTCAGGTGTGCCGGCCAACCTGAGTGGAACAACTGCTCGGCGAATTACAGGCTCCTAAATCACATCAATCATAACATAGGTAAGTGACACGCTAAATCACTTCTGGGGACTTAAAATTGAAACTAAAAGTTTCCCTATCGATAAATAACATGGCAATACCCTAAGCATCACAAAAATGAGAAAAACTAGGGTTCCCAAAATTGCCCCAACCGGTAGACCAGTTCCCAACTGGAATTTCGGTTCTGAGGGATTTCCTGGGGACCAATCGGAATTCCGGTTCCTACAGGTCCCAGTGAACCGGAATTCTGATTGAGTGCAGGAAAACTTCAAAAATTCATATCTCACTCAAATCAACCCCAAATCAAACCAAACCTTCCAGACCTGTTTTATATATCCCAAAGAACATTTACAAAGCAACAAGACACCTCAACATGCACAGAATCAAAATCCACCATGTGAGAGTAAAGTTTGAGCTCTTAAGCTCAAACCTTAAACAAACCTCACAAATAGCCATAAAAACCCTTCAATTCAATATAAACATACATAATCTAACTCCAGAAAACAAACTCAAACACCAACAGCAACCACAGAATTCAAATACCCAATTTCATGCAAAAGACCAACTATAAACATAAGAAAATTAAAGATAAAAGTGCTAGAGCTATTACCTTCAAAGGATTCACCAAGAATCAACTATAATCCATGAAAAATAAACTGAAGAACACCCCTAGCTGCTGGTTCTCCAAGGGTTTCGAAAGAGAAAGAGAAGAGATAAATGGGCTTCTTTGATTTTTGTTTTTTTTTCTTTCTAATTTTTGACTAAATTAAGATAAATGTTTATCCAATTAATCTAAGGGATAAAAATCAAATTAACATATTATACTAAAGTCCACTAAAGGACAAGAAATTAATTAGGCAAAATGACCATTTTGCCCTTCACTTAGCCAAAAGTCATAAAACCACCTAGGGATATTTTGGTCAACTCTAAAATATCAACTAATCCCGACATTCCCAATGTCTAATTATATTGTCCCGCTATACTAAAAATACTAAGATGTGATCTAATAGCCAAACACCGCGTTCTAATGTTGCCGAGCACAAAACATGCAAAATTATGAAATTTCTATATATGACATAAAAATGCATTCTGAATTCAAATAAATCATCACGAATTAATAATTTAGAATTAATAAATAATTCCATAATTAAACCCTAATTATTTGCTAATTTTCAAATTAAAGCTAAGCGGTCTTTACAGTTTTCCACGATACAGCTCCTCCAACCATCATATAAATGTAGCCTGAAGTGGACCTTTTATCGTCCACGCATCCTGCATAATCGCCGTCACTAAATCCAACTATATCCAGAGTGTCAGCTCGCCAATAGGTCAACATATGATCCTTGGTACCCTGAAGATACCGCATGACCTTCTTAGTCGCTTTCCAATGGCTAAGTCCGGGATCACTCAAGTACCTACCTAACACGCCAACAACAAAAGCAATATCAGGGCGTGTGCATACTTAAGCATACATTAGGCTACTAACCAGTGACGCATAAGGAAGAACTTTCATTTCATCTCTCTCTTTATCATTTTGTGGACATTGGGCCTTTGAGAACTTGTCACCTTTCACTATCGGTGCCTTCCCAGAAGAACATGAATGCATGTTGAATCTTTTCAAAATCCGATCAATGTAAGTTTTGTCAAAAATGATTGGCCCTATCTCGAAAGATTTGAATCCCAAGCACATAAAAAGCATCGCTAGGGTCTTTCATGTCAAAAATGGTCAAACAAGAGTTGTTTTGTCTCAGTCAACAGATCAGAATTATTGGATGCAAGCAGGATGTCATCAATATGCAGTACCAAGAAAATGAAACTGCTCCCACTAACCTTCATGTATATACATTGATCCACCACATTCTCCCTGAACACATTTTGAGTGACCATCATATCAAACTTGAGATACCACTGCCTTGATGCTTGTTTAAGCCTATATATCGACTTCTTGAGTTTGCAAACCATGTGTTCTTTGCCAGACTTCTCAAAACCTACAGGTTGAGTCATATACACATCCTCAGATAGGTCACCATTCAAGAAGGCAGTCCTTACATCCGTTTGTTTGAGTTCTAGATCAAAATGGGCAACTATAGCCACAATCATTCGCAACAAATCTATGGTGGAAACAGGCAAAAAAGTTTCTTTGAAATCAATGCCCTCTCTCTGACTATAGCCTTTAGCCACAACTCGAGCCTTGCACCTCTCTACTTGCCCATTTGAGTCACGTTTAATCTTATACACCCATTTGCACACGATGGGTCTACAACCTTTGGGTAGTTCAACCAACTCCCAAGTGACATAGAACTTAATTCTTCTTTCATTGTATCCACCCACAATGCAGATTTAGGACTATTCACTACTTCTTGGTAACTAGTTGGCTCAGTATCATCTCCTACATCAAACTCATATTTATACATATAGACAAGATAGTCATCAAGAATAGCAGGCCTATAGACTCTTTGTGATCTTCTCACCACAACCTCATCGTCCCCCAAATCAAGATTTTCATCTTGTACAGGATCTTAAGGTTCACCATGAGCTTCTATTAAAACTTGTTCAATCACAGGATCATTAGTAGGATTAGAAGCAGAAGCGAAAGCAACAGGTACAGGGACATAGACACGCTCTTCCTTGAATACAATTTCTCTTGACCCTTGACTTGAACCAAATTCATCCCCAAAATAGACAGCTCAGTCTGATTCCATCACCCTGGTGGTGTGAGAGGGACAATAAAACCTAGAACCTCTTGAACCAATAGTGTAGCTTACAAAACTCCCACTGATAGTCTTCGGATCCAGCTTCTTAGATTTAGGGTTATAAGGCCTTACCTTAGCTTCGCATCCCCAAATGTGAAAATGACACAAACTCGGTTTCTTGCCTGACCACAGCTCGTATGGCGTCTTTGGAACTGACTTGCTAGGCACTTGATTCAAGATATAAGCGGCAGTCCTTAATGTCTCATCCCATAAAAACTTTGGTAAGCTAGAATGAATAACATACCGTACCATATCAAGAAGTGTGTGATTCCTTCTTTCAGCAATTCCACTCAGCTGGGATGTACTTGGCATTGTATATCTTGCATCAATGCCACATTCTTCCAAGTATTTAGCAAACGGCCCGAGGTTCCTTCCAGTTTCATCATAACACCTATAATACTCTCCACCTCTATTAGAATTGACAGCTTTAATCTTCTTTCCCTTTTAAAGCTCAACATTTGTCTTGAAAATCTTAAAGGCATCTAAAGATTCAGACTTCTCACAAATGAGCTCAATATGACCATATCAGGAAAAGTCATCAATGAAGATAATAAAACATCTATAGCCGCCCATAGCAGGTGGAACAAAGGACCCACAAATGTCAGTGTGAATAAGCTCCAATACATCTGGGCATTCATCTGACTTACTCTTTCTAACCTTAGCAGTTAACTTTCCTTTTATACAATCAACACAGGCAGTGAATTAAGAGAAATCAAGATCTTGAAGTACACCATCTTTCGCCAATCTTTCCATTCTATCTCTAGAAATATGGCCCAAATGTCTATGCCAAAGCATGAAAGATTTCAATTCTAATCTTGCACGCTTGGAACCAACAACAACATTAAGAGAAGAAGAAGAAAGGAAAGAGGGAGAAGTAGCAAAAATATCATCATATAAATCAAGCTTATATTTAAATTTCCACATAAACTTCCATTACCAACCCTCACAGAGTCACGATACAAAATTATATTTCCAGTTCCAAAAAGAAGACTATAACCTAGTCTATCCAAAATAGATATAGAAATCAAGTTCCTCCTAATAGAGGGCAAGTAAGCAACATCTTGCAATTCCAAGAAAATATCCTGTATTTAAATGTAGTCTAACAGTCTCAAAAAAAACTCTATTCTGACTTTAGTATCATCTTCCATGTATACGTACTCTTCCAAACTATTCGCCCTTCTTCGATTTGCCACTTCCTTTCTTCTCTAAGTGGGCTTTTGGTCACTGGAGTTGTTGGAAGTGGACTTTCTCTTCTGAGAATTGCTTGGGTTCGTTACCATGGAGATGCTTCTTAGCTTTTCCCTTTTTCAAGTCATCCTCTTCCTTAGCAAGAATGGAAGTCATCTCCTCAACGGTCCATTGCTCCTTTTGAGCATTATAGCTTGATCTGATCGAATCAAACTGAGAGTGAATGGTTTCCATCACAAACCACACCATGTAATCCTCACCAAGATCCAATCCCATGCCCTTGAGCTTTTGGTAACAACCCATCAGTTTGTCAATGCGAGATCTAATGTCACTTGAATCAGCATAATTAGACCGATGGAACAAAGTCAGACATTCATTTTTCTCATTCTTTAAAAATTTCTTGTACTTCTCCTTGATTGCATTGAGAAAATCTTTTGCAATCTCAGTTTTGGGGAATACTATCACGAATGGACTCATCCATGTGATACCTCATAAGCATCAGACAACAACGATTGGAATGCTCCCAATCATCATAGGACTTTCTATCCTTTTCAGTGGTATCGTCAGTAGGTTTCGGAGGTGCATTAGTTCTCAAGGTAAAATCCACTCTCATAAGAGTCAAATTCATCATGAAAGATTCTACCCACTGCTTGTGATTAGTTCCGTTCAGCGTCAACATGGCAGACGTTCTTAGATTGCTTAAAACTAATGAGAAACAAGAGCAATAACCATTAAATGCATGTTATAACACAATCATGCCATTTGTGCTGTTTTCTCATAAATAAATGATCGTAAAATAACAAATGATCATTATGCATGCTAGAGTTCTCAAACAAATTAACAAGATGGAACTCATACACAGATAAGAACAATCTATTAAATATTATAATCAAATACATTAATTCACTATCTAAAGAATAGATAAATTGTGATTCATAATATTTAATAATTTTCTTCACGATATTAAGCATCTTTAATAAGCAACCATCATCGATAGGATAATTAATTACTTATAAAGATCTTAATGTTATTTGGAGGAAAATGCAATACTTAAATAAATTAATATTTAAGTGTTCCTCCTTACCAAACAATTTTCCATGCTTAATTTTACGATAGGCAAGAAAATAAGCACTAATTGTTGAAATAAATCACAAAATTTATGTCACAATACTAACATTATCAACCAAATATGAATAAAATTCATGCAATTAGTATTGTACATACCAAAAATAATAGAGAATTAAAAAACATGAAAATGGTGGGAAAATGGCCCAAAAACACCCCTGCACGCGCCCATTTTCTTCCTCCTCTTTTTTTTTTTTTACATTATACAAATGTCCGTACAACATGTTGTTTAACGAAAACGACGTGTCGTTTGGACAAAACAACTAGCGCAAGGGGGGACGACGAATGACTGTTGTTCGCGGGAAGGCTTTGGGACAAAAACGACACGTCATATTTTAGGCTGATCCCGAAGACACAAAACGACACGTCATTTTTTAGACAGAACCCATAAGCCAAAAAATGACACGTTGTATTGAGGAAGATCTGAAAGCCAAAAACGACACGTCATTTTTTGGATGTTCCCGAAGACTTGAAAATGACTTGTCATTTTTTACTGTTCCTGAAGGCTGAAAAACGACACGTCATTTTTCTTCGTCCCTTTTGCCCAGAAAATGCCCATGGGTCTGAAACTCGGGTCATGCGACCCAGTTCGTGACTCCTCCATGACCCGACCATATCTCCCACATCCGGCCACCAAATCCGACGCTGTTTGAGGCGTTTTGTCCCATTTTTAATCCTCTATCATTTTCCAATACCCATTTACTCAAAAAACAGAATAATAGATCAAAAAATGATGAATCCAAAATTGGTTTTGCTCATATATATCTCAATAGAAAATACAAAAGATTATTTCTAAGACATATATGAGCACATTTAGAGAGATAATATTTATATTCACACAACCTTAAACACATTAATCCGAAAAATCACCACAAATTTCAGATTTGAAAAAATGGGTTTGTGAAAATTTTTGAGCCTTAAAATCAATAACTTTGGCTCTTGATACTAATTGTTGAAAAAACAATTACAGATTATGAACATTCAAAAGCATGTACCAACAATAATCCATAATGATTAAACCCAAAATCTAGTATTTATTTAGTGCATCAAAAACAAAATACACATACCACCAAGATCCTTGAGCTAAATCTAGAGAGCACTTGTGGAGCTAACCCTTTTTTTCTTTTACCACACAAAACCTAATGACCCTTTTACTACACATAACACATATATATACACATGTTATTACCCTTACAACCCTAAAGGGTTATTAACTAATAGGGCTTTTGGGGTCTTTTATGGTATACTATAATTTAATGGGTCAACTATAGTATTAAGGGTGCTCTCATGTGCCTCTAACACATAATTAAGTTGTTAACCATCCCATTATGGCTATTAGCAACATTAGGCACATAGTTAATGATTGTGTATTATGAAATTAAACCAATGATTGTATTAGTCCATTATAATAATTCTAACATGAAATTGTAGGTCCAATGATGATGTCGCCTCTCTCTCGTTCATTGCCACTTGGATGCTTGCTTCATTGGGTCTTAGGTGTTTGTTGAAGAAGGTTGAAGGGCACTAACTTTGACGGGATCGGTTTTTGGGTTTAGAGTACTGGTGATCTCAATTGTGGGTCAGAGTTTTCGTCGACGGTCTAGGCAGCTACTCGTGCGACAAACCAAAGAAAAAGAAAGAGTGTGATAAAGGAGATAGAGAGAGAGAGAGAGAGAGAGAGAGAGAGAGAGAGAGAGAGAGAGAGAGAGAGAGAGAGAAGAAAAGAAAAATTACCACTTGGCATTTGATTATTGTTTTTTGTTTTTAAACTGCCTTCAATTTTGTTTGGTGTTAGGAATTTCAGATATGAATAGAATATTATTTTATTATTTTATTTATTTACTTATTTATTTATTTTGTTAGGAATTTCATATAATATAGAGGAATTTTTTTTGTTTTGTATTGAAATTTCAGATCTGAAATATACATTTCTTATTGATGATTTGAAATAGTGTGGTGGTGGCGGATCCAAAACTGTTTTGGAACCTATGGAAAAAATTGAAGAAGTAAGAATTTGTGATCAAGACCCAACTAAAGTTATTCGCATAGGAAAATGTGTGGGTCCCAACGAAAGAAATGAAATCATAAGCACCATCAAAGAACAGCTGATATATTTGCATGGTGTCATGGAGACATGACTGGAATTAGCCCGCATGTAATCACTCATGTCCTAAATATTAACAAGGATATGCCTCCAGTACAACAAAAAAAAGCGTCCTCTCGATCTAGTAATGTCAGAAGCCTTGGAGCAGGAGGTGGATAAAATGCTATGTATCAACATATTTAGTTGTCGGTAAGTAAAATCAGAGTATGGTCAGCAGGATTACGTCAGTCTTAAAAGACTCATAAATAAAAATGAGAGGACATAACTACAAATTTTGTAGTGGAATTACCAAAGACTACAGAGTTAAAGGATAAAATGAAGTAATAATTTTTATTTCTTGTTGATTTGATTAGTACAATTTGTGACCTTCATATAGGTATAATACACAATATTTACAATATATAATAAAGAATAAAATCCCACAAATCAAGAGAGAATAAATTTACTGCTTTCACTCATATCTTTGACATTATTTGTTAGCTATCAACAGTCCTCCTCAAGCTTGACTATAGATGTTCATAAGTCCAAGCTTGTTTACGAGAAATTAGAACACTTGCTCTGATTATCCCTTAGTCAGTATATTTTCTAGTTGTTGATTCGTAGGCACATACTGAATGTTGATAATCCCTCCATCAACTTTTCCTTTGATAAAGCGGTGATCAATTTCTACATGCTTAGTTCTATCATGATGAACATGATTATGTGCTATACTGATGGAATTGTTGTCGCATAATAGTTTTATATGTGCTTCATGATTTATCTTTACTTCTTCAAACATCCATTTTAGCCATATCACTTCACATACCTTGTGGGCCATAGCTCCAAACTCTACTTCTTCACTACTTCTTGCAACAATAGTTTGCTTTTTTACTTATCCAAGTAACTAGATTTTCCAATAGTAGGGTACAATAACTTGATGTGGATTTCCTATCATATTTATCCTACCCAGTCAGTATTTGTAAAAACTATTTTCATTTGTTTACTTGAAGAATAGTCATTTTCTGGAGTTTGTTTAAGGTATCTCAATATTATATACACTATGTTGAGATGACCTTGACAAGGATTTTCCATGTACGGACTTACTATACACTATGTCTGGTCTAGTGTGAGATAGATAAATGAGCTTCCCTACTAGTTGTTGGTATCTTCCTTTATCCACAAGATCTCCTTGACAAATTTATGTCTTACCTCCAAGTTCAATTGGAGTTTTACTCAATTTGCAACCAAGAATTCCAGTTTCTTCTAGAAGATAAAGAGTATATTTTTGTTGAGATATAGAAATGCCTTTGTTGCGTATAGCAATTTCTATCCCTAGAAAATACTTCAATATTTTGAGATCTTTGACTTAAAACTCCTTTGTTATCATTTCTTTCACCTGTCTCATTTCCTCAGTATTACTTCCTATGACAATGATATCATCGACATACACTATAAGAATTGTAGTATTTCCTTCCCTTGAATATTTAATGAATAGTGCACGATTGGTTTGACCTTGTGTATAACCAATACTTTTTACTTATTTAGAGAATCAATTGAACCAAGCTCAAGGGGATTATTTTAAGCCATATAATAACTTAAGAAGCCTTCATACATTTTTTTCAATATGGATTTCTTCAAATCCTGGTAGTTGGCTCATCAAAACCTCTTCTACAAGTTTCCCATATAGAAAATAATTTTTCACATCTAGTTGGTGTAACTCCCAATCGAGGTTTGCTGCAAGAGAAATGAAAACCCTAATAGTATTGAGTTTGGCCACAGAAGCAAAGGATTAATTGTAGTCAACTCACAAGTCTGTGTGAATCCTTTTGCTACCAACTGCGCTTTGTACCGTTCAATAGAGCCATTAGCATTGTACTTGATTGTGAACACCCATTTGAACCTGACCAACTAGAAGTGAAAGCATTAACTGAAGATGATAATTTCGAAAGAGATAAGAATTCAAAAATAGGATGTTGAGTACAAATTCTAGTTCTTTTTCTTAATGTTATTGAACATCTATATCAGAATTAGTATCCAATTTATGATTGTCTGACTTATTTGGAGATGAATATTCTATCACCGATTCGGGTTCTTGGTTTTGTTTTAGATTCATGATACAATTTCTCTTCTTTTTTCTCAAGTACACACACAATACTGGTTGTTTAATTTGAGGATTACTTGTTTCTTCTTCTTTTATAATATGATCAAGATTATGAGTAGAAGATAGGCTAATAGATGAATTGTTTTAGAGTATGGAGACAATAGTAGGTTGAATTATGGGTAACTCTAACCCCATGACCACTCAGCTTCATTTTCTTGATGAACATTATTCTCCACTGAAGTGAAGTGGAGGATAGTGTTTGTTCAAAGAAAGTGACATCACGAGAAAAAAAATATTTTTTTAGTTACTTGAGTTAGAGAATATCTAAGAAAGACAGTTTTGATAGCCTTAGGATCAAGCTTATTGCGGCCTTGGGCATGAATATGGACAAAGGAAGTCCAACTAAAAGTTTTTACAGGAATAGTATTTGTGAAAATTTGAGGATATAACTTTGAAGGATGGAATAAGGAGTTTTGAACTGTAGTGGCCGACTAGGGAGACTATTAATAAGATAGTTAACAATGAGGACGACATCTTCTCAAAGATATTTAGGAACATTCATGGTGAACATGAGTGTACTGGCTACCTCTAAGAGGTGGTGATTTTTCCCTCAGCAACTCTGTTCTATTGGGTTGTATCTAGGGGTGTTCATAAAAACCGATAAACCGAAATCGACCAGACCGTAATCGAATTTTTGGTTCCACATCATCACCGAATTTGGCGGTCGGTTTCGGTTTTTTTGACATAGCAGTCAGTTTTGATTTTTGAAAAAAATGGTTAAACCAAAAAACTATCAAAACCGCCAACAACTGCAATAAACCGTCCAAAACTGCCCAAAACTGCTAAAAACCGTCCAAAACCGCCAAACCGAGAAACCACTAAAAACTGTCAAAAACCATACGGTCAGTTTTATATGGTTATAATTTTTAAACGATCGGTTATAAAATTGTAAAAACTGACCATAACCGACAGATTTTCACCCATAAAACACAAGAGCTTTGGTGAATAATACCATTTTGACAAAGTAAGAGCCTAAAGTGGTATTAAAGTATTTTATTTCATTATCTGTTCTTAGGACACAAATAGATGTTTATAATTGGGTTTAAATCATTTAGTAAAAATTCTTAAATATTTGATGTGTATCATATTTATGTTGAAAAAGATAAACCTAAGTGATTCTTGTATGATCATCAATAAAGGTCATAAACCAATATTTTTCTCAAGTGGTAGTATTTTTGAAGGCCCTAAAATATCACTACGAATGAGGGAGAATGGACTCGAGGGTGTACAAGTCTTTTGTAGAAATGAGTTTCTTGTGTGTTTTGCAAGTTGGCATATATTACAATGAAGCAAACCATGATTTTTATTAATAAATAAAGCTAGAGACAAATACTTTTAATAAGAAAACTTAGATTTTCAAATATGTAGTGCCATGACATAATTTTTACTAAAATTATCAGAAATAGAAAATAAGCCAGATGTACTTAGATGGTGTTTTATTTGAAGCCTAGATTGAAGAAATTAAAGCTCATCATGAAGCTTAGCACTACTAATCATCCTCCCTAATGATATAGCTCTCGAATTTGACATAAATTTAGAAATACAGTAGTTATTAGCAAGGAATTTGCTAACAGAGATAAATTGTATGATAAAGAGGGCATATAAAGGACAAATTTGAGAATAAGATTTTTAGACAGTCAAATGGTACCAGTACCAACAATACAAGATAATGTTCCATTAGTAAGTTTTACACTGGACTTATTAGAACAAGGAAGATAGGATTCAAATAAATAATGTAAACTTGTCATATGGTCTGAAACACCTAAATCAATAATCCAAGGTGTTGAAGAATTTTTTAGAGAAATAAATCTGAATATGAATTACCAGAATGTGTCATAGAGCATGTTGCCTTATTATATTCAGATGTGGAAGAAGGAGGATCCTTAGAAGACTATTTTAGAAGTCAAAATAGTTGTTCAATGTGTTCCTTAATGAATGAAGATGGATGATTAGGTGATGGAGTGTCTGAGTTACCCATGATCTGAGTTTGGTACACCTTTCAATCATTCTAGTGGCGAGGATTCCAATTCGCTGGTTTCCCATGGATCTCCCAACAAGTAGAGCGAGTGTGTCCATGACATTGATAGTGGTCACACCATGCCTTTCACCCTTTTGATTTGGTTGTGGATCTGGATTAGACTTGTTGTTTGATGGCTGATTGTATCAGTTTGAGAGCAAAGTAGAGCTTTTTGGTGTTTGGGAATTCTAAAATTCAACATCAGTAAGCATAACATGATAATATGCTTCCTCACGACGAACTTCTGAGAAAGTTGATAACCATATAGTATAGAGTAATTTTTATTGGCGTTAAACTTGATTTACCATAAAAAGAGTAATGAAAGTGTGTTGTTTATTAATTTTGATTATTTTTTATCTTAATTTTCTGTTTAGTATGCTAGCTTTTGAGTCTTGTGAAATTGTTATCTTTTAGTTACACTTATTTAATTAAATGTTGTTTGTTTGCTATTGGGAAAAAAGAGTTAAAGCACCAAGGGAAAGGAAATGATACAAGACCAAATGAGGCATTAAAGCTGCAACTAGGATGAAATGCTGAAGTAATTGCTACAACACATTCAGCATTCTGGGCAGTGACGTGGATAAAGTGCAACAAAATTTTCTTCAGCTGAATCAACGTAGAGGTGGCAGTCACTTAGGTTATGTCAGCTGGCTAATGTGAGAATAGGAGACCAAGGCTAGTGAGCCAAGAAAAGAAGGAAATAAACTTCTATTTTTAGGGTATTAGATTGTACCTAAATGACCTACCATTAATGAACTCAGTTGCCATTTTGAGAGAAAGAATTAATTGCAAAAAGAAAAGTACTGAAAATCATATATCTAAATGAGGAAGTCAACCGAGCAAAGAAGGAGGAGAACACAAGCTTCATTAGTTTGAATTTCTATTCTTCTTCTTCTATTTTCTTCCTTTCTTTATATACTTGGAGTTGTTAATTTTGTAAAGACTAAGTAGCAGCCATGGATGAATAAATTTTATTTTGAATTGTAATTACTGGTTTGAACATGAGCTAAGCTTCTTGAGACTTGGATAGCTATGAACCCCTATGATTTGAACTAAGTAATTTGAATGCATGATCTTAGCAATTTTTCCTTTGTTCATTCAAGTAAGCTTACTGTTTATTAATTGTTATTACTTGGCCATGAGTAATAATTTACTAAGCTAGATCTGAATCTGAAAAAGCTAGATCTAGTAGTTACAACTTGGATGATGCAAGTGAATTCTTAAGTTTAGGTTTTTCTTAGTAAATAGAATATGGATATTTCATTACCTTGCATAACTTGAGAATTGATGTTTAATTGTTGTTCTGCAACTTGATTTGATATAGGAATATATTGAACTAAGTGGTAGAACTTGATTTGTGAGTTTTGGAAAAATCTCATAAACACAAGAAAAATTATGTTAACTCTGTGCAACTTTGCTGAAATAATGCTAAAGTAATGTTGTAAAAATTGGACAGCTTTAACGTAAGGGGATTCAGCTATTTAAGTCTATTATTCAATAGATACTTTTTCTTGCAGATAATTTTTAAGTATTTGTTGATTTATTTTGAGCATATTTTCATTGTCACAAAGTTATTTTACTTTCATGAATCATCCATTTTGTTTTTGTTTATTTTTCTTCCAAAAGACCTTAAGTTGTTAATTAGTTGGTTTTACATATATTTTAATTTGCAATTCCTGTGGAGACGATACTCAACTTATCATTATATTACTTGTTGTCGATTGCGTGCACTTGCGTATAAATATAATTTTCACAACAAAAGCTTCCTCAGTGTCAGGGAATGGTGAGTGACTGACTACACGCCCTCGTACTTCATCTAGTTTATTATTCAACCTAGTGAGAAATTAAAACAATCATTCTTTTTCAAGGTGTTTTCATTGTTTCACATTGTAATCAGTGCATAAAGGTGTGGTCTCGAGATAGAGGTCGAGTTCCTACGACGAATCTTGTAAGTCTAAAAAATATTGGGTGACATATTGAGTACCTTGTTACATTTTTTTGAGTTTTGTATGAATCTCAAATATTACGAAGCATTAACGAGGTCTGAGTATATAAGATGTGCAACATCCCAGACTTCCTTAGTCGTTTTAAAAAATAAGTACTTATAGATGATTTTAGGATCCATAGAATTAATTAGCCATGACAAAATAAGTGAGTTTTCAGCCCGCCATACCTTATGATTGGGATCAGTGATTGGTGGAGTAGGAAGATCTCCGTTGATATACCCAAGTTTTACATGCCCAAAAATCAAAATTTTTATCGACTACACGCACTGTAAGTAGTTTTGCCTTCAAGCTTGTGAGTTGTGATGTGTAGCAAGCCATTATCATGGTTGTAGAGAGATCCAAAGGAACTACTCGTCTGATGTTGAGAAATAAAATCTTGAGTTCTAGAGAGACTGAATAGAACCAGAGATAACAACGAAAGAGGAGCCTCTAATGAGAATATTTGAGTCATCCGCCGAAGAGGTCTTGTCATCCATGATCCATCCTTGTCGGAGAAGGTGAAGATCAATATGTCAGAAAAGAGAAAGGAGAAGATGAACCACATGACTTTGATACCATAAGGAATAGAATAAAGAAATAATTTTTATTTATTAATTTGATAAGTAAAATGTGTGACCTTTATATAGGTATAATACATAATATTTACAATAAATAATAAAGAATAAAATCCCACAAATCAATATCAATATAAATATATATAGAAAGAAAGGTTTTAAGGAGTTGATGTGGCATGCATAACCTTCTTATTTTTTTTTTAATACCTATTTTTCTATTTTTCTAATTTCTTTTAAATTACTACTTATAGTATTCTTACTAATTAAAAGAAATCAAACCAAAAAGTCTTATAGTATTCTAAAATAATTACCATGTATACTACATTAAAAGAAATTATTAAAAAAATTAAACTAAAGACTTATAGTATTCTAAAATAATTACTTACCACCTATATAATGTTGGATTTTGTGCCCTAAATAAAACACATTACAATCTAATCTGATTATTTAACAATTTAAGAGATTTGAAGTGATTTATGTTAACATGTATATTTCATGCTTATGGTTTAATATATGCACAAAATCAGTTAAGTCCAGAACATATATTCATTCACAATTATAGTAATGTCAACACAGTGGAATGTGATTGTGATTATATGATTCAAAAGACTAAGTCCCTGTTTCATCAGTGTTTTGGATTTACACTGATGTGATAATCAGCGATGAAGTATACTTACACTTGGAGTAAGTGTTATGTTCTTTCCAGGACATTGGTAAAGTATACTAGTTTCGAATGTATGGAGTATACATTGGACTGGACCGATATTTAACTTAGTCAAGATATTATAGTACTTACCGTTGTATCTTTCCAAGTCAATATCACTAGTTGATCTTAGATCAAAAGAATCTAAATCCTGATAGGCTTAGGCTCAATCTCAGGAGTGCTATTCATGTTCTTTGATTTATTAGTTAAGCCTACTTTTGGGTCAGGGTGATACGTATATTTTGGGAACATGATAGTATGATTGAGTGGGAGCGCTAAACATAAATATGGAATCTATAGCTTCTACAGATGTTTAGAAGTCAAGTGATGATTCCCTTCGAGCTTAGCTAAATAGAAGTAAATGGATGAGCTCTTGTTTCAGTGATTATATCTTAGTTCACTAAAATATCATTTACAGGTAACTAAGTGTTTTAAGGGGCCAAATACATTGAGGGGTGAAACGGTAAATTTATCCCTTCTCGGTGTAAATCATCTATAAAGAGGATCTTTGATCGAATTAAGATTATAACAATGGTTAAATGTGATAGCATATCTATATCGTGGAACATATAGGGCACTCTATAAATCTGAGAGTGCAATTCCAAGTTCTAAGAGTGGATTCAACAAGGAATTAATAAGTTAAGGAATTTACTTGGTAAATTCGGTTCGGCTTTATTGGAAGCTCAGTAATATAGGTCCATGGTCCCCATTCTAGTTGAGACCATACTACTTGTAAGACTCAATAACTGATTTATGATTAATCAATTATAATTCTAAAATTAGACTATGTCTAGTTTGTGAATTTTCACTAAGCAAGGGCGAAATTGTAAAGAAAAGAGATTTTAGGTTTATTTATTAATTAAGAGACTCTAATGTCTAATTAATAATTATGTTAAATGACAATATAATTTAATAATCTATTTTAGTTATTAAATAATTAGTTTCAGCATTTAAATGGTTAGAATTGGAAAATTAGCGTTTTTGAGAAAATAGAAATGAAAATTCTTAAAACTGTAAAATTCCAAGTGGGGCCCATTAACACCATGGCCGGCCACTTGTATAAGCTTTTTCCAATTATTATCTTCATTATTTTAATGCCAAATAATTACTAACCTAAACCTAGTAGTTGCCTATAAATAGAAAGTATGGCTCACACCAAAATAAGAGTTATTCAGTAATTCAAGAGATTGCCTTTCAGAAAATTGAGCCATCCACTTTCTCTCTATAGCCGACCCTCTCATTCTCTCTTTTCCACTTCCAAATTTTGAAATACCTTGAGTGATAGAGTAGTGCCCACACACAGTTTGTGGTACCTCAATCATAGTCTGGAAGATCGTGAAGAATCCAAATCAAAGAGAAGGACATTCGGACTCAGATCTTGGTGATACTCTGCGACCAAAAGGATACAAGGGTTAGAGATCTGAGTGGAAGGAGACATATTATTCCGCTGCAACCAATGTAAGGTTTCCTAAACTTTATATGTGTTTATTATCGTTTTAGAAAGTTCATATTTAGGATGTTAAACAACATACTTGTGAGTAAATCTAAGATCCTGGTAAAATAAATTCCAACATATAATAGTTTATATATTTATATAATTGTATTGTTATAGTAGATGACATGCGTTTTCTATAAGCTTTCCTTCCACTTTTCTACTCTCTCATTTTTTTTTTTTACATTTTTAAAATTTTTGTTAATTTTTAGTATTATTTAATTAAAAAAATTTAGTGACTTTTCATTCTTGAAAAAAATTTGTTTTCAAAAAAAAAAAAAAATCCCATTGAAAAATAAATACCTTGACCTCTTTCATTTCACATTTCACATGGCTATTTGTATGGGTAGTTTTTCCTAATCACTCTATTCTCCTTTTCTCTCATTTAATTGATCGTTTACAATTGTTAGTAATAATAAAAAAAAGGGTAAATAGCGGTATAAGTACCCAAAGTTTTAAGTTTGTAAGTGGCATAATCCCATGTTTAAGTACCCAATGTTTGTAAAACGGTAATTTTTCTCTAATTTCGTCCGTGCAAACCCTGTTATTTTCTTAAACAAGCCACATATAAGGTCTAAATTCTTGATCATTGGGTCTAGACAGAAACATGTAGTATCATTTACTTCCAAATGTCCCTTTAATAAATTTAAAACGGAGTCTGTATTAACAAAACTGAAGAAAAATTACAGTTTTACAAACATTAGGTACTTATGCTGCTAAAAATAAATATTGGGTTTATGCCGCTTACAAACTTAAAACTTTGGGTACTTATGCCGTTATTTACCCTAAAAAAAATATTAACTTTTTTTAAGCAAAACATAATATGTATTAATAACAATGAAACTATGTACACACTTATTCATTATAATGAATATTTTTTAACAAAAATTTATAACCAAAAAAACTATTTGTATTCCTTGTGTAACTCTTATAATTATTAACCGTTAAAACTATGTTTATTCTTCCATTAAAAAAAACTATTTGTATTCTTTACATAGCTCTTATATATAGTGTGTGACATACTTAAGTTTTGTGTCCATTCATAGTTTTAAACTTTTTATTATATCTCTTTTTCTTCTAATGTTTTATGTTCTATGTTTATATATTTACTTGGCATTAACAATTATTCACTTTTGAAGATATTTTGTTGTTTTTGTTTTTTTTTTTTTTTTTAATTTTTGATGTTCTGTATTTTTTAGATCGATTATGGCTATTCAATGGCATGTGCTCCAATTGATATTTAGTATCAAAGCTATAAGGTAACTTTTTCCTTGCTTTGAAAAATTCTTACTAAAACTATCTTTATATTGCATATGTATTTAGATTCAATTTAATTTCATTATGTTTCGTCTTTATATTTTATTTCCATCATATATTTCACTTTTTGTACTAATTTTTTTCTTCTTCTCTATTCCACTCTCTCTTATAAGCTTGATTATCACAAGTTTACATCTTCTATTTTAATCATGACAATGATCTCAATAATTTTAACTTAATCTTCTAATTAAGTATATACATATATATACACACACATACACATAGAGTATATATATAGCACATATTTATTATGTTTTACAATTTTATACTGTTTTAGTGAATATTTCTTATGTGTTCATCTTAACTATTTTTTATGTGTGCTTGACTCTATAACACGTCTCTTTTGTGTTGTTATTTGTAACTCTATTTATATACATATTCTATTATTATTGATAACCTCTCTCAAACATGTGGGGTTGACATTCTCGAAATCCTTCAGAACTATATATTCATTTTATTTATGTATTTTCTTCTTTTTTTCTAATTTTTATTTTATTATTATATAATTATTCCTAACCATTAATATCGATCTATAATCAAATAAAAAACTCGCTCTTTAAATTTAATTTTCTGTGTATAAACTTTTCGTTTTCTTTCTTTATTATTTTTTCAAATTATTACATTGATATAATTTTTCTAATTATTATTTTTTTTAATATAACTTTTCATTTCTTCATACTAATTTTCTCTATTAATTAGTATAATGAATCTTTTCTTTCAAAAAAAAAATATAATAAATCTTTATTTATAATACAGTAATTAATTAAAATATAAAAAGAATATAGAGAACCAATTGTTAGAAAAAATTGATTATAATAGTATTATATGTATTATTACTATTATTATTATGGCACTCTTAATATTCTCATATTTCATATGTAATTTATTGAAGAAAAAAAAGAGTGAAAAGTTTATCATATATGATATATTAATTATTATTATTATTATTATTATTAATAGTATTATGTTTATATAAACATATTCGTTAATTATGTTTTCTTTTTTATTTCATATTATTTATTAAATAATATAATAATAATATATTATTATTTTGTTTTTTATTTTTGAAGTAGGGCAACAAAAATTGATTTAAGTTTAAGTATTTATAAAAAATTATTAAATTTTATATTTTACTTATACACTTCTATAATGATACTTTCACATATCCTCTATATATATTTGGGATTATTTCACAAAGACATAAAAACAACAAAAAAAAAAATTACAAAAATACAGTTTTACGGAATTTTAAAAATTTTTACGATTTTTTTGATTTTATTTACAGAAAATACGGTCTTTTATATTGTAATTTGTAATCTTGTTAATTTTTTGTTATCTGTATGTTATTTTTTGTTGTTATTTTGATGTTACTTTTATGTAGTTTTCTTGATGATTTTATGTTGTTTTCGTGTTATTTTTTAAAAAATCGTAAAAATGTAAAAAAAAAAAAAAATAGTATATGTATTCTTTTTTTTTAGAAAAAAAAAAAGTTTATTTAATGTTATTCTTAAATTTTATTATTAATTATTTGTAAATTTCAAACAAAATAAGAAATTTAATGGCAAAAAAACTAAAAAATTAACTATAGAAGTTGTATATATATATATATATAGATTTGATCACATCAACGTAGTATATATCTAATAATAAAAATAATTTTAACTATATAAATTATAAAAAGTAACTATAGAAAATAATTATTAATTATATAAATTTAAATATAAAATTAATTATTATTTAAGTATGTATCTTTCTTCTAATTATTAATAATCACTAATATAATAAAATATTAAATGTGAAATTGATACATATATTATCATGAAAATAGAAAATAAATTTATATTATGAATATTATATTACACTATTTTTTTAACAAATTACATTGCACTACATAATTAATCATAAATTTGATGAATAATTTATTGATAGTTTTATGCACTGCTACATATTCATCAATTTATAATAATTATTTATTGGATAAATATAAATATCATTTTAATTAGCAGTTTCTATAATAATATGAATCGTCATATATATATAAGTTTAAAGACCGGACAAAGTGCGGTTACTTTCTCTAGTCAAGAGATAATAAAAACTGTCACTCATATCTTTGATATTATTTGCTAGTTGTTTACGGTAACGCCCCCAAATAAGCTTGTCCTTTGAAGTTTAAAAGATCATTCGGTCAAGATAAAAAAAAAATAGATGAGGCCTCTGAAATGTTAAAAAGGGCTCGAATAAGGTTCCCATTCTACCCTCCATTATCACTCTATAACACCGCGACTATCCCATTATCACGGATAAGCATTAATTATTATTATTATTATTATTATTATTATTATTAGTGTGATACTCTTAATTTAGACATTGATGGGTCTCAAATATTAATTATGAGTTTTTACACAAAATATTATATTTTTTAAAAAAATATATATTTATAATGTGATTTAGGCCATTCATACGTTATTTTTCTTTCATTTGCATTGATTTTAATTTATTTCAGCTTATATGAAATATTTTTTTTAGTATCCTTCTCTCTTTATATAAATATATAAATATAAATGTAAAGATAATAAGTGTAACACTTTATACCACTTTTTTTTGTTCTAACACTTTTTCACTGTTTTACTAAATTTTGTTTTATTATTTCTTAAAAGAAAAAAATTACAAGCACTCGTTATATATCGTTTTCTCTCTTTTATATTTTCTAACTGCTCACACTCAAACTACTCCATACTATCTTTCTTTAATTAATCACATTTTGTACTTACACACTTTTTCTCATATATTTTTTCTTAGTTTTAACACTCTTTCTCTCTCTCTCTTACAAAAAAATTAAAAGCATTCCTCGTATATCTTTCTCTCTTCCTGTCTTACATGATTGATAAAAGTATTATTTTTTTTTATGTTTTGTAGTTTATTTGAAGTTAATCAATGAATGATTTGCATATTGCAACGAGGTCGATATCTTGTTATTTTTCTGTTGCTTTATAGTTGCCTTTTTATTGTTTTATAATTATTTTTATGTTATTGTTTAGGTGTTCTATAGTTGTGTTATAGTTGTTTTTCTATTATTTTTATGAAATTTTTTTTTTCGTTATGTGCATTTGTTATGATGTATATTTTTAGTTTATTTTTAACAATTTTTTTGTTGTATATATGTGCATTTGTTTTGTTATTTTTATGTTGTGTTTTAGTTATTTTTCAGTAGTTTTCAGAATTTTTTTTGTTGTATAGTTATTTTATAATTTTTTTTTATTTATGTGTAAATTTTTATGGTGTATATTTTTAATTTATTTTGATAATTTTTTTGTTGTATGTGTGTTGTTTTGTAGATACATGTATTTGGTTTTTTTTTTTTTTTGACATATTTTTTAAAATACAATGATAATTTTTTTATTTTTTTAAAAAAACAGAATGTGCACAAGTATACATTAACATAGGGAATTTTGATTTTATATACTTAAAAAATAAAAAAAAAATTATTATTAAACCAAAAACTTAAAACCTAAAAAAACTATACCTTTTTTTTCAAAACCCCAAAAATACCCCCTCACAATTCTCTCTCTGCATCATCTCTCTCTCTATCTCACATCCCAGCCGCCACCCTCACCACCACCTCCATTCTCCGACCTCCGACCCTCACCGCCACCTCCGACCACCCGCACCAACACCCCGACCCATCCCCACTCTCTCAGACCGCCCAAAATTGCACCCCGAAAGTCGCAAAAAAAAAAAAAAAAAAAATTGGTCCCGTTCGATGGTCGGACCATGGGTCCGATGGGGTCCGACCAAATCGGACCCATCGGACCCATGGTCCGACCATCCTGACGGACCAATTTTTCTCTACGAAATCGCAAAAAAAAAAAAAAAAAAAAAAAAAAATTGGTCCCGTCCGATGGCTCGGACCATGGGTCCGATGGGTCCGATTTGGTCGGACCCCATCGGTCCCATGGTCCGACCATCGGACGGGACCAATTTTTTTTCTTTTCTGCGATTTCAGAGAGAAGAAGAGAGAGTGGGCTTTCGGGGTGCGACTTTTGGGCGGTCCGAGAGAGTGGGGCTAGGTCGGGGTGTTGGTGCGGGTGGTCGGAGGTGGCGGTGAGGGTTGGAGGTCGGAGAATGGAAGTCGGAGGTGGTGGTGAGAGTGGCGGCTGGGATGTGAGATAGAGAGAGAGAGAGAGATGATGCAGAGAGAGAATTGTGAGGGGGTATTTTTGGGGTTTTGAAAAAAAAAAAGTATAGTTTTTTTAGGGTTTAAGTTTTAGGTTTAATAATAAAAATTTTTTATTTTTTAAGTATATAAAATCAAAATTCCCTTAACATATTAAAAGTATATTATTGCCTAGTTGGTTTTTTTGTTGTTTAAATTATATATTATCTATTATATTATATACTTCATTTTGAAACTATAAAATTTTATTATTTCTATCATTAATATAATCATTCATTTAATTTCTAAAAAATAAATTATCATTTTAATTATCGATAACTAAAAAAAAGTTGAAATTATGAAATTGTAACAAATAAATTTTATGAAAAAAGAAATAGCGTAGTTGTACAAAAAATTTATCAAATTATCAAAACTTAGCAAAAAAAAGAACTTCGTAATAAAAAAACATACTTCAGAGCTGATATTGTTTTACATATTGCAACGAGATTGATATCTTGTTATTTTTCTATCGCTTTATAGTTGTCTTTTAATTGTTTTCATGTTATTTATGTGTTCTGTAGTTGTTTTTTAATTTTACTGAAATACAGTATTTTTACAATTTTAAAACTTTAAAATAGCATTTTCAAAAACTTAATACAATATTAATGTAAAAATAAGATAAATATCTTTCTAGAAAATCCCAAACTTTTAGGTGTATTTTTCAATCTGTCATAATAGAAAATTGTTATTTAGAAAGAAACAAAAAAAACACACGTTTTTGCTAAAAACTTATGTTTCACTCCTTCGGACGTAGAAAAATGTTAACATGAAGTAATATGTTAAACATTCACATAGATTATGAGCTATCCAAACACACATTAAACATTATTGCTCATAATCATTAAATTCAAGACCAATACTTTACTTAGAGCATCACAAAATAAGAAAACACATACCTCCCATATTGGCATTTTCCATTGTTGCTATGACACCAAAATCCTTCAATGTATCTCCAAGAGAATAGAAGAGGGGCTTATAAAAACGAACCCTTTTTTATCACCACACACACACACTACTCATACTAAACACATAGTAACCCTTTTATATCCAACACCTAACCCTAAGGGGTTTATTAGGCTTATTGAGCTAATGAGTATAATTAGTGGTGGACTATAATTTAATGGGTCAATAATAGTTTTAGGGTGCTCTCATATGCCTCTAATACATTTATTAATTATTAACCATCCCATTATGGTAGTGAATAAATATTGGGCACATAGTTAATGATTGTGTTTATGATATTAAGCTCATGATTATGTTAGTCCACAATAATAATTCTAACATTCTCCCACTTGGACAATATAATCAACCACCATAACATTGTCTATCACACATAAGGCAACCAAATAAGACATACATAATATCACGTCGATAGGATACATATATTATGTATGAATTGACCTTGAAGATATTAATCCATTGACAATCATCAACAATCAAACCAAACATGCATGAGGTACAACAAAATTGAGACTATGCGCATTCATCTCCTTTTGTACCTGTCACTTCAGTAAACAACACATGTATGCATGACAACAATAATTAGAAATGACTTCAATATCATTATGCATGTTCAAAATACAAGCCATAAGCATTCCATACAAGATACTAGCATGTTCAATACATAATAGAAAAACTCCCACTGAGCTCAACAAGCTAGGCTCCTAACAATCCCATTCGAGCAACATGCTCCAAAAATACACATATGGGTAAGCCTTTCGTTAGTGGGTCTTCTAACATGCCAGTGCTAGGCGTGTATTCAATGGAAATAAGAGACTCTGTAACTTTCTCTTTAACAAAATAGTATTTTATATCAATGTGTTTAGAACGGGAAGTACTTCTAACAATTCTAGAGAAAACTACTGCTGCGGAATTATCACAATACAATTTCAGGAGCCTCGAGATAGAGTCCATAACACCCAATGCTGAAATGAATTTCTGCAGCCATATTGCCTGACAAGTAGCCTCATAACACGCCATATACTCTGCCTCCATTGTTGAGGATGTTGTGAGTGTCTGTTTGACACTTTTCCACAAAACAGCTCCTCCAGCCATCATGAAAATGTAGCCTGGTGTGGATTTCTTATCATCCACACATCCTGCATAATCAGCGTCACTAAACCCAACTATATGAAGAGTGTCAGCTTATCGATAAGTCAACATATGATCCTTGGTACCCTGAAGATACCGCATGACCTTCTTAGTTGCTTTCCAATGGCTAAGTCCAATATCACTCAAGTATATATCTACCCAACACTCCAATAACAAAAGCAATATCAGGGCGTGCGCATACTTGAGCATACATCAGGCTACCCACAACTGACGCATAAGGAACCACTTTCATTTCATCTCTCTTTTTATCATTTTGTGGACATTGGCCCTTTGAGAATTTATCACCTTTCACTATTGTGCCTTTCCAGGTGAACAAGTATGCATATTGAATCTTTTCAAAATCCGATCAATGTAAGTTCTCTGAGACAACTGAATAATACCTTTAGTTCTATCCCGAAGGATCTGTATCCCAAGTACATACGAAGCCTCGCCAAGGTCTTTCATATCAAAATGGTCAAATAACAATTGTTTTGTCTCAGACAACAGATTTTTATCATTAGAAGCAAGCAAAATATCATCAACATACAATACCAGGAAGATGAAGCTGCTCCCACTGACCTTCATATATATACATTGATCAACTTTATTCTTGATGAAACCATTTGCAATGACAACTATATCAAACTTGAGATACCACTGTCTTGATGCTTGTTTAAGTCCATAAATAGACTTATTGAGCTTGCAAACCATATGCTCCTTTCTAGGCTCCTCAAAACCAACAGGTTGAGTCATGTAGATGTTGGAAATTATTTTACCAGGATCTTAGATCTACTCACAAGTATGTTGATTAACACCCTAAATATGAACTTCTACAACGATTATAAACTAAACACATATAAAGTATGAGAAACCTTACATTGGGTGCAGCGGAATAATATGTCTCCTTCCGTTCAGATCTCTAACCCTTGTATCCTTTCTGTCGCAGAGTATTATCAAGATCTGAACCTGGATCTCTTTCTCTTTTTCTTTAGTGTTGAATCTCCTTCTTATTGAATGTCTTTCTTCACGATCTTCCTCACTATGATTGAGGTATCACTTGCTGTGTGTGGGCACTACTCTATCACTAAGAGGTTCGAAATTATTCAAGGAAGAAGAAGAGGGTGAAGGTGGCGGCTAGGTTTAGAGAGAGAAGGCTCAGGTTTTTCTCTGAAGGAAACAAGATGTGAAAGTGTTATTTTTCCTGAAGCCTTCACTATCTATTTATAGCATACCACATAGGGTTACGTTTGAATTATTTGGCATTAAAATAATGAAAATATCATATGATAAATCCTATTAAAGTGGTCGGCCATGGCATTATGGATTTGGACCTCACTTTTTTGCAATTTTGCTGTTTTATCATTTCTGCATCTCATTTTCTCAAAAACGCTAATTTTCAAATTCAACCATTTAAATGCCAATTCTAACTATTTAATAACTATAAATAATTATTAAATAATATTTTCATTTATCATATTTATTAATTGAACCATACAAAGTATCTTAATTAACAAATATGCCCTAAAAACTCTTTCTTCACAATTTCGCCCTTACTTAGTGAAAAATTCACAAATAGACATAGTCTAATATGAGAATTATAATTGATTAATAAAAAACCAATTAAATGAGTCTTACAAGTAATATTGTCTCAACTAGTGGGGGGACCATGGGTCTATATAACCGAGCTTCCAATAAGCAGATCAAGAATTTATAACCTAAATTCACTGACTTATTAATTCTTCGTTGAATCCACGCATAGAACTTAGAATTGCACTCTCAGTATATAGAACGCTCTATATGTTCCACCATATAGACACGTCATTAGTTATCCATTGTTATAATCCTAATTTGATCAATGATCCTCTATATGAATGATCTACACTGTAAAGGGATTAGATTACCGTAACACCCTACAATGTATTTTATCCTTAAAACACTTAACCCCGTATAAATGATATTTCAGCTATGTGAAATGAGTACTCCACCACTTATTTTCGTTTGGTCAAGCTCGAAGGAAATCATCCTTTACTTTCTATTCGCCAGATAGAAGCTATAGATTCCATATTTATGTTAGCGCTCCCACTCAATTGCACTGTCGTGTTCCCAAAATGTACGTATCACCCTGACCCAAAAGTAGGCTTAACTAACAAATCAAAGAACACGAATAACACTCTTGAGATTGAGCCTAATCATATCAGGATTTAGATCATTTGATCTAGGATCAACTAGGCGATATTGACTTGAATAGATATTACGGTAAGTTTAATCAATCTATGTCAAAGTTCAATATCGGTCCCTTCCGATGCATACTCCATGCACCCAACCTAAGCTTTACTTTAACCAATGCTCTGGAAAGAACATAGCATTATACCAAATGCAAGTAAACCCTGTTGTAGATTGTCATATCAGTAAAACCCCGTGTTCTGATAAATCTAGGAATCTTTATTCACATAGTCATGTTTACTTTCCAATGTGTTGACAACACAATAAACAGGATCAAGTATGTGAAAAGGGTTTCAGATGAATTTATAAATCAAATAGACAAGCAAATGATAAGGTGAACCAAAACATACACAAATGAATGAAAAATACTTCTGTTTCTTTATTGATGTTGAATAAAATGGATTACATTGAAATGGAGTTTTATTTAGGGCATAAAACCCAACAGTAGATATCTTCATACAAATCTCCATTTAGAAAGGCAGTTTTCACATCCATTTGTTCAAGTTCCAAATCAAAATGAGCAACCATATCCATGATGATTCGCAAAGAATCTTTGGTAGAGACAGATAATAATATTTCTTTTGAAATCAATACCTTCTCTCTGGTTATATCCTTTAGCAACAAGTCTAGCCTTATACTTTACTGGCTGCACACTTGAATCATATTTGATCTTGTAAACCCATTTGTACCCAATGGGTCTGCAACCTTTCGGTAGGACAACTAAATTCCATACTTTGTTTCACGACGTGGAACTTGACTCATCTGTCATTGCATTCAACCATAACTTGGATTGAGGACTCCTCGTGGCTTCTTGGTAAGTAACTGGTTCACAAGCGTCTCCCACATCATAATCATGTTCTTGCAAATAGACAAGGTAGTCATCATGAATAGCAGGTTTGCAAGCTCTCTCTGATCTTCTCAACACAACTTCACCACCCTCAATATCAGGATTTTCATCTTGCATATGATTCTGAGGTTCATCATGAGCTTCTGTTGGAATTTGTTCAATCACAGGATCAATATTAGGAGCGAAAGCGGAAACAACAAGTACGGGGACATAAATACGTTCTTCCCTGAATACAATTTTTCTTAACCCTTGACTTGAACCAAATTCATCTTCAAAATAGACAGCTCTATCTGATTCTATCACCCTGGTGGTGTGAGAAGGACAATAAAATCTAGAACCCCTCGAACCAATAGTGTAGCCTACAAAATAGCCACTAATAGTCTTCGGATCAAGCTTCTTAGATTGTGGGTTATAGGGCCTTACTTCAGCTTTACATCTCCAAACATGAAAATGACGCAAACTCAGTTTCTTGCCAGACCACAACTCGTATGGTGTCTTTGGGACAGACTTGCTAGGTACTTGATTCAAGATATAAGTAGCAGTCCTTAATGCCTCACCCCATAAAAATTCTGGCAAGCTAGAATGAATCAACATACAACGTACCATGTCAAGAAGTGTGCGATTCCTTCTTTCATCCATTCCATTTTGCTGGGGTGTCCCTGGCATTGTATATCTTGCATCAATACCACATTCCAGCAACTATTTGGCAAAAGGCCCGGGGTTCCTTCCAGTTTCATCGTAACGCCCATAATATTCTCCACCTCTATCGGAATTGACAGCTTTAATTTTCTTTCCATTTTGAAGCTCAACATTCGTCTTGAAAATCTTGAAAGCATCTAAAGATTTAGATTTTTCACAAATGAGCTCAACATGGCCATATCGGGAAAAATCATCAATGAAAGTTATAAAGTATTTATAACCAGCCATAGCAGGTGGAACAAAAGGCCCACAAATATCAGTATGAATAAGCTCTAACACATCTGCAGATCTTTCTGACTTACTCTTTCTAACCTTGGCAGTCAACTTTCCTTTTATACAATCAACACAGGCAATAAAATCAGAGACATCAAGATCTTGAAGCACGCCATCTTTCACCAATCTCTCCATTCTATCTCTAGAAATATGGCCTAAACATTTGTGCCAAAGCATGGAAGATTTCAAATCTGATCTTGCACGTTTAGATACAACAACAGCATTAAGAGAAGAAGAAGAAGAAGGACAAGAGGAAGAAGTAATAGGAACAACATCATGTAAATCAAGCTTATATAAGTTTCCACATAAAGTTCCATTCCCAATCAACATAGAGTCACGATACAAAGTCAGTTTTCATGTTCCAAAAAGAAGACTATAACCTAGTCTATCCAAAATAGATAAATAGATCAAATTCCTGTTAATAGAGGGTAAATAAGCAACATCATGCAACTCCAAAAAAATGCTCAATATTCAGCTGCAAATTAACAATCCCAAAAAATTAAACTCTGACTTTAGTATCGTCTCCCATGTACACATACTCTTCCAACCTACTCGGCCTTCTTTGACTTCTCACTGCCTGCAAAGAATGCGTAACATGAATTGTAGCACCAGTATCTAACCACCAAGTGTTTGAGGGCACATCAATAATATTGGATTCCAAACAAACCATCACAAGACAATTACCTTTGTTCTCTAAGTGAGCTTTGAGCTTTCGGCAATCAGCTTTCTTATGCCCGAAGCATTGACAAAAGTTGCACTTCCCTTTGAAAAACTCATTCTTATGACTAGTTGAAGAAGAGCTTGCTTGTCCATTTCCCTTAGGACTGGTGGCTTTCTTCTTATGAAACCTTTGGTCACTAGAGTTGTTGGGAGTGAACTTTCTCTTGTGAGAATTGTTTGGATTGGTCACCATGGAGATACTTCTTGCTCTCCCCTTTTTCATGTCCTCTTCTTCTTTGGAAAGAATAGCAGTCATGTCCTCAATGGTCCATTGCTCCTTTTGAGCATTGTAGCTTGATATGATTGAATCAAATTGAGAAGGAATAGCTTCCATCACAAATTACACCATGTAATCCTCACCAAGATCCAATCCCATACCTCTGAGCTTTTGGTAACAACCCATGAGCTTGTCAATGTGGGCTCTAATATCACTCATATCAGCATAATTAGTGCGATGGAACAAAATCAAGCACTCATTTTTCTCATTCTATAAGAACTATTTGTACTTTTCCTTAATGGCAGCAAGGAAATCCTTTGCATTTTCAATCTGAGGAATACTATCACGAATGGATTCATCAATGTGATACCTCATAAGCATCAAACAACAACGATTGGAATGCTCCCAATCCTCATAGGACTTCTTGTCCTTTTCAGTGACATCATCAGCAGGTTGAGGCGGTGCATCCATTCTCAAGGCCAAATCCACTCTCATAAGAGTCAAATTCAACATGAGAGATTCTACCCACTGTTTGTGGTTAGTTCCATTCAGTGTCAACATGGCAGAGGTTCTTGGAATGCTTAAAGCTGAATGAGAAACAAGAGCAATAACCATTAAATGCATGTTATAACAAAATCATGTCATTTGTGCTCTTTTTCTCATAAAAAAAATGATCGTAAAATAACAAATGATCATCACGTATGCTAGAGTTCTTAGACAAAATTATTTAAGTAGAACTCATACACAGGTAAGAACAATCTATTAAATATTATAATTAAATACACTAATTTACTATCGAAAGGATAGATAAATTGTGATTCATAATATTTAATAAATTTTCTTCACCATATTAAGCATCCTTAGCAAGTAATTATTATCGATAGGACAATTAATTACTCATAAGGATCTTAATCTTACATTGGAGGAAGATACAATATTTAAATAAAATTAATATTTAACTGTTCCTCATTATCAAACAATTTACATGCTTACTCTTGCGATGGGCAAGAAAATAAACAATAATTGTTGTCAACAAAAAATTTATGCATAAAAAATTAAATATAAATACTTGGTATGTTGATCTTGTGCATTATAGCATAGAAGTGATAGAGTACTAAACTTTTAGTGAAAGAAATAGAAAAGGGTCCAAAAAAGGACCAATCACGCGCCCCTATTTTTTTTATAGCAATGTCGTACGAAATGTCGTTTTTGGAAAATGACATGCCGTCTGGTGAAGAAACGACATTCCGCAGGGTCCAAACGACCCGTTGTTCGCTGCGAAATCGGGCTCTCTTTATGTGCTATACGACATGTCGTTTTTTTCCAAACGACGTGTCGTTTCAGCCAACAAAAATGACGACACCAGACGTGAACTACATGTCGTTTGGCGCAGGTCATCCATGACCTTGGAACCGAGCGCGCGGGTCGACGAACCGGGTCGACATGACCCAAAATCAAACCCGCCTGAAAACGACGCATCCAACAACCGTTTTCGTCAAATTTTGTGGGGGTTTTCTTCCATTTCTAACCCTCTATCAATTTCCAACATCCATTTCATCCATTTTTCACAAAAAAAAAATAAAACATTACCCATAAACACACAAATCCGAAAATGGGTTTTCACCATTGATAAACTCAATGAAAAACTTGCAATCTTACAATAAACCATACAATAATCATCCGAAGAACAAGATAAACCCATTCTAAAACATTTAAACTCATATTATCCGAAAATAAAAAAAAAATATTCAGATTTGAAAAAAATAAATAAATGGGTTACTTCAAATATTATGGAACTCTAAAATCAAATATTCTAGCTCTGATACCAATTGTTAAACATTCACATAGATTATGAGTTATCCAAACACACATTAAACAGCATTGCTCATAATCATTAAATTCAAGACCAATACTTTATTTAGAGCATCACAAAATAAGAAAACACATACCTCCCATATTAGTATTTTCCATTGTTGCTATGACACCAAAATCCTTCAATGTATCTCCAAGAATGTAGAAGAGAGCTTATGAAAGCAAACCCTTTTCTTATCACCACATACACACTACTCATACTAAACACATAGTAACCCTTTTATATCCAACACCTAAGGGTGTATTAGGCTTATTGGGCTAATGAGTATAATTAGTGGTAGACTATAATTTAATGGGTCAATTATAATTTTAGAGTGCTCTCATGTGCCTCTAATACATTTATTAATTATCAACCATCCAATTATGATAGTGAATAAATATTGGACACATAGTTAATGACTGTGTTTATGGTATTAAGCTCATTATTATATTAGTCAACAATAATAATTCTAACATAATCTTCATTCTTCATCTAACATCAGGTTTATAGTAAACTTAAGTCGCTTAACATAAATATCAGTATATGAATCAATTATTAAGTTTTTTTCAAACAGCTTCTAAGATAGACCAATAAATAATCGCCATACATCTACTAATTTTTTTGTATTCAACCACTAAACGTTTTCCTTTTCTAATTTACTAGCTACTGCAAAAACAAAGAAAAATCCATTCCAGTCCCGTTTGATTTATTTCAACCGAGTTTTTATTAATATATTTTTGTTTTATTAAAAACTTAGTGATGACAAAACAAAACATATGGAAAGTTCAAAAAAAATCTTCTCGCAATGTCTAATAGCAAAGTTGTAAAAAAAAAAGGGAAAAAATAGATTGGCAGCTGCAAAGTCCATTTCAAAATTTAAAAAGAAAATGGAAATACAACAACAGCTTATATTATAATATAATTACTATATGGCACCAGCTTTATCTTCCGTCATCATCTGTTTCTGAAAGTAAAAATAATTAAATTATAGTATTATACAACATAAGAAATGAGGGGTGAAATAGCTACAAACAGATAGCTGTTGAAAGCTCCTCCATTACCATATTTACAAGAAGCTAATTCAAGTACTAATAGGACAACATGTGATGGGTCACTCCTGTTTGATTTAGTAAAAGGCCTTTTTTTTCTCCCTTCTTCTTTCTCGTCTACATTGTACAGCTTACGACTGTTCAAACTCAAGTTGGTACAAGGGCTAATATTTGAGTCTTGATTCTACCCATGTACGATTGTATTTCTCTGTATATTTGTATATTTTGAGAAGACAAAGGATACAATCTTGTGACGGCTGTATCTAATATTTGAGCCACTTCAGATGGAGGATATTGTCGTTCTGTACATGTCTGCAACACATAAACACACAAGTAAGCCATTAAAATCCCAAGGGAAGTTCTTTGAATCACACTGAACACAAAGCCGGTAAATAATTTGAATCTTTAACACTAAAGCTTATGTGTACCTGTATCATGAGCAAACTAGCAACACATGAAGTGATGATGCCTGAAGGTACTTTTGCCTCACTTTTGTCAGAATCTGTACGCAAATTAGAAGCAGATGAATCACCCGTGATGACAGGCTCTGATTTTATCAGCGAATAGCGATGGACTGATGTTCCATTGACCTGCTCATGAGGTTTATTTGTTAATGCTCTGGACTCAGACGTCATCAACTTGTTATCCATGGAGTCTAGAGCTTCTCTAATCTTTAGATACGCATCTTCCCCTTCCTTACACAATGAAAATGCCTGGAATTTTACATCATCAGATTCACCTCCTAAAATATTTACAAAGTATTGAAAAGAAGAAACTAAACAGTTGAAGCAGCAATTGGTGACTATCCATAAAACTATAACCAAGTCTAAACTACCAGAGAGAATCAAACCCAGCAGAACATAACCTTTTGATGACTTCTGGACAGCAAAGTTGAAGACCAAGCATATACTAAAAATAAATATACAATTTATAAAACAATGTTTATGCCACATACAGATTAATTACAATTATCATTTGCATTAATCAAAAACGATGCTGACACACTAAAAAGCAGAGGGCTTCCAAACCTGAATAGCAGCATCAACCATAGATTGTGCTTTTATTGTCGATCCTTTAACAATTTCAATGAGATTAGATGCCGAGTCTTGAGAAATGGAAAAGTTATCAAATGAACTGGGAACGTTACTGTGGGTAGTGGAATTGATAGGGATCTTCGGACCAGGGAACAAGACATTTCCCGGATGAGTATTACGTTGCCTCAAATCATGCAAAGCTGAAGAAACCTGCATGTCAGAACAAAGAATTAGATGCTGCTAGAAGTAAAAGCAGAGATAGTAACTGAATATAGACAAATATAATATATATATAGTCACGGAAAGCCACGTGCCTGGCTACTGGCTTCATTTAGCTGTACAAGTACTGTGGCGTAATGCTTCTTAAACATTTCACAATCTTTTAAAGAGTAGTCTCCATTATTCTGGTTTTCCAGTATTTCACTATTTGTTTTTCTAAGCTCCATCAACAATGCTTCCTAAACTCAAGAGAGAGAGAGAGAGGGAAGGGGGGGAGAAGAAGCCAATTAAGACCATCAACAATCTTAAGCAAGACACAGTACACACAATATGCTTACATGGCAAATCAAAATGCCATGCGTGACCATATACAGACTAATAATATGAAAAACCAAATCGAACCAAGGTGAGGAAACAAAATATCCCAGAAGAAGAGAATTATAAGAACTTGGTCTCCAACCTCCATTCTGAATGACAAAAAACCTATACTTAAATTAGCGAAAAGTTTATAACCTTTTTGTCAAGAGCACGAGTCAACTCAGAAAGTGCTCGTATATCTGCTTCCCTAGCTTGGTTGTTTTCCACGATAAGAGATTGACTGTAAGCTATTGGTTGGGTACTACTAACAATGTCAATAGCTGCTGCTTTCATATGAGAAACAGCATGGGTTATATCCCCCTGCACATATTACATTTAAATAAATTAAATTAATCGATTTACCGTGCAGCAATTAGTTTAAGGGTTTTCTTTTTCTTTTTTTAATCTAAATTCGTTTAAGGGTTTCTTGTAGATAAAACTCCTAAATTGCTCCTTCTTATGCACTTTCAAGTCCTTGAGCTTAAATTTTTAGCATCCTAAAGTGACTAATTCTTTGCATCCGTTCATCCCTGCTCATAATCCGTCTAAAATTTCAGTTTGAAACTTCCCAGATGAGAAAATACTAGGGCTATCACCACTACAAGGAAGAAATGCTACAGCAAGTGATAAAAATTCATTGTTGGTTGTGTTTACTACAGCAAGCACTACAGAGGATAAGCATGACATCAACAAACTTCACACACTGAAGTACGGCTGGCTGCAATAAACGTAGTACAAGTTTTTGAATTCTATGTTATAGCCTTGTTCTTAAACTAGCAAGTGAATAAATTCCCCTGAATCAAAGATCCTTACAATCTTCAGAGCCCATTAGGAATTGGGCCCCAGACATCACGGAAGCAAACCATACGGCAATGTATACTGACAGCTAAACATGCATAAATTAAACATACAGAGATAGGATCTAACTCGTGATGCCCAGTTAAATTCTTTAAATAATTAAAAAGAAGTGCTAAATGTTTCACTATCTGTAAAAATAAAATAAAAAGAACTGTCAACTTCTAAATGTCACGAACTAATGTTAATCCTGAAGATAAAAAGCTACATAACAAAACTAAGTCAACACATAAAGAGAAAAGAATAAACACATGCAATGGATTGATAACATAAAGTTAAAGATTCATGAAATCAAATTTCTTTGATTAGTATTCTGACCTTTCCATGCTTTCCCAAGGTATTGATAGATGTAGGTCCTTTCTCCATGTGCCCACTTGAAGCAAACATCAAAGGCCCTCCAAAGTTCAGATTCCCATTCGGTAGTGGCTCTTTAGATGTAAGAGAAAAATTGTCAATCGTACTGTTCTGTCTCCTAAGAGATTCTGGCATATTCTCCATTGGGTTTGAAGGCATGCAGTCAACATCCTACAAATAAGACTTTAGTTACCCTCCCAAAAGTGCTTCTATTAAATTGTCACTCTCCCTAAATTCTTCGCTTAATAAAAGAAAAGTGAATAAAATAGTAACTTCAACTAAAATATGAACAACTTGACACTCTTATCACAATCTACTAAACAAGCTATATATATTTACAACTACTCCTAGGCATCGTATGTTGTTTATGCATGATACTCTATGAATCAATAAATCGAATCTCTTCTCAGTATATATAGGTAAATGATTCGCATAAAACCTATGTATTTTCTAAGAATTAGCCTACATACTCATTATCTTCTGAAATTGGAAAATCAAATTAAATGTTCAAGTACCTAAACTCAATGTTACTTCAGAAAACGACAGGTTAGAAAACACTTTCAGACCTGCTCGGAATGGAATTATAACTTTCACCATCACAAAAAGATCATAAAATTATATCCAGAATTTCTCTATTGCTTGTACCCAATGTTGGCAAATTAAAATCCAAAAGCCATCCCCAGAATTAAACGAACTTCATGAACAAAATATGAAGAGAAAAGTTAAAAAGAGCCAAGTACCATGACAAATTCAACACCTATGTCAGGATGGTCAAACTGAATCCTGCACTTGTCATGATCAACTGTAAGCACACTTCCATCGTGAACTTCTCTAGTTTTTGGATGTATAGCAATCACCCGTTGTCCAACTGTAAGAGGTCTCGCTAAATCTGTAGGGAGACCTTCCCTAACTCCATTGCGGAGTTCAGTATAATGCTCTCTAACAGATTCTCGATATTGTTTAAGTTTCTTCCTTTCTTCACGAAGAAAGAGTTCAGAAAACCTCCGAGGTTTTCCAAGGGAACTGCATTAAAAAGCAATCACATTCCATGTTTTATTTTTCATAGAACTTTTTTAGCTAATTGATCATACATGCATAAAGCTTTGTTTGGAAGTGTACCTTCTAATGACACCCCATTCAACCCGAGTTAGCCTTGGGATGTGCCCCAATCCAACATGGTTTAAGTACTCCTCAAATTCCCTCTTGGCAAACCAAGGGTAATCTATCGCACTATAAAACCACTCAAATGTGCACCATCTCCGTACCATAGTTGATGATAGGAAACAAGAAAGTTTCTCCTACAAATAAAACAAGAAAACATCAGTTGATCGTTAACTTCAGATAGTTTTATAATTCAAAGCAAAACAACCAAATAAACAAAAGGTTAAAATTTACCTCTGGCAAAGTGAAATTTTTGTTAACCTTCCGTTTAACAATATTCTGCGTAGACTTTATGTCTTTGGTGGGCAATGTTTGGGGTAGATACATTTTGCGCTTACTTCTTTGCTTAGTTGGTAAGTTAACTTGGCTGGCAGCAGGAACTTGAGTAGTAGATACAGCTAAATCAGTGCCACTTCCAGTTCTTTTAAATTCACCACTCAAAGAACCTTCAGATGATCCTACTGATTTCCACTGTTTTGAAGGAGTAGAAGATTGGCTACTCCGTTTACCTTTAATCACTGGTTTACTCTCCTCTTCACAAATAACCTAAAACAAGTAGATCACAAAGATGATAATAATTAGTCAAACAAATTATTTAAGGAATCCATTGCTGTCAGTAAAACTCAATGAAATCCATAAAAATTTAGATTCCTATTTGGATATGCCTAGCATATGTTTGAGTGCACATGTAAGCATATGAGGGTGGTTGTAGGAAAATTATTTTCTGAGTTGAGGTGGTACTGAGTATTTTCTGGGAGGTCCAAGCTCCTCGAAGAATTTGTCTATCCTTTGGTATTTTAGCCATTTATCAATTCAAGGGTAAGTTTTGAATGTTATTTTAAGTATGACCACCATGAAAGTGAAAGACTACCGCCAATGATATGAGACCTTGGTCTTGGCTTTAAGCAATATACAGAGGCTGATGGAAGCGACTTTCATCAATAAGCTGAAAGATGATATTCGATCAGAGGTGAAATTATTTAATCCGATTGGCTTGGACCACATGATGACCACAATCTAACGGGCTGAGGTCCATAATCTCTTCTGGAAGTTAAATGAAGGACCCAATGTTACTGTGCTTTCATTCAAACATTATTTCGGACATTGGCTCTTTGTTCTCTTCAACCTCCACCAGGCCAATGTCGACACCAAACAAATAATTGCTCCTCACCTAAAGACCATCACAATAATTGATAAAAAGATCTACATAGATTCTTCCTTGTCTAATTCGAGGGGATTAGTCATACCAAAGAAGGCTCTTTATTGTGCAAGCAAAAAAAAATTCAGAGAAGGTCTAAGTTGGGGAAAATTGGAAACAACCAATGGAGGATTGTAAGGTAGAGCTTTAGATGAATGTTGTGGTTTGATTACCATCCTTCAAATCTATGAAGAGCCTACTACATGCCTAATCTTTTTGTGCACGATGGCATGTGACTTCATGGTTTTCCCAATTCCATTGTCTGAAATAAGCAATTTTTCTTCACTTGTTTTGAAAAGGCCTTTTAGGTCTCATTTAGATGATGTGCAGTATGCCAAAAAGGAGATCAAGTTTATTTGGGGCTTCAACCTTATCACCAATGTTCCTTCAATGTTGAAATGAAATGCTTGCTCCTTGCTTCTTCGATACTCATTAAGTGTTGGCACGTGTCGCAGTTGTAACCTATCAGCAAAGCCACCTAAAGAGGCAGTTATCCACCTTGTTTTCCTTGTCTACCTGCTTCGACCTACTCTAAGAGTTGACTAGGACACTCCACTTCCAACCCATCTCACCGTTGAATTTAAGTGGGAGGTGGAACCATAATCAATGTTAGATGTTCATAGAATTGGGGATGCATTTGCAGACCCTACTCATTTGAGACCATCAATAAACAATTTTCTCAATTCCACTTTGAGGGCAAGGTGAAAGTTTGGATGATCAATATTGATCCGACCTTGAACCAAGCCTCTAACCAAATTAATCCATGCTGGGAAGAGGTTGAAAAGAGAATAGTTGTTGTAGCAGCCTCTGAGTGGAATAGTAAGTTAAAGGATGCTTGGTAAGTTTTCCTAGGAGAGTGATGTAGGAAACATTGTTAATAGTTGGGTGTGTGTAAGGGTATTACATTTTGTATTGTGGTGCTTCATATGACATACTGAGTTTTCAGCCCCCCCTCAAAGAGTACTTATCTTTGGATGTATTTCAACCATTATCAAGACATAAGACCAACTTTGGTCCGTGCTTCCTTAGAATTGTACTTTGGATTGTTGTCGTTTGATAGCTCAATACTTATCACAAGACAGCATAAGTTGTCCGTAAAATTGACTCAAATAAAGAAATATAAATCTAATGTTTATACATATAAATACTTATATAAGCTACATACCTCGGTCTTAAAAGTTCCCTTTAAAATAGCATCTAAACGAGCTTCTACTTTTGACATCTAGAATGTGAATAAAAAATAACATTAGCATTAAACCAAACAATGTGCTGACGACATCAATTCATGAGGCAGAGAGAGAAGCTATCTATTAGTTCTTTTAATGAGATAAGAATGATTTTGAATTCACCTTTGGTATCGAGGACTTCCGCCTCCTTTTCAATAATTTGTTCTCAGAAAGAAGTTGTCCCGTTGTTGAATCATTAATAATATCACCATTTGCATCCCTTCCAAGTGTGGACTTTTTGGAAATTGTAGGGGGTGCCTTTTGTTTAGCACCTGAGAGTTTATTTTTGTTTCTAACTTGGCTTGTCGCTTCAGGTACACTGCTTTTTTCTTCTGCATCTAGTGTTGTTCTTTCTTCCTTCAATTGGACAGACGATTCTAGATACACAAGAATATGACATAAGATAATAAACTACCATAAGAAAACAAGGACCAAATCATTTCAATACACATAGCAAAAATAAGACAGATATCAAAATAGCTGCACCAAAACAACAATGATCCCTGAGAACAAGTTATAATTTTAGATGTAGATCCAACTTTAAAACCTTTTAAATTTATTAGATGTAAATAAATATTAAATCAATCGGAAACTAAAATGAAAACATAACATTCCAGATAAGTTAGAGCATAACAATTCATACAACTGAAAGGTGCTTACCAGATTCCACGGTACATGGAGGCATCATGAGCGACAAATTAGCCAATGTTTGAAGAGCATCAATGGCAGAGCTTTCATCTGGGGTATGAAAATCATGAATTATTAGAAGAAAGCTAGCTTTGAAAGTAAGAAGCAAAAAATTGAACAGTATGCAAATCAGTAACTGCTAGGTACACTAAATTGGATATGGTATTTACATATAGAATTATTTTCATCTGAGTTTAGCTAATATGGAATATGATGTAGCTAGATACCATACTTGAATTTTTGTTTAAGAAAATTTTTGTTGATAGGAAATTGTTTTTAATCTTGTTTTATTTAAATTAATACATGTTTAATTGATTTATTTTTAAAAATACAAAATTAAACTTCATTCGACACTTGTTCAAATTTTCATCTTTTTTAATTTTAGTTTTTGTTTCATGAATAAAATTAAATAATAAATAATTTAAACTTATATTTAATGAACTAAAACAAAGTAAAAGGAATTTAATTAAAAAAATGACTAAATTATGTAAAACAAATAGTTATCATAAACATTTTCAAAATCAAGGATCAAATGTGTGATTTAACTAAAATGCAGGGATCAAAATAATAGGATAGAGTAATAATATGTGCAGACAAAATTTAAACCAAAACATTACACACCTATGGAATTTGGTGAGGATTCATTTTTTCCAATTTGGTTAGGGTAAAGGTTTTTGCCAATATGCAAATTGACAAAAATAGTGTTTTGGTTAATAAAAAAAAAAGTTGGACGAATTAATTAAAACTCAATTTATTTTTTTGTTTTCCCAATTTATTTTTGTTCTCATTGCATGAAAACAAGATTTTCTAAATTGTACAGCATTATGATACACAATTTTATATTGCAACGTTCACTATATTTGAAAAATATTATAAGGTGGTCATAGGCATAGCCTAGTGGTTTCACACTTTTCTTCACAAAGAGGAAGCCTCAAGTTCAAATCCTATCTCTTCCAATATCATTATATATAAATATATTTATATATTATAAGATTACTAACGGATATTTTACAAGAATTTTATTTCCATATATAATTTCTTTTTTTCTTTTAATACACATATCAATTTAATTCCATTCATAATCTTTTAACTAATATTCACTCATCATTCTAATAACCTAATTTGTTGTCATATTCAACATCAAAATGCAGCTCTCATTTTATGATTCATTCATTTATAATTATAGAATAGTGGGTGTATTTGAGAGTAAAATACCATGTTGATTTAAAAGGTACGCAGTTGTATATTTTGTTCTGTTCACTCAAGGATAAATGTGTGCTTACAATTAGAAAAAATATGTGTGTATTCTTATATTTTGTTTTAGAAAAGTACAACAAAGAACCAGATATAAACTTTTGAAAATGTGAAAAAAATACCTCCAAAAAATAACTTTTTGCTTTTCTTCCGTTGACTTTGCGGAGAAACTCGCTCAACTTTCGCATTTGAAAATTCAACACCAATTATTCCCTTCAAACCGCTGATACTTTTCCCTTCTTCTGTGCCACTACATGCTTCCCCACCATCATCATCCTCAACTTTCTCTTTTTTTCCATAAAACTTCTTCCCCTTTTGATGAACCTCAACTGTACCAACGCCTTCCATAGCCATCAAGGAGCTAGTATCCTTCCCATAATCTCCATTTTCAGCTCCCCTGCTTCCAACACTACCTTCAAACCAATCGTCATCCACAGAAGTATCACGGAGTCTTTGTGAGCTCTATGTTAAAATAGAAAGAAAAAAAAAAACAGTTATTTTCACATACAAAGAAATAGATGCACTGCCATAACATAAGAACTTCACTACATACTAGTGCTAATCTTTCCCAGCTTTGAGCAGGAGAAGAGCTGATATGCTTGTATGGTGTAGAAACTTGAGGGGAACCTACTCTTTGAGAAGCCTCAGTCAATGCCAATGCTGCTACATGTGCATCATCATTATCATTCTCAGCCTTTTTGCCCTTCCTATTGGGTGACATTTGATTTTCTCTATAATCTCTCTTATGTGAGTATGAAACTGGAAAGCGTGGTGTCCGCTTTCCAACTACACGAGGCTGGCTACCTGATATAATGTTAAAGCACATTTAAACTCATGTTTCACTTTAGAGTAGATATCAAAAACTAATGAACTTTAATGATGCAGAATTGTCATGAGATTAAACTATCTTCTGTCAAATATTGTACAGAAATTAAGTCTCTTACATATTTTACAAATCTCTCCATAACAATTTTGAATCTAATTAAAAATCCACCCAAATTTTAACTCTATCTAACAACTTATCAAAAACTTCTTCAAAGTCTTCAAAGATTGTTCCATTTCTACATGATTTGTGTTATTTTACAAAAAATAATAGCATAGAGAAAGACTTTTGATATGAATCTGAGACAACACCTAGTTGTTTCAGTACACATATTCATTTGTTATTATTTTGTCCTGTCTTTAATTGATAAAAATATTCCATTTTTACCCAATTCCCTCACTTCACAAATAGTTATAACACACAAGGCAAATATTAAGATCCAACATACAACTGTTACTTTTTTTTATAGTCTTATCCCTGCATAATTCCGTACACCATCAACATCGCTACACACTTTAACCTCAGTGTCATTAATTTACAAACGAATCACAACAGATTAGAAGAAAAAAACTTAATATAGATAAATGCAAACAAAATGATCTTCATAAATTATATAAAACAGCATGTAATTTTACCATCACTGCGTTTCCTTTTGAGTAATGATAAGCATCCATCAGTAGAAGCAACTGAGTGAGATTGGAAAAGATCCTTTGAGGTGTTAAAATTATCTCTGCCACGCTTGCGGTTTGGAAGTTTTCGAGAAATTCCTGAACCATCATTGCTCTCTTGGTCACTATCGCTCCCTTCCTATCAATTTGAGTATGAAAAGAGAAGCCAAAGTCAAATGTGAATTCTCAGCAAAGAAAAATGACGATAGCATTACCCCGAAAAATCAGATGCAACTTAATCTAGCTTTACCAGAACATTATAGTGATCTGTCATCATTGCTATAAGGCCAACAACAGAAGCTGTTCCTTCTGGCAGCGACAAGTATGCCTTAAAAACCAAAACCGCACAAATCAGAATTAATAAATTACTTAACAAAGATAATAATGAAATCATGGCACTATTAGAAAACATGTACCCGATTCATACTGTAAAGAGCCTCAACCATTTCGACAGTTCTGTTGCGCACTGCAGCAGCAACCTAGAATCCACAGAAATCAATAATCTAAATTCAAAAAAGGAAAACAGAGTGCGTAGAATCTAATAGTTCAAAACAGGTGGAGAACACCCTCTAATGTGCGTAAGAAGAAAGACAGTCGAAATGCCTCGATATATCTTTGCCAAGCATCAGAGAGAACAAGCTCTAGTTTATCTCCTCTAATTTATCAAAATAAAAAAGAAAATAATTCCAAATGAGGGAACTGTTTCAAAAAATAAGATATGGCACACCTTCCTCCAGTCTTTTCCATACTTCCGATAAGCATCATAAAAACGCTCAAGCTCTCCCTTGCTCCACTGAGACCCCAACTTATCTGATAGTTTTTTCTTCTGTACACAAAGATTGCAAGCAAGAAATCGACCAAAATAACACTTCCATAATTTCCACAAATCAAATAATAGAAAAATAAAAAAAAAAAATAATAATTACTCTTTGAAGGCTTTTGTTGGAGTTCCCGCCATCAGGAGAAAAGGAAATTGAACCGCGTTGCTTGTTCTTAGCCGAATTTCCTACCTCTTTCTCCGGAGAATAGGAAATTGCACTTCCATACCGCTTGTTCACCCGAGATTTCTTGGTTGGAGCCATTAAGCGCTACACCAAATCTGAAAATTGTTCCATTATGATCATCAACAAGTTTACGAAACTCAAAACAAAATACTCACACTCTATATTACCTAAATTTCACTTGAAGAGAAAAAATAATAGACAAAATATATACCATATAAAATCCCCTAATTCTTACCCAAGAAAAAAAATTAAAAAACTCAATTCCACAAGAAATAAAAGTTAAACGCAAGATGAATTTGGCATAACAGGTCAGGACATAAACCTCAGTGAATCGTCTGAGAAAAACCTTCTCTTTTTTTCTTTTTTTTTTTTTCAGTTTCACATTTTCCATTAATTCAAAAAGAAGTTGAAGGAAAGCAGTAATTTCGTATTCACTCAATTACGACTAAAAAAAACTAACAAACGAATTTTCAAATTTGAAATGAAAATAAAATTTCATTTTAATATACTTTTTTGTAAATATATATATATTTATATATAAATACCTCGAAATGCCGAAAAAAATGCTGAAAAACTTATGCAAGAAAATCACCAAAAATCTTCATCAGCAATTTGACTATCGAAACAAGCAACATCAAAGAAAAAACCAAAGCCAAACCAGAAAATTTAAAAAACAAAACTTTAAGAAATTCAATGCAACTAAAAAAATATTTAAAAAAAATAAATATATATATAAATAAATGAATAAAGAAGACAGAAATAAAATTTAAAAGCACTATCACAAAATTCAAATGTCTGTACCTTTCCAAACCCTAAAGTCATAGATCGAAGGGCATTAGCAGTGATAGGGTTTATCAGAATCTAAATTTGAACAAATTACAGAGGAGAAAAACAAAAAAAAACAAAAATGATAATGTTGAGAGAGCGATTCTTGTTGAAGCAACTTTGAGCAGAGGAGAGAGAGAGAGAGAGAGAGAGAGAGAGAGAGAGAGAGAGAGAGAGAGAGAGAGAGAGAGAGAGAGTGTTTTAGAGAGAGAGAGAGGATGAAAGAAGAGAGAAAGTAGAAAATAGCTTATTGCCGCGAAAGTTGAATGGTTAAGTTGGGGAAAGAGGGGCTGAGCTAAACCATTTGTAAGATCTTTTTATGGGTTTGTAATTTTGTATTTTCAGGGGTGTGTTTGGATGGTGAGGTCAAGGAGCGAAGACTACGTTTATTTTTGTCTTAATCCACTTATTCAACGTTCCCCGCTACTCCTTATTTAAACCTACGGCCTGTATTCGTAGGTCTTTCTTTAGTTCCATACGACTCACCGCACTTGATTAAATTTGAATTTAAAAAAAAAAACAAAACAAAACAAAGAAAAAAAAAAGGACAAAATTACAATGTCGGGTATGTTTCTATTAAAAAAAAAATTATCTTATATTTTTTTGTTTAGAACTCTCTTATAATGTTTATAATCATTATTGAAAAAAAAAAAATCTTGATAATTTTTGGTACATTGATTTTATTAGTTTTTATATAATAAACTCTTAACAATATTGAACATCCTATTCATTAAAACAAAAATCAAAGTTAAATATTCAGACAACAAAATAAGATGAAGACTTATATGCATGAATGGAAACTCTCCATATATAATATCTACTTGAATAATTGAATAATAACATACAAAAAAAAATCCAATACAAATAATATCAGTAAAAATGTATAAAAAAAAAAAAAATCTATATGTAAGGGAAATATTTACTAATATACAGAATTATCAACTAATTTACAATAAAATTCTTACTAAAATTATTAGAAAAACTAGCGTGCTACATCAGCTAAAATTATTGTATCATTAAGTTTTTTTTTTTTTTGAACACTTGTATCATTAAGTTTGAGTACCCGAGATTCAAAATTAAAAACAATGGCTAGCAATATCAACTCATACCCAAAATTTAGTGTGTGGTCAACAAGAATACACAATCAGATTCCTTAAACTAAAACTTATTTTCTATAAGTAACAAAATCATCACTCAAAATTAGGAAATTTCAATAAAGCAACAACCAGAGTTAAAAAAAAAGGGTTGAGATGCAAAATGGTCCTAAATTTGGTAACTAAGTTAGTAAATGTTCACTTTTTAAAAAAATTAAGAAAATTGTCAAATTTAATAAATTAGCTAATAAAAATTATAAAAATAGATTTATCATATATATAATAACAAAATTAAGTTACATAATTTTTTTTAGTATTGCATATTATTATATTGTAACAAAAATAAATAAATATATTAGATCATTTAAATATATACAGCAGTATTAAATATATCATAGTACAGAAAATTAATATACCGTAGTAATAAAATTATATACCACAAAGAAATTATAACAATACTAAGTTAATACTCAAAAATATATATATCATGCTAACAAAATTATATATATCACCATTAAAATATGAATACATACCAAAAAATTTATGTTGACCGAGATTTTCGGCAACTATTAAAATATAATTATAGTATTGAGCTGTAAGAAAGCGAGATGAGGATTTTTACGTGGTTGGGGCGTTAATGAGCCTTAGTCCACGAGTCTTTGTTATTAATGGATGTATTTAATACAGATTCCACACTTGAGGGAATGCTATCCTCATAAATACAGAGAATGTTCTTGGTGAGTATTTGCTCTTCTTGCTTATATGCAACCCAAGATTCTCGACCCCATTAAATGAGTTTTGAGGGGGTATTTATAGTGTTTTGGTGGGGTAATCCCTAGGATTGTTCTTACAAACGTATCTGTAAGTATCCATAAAGTTGGGTATTCCCAATGAATATACCATGGGTGATGCATGGTCAAATCCCTAGGTGCTGTAGGGTTTTTATGAGGAATGTCCTTTTTGCCTTGTGATTGATGTGACTCTTCGCAGAGTAGCCGTCGCTAGACTTAAATGATCATTACTGTGGCGCTGCTGTTTGGGGGTTGTGCCGTCAGACTTTATTGCGTGTTACAGTCCCAACACGCTTCCTCCCATGCGGCATTAAATGCGACTTGATTGCTCAGGAGAGGCCTGACACATCCCGGAGAGGCTTCATGCTATGCGAGCTTCCGGGAGTACCTTGTACTCCGGGTGCCTCCTCCGGGACCTATGCCCAGGGTGCTTCCTTGTGGCGTACAAAGACTTATCAAATATTTACAAGTTATCTGATCCACGTGTCCCTATTCGACTGGTCCACGTATTTTGGGCGAATTCAGGGGCAACAATTTATATACAATAAAATAGAAACTAAATATCATATTAAATATAAATAATATATTATAGACAACAAAAATCATATACCATACAATAAAACGTATATACCTACAATAAAAAATTAAACAAAATAATATAATATTATTAAAAAAATATATATATTATATTAACAAAATTATATATCACCTTTATGTATACTAAAATAAAAACTAAACATGCATTATCTAAAATAAAATGATATACTATACAATAAAACTTATATACCATATAACATAAAATATATACCTTACAATAAAAATATATATAATAATAACAACAAATAAAAATAAAAATATATAGGATGCTAATAAAATTATATATCATGTCAACAAAACTACAATAGAAAATAAAACTTAAATATTATTTAAAAAAAAATTATATACCGTATAACAAAAAATACATATACTATACACCAAAACATATATACAAAAAATAATAATAAAAAAAATATAGATGACTAATACATATATATATATATGTATGTATACTATGCTAACCAAATTATATACCACAATTAAAATATATATACCATGACCATTGTATATAATAAAATAAAAACTAATAAAATATTATTTAAAATAAATAATCATACAATCAAAAAATATAAAAAATAATAATTAAATATATGTAGCATGGCAATAAAATTATATACATACATTAAAATATTTTTATTATGCTAATAAAATTATATACCACTATTATACATATCATAATAAAAAATAAATATCATCTAAGAATAATAATATACCATACAACAAAATAGAAATATACCGTACAACAAAATCTATATACCAACAACCCAAAACAACTCATAAAAAATTATAAAAATTGACATAACTTTAAAATAAAAAAAGATTTTAACAAAACTAATATAGATATACTATAATGTTTACATAATTTGCTTCTAATTCTAAAAAAATAAAAAAAAATTAATAATGTTGAAAAGATGACATTTACTAACATAGTCTTATGATTTAGGGCCATTTGCTATATTTTTTTTAAAATGAGGACATATACTAACATAATCCTATGATATGGGGCCATTTACTATAATTTCCCTAAAAAAAAAAAACAGACGAACACCATTATTGAAGTGTCGAAATCAAAGAGGTCTAAACATGGAAGCCTACTCAACCAATACCCGGATGAGTACTTGAAGGGCTAATGCGGATGTCGACTAGTGTTGCGGATGTTTACCTTTTATAGACGCCAGATCACCAAATAACGGTTATGTTTTTTCTGACAAAGATCAAATCTTGTCCCCACATCCAAGCATGATAGTGCGCACACATCCACCACCTTTTTGTTAGGCGGGTATTACGAACCCCTGCTTGTAAAGAAGAAAGCTTTGGGTGATACGTGGCTTCTACTTTCAAAGGTTGAACCTTTAGATGACACGTGTCCATATGGTACAAAATAGTCTTCATTATCTAGCTGTAGCACACAGGGGAATAATATTTTCTCACAGGACTCAACAGTTAGCTCTAATTTACTCCAATAGTGGGATTTGAGCGAAAACCTTAGGTGGGTCATGTGTCTGTCTATACTTGCCATTTAGCCTATAAGTATCCATCAATTCTCGTACGTATGGGGCATCACAACCTACATAGCTAAAACTTTGTCAATATTACTCTTGGTCTTCTTCTTTTTCAAGAGAAACTTAGGGTAAAGAGTTAGGGTTTCCTGCAAAAATACCGTAAACACATCAAAAATACTCTAAGAGGCTAATAGACTAACTCACAGACTAAGGTTAACTAATACCCAAACCACGTAAAAAATCTTCATCTCTTTATTTTTGCACCTTATTATTTCTTTAGTTCTCAAATATTTAGTTTCCAAAAATCTCGGTAAACATTTTAGTGATTTCATTGAGAGCTGAAAGACATAAATTACTGTTGTTGTCATGGTTTTAACACGAAAGACGGTTCCTAAGAAGACTCTTCAAGGTGGCCTCGAGATGGTCATGGAGGAAGTAAATCCCCTCTCGCCAAAGCACCCATAGTTGAGTGATGTGAGAGGCGGGGATACGTCCAACGTGAAGGACTGAGAGGACGACCCAAACAGCTAGCATAACCACGTCAGTGGTGATAGAGATGCTGAGATGAACGAAAAGGAGGAAGACAATGAAGATTACGTCAAATAAGGGTACTATAAAGATGTACCCCATTATGAGCAATACCCCCAAAGTAGTTTGAGTGTCTAATGTGTAACGTCCCCGCTTCAAGCCTCCATTGGGCCCTTACATCCACGAACTAATGGCTCTTATACACGAGTAAGTCACTCTGGCTGCTTCATGGACTGATGACTGACCCTACAAACCAACACAAGTGTTTCTAGCGTGCTTTGTCCTCACTCACACGCTTCCTGGGAAAACTTCCCAGGAGGTCACCCATCCTAAAATTGCTCCAGGTCAAGCACGCTTAACTGTGGAGTTCTTTCGTGATGGGCTACCGAAAAACAAGATGCATCTTGTTGATATAGGTAGTACCAATCAATCCATTTAAGCCCTCTTCAACTGTGTAGTCCCATACCCACACAGTCTCAGAATCATCCCACTTGACCTTCCCCAGGCGATGTGGGATTGCACAGCTTACCCGGTATTTCCCCTTACGGATCACGGGACTACTGACTGTCACAATCACCCCCCTCCCTTACGAGGTCCGACGTCCTCGTCGACCACACTTCCGGCTGGGTCAAGGCTCTGATACCATTTGTAACGTCCCCACTTCAAGCTTCTATTAGGCCCTTACACCCACGGACTAATGGCTCTTATACACGAGTACGCCACTCTGTCTGCTTCTTGGATTGATGACTGACCTTTATCAGCTTGTAACATCCCCGCTTCAAGCCTCCATTAGACCCTTACACCCACGGACTAATGGCTCTTATACACGAGTACGCCACTCCGTCTGCTTCTTGGATTCATGACTGACCCTACGAACAAACACGATTGTTTTCAGCGTGCTTTGTCCTCACTCACACGCATCCTGAGAAAACTTCCCAGGAGGTCACCCATCCTTAAAATTACTCCAGGCCAAGCACGGTTAACTATGGAGTTCTTTCGAGATGGGCTACCGAAAAACAAGATGCACCTTATTGATATAGGTAGTACCAATCAATCCATTTAAGCCATATTCAACTGTGTAGTCCCATACCTACACAGTCTCAGAATCATCCCACTTGACCTTCCCTAGGCGATGTGGGATTGCACAACTTACCCAGTATTTCCCCTTACGGATCACGGGACTACTGACTGTCACATAATGAGTTGCTCGAGACCAGACAAAAGTTAGCTAGTCAAGAGAAACTTTCTCAAAAGATGGAGAAAATGATGGCTCGCCTTTGAGCCAAGTTTATGTTGGGTTTTGTGCCCTAAATAAAATCCATTTCAATATAATCAGATTTACTTATTAATAAAGATCAGAAATAACATTTTATGTTGCATGGTTCACATGATTTATTTCATGATTATATACATATAATGTATGAATTCTATTTAAGTCCAGAACATATGAATTTGTTAAAAATTATAGTGTTGTCGGCACAGTGGAATATAATCTTAATTATATGTTCGAAAGTTTATTCCCTGATTTGTCAGAACACTGGATTTAGACTGACATGGTATAATCAGCAATAGGTATTCTTACACCTTGGAAAAGTGTTATGTCCTTTCCAGGACATTGGCAAAGTTTACCAGTATCGGATGTAAGGAGTATACATCGGAAGGGACCGATATTGAACTTTGATTAGACATATTAAAACTTACTGTAATATCTATTCAATTCAATATCACTTGTTGATCCTAGATCAAATGATCTTAATCCTGATATGGTTAGGTTCGATCTCAAGAGTACTATACATGTTCTTTGATTTGTTAGTTAAGCCTACTTTTGGGTCAGGGTGATACGTACATTTTGGGAACATGATAGTATAATTGAGTGGGAGCGCTACCATAAATATGGAATCTATAACTTCTATAGGAATTTAGAAGTGAAACGATGATATCCTTCGAGCTTGGCTAAACAGAGATAAATGGTGGACATCTCATTTCACTTTGCTGAAATATCATTTATACGGAGCTAAGTGTTTTAAGGATAAAATACATTGAAGGTGTAACAGTAACTTAGTGCATCTTCAATGTAGATCATCTATTAGAGGGTCATTGATCACATTAGGATTATAACAATGGATAACTAATGACGTGTCTATATCATGGAACATATAGAGCGTTCTATATGACTGAGAGTGCAATTCCAAGTTCTAAGTGTGGATTCAATAAGGAATTAATAAGTTAGGGAATTTACTTGGTAAATTCGGTTCGACTTATTGGAAGCTTGGTTATATAGACCCATGGTCCCCATACTAGTTGAGACCATACTGCTTGTAAGACTCAGTTAATTGATTTTGATTAATCAATTATAATTCTAAAGTTAGACTATGTCTACTTTATGAATTTTCACTAAACAAGGGCAAAATTGTAAAGAAAAGAGATTCTAGGTTTATTTATTAATTAAGATATTTTATATGTCTAAATTAATAAATATATTAAATGACAATATTATTTAATAATTATTCTTAAGTTATTAAATAATTAGAATTGGCATTTGATGGTTAAATTGGAAAATTGGCATTTTTGAGAAAATGGGAATGAAAAATAACAAAATGGGAAAGTTACAAAGTGAGGCCCAATTTCCTTATACGGGCCGCCCACTATGCATAGGCTTTTACCATTTTATTTTTTCATTATTTTAATGCCATACAATTCTAACCGAAACCTAGATGACATTCTATAAATAGAAAGTGTTGGCTTCAGGAAACTCATAACTTTGCACATTTGTTTCTATCAGAAAAAGCCTACACGCCACTTTCTCTCTCTCTTTTCCTCTCTAAAATTTGGAAACCCTTGAGTGATAGAGTAGTGCCCACACACATCAAGTGGTACCTCAATCATAGTATGTAAGACTATGGAAAATCAACACCAACAAGAAGGAGAGAAAGAGATCAAGATTCAGATCTTGATTATGCTCTGCTACAGAAAGGAATCAAGGGCTAGAGATCTGAATGGAATGTGTCATATTATTCCGCTGCACCCACTGTAAGGTTTTCTTAAACTCTTATGTGTTTATTTCATTATTTTAAAATTCATATTAGGATGTTAATCAAACATACTTGGTAGTAAATCTAGATCCTGGTAAAATAATTTCCAACAACTGGCACCAGAGCCATGGTAATGATTTACTTTCATGTAATATGAATTAAAACAATATTTTATATGTTCTGTGTTGATTTGGATGGTTTCATGTTGGTTTATGTGCTTATGTGATGTATGTTAATGTTGTACGAAATTTTTCCATGAAAAATATTTTTTCTATTTTTTAAAATATTTTCTTTGGATTCTTTGTGAAAAATTAAGCAATTTTATTTTTTACGGAACTCGATTCCTATAAAAATCGAGAAAGATATGAATTTTGGAAGATTGGAAATCATGGCTGCTGCATGCAGCCTATCCTGGCAGCCCCCTACAAATTGCGAATTTTGTGGTTTTTCCCCAAAAATCTAATTTTTTATGGGATTGTTTCCCAAAATCTGATATTTCCAATTTTAGATTTTTCCAATTTGGAATATTTTCACTTTTAAATATTTCCTATTATGGTCAGATTTAAAAATTTGTTAACTTCTTTAATATTTATATATTATTTAATTATAAGATTAGAAATTTTGATATTTAATATATTTTAAATTAAAAGATAACTTTGTCTTTTTCTTTAAAATATTATATTAAAATTTTCTTATATGATAAATTAAATAATTAATAAATTTGAAATTAACATAGATATTTTTATAGATATACTTACCATAATATTTTCAAATTCAAAATTTGTTATTTTGTTAAATATTTAATTATTTATAAATTATAAGTTTAAAAATGATCTTTATATATATATATATATCATTTTTTCCTTATTGGAAATTTATAAATCATATCTTAAATATTTAAATAACTTAGATATTCTGTAGAAATTTGAATATTGCTTAATTTAGATATTTTGACATATAATTATGGTAATTATTATTTATTTGTTATTTTATTCCTAAAATAATAATTATCTAACTAAATCTATTTTAAAATTGGTTTATTTTATTAAATTATAAGATTTGAAAGTGATATTGAAGATTCTTTCTTTCAAATCATTGATCTTATTAGATATTTAATTTAATTTGATTCAAATAAACCTAGATATTTTAAAATTAGTTTTTTTTTTTTAATTTTGAGATTTTAGGGTTTGTTTTAACAACCCTAAATTTTCAAAATCTAGTTGGTTAGTTTAAAAATAATAATTTAATTATATTAATATCTTATTTCACATCTGTTACATGGACAATGTTTGTTTATTTTTATATTGTTTATTCAAAACTTTTTTTAACAAACCTATTATTTATTTGATCTAAATTGCTATGATTAACTTGTTGACAGATCAAATGATCTGATTTTAATCATAGTCCAATTGTCAATAGATCTTATAAATAATTTATAACAGGTAAATTTTGTACTTCTTTCATCTGTGTAAACCTAGTAACATGATAGGACCCATCCAAATCATTTGACCTGTGTGAGCCTATATGTTTGCTATTGGGCTTAGATTTGGGCTTATTCAATGAATAACAATTGCTTATTTAAAGGTTAAATTCCTCTCTTTTGGGCCTTATGTGAGAGTTGGGGGCCAATAAAAGTGGGTACGACATACTGAACCCAGCTCCCCCTCACATGAACTACCCCAATTGTGAAGGCCCATTTGCCTTATATAAATAATTGTATTAGGTTAATTATATTAGTCTAACCTAATTAAAATTGAATTAGCAACATAATTAACTTTTAAAATATATGAAATTTATTTTTTATTTTAATATTTTAAAGTTAATTTTAGAAAAACACTTAGTTAATGATATATGTTGTAGATTGTTATTTCTATACTAGTTATTATTTCTAATATTAAAATAGGAAAATATCATTGATTGTGAAATTAATTGTTTAATAATTAATTTTTGTACAATCTAAGTTAAGTATATTTTTCCTAGTATTAAACTAGAATTAATAATTAAGTTTCCTCTATACTTAATTATTTATTTCTTGAATTTAATACATTTAATTTAATTGAAAATTTCAATATCTAAGTTGATTTTCATCATGATACTTAAATATTGTTATTTTCATGTTATTTAATTAAAGTGAAAAATTATTTTAACTTTGGAATCTTATTTCAGAATAACTTAAATTTGAATAATTTTTCAAAATATATTTTATTTTATTTTACTAATCTTTTTCCCACAATTTCGAAATTGCATTTCTTTATGCAGAAATTTCGAATTTTATTTGAAAAATAGATTAAAGTTGAAAATTATTTATTTTAATTTTGGACCAACTTGAATCAATGATTTTTTCATTTAATGATTAATTAAAATAAATGAACTAAAATATATTATAATTAGAAATTGAATTAATTAGTCAAGGAAAGTCTAGATAGTTATTATCTGTTTTGCTTGAAGTATTTTTCTAGTGTATTTAATTAAATAGAAAATTAATATTTAAGTTGATTCTTAATCATGATACTTAAATATTTGAAATTTTTCTTAAATATTTATTAAATAGGAAAATTATATTTTTGTTGTAAATTAATTTTATTAATTAATTTTGGGCCAACATAAAATTAAGATAATTTTTCCAATATTTATTTTTATTTTATTTTAAAGCATTTTCGAAAGTAGTATTCTTATACACTTCATTTTTCGAAATGCAATATATATTTATAGAAAATTAAATTTGAGTTGTAAATTAATTTAAATTAATTTTGAAACAACTTAAATTGCATATTTTTCTAAATATTTTTGGAAATTATTACTAAGATGGAAATAATTCACGTTATTTTCATATCCATCTAAGTATAATTTATAAATATTACATTTAAATTTATATTTAGAATTTTTCATTCTAAATTGGAAATTTTAATTAAATAAATATATATATTTAAAATAAATAAATTAAAATAAGTTTCAAAAGAAAATACAACTTTCATTAAATAATGAGCTTTATTATTAGGATATTCGATCTCCATTGTTGGTTTTACATAGCTATTGTTTCAATGAGTAATCCTTCCTAATGGAGGAACGTTCATTAGCAAGTTAGCACCGTTTAATCTCGAAAGATAAGTAATCTTGTAAGTTTTTTATATAGTATTGATCACCCTAATGGTGGCGACTGTATAAGACTTGCAAGAATATGAAACAATGGTGGAAGCTCATAAGATAGACTTGACTCTCGCCTAAACGGGACAACGCGGATTCCAATATTGATCGAATAAAAGGTTGCAAGAATGTTTATCATTTTAGATAAGCTCACAACTCTATTCAATGGATGGTAGCTTTGACTCTCGCCTAAACGGGACACTGATATCAGTTTGTTGAAGACCTTGGAAATTATTTAGGATTGTATGTTTTAGTATTTTCACTTGTCATTCCTACTTGCTATATGTTTAATAATTTCTGAATTGTGTATGAATTTATATTGAACCATGTTATGTTCTGTTATTAAATTGTAGTTTAATTTCGAATCTTCATTGTTAGTCTAACTTGGTTTGTTTTTCTAATGAGATAAATCCCTAATGGATTTTCACCATTAGACTAACATAATAGTGTTAGATCTCGAAAGATAAATATTGTATATGCAACATCTAGCTATTCATCAATTGATGACACCTTAGACTAGTATTTTACAATATGAAACAAGAAGATTTTATAAATAAGATTACTTTGACTCTCGCTAATCGGAGCATCGTTGGATTCTTATTTAAATACGAAATTATCCTAATTCCTCTTAGCTTATTCATTTTGAATTAGCTCAATGACATATCATTGGATGAATGGTCTATAAATCATATAAAGTCATTCTATTTTTTCTCTTAAGAAATTAAATGACGAATATGATTATATTCCCGAAATTCTATCCTGAAATGATATAAATCCTCAATCTTAGAAATCTCCTACTTGTATGGGCAAATCAGACTTAGAGTTAGATTAGTAGTGGTGGTCCAAGAAAGAATTATTAATTATACAGTTACACTTTCACAAGTGTTCAATAACCATTTTCTTTCAATGGATTCAAACTGTATGAGTTTAGTATTTGTGACCAGAATCTACTTGCACTATTCTAAGAACTCTTTGATGTAACTAAACCTAAGTCATAAAAAGATACAACCACATATTTTATAAATCTATGGCATTTGTATCTTGTTCATAGTGTTTTGACAAGATCATTCTCTGTAAAGAGTCAATATGCCTATATCCACTGAAATTAAGTTCAACTCATGCAGATGGATGTACATTCAGGGGTGGATATGAGTCTTTGTTGTATTCTTAAAACGATCACTCTAGATTTTACCTTAAGCAAAAGAAATTTGAAATGTTTGAAAAATTTCATGAATTTTTAGCAATGGTGAAAACCATTAAGGTAAGTGGTTAAAGATCTTGCGAATTGATAGGGGTGGAGAAATAGTTAGTTGATATGCAGTTCAAAGATCATTAAATTGATTTTTTGAATTATATCCAAACTTACCTCCCCAGAAATTCAATTTGCATACTGATAATTAGTTACTAGTCGTTGCCTAAATCCTTCTATGGTAATATAATTTCAGAATGATGCAATGGTTGTATACTTAATGTAAATTATTACTAGATTCAAGGATGACCTAATCGAAATCTTAAGAAAAGCTAGAACTGTTAACCTTGGTTTGCATGTTTGTTAGCTATTCTAAGTGATTAGGAGTGGAACATCCCATAGTCAATAGATAAGAAAGTGTTTGTTTAAACAAATACTACTTTTTTAAGAGAATGACTAAGTCTGAAAAATAAAGTAGCAAATAAAGGAGATATTTTTTTTCTTGATTCCATAAGTGTTCTATCATCTTATTCGTTATAAGATGATCCCACTGCCTCTGTTGTCTTAACGCAACCGAAGAGGTCAATACCATTTAGTTTTCTTAGACATAATTCACGGTACCTTGTCGTAGTGGGAGAATTTCAAGGAACTCACTCTTCTTATGACTTGGAGGACACTAGTGATTAAAATCCATTGTGAGTTTAAACAAGTAATGGATTGTCAAGATAAGAAACTAAGAAGAAAGCCAAGAGAACTATGGTTTAATCCATTCACATGGAGTAACCTAAAGTTTTCTATTACAAGGACATAAAAGGAAATTTTCGTTAATAAGTCTATTCAATGGACTTAACAAAACTTCCTGTTCCTAGTATTATAGGTTTGAGTTTATCTAAACCGATGGCTTGTGGTATACCTGGTAATTACTTACTCTAAAGCAAGCAACTTACTTTAGTAAGATGCTGAAGCATCTTCTTTCCAATAGAAATCTATAGAAGCTTCACAACTTCTAGACATAGATTTTATTTATCTAAGGAAAAGTCTCAACTATTCCAGAAAAGATAAAGCCATGAAAGAATTTCTTAAATCAACAGTGAGATGTCTCAGATATGCTTTAGTATGCCTTAGACTAGACACCTGCTGTTGAGTGGGAGTAATGAGTAGGTATCAGATTAATCCAGGAGAAGAACATTGGAAGACAATCAAGTAAATTTTAAGATTAAGAAGAGGAATTATATGTTAGTCAATAAGGGTGGTTTTAAAACTCTTAGACTACACCACATCAGATTTCAAAACTTGCCTTTGTGCTAGAAAGTCTGCTGATAAAATGGTGATTACTCTGGGGGTGGAGTAGTGATTTTGGAGAAGTGTAAAAACCTATCTGAAGTCTCTTAGTCTACCAGAAAGAGACTGAATGTTAAAGTTGCAGGAAAGGTACTTATTCAGTCTAAGGAAAGTTCTATACAATTGTGGCACCGTTCCAACTTGTCTTAACTACTAGTGTTAATTTTCTGATTAACCAAAAGTAGTTGCCAAAGGTATAGAATCCAGTATCCCAAAAGAGTAGACATATAGAGAGGAATTTCACAATATCAAGGATTTTGTGATTAAGGGAAAGTAATGGTGGAGAAAAGGTTGTTGTTAACTCAACCTCTCAGATCCTATTACGAGGAGTTTACTACTACTACACTTGATTTGTATATCAAAGTGTTAATGATTATTTGAAATCCACATTTTGTTTTATATTAGTGCAAGTGGGAGTTTGTTGGGTTTTGTGCCCTAAATAAAACCCATTTCAATATAATCAGATTTACTTATTAATAAAGATCAGAAATAACATTTTATGTTGCATGGTTCACATGATTTATTTCATGATTATATACATATAATGTATGAATTCTATTTAAGTCCAGAACATATGAATTTGTTAAAAATTATAGTGTTGTCAGCACAGTGGAATATAATCTTAATTATATGTTCGAAAGTTTATTCCCTGATTTGTCAGAACACTGGATTTAGACTGACATGATATAATCAGTGATAGGTATTCTTACACCTTGGAAAAGTGTTATGTCCTTTCCAGGACATTGGCAAAGTTTACCAGTATCGGATGTATGGAGTATACATCGGAAGGGACCGATATTGAACTTTGATTAGATATATTAAAACTTACCGTAATATCTATTCAATTCAATATAACCTGTTGATCCTAGATCAAATGATCTTAATCCTTATATGGTTAGGTTCGATCTCAAGAGTACTATACATGTTCTTTGATTTGTTAGTTAAGCCTACTTTTGGGTCAGGGTGATACGTACATTTTGGGAACATGATAGTATAATTGAGTGAGAGCGCTACCATAAATATGGAATCTATAACTTCTATAGGAATTTAGAAGTGAAACGATGATATCCTTTGAGCTTGGCTAAACAGAGATAAATGGTGGACATCTCATTTCACTTTGCTGAAATATCATTTATACGGAGCTAAGTGTTTTAAGGATAAAATACATTGAAGGTGTGACGGTAACTTAGTGCCTTTTCAATGTAGATCATCTATTAGAGGGTCATTGATCACATTAGGATTATAACAATGGATAACTAATGACGTGTCTATATCATGGAACATATAGAGCGTTCTATATGACTGAGAGTGCAATTCCAAGTTCTAAGTGTGGATTCAATAAGGAATTAATAAGTTAGGGAATTTACTTGGTAAATTCGGTTCGACTTATTGGAAGCTCGATTATATAGACCCATGGTCCCCATACTAGTTGAGACCATACTGCTTGTAAGACTCAGTTAATTGATTTTGATTAATCAATTATAATTCTAAAGTTAGACTATGTCTACTTTATGAATTTTCACTAAACAAGGGCAAAATTGTAAAGAAAAGAGATTCTAGGTTTATTTATTAATTAAGATATTTTATATGTCTAAATTAATAAATATGTTAAATGACAATATTATTTAATAATTATTCTTAAGTTATTAAATAATTAGAATTGGCATTTGAATGGTTAAATTGGAAAATTGACATTTTTGAGAAAATGGGAATGAAAAATAACAAATTGGGAAAGTTGCAAAGTGAGGCCCAATTTCCTTATATGGGCTGCCCACTATGCATAGGCTTTTACCATTTTATTTTTTCATTATTTTAATGCCATACAATTCTAACCTAAACCTAGATGACATTTTATAAATAGAAAGTGTTGGCTTCAGGAAACTCATAACTTTGCACACTTGTTTCTTTTAGAAAAAGCCTACACGTCACTTTCTCTCTCTTTTCCTCTCTAAAATTCGGAAACCCTTGAGTGATAGAGTAGTGCCCACACACATCAAGTGGTACCTCAATCATAGTATGTAAGACAATGGAAAATCAGCACCAACAAGAAGGAGAGAAAGAGATCCAGATTCAGATTTTGATTATGCTCTGCTATAGAAAGGAATCAAGGGCTAGAGATCTGAATGGAAGGAGTCATATTATTTCGCTGCACCCAGTGTAAGATTTTCTTAAACTCTTATGTGTTTATTTCATTATTTTAGAATTCATATTAGGATGTTAATCAAACATACTTGGTAGTAAATCTAGATCCTGTAATAATTTCCAACAGTTTAGAGATCTAGATGAAGAAGATTCTAACGATGACCCATCGGTGGAATGTGTCAAAGGAAACACCAAGGAAAACCCTACCAATGTTGGAACCTCTGCTCTTGCACAGAACAAGGGGAAGGCAAAGGTAAGTGACCCTAAGAACCCACATGCTCTTGTACCTCCTCGGAAAAGTACGAATCCAACCAACAGGCCCTCTTAAGAGCAGAAGGCGATCGACGCCTACAAGCTCGGACGCCTTTCAGCCTCGAAAGGCCCTATAGCGCCAAAAGGGACTGGTACAAAAGTGCCAAGGCCCAAGGGAAGGAAAAACTGTTGGGATTTTATGCCCTAAATAAAACCCATTACAATCTAATCTGATTTGTATCAATAAGAGATTAGAAGTGATTTATGTTAACATGTAGTTTTCGTGTTTATGGTTTAATATATGTACAAAATCTGTTAAGTCCAGAACATATAGTCATTCACAATTATAGTGATGTCAACACAATGGAATGTGATTGTGATTATATGCTTCGAAAGAAAAAGTCCTTGTTTCATCAGTACATTGGATTTACACTGATGTGATAATCAGCGATGAAGTGTACTTACTGTTTGCATAAGTGTTATGTTCTTTCCAGAACATTGGCAAAGTATACTAGCTTCGAATGTATCGAGTATACATTGGACTGGATCGATATTGATCTTAGTTAAGATATTATAATACTTACCGTTGTATCTTTCCAAGACAATATCACTAGTTGATCTTAGATCAAAAAATCTTAATCCTGATATGCTTAGGCTCAATCTCAAGAGTGTTATTCATGTTCTTTGATTTGTTAGTTAAGCCTACTTTTGGGTCAGGGTGATACGTACATTTTGAGAACATGATAGTATGATTGAGTGGGAGCGCTAAACATAAATATGGAATCTATAGCTTCTATAGGTATTTAGAAGTTAAGTGATGATTTCCTTCGAGCTTGGCTAAATAGATGTAAATGGAAGAGCTCTTGTTTCAGTGATTATATTTTAGTTCACTAAAACATCATTTACAGGTAGCTTAGTGTTTTAAGGATCAAAATACATTGAGGGGTGAAACGGTAAATTTATCCCTACTCGGTGTAAATTATCTATATAGAGGATCTTTGATCATTGAGATTATAACGATGGTTAAATGTGATAGCGTATCTATATGGTGGAACATATAGAGCGTTCTATATGACTGAGAGTGCAATTCCAAGTTCTAAGAGTGGATGCAACAAGGAATTAATAAGTTAGGGAATTTACTTGGTAAATTCTAGTTCAGCTTATTGGAAACTCAGTAATATAGGCCCATGGTCCCCATTCTAGTTGAGACCATACTGCTTGTAAGACTCAGATAATTGATTTTAATTAATCAATTATAATTCTAAAATTAGACTATGTCTAGTTTATGAATTTTCACTAAGCAAGGCAAAATTGTGAAGAAAAGAGATTCTAGGTTTTATTTATTAATTAAGAGACTTTATATGTCTAATTAATAGTTATATTAAATGACAATATTATTTAATAATTTATATTAGATATTAAATAATTAGTTTTGGCATTTAAATAGTTAGAATTGGAAAATTGGCATTTTTGAGAAAATAGAAATGAAAATTGTCAAAATTACAAAAGACCAAGTGGGGCCCATTAACACTATGGCCGGCCACTTTGAGAGGTTTTTTCCAATTATTATTGTCATTGTTTTAATGCCAAGTAATTACTAACCTAAACCTAGTGGTTACCTATAAATAGATAGTGATGGCTCACACTTAATAAGAGATTGAAAATCAGAAATTTTGCCTTCAGAAAAATTGAGCCTCCTATCCTATTGTCTATAGCTGAACCTCTCTCTCCCTCTTTTCTTCTTCAATTTTCGAAACCTTGAGTGATAGAGTAGAGCACACACACATCAAGTGGTATCTCAATCATACTCTGGAAGATTGTGAAGAATCCAAACTGAAGAGAAGGACATTCAGACTAAAATCTTGGTGATACTCTGCGACAGAAAGGGTACAAGCGTTAGAGATCTGAGTGGAAAGAGACATATTATTCCGCTGCTCCCAATGTAAGGTTTTCTAAACTTTATATGTGTTTAATTTATTATCGTTTTAGAAGTTCATATTTAGGATGTTAAACAACATACTTGTTAGTAAATCTAAGATCCTGGTAAAATATTTCCAACAACTGGCCTCAGAGCCATGGTAATTGATATACTTTCAAGAAATTTGGACTTAAAACGATTTGTCTGTGATTTGGATGGTTTCATGTTGATCTGTGTGTTATTTGATGATTGATTGATGTTTGTAAAATTTTATGAAAAATAATGGAATTTTCGTTTCTAAAATTATTTTTGTTGGATAATTTGGAAAAAATTAAGCAATTCACTTTTTTACAGAACTTAATTTCGATTTATTTGAATTAGTTATGACTTTTTGAAAATTGAAAAAATTAGGGTGACATCACTCACCCTACGCGCGGATCCCCTGGTTCCTCGGACGCGTGCGGCTTCGGACAACCTTGTGTCCGAGTTCTCTCGGTCAGGACAGGGTGACATTGTCTGAAGACCACCCTGGGCGCGCGCGGAGAGGCTGCAGCCTCCTGTGCTGTGTCCTCTTGGTCAGGCCCCCCATCTTGTGCGTTTGGACAATATGCATTGCATACTGTTCGTACCACTTACAATTTTTTTCGTTTTCTTCGATTTTTCATGCTATTTCATGGAATTAACTTACTATTTTTTGTGTAGTTTTGTATTTTGATTTTACTTTTCAAATTTCAAATCTAATTATCAGAATTAATTAATTGGATTTTTTTTAAAATTAATTTAAGATATTAGTGTAATTTAAACTTGAAAATACGTAAATATCTATTTTTTTTTGCTTAATTACCTATCTTATTTAAATTTTTTGATTATTTTATCTTATTTTTTTTTTAAATTTAATGTCAGATATTAATATTTTTTATTTATTTTTTAAATAAATTGACCTTATTTAAATTTTAAAATAAGATTATTATAATGATATTTTGAATAAAGATAGGATATTTTGCTAACTTTTAAATTTTGTTATTTTTTTTATTTAAATTAAATTATAAAATCAGAAAAAGGATATTAAATTATCATTTTATTTTATTGAATATTTAATTTATAAAATAACATGAAATTTAAAAGATGATTAGCATTTTTTTGAAAAGATATTTAGTTGAAACCTAATTTTTCAAAATTGATGGTTTAATTTTAAATTTTTTAAATTTTTTTTTAAAAGCCGAAAATATTTTTTTATTATTTTCGAATTGTTTTTATATAATAAATGGGAAATTTGATATATTATGCTAAAAAATGATAAAAGGTGTTTAATTATACCAAAAATTTACACATAGTAAAAGGGTGTCAATTTTTCAATTTCCTTCCAAAATTACCCCCATCCTTTCACTTTCCCCCTTTCTCTCTAACAACCCTCTCTCTCTCCTCCTTCACTCTCCATTCGAACATCACCGTCGAACCCAAGAAAAACCATTGGAACCATCACCCACCTCCCTCTCCGTTTGAACCAAAACCCTCCGCTGTCGCATACATTTGAACCACGACCCACCCACGAACCCACCCACCCCCTTGATTTAATCAGACGCCCCAAGAACCACCCACCCCTTCGTTTTGAAGCAGACGACCCACGAACCCACCCAACCCCTCCGTCGAACCCACCCACCCAACTTGCACCGTCGAACCAGCACCGTCAAACCCACCCACCGCACTCGCACCAGTCTCGGAGCACCGTCCCTGCCACTGCCACCGTCCCAATCGAGTAAAAGAGGTATTTTTTTTATATTTTTTTAATTTATCTTAGAAATATGCCTTAATTTGTGGATAAATTTGTGGTTAAACTGAAATTGTTATTTAGTATGTGTTTTTTGTGATAAATTGTGCAAGAAAAATCTGGGGAAATTATGAGTTTTGGGGTAAACTCTTTTTTCCTGATGTTGTGTTTTTTGCGACATTATGCAATTTATATGCGATTTTCGCCAAGGTCAATACATTTAGGAGATGTTTAGCAATTTTTAGGCGGCATTTTGCGATGTTTGTGCGATGTATGGGGTATGGAATAGGTTGTGCGATTTTGCGATGAATGTGCGATGTTAACTGACAGAAACTTGATTTGTTAGTTGTTTTGTTCTGCATTTTTTTAGCGATATTATGCGATTAATGTGCGATATTTATGCGACTCTAATTGACAGTGGCCTATTTTTTGCTGTCTTTATGCGATTTTAGGCGATGTTTGTGCGATTAATATGCGATATAATCTAATTAATCTTTTTAAATGTAGATGGCTCCTGAACTTATTCTCCCATTGTCAGAGCACTTTCCAAGGCGTATAACATACAGAGGGAACTGATACTTTGCTTCAATAAAGGCTAAATTTGAAGCTTTTAACTTGACTCTGAAGGTGAAGGAGACGCCCTTTGGTGTTTTTCGGAATGCCAGTGAATTGAAATTCAGTGGGGTTATTGTCCATCAGCTGTTACTAAGGAAGAAGAAAGTGAGTGAGGCCAAAAATGATGAAGTGTGGTTTTACGTAGGTAAAACCGAAGCTAGATTTGGGCGGTCTGAGTTCAGTTTGATCACTGGCCTAAAGATGAGCGGTGGTCCTTCGTCAGAAGAATTGACTACACAATGTAATTCTGATCGGATTTTGCGAGACTATCTCAACAATTCAAAAAGGGTGACCTTTAAAACCCTTTGGCTAGCGTTTGAGGCATGCGATGTTACAGACGATGTATACAAGCTGGGGTTGTGTGCATTTGTCGAAGGTGCTCTGCTGTCACGGGCCGAGGGTGTGTATACCTGGACAGATATGCTAAAGTTGGTAGAAAATGAAGACAACTTCTTCGAGTATCCTTGGGGTCTTCTTTCTTATCAGAAGTTGTTGTCTTCCACAACTAAGAATATGTAACAACTCAGGCAAAACTACATGGATAAGGTGTCGAGTAAGAACGATAATACTAAGAAGAAACACAATTAGGAGAAAAAGGTTGCTCAACCAGAAGCAAAGTACAATGTGTACGGATATGCACCTACCCTGCAATATTGGGCATTTGAGGCCATGCAAGTTTTGGGGAAGAAGTATGGCGAGTGCAAAGGGACTTGATTCCCTCGAATGTTGAACAAGAGCACCCCCAACTCAGTCACGAAACACGATGTGAAGCAACCTGATGTGGCTGCACTGTTTGAGAAAAGGGTATGTGAATCTTTCTCTATTTTTGCTGTTTATCTTTGCTATAAGTGTAATCTGTGTTTATGTGCGATATTGATGCGACATTGTGCGATATTTGTGCGATTTACTTAACAGTGCATTATAAATGTTCAGTTGTTTAGTGTATTTTTTCTGGCGACTTTATGCGATTTGGTTGGCAGTCTCTTATAACTCTTCACTTGTATTGTTGTATATTTTTGGCGACTTTATGCGATTACTGTGCAATCTTTGTGCGATTATTAATGATAGTAGCTTATAAACTTTTCTACTTATGTATAATAGATTTTTGGCGATATAGTGCGATTACTATGCAATCTTTGTGCGATTTTTAATGATAGTAGCTTATAAAGTTTATTAGATTTTGGTCGATATAGTGCGATTTATGTGCAATATATGTGCGATTACTATGCATGAAATTTTGCGAGCTCCTGCGATGTTTGTGCGACATGATTGCGATTTAACGTGATATTCACTTTTTACAGATGGTTGTTCTTCAAATTTTATATCCTCGGAATTGGGAGGTTGATTATTGGAAGACCAATTGTGAGGGTGAGGTCCCCACAGTGGAAATGGGCTTGGATGAGGTCGAAGAAACACAAGCTGGGGAGCAAGATTCGACTGCATTCGAGACCCAAGCAAGACGGGTGGCGAATTATGTTCAAAGTGCAAATATTATTCCACCATCCTCACCCAAAACTGCACCAGACCCCTCCACATCTACAACTGTGCCCCCAACCCCTGCCTCTGTGCTGCCAACTGCTGCTGCAGCTAATGAGTTTGAGTACCTCTTGTTGGCAAAGAGATTGGAGAAGGTCGAAGCGCAACAACTTACGATTCCACTGCCCAAACTGAGATGAAGGCTGACTTCAAGAGAAGTCAGAAAGAGATGAAGAATCTTATCATGGATCAAATTGCGACCGTGATAAGTTTGTTACAGAAGCAGCCTTCAGAGCCGACACAACCATCAGGGCCGGCACATCAATCATCGCCAACACATCCATCAGACCTGGCAGAGCCATTATAGACGATATATCCATCACCGCCGAAAGATGATTTTGATGAGGATGATGTCTATCCAGAAGATTGGGAACCCAACGTAGATGAGGTTCCTTCTACTCCTGGAAACGCCATTGTGATTGCCCTGGGTGATACAGAATCTCAGGATGTGGAAAACTTGAATGGGCCACCAGCTGGGGTGGACTTCTCCAAGGTTAGGCGAAAGCGAAAGCCGGTTTTCTTGAAGGACTACACAGCGGGGAAGAAGAAACAATGACATGGGCCCGTTGAAGTAGACACTGTGAAACCGGCGGACTCCCGACTGTTAAATTTTTTCCAGAAGTGGATCACTTATGCTAGGGACAACGACCGTCCTAGGGATGTTCACACTAGCCCAGCCAATCGATCCTGGTTCGTGAAACTGATGGTGCAGGGAGAATGGCTTGACGATGCTGTAAGTTATTTCTTAACAGAATTAATTTATTGTGTTTTAAAATTTTTGTGCGAGTTTAATGCGATTTATATGCCATTTGTATGCGAAATCTATTTAACTAGTTTCTTTTGAATCTTTATATGTGACATTTATGCGACTTATATGCGATTTTATGCGATTTATTCACTTCTTTAATTTATGTATTATTTGTGCGACTTATGTGCGATTTTTGTGCGATTAATGAAATAGTTTTTTAATTTCTCTTGTGCGATTTCCTGCGATAATTGTGCGACATTTGTGCGATATCTGTCTTACTGTTTTCTTTTGGAACACAACAAATTGATGCCATGGCGCACTTAATGAGAAGAAGACAGAACCTCTATCCAGAAGTCTACACTCAAAAAGGTGTAATTTTGGAGACATCTGCTCCATAGATATTCTCCATGTATTGGAATTACTATGAGGGTGACAAGAGCAAGATGAAATGGGATGAGGCCGTTATGCATTATGTGAAGGGGATGGAGCACAGACACTTGCCATGTTGGGAGAACCAAGATTATATCTACTTTGTGTTGAACCTTCCCAAAGAGCACCACTGGGTGGTAGTTGAGGTGGATATTGATAATTGGGAGATCATTGTATATGATTGTGATATCGGTGCCACCCCTGAGCAGAACATGGAGTCATATTTGAAGCCTTACAGCGAGCTATTTGCAAATCTAATTCGAGCTAGTGGTTATTTTGAACTGAACAATTATGTACTTCCGGTTGATTGCAGTGATCTATGTCAGCTCCTACCCCTACATTATAGAAGAGCTACCTCTGAGGTTGTACCACAAACGGATACAAGGTAAATCTCTCTCTCTCTTTTTTTTTTTTTTTTAATTTAAGTAATTTATTTAATTTTGCACTCCATTATGAATTACTTAACTTAATTGTTGCTAATATTTACTATTTTTTTAATTTGTAGTGGCGATTGTGGAGTGTTTGCCATGGAGTACATTGAGCACTGCATGTTGGACAGATCGTTTCAGCATGTTAATGATGATAACATGCTCACCTTTAGACATAGGTGGTGTGTGGACTTATTTTACCAAAACTTGACATGGTAGTTTTTTGCAATGTTATTCTTATATACACATAAACTTTTGCAATTATATTATATTATACTGTGAAATGTTAAATCGCTCAAATGTCGCACATATATCGCATAGACATCGCAAATAATATCACAGTTGTAATAATAACTTGCTTAGCTCGCTAAAAATGTCGCACATACAAGCGGTATAGGTCGTTTTTGCCTGATTTTTCTCTCCGTACAACCTGCGTACAGATTGGGGCCATGGCAAAAACTAGGGCAAAAATACAGGGGAAGGCGAATATGGATGCAAGGAGTTCGAGGAAGACGAAGAAGAAGGGTCCATCATCTTCGGGTGATGTGAAAAGACGAAGCGGATGGAGGAGGTTCTTGAAGTCGAACCGCTGGCATTCTTTGAGGATGTAACACCCTAACTAACATAGGCGTATTACGTGATTTTTAAACATGCTGTGCAGCTCATTGCTAATCAACGAGGTTTATGGAAAACGTGATTAATTAAAAATTTTGCTTTTTAATTAAACTTATAAAATAATATTACAAAAGACTCGGGATCCCGATTACAAAATCATTTACAAAAAGATTTTACTGTTTATACAAAATAATGTCGCCTAGCGACTAGTTACAAAATCAGCCTCGCTGTCCCGATGATCGTACGCTCCAGGCCTAACCGCCCCGACATGTACAACCTTCATAAGCTCGCTCACGGTCCATCAGCACTAGCCTTGCCTTTACCTACACATCAACGTAGAACTGTGAGTCGACAGACTCAGTAAGAAAAGCATAATAATATTCATACATATTCCCGGTCATGATCAGACGCCCATACCCCTAATCATAACCCTAACTGCCGTGTCCAACACGATACTGAGTCCCGCTACTGCCGTGTCCAACACGGTACTGAGCCACTACTGCCATGTCCAACATGGTACTGAGTTCTGAACGTTCATAGGGACGGTACTATTGACACGTAACAACCTGATCGGTCGAACCGGTCATACTCCGCCGCTGGTCATACTCCCGGCTGTCACCAGACGTGTTACTATATCCTCCTGATCGGTCGAACCGGTCATACTCCGGCTGCTGGTCATACTCCAGCCTGTACCGACGTGTTACTATATCCTCCTGATCGGTCGAACCGGTCATACTCCAGCTGCTGGTCATACTCCAGCCTGTACCGACGGGATACGTCAATAGTACGGAACCACCAACCAAGTGTCAGCCTGATCGGTCGAACCGGTCATACTCCGGCTGCTGGTCATACTCCAGCCTGTACCGACGTGACAGGGTTGGATGGTTCGAAGCCAACATACATAACTAATGTAATCTAACAGGCTTCCTACATGCACGCTAAACATGTAATCTACATATGCATACTGTTATACTAATCTTACCTGGATTCCGAATTCAGGTGTCTTGGTCAACCCGATCGCAACTTTAGCTGAGCGGCGGATTACAGGCTCCTAAACCATAAAAATCACAACACTATAAGTGACACGCTAAATCACTTCCCGGGGACTTAAACTAGGAACTAAAAGTTTCCCTATCGATAAAAAGCATGGCAATACCCCCTAAAACATAAAAACGAGGAAAACTAGGGTCCCTGAATTTTCCCCAACCGGTAGACCGGTTGCCCAACCGGAATTCCGGTTCTGGAAAATTCAGAACCCTCATCCGGAATTCCGGATGCACAACCGGAATTCCGGTTCCTCGCAGGCAGCAAACCCAAATCATCATAACTTGCACAAATCAACCCCAATTCACATGAAACCTCCCAGACCTGTTCTATACCTCCCCTAGAACATTTCTAAGGCATCAAATCTACCCAGAACTCACAGATTCACAAAACACCATTAAAGCTCAAGCTTTGAGTTCTAAACTCAAACTTGAGCAAAATCACCTAACAAGCATTCAAACCAACTTAAATCCTCTTAAACTAGCATATTATAACCTCTGAAAACAATTAAAAAACATTAACAACAACCCAGCAACAGATTACAACATTTTCTTCAAAAATCACATTTTTGCACAGAAAATCATAACTTTAAATAATCTAACAATCAAGCATTACAAGAAGCTTAATTAAACTCTATTCAACATGCTTACACCTCAGAAAACAACAACAAGATCACAGCAGCAACAATATTTCAAATTCATGCATGCATTACACCAAATTTTCTTAAAACTCAAGAAAACACAAAGGGAAGTTACAAGTGATCAAACCTTGACTAGGATTACACAAAGAGGAGATGAAAATCACAAGATTTGAGCAGAAAAATCCCAGCCCTAGCAGCCCAAGTCTTGGCCGAAAAGAGAGAGAGAGAGAGCTTTGAGTGTGTGTGATTTTGAAATGTTTTTTCTAATTTTGACTAAGTGTAGAAAATGAGAGAAAATGGCTTTTAAGGCATATAACACTTAATTTCAGCCAAGTAATACATAATTAAACATTTTATTTTCATTTAGCAACACAGAAAGACAAAATACTAATGGGGCAAAAAGACCATTTTGCCCCTCCACACAAAAACCACATAAAACATACTAAAGGGGTATTTTTGGGACATTCTAAATTCCCGGCCATTCCCGACATTCCCAATGTCTAATAAACCGCCCCAAACTACTAACATACTAAGTTGTGATTTCTACTCAGCCAAACGCCGGGTTCCAAAATACCGGGCACCGGAAATGCAAAATATGAAAACTACTGAATGACATAAAATGCATCACTGAATTCCATAAATAACAGTATAATAAATTATTTAAATAGCTATAAATAATTTTCATAATTAATCATAATTAACTGCTAATTTCCAAATTAACTAAGCGGGCTTTACAACTATCCCCTCCTTAAAAGGATTTCGTCCCCGAAATCTAACCTGAACAACTCTGGATATTGAGCTCTCATATCTGACTCTAGCTCCCAGGTGGCTTCCTCCACCTTGCTGTTTCTCCAGAGAACCTTGACCAATGCTATGGTCTTATTCCGAAGGACTTTATCCTTTCTATCCAGGATCTGCACTGGCTATTCCTCATAAGTCATGTCTGGCTGTAGCTCAAGGCTCTCATAACTGAGTATATGAGAGGGATCTGAAACGTATTTTCTCAACATCGAGACATGGAATACGTTGTGAACTGCTGATAAAGCTGGAGGCAATGCTAACCGGTATGCCACTTGACCTATCTTCTCGAGAATCTCGAAAGGTCTTGTAAATTTAGGGCATAACTTGCCTCTTTTCCCGAAACGTTTAATCCCCTTCATCGGAGATACCCGTAAAAACACATGGTCCCCTACTTGGAACTCAATATCTCTGCGTTTCGGATCTGCGTAACTCTTCTGTCTGCTCTGTGAGGCAAGCATTCTAGCTTTTATCTTCTCTATCGCCTCATTGGTCCGCTGCATTGACTCTGGACCTAGGTACTTCCTCTCCCCTATCTCATCCCAGTGGATAGGAGATCTACATTTCCTACCGTATAACAGTTCATAGGGAGCCATCCCTATCGTACTCTGGTAACTGTTGTTGTAAGAAAATTCTATTAACGGTAGATACTTATTCCATGAGCCTTCAAAGTCCATAACACAGGCTCTCAACATGTCCTCCAATATCTGAATTGTCCTTTCGGACTGACCATCTGTCTGAGGATGAAATCTTGTACTAAATTTCAGCTTTGTACCCATTGCCCGTTGCAAACTTTGCCAAAATTTGGAGGTGAACTTCGGATCCCTGTCCGAAACTATAGACTTCGGTACCCCGTGAAGTCTTACTATCTCTCTGACATACAACTCTGCCAACTGATCCACTGTAAATGTTGTTCTAACCGGCAGAAAATGAGCAGATTTCGTAAATCGATCCACCACTACCCAGATGGAATCAAATAAACCCGTGGTCCTAGGTAACCCGACCACAGAATCCATCGTGATATCTTCCCATTTCCATTCTGGTAGGGTTAGAGGCTGCAACAACCCTGCTGGTCTCTGATGTTCAGCCTTAATTTGCTGATAGGTGAGGCATCTCGATACGAATTCTACCAAATTGTTCTTCATACCGCTCCACCAGAAGTACGATTTCAAATCTTGGTACATCTTAGTGGTGCCGGGATGCAGAGAATACGGGGTAGAATGAGCCTCCTCAAAGATCTCATTCCTAAGTTCCACACTATTCGGAACACAAACCCTGGATTATGCAAAAGCATCCCACTGTCTGATACTGAAAAGTCCTTGGCTTGACCAGCCAACACCTCATCTCGGATCTTCACTAACTCTGAACCCGTCATCTGAGCAACTTTTATTCTTTCCAACAGATCAGATTGCAGCGTTAAGTTATGAAGCTGACCTACCACAAACTCAATGCTGGATCTAACCATATCCTCTGCTAGCTGAGGTGAGATCCGAACCATACTAGCTACTTGCCCGGGACCCTTTCTGCTCAGGGCATCGGACACTACATTGGCCTTTCCGGGGTGATATAGGATCTCACAGTCGTAATCTTTCACTAATTCCAACCAACGCCTTTGTCTCATATTCAAATCCTTCTGAGTAAAGAAATACTTGAGACTTTTATGGTCGGTATAGATCTCACACTTTTCCCCATAAAGGTAATGCCGCCAAATCTTCAATGCGAAAACCACCGCGGTCAACTCTAGGTCATGAGTCGGCTATCGCTGCCCATAATCCTTTAACTGACGGGAGGCATAAGCGATAACCCAATCGGCTTGCATCAACACACACCCTAAACCCTGTTTGGATGCGTCACAATAAACTACGAACTTCTCCTTGTCTGAAGGCAAAGCTAGCACTGGAGCGGTAATCAACCTCCGCTTTAGCTCCTGAAAACTAGCCTCACACTAGTCTGACCAAATAAATCGCTGATTCTTCTTTGAAGCTTGGTTAGGGGCATTGAAATTTTTTTGAAAACCCTTTCACGAACCTACGGTAGTACCCAGCTAAACCTAAGAAGCTTCTGATCTCTGTCACTGTCTTCGGTCTCGGCCAATCCCTGACGGATTCAATCTTCCCGCGATCCACCTTGATCCCATCTTTGCTCACAATGTGCCCTAGGAAGGACACCTGAGATAGCCAGAACTCACATTTCTTGAACTTGGCATAAAGCTTATGTTCCCGAAGCCGTTGCAGTACCATCTGAAGATGTAACTCATGCTCCTCTTCTGATTGAGAGTACACGAGGATGTCGTCGATAAACACCATCACACAGATATCGAGGAAATCCTTGAATACTCTATTCATCAAGTCCATGAATGCCGCAGGAGCATTGGTTAGTCCGAATGACATAACCAGAAATTCGTAATGTCCATACCTAGTGCGGAAAGCCGTCTTCGGAATGTCCTCCTCTCGGATTCTCAACTGATGATAACCCGAACGGATATCAATCTTAGAAAAGACCGTCTTCCCCTGAAGCTGATCGAACAAATCATCGATCCTAGGTAATGGATATTTATTCTTCACCGTCAGCTTGTTTAATTCCCTGTAGTCGATGCACATCCTCATAGATCCATCTTTCTTCTTGACGAATAAAACCGGGGCTCCCCAGGGTGACACACTGGACTGAATAAACCCTATGTCAAGCAACCCTTGGAGCTGAATCTTTAATTCCTTAAGTTCAGCTGGAGCCATCCTATACGGGGCTTTGGAAACCGGTTCCACCCCTGGTGTCAAATCTATCACGAAGTCAATCTCCCGCTGAGGTGGTAACCCTGGAAGTTCTTCGGGAAAAACGTCCAAAAATTCCCGAACCACTTTGATGTCCTCTGGCCGAATGGTATCTGGCCGAGTGGTGTCCACTACCACGGCCAGAAACCCTAAACAACCGCCATGCAATAAATCTCTAGCTGACATGGCCGAAATCACCGGGATCCGGGATCCCTGAACTGAACCAACAAACACAAATGGTTCTTCACTTTCCGGTTGGAAGATCACCATCTTCCTCTTACAATCGATGCTCGCCGAATATTTAGATAGAAAATCCATTCCTAAAATAATGTCGAAGTCTACTAAACTCATCTCTATCAAGTCAGCACTTAACTCTCTACCATCTATCCTGATCGGCATAGACCTAATCCACCTATTGGAGATAACCAATTCTCCACCAGGTAAAAGGGTTCCAAACTCTGATTCATATCTATCATACGATCTTTCCAATTTTCTAAAGACTCTGGCTGCCACACAAGACATCCTTGACCTAAACACTCACCCAGAGGATGCCTCTTACTAATGAGACACTCCCGTAGGAATAACGGGTCTCAACACTACCCTGACGACCGTCTTGATTCTGGTTCCCTCTGAACCTCTTGTTCTGCCTCGAGCCACCGGATGCAGTGGATGATTTCCTCCTCCAGTCCATGGCCGAACCACTACCTCCCCTGCTGAAGCCTGACGCAGGAGGGGTAGGAGCCCCGCCACATTCCGGAGTCCTAACTGATTTCAGCATACATCTAACTGCGCCCTCAGCTTGAACTGCCTCTTCCACCATCACAGCATAGGTGGTCTTGTCGTCGGTAGTAACCATAAGGTCATACTTGATCTTCACATCAAGTCCATCAAGATATTTTTCTTTCTTACTGAAATCGGTTGGCACGAATCCCGAGGCTAACCTCGCCAACCGGTTGAACTGAGTAATATATTCCGTCATGCTCATATTCTCTCGCTGGGTTAGGTGGGCGAACTCTTTCCTCTTGGCGCTTCTGACCGCCTCGTTATAACATTTAGCGCTGAAGAGTTCCTAAAACCTTTCCCAGGTCATAGTGATGACGTCATGGATCTGAGACACCATGTCCCACCAGACCAGAGCGTCTACTTGAAACTGGAAAGTGGCACACACCACTCTGTCATTACCGGTGACACCCATGAAGTTCAGGATCTTGGTAATCACCTTCAGCCACTGCTCGGCTTTCAGCACGTCCTGACCTCCCAGGAAAACCGGTGGTGCTTGCTTCCGGAACCGCTCGTACAAAGGTTCCAATCTATTGGCCGCCACCACTATCTCGGCCTGGGCAGCAGGGGCAGGTGCCACTGGAACTACGGGCACTGCAACTGCGGGAGCACCCTGCTGTCTCAACCTCTGAATCTCGAGGTCTTGCTCTTCAATCCGGGCTTGCATTTCAGCAAACCTAACTTCCCAATTCTGGGCTTCTTGATTGACTTGGGCAGCCTGCGGCGAGTTAACATCACCCCGACCGCGAGCCCTGCCCCTGGGACCTCTACCTCGGCCCATAACACTTGAGGGGGACTGAGCTCCTCGACCTTGATCTGACCCAACTGAGATGCCCTGACTCCTAATATTTCGTCTGGCGTCCATCTAGTCTAAACCGCCTCGAAATCCCGAGTTGGCACTTCAGGTCACGATCATTGAGAGCTTACTAATGCCGCTTAATTTGGAAATTAAAAGCAAAACATGCGCCTATTCTACTATCAGGCTACTAACATGCATCCTAACAGGCTTTTCTTTTTCATAACTGAATAAATAAACGACTAAAGCAATAAAGGCTTACTGAACCGTGAAACGAGCTAACTGCTGATGATGATTGTACATGTCGTGACGATCTTCAGAAGACAACCTGGCGGCTTTGATACCAAATTGTAACACCCTAACTAACATAGGCGTATTATGTGATTTTTAAACATGTTGTGCAGCTCGTTGCTAATCAACGAGGTTTATGGAAAACGTGATTAATTAAAATTTTTGCTTTTTAATTAAACTTATAAAATAATATTACAAAAGACTCGGGATCGCGATTACAAAATCATTTACAAAAAGATTTTACTGTTTATACAAAATAATGTCACCTAGCGACTAGTTACAAAATCAGCCTCGCTGTCCCGATGATCGTACGCTCCAGGCCTAACCGCCCCGACATGTACAACCTTCATAAGCTCGCTCACGGTCCATCAGCACTAGCCTTGCCTTTACCTACACATCAACGTAGAACTGTGAGTCGACAGACTCAGTAAGAAAAGCATAATAATATTCATACATATTCCCGGTCATGATCAGACGCCCATACCCCTAATCATAACCCTAACTGCCGTGTCCAACACGATACTGAGTCCCGCCGTGTCCAACACGATGCGAGCCACTACCGCCATGTCCAACATGGTACCGAGTTCGAGCGAACGTTCATAGTGCGGGATTACTATAGGGACACGTAACAACGATCGGTCGAGCCGGTCATACTCCCATTCTTGGTCATACTCCAGCCTGTACCGACGTGTTACTATATCCTCCTGATCGGTCGAACCGGTCATACTCCGGCTGCTGGTCATACTCCAGCCTGTACCGACGGGATACGTCAATAGTACGGAACCACCAACCAAGTGTCAGCCTGATCGGTCGAACCGGTCATACTCCGGCTGCTGGTCATACTCCAGCCTGTACCGACGTGACAGGGTTGGATGGTTCGAAGCCAACATACATAACTAATGTAATCTAACAGGCTTCCTACATGCACGTTAAACATGTAATCTACATATGCATACTGTTATACTAATCTTACCTGGATTCCGAATTCAGGTGTGCCGGTCAACCTGACTGCAACTTTAGCTGAGCGGCGGATTACAGGCTCCTAAACCATAAAAATCACAACACTATAAGTGACATGCTAAATCACTTCCCGGGGACTTAAACTAGGAACTAAAAGTTTCCCTATCAATAAAAAGCATGGCAATACCCCCTAAAACATAAAAACGAGGAAAACTAGGGTCCCTGAATTTTCCCCAACCGGTAGACCGGTTGCCCAACCGGAATTCCGGTTCTGGAAAATTTAGAACCCCCATCCGGAATTCCGGATGCACAACCGGAATTCCGGTTCCTCGCAGGCAGCAAACCCAAATCATCATAACTTGCACAAATCAACCCCAATTCACATGAAACCTCCCAGACCTGTTCTATACCTTCCCTAGAACATTTCTAAGGCATCAAATCTACCCAGAACTCACAGATTCACAAAACACCATTAAAGCTCAAGCTTTGAGTTCTAAACTCAAACTTGAGCAAAATCACCTAACAAGCATTCAAACCAACTTAAATCCTCTTAAACTAGCATATTATAACCTCTGAAAACAATTAAAGACATTAACAACAACCCAGCAACAGATTACAACATTTTCTTCAAAAATCACATTTTTGCATAGAAAATCATAACTTTAAATAATCTAACAATCAAGCATTACAAGAAGCTTAATTAAACTCTATTCAACATGCTTACACCTCAAAAAACAACAACAAGATCACAGCAGCAACAATATTTCAAATTCATGCATGCATTACAACAAATTTTCTTAAAACTCAAGAAAACACAAATGGAAGTTACAAGTGATCAAACCTTGACTAGGATTACACAAAGAGGAGATGAAAATCACAAGATTTGAGCAGAAAAATCCCAGCCCTAGCAGCCCAAGTCTTGGCCGAAAAGAGAGAGAGAGAGAGAGCTTTGAGTGTGTGTGATTTTGAAATGTTTTTTCTAATTTTGACTAAGTGTAGAAAATGAGAGAAAATGACTTTTAAGGCATATAACACTTAATTTCAGCCAAGTAATACATAATTAAACATTTTATTTTCATTTAGAAAAATCACAAAAAGACAAAATACTAATGGGGCAAAAATACCATTTTGCCCCTCCACACAAAAACCACATAAAACATACTAAAGGGGTATTTTTGGGAAATTCTAAATTCCCGGCCATTCCCGACATTCCCAATGTCTAATAAACCGCCCCAAACTACTAACATACTAAGTTGTGATTTCTACTGAGCCAAACGCTGGGTTCCAAAATACCGGGCACCGGAAATGCAAAATATGAGAACTACTGAATGACATAAAATGCATCACTGAATTCCATAAATAACAGTATAATAAATTATTTAAATAGCTATAAATAATTTTCATGATTAATCATAATTAACTGCTAATTTCCAAATTAACTAAGCGGGCTTTACAGAGGACGACAACGATACCCCTGCTCTGAAATCTGTGGAACGGGATCAGAAGGACCTGTTTCGATCTCCATTAACGCCCAGGTCGTCTCTGCAACAGATCAAGCTGCAGGAGGAAATTCAATCTGACTTCGAGTTCTTCTTATCAGCAAACCAGAGGTGTGCAGATTTGAGCATTAAAGGTAACCCGACTATCCCTCCTGTATTGCGTTCTGGCACTGTGATTAGGAATCTGGAGAATTCGTTTAAGAATGAATAGGGTGTTAAGGCTAAGGTTAAGATTACTACAGAGGATATAGAAGATGAGATTGAATTTTGGAGACCCTCTATTGCGTGCTATGTGTTTGGAGTAAATCCTCCATTATCTGTAATTGAAGGATTTATTCCAAGGGTCTGGAAAGGGGAAGTAGATAGAGTGGGGATGCTTACATGTGGTGTCTTCTTGGTTCGGTTTGATTCTGTACAAACCAGAGATAGAATTTTGAATGGGGGATATGTGTTTTTCAATAAGAGACCAGTGATAATGAAGGCTTGGGACCCTGCCACTAATTTTAGAAAGGAGGATATATCTATGGTGCCCATTTGGATCCAAGTAAGAGACCTAGAACTGAAATATTGGGGTGAGAAATCTTTGTTCAAGATTGTAGGCCAATTGGGGAATCCATTGCAAGTGGATTCAGCAACTAAAGAGAGGAACAAACTTACATTTCCTTGGGTTCTCATTGAGGTTTCTTTGCATCAAGAGTTCCCGGATGTAATATGTTTTGAGGAATATGGGGGAAATGTTAAAGTGCCTATTAACTATGAATGGAAGCCTCTAATATGTGCTCATTGTAAAGGATTGGGGCATGCACCTGATGAATGTAGGAAAAAAGAAGGTGCTAATAAACAATGGGTGGTCAAGGAGAAAAACATTGGAAGCAAGGATGGGGAGATAGCAGGTCCGGTTGTGGACTCGGATGGATTTCAAGTAGTGACTAGAGGTAAAAAAGATAGAGGGAAGGAGGTGATTGCTGAAGTACACACAAGCAACACTTTCCAACCTTTGTCAATGCCAGCAGGGCCTTCGGGTATGGCTGGAAATGAGAAGACTGAGACACAAGTAATTACTATTGGTAGTCATGAGAACGAAGCAGCTGAACATACAAGAGGAGGGGGAGATCCTCCTCTCCAACATGGATAGGATCCTTAGTTGGAATGTCCGAGGAATCAATGACCCCCAGAAACAGAAAACGGTTAAGAATTTCATTCTTAAGCAAAAAATTGGGTTAGTTGGTTTGCTCGAGACAAGGGTAAAAGCCCGGAAGTTGGGGGCTTTATATCTAAGTATGTTCAAGGGTTGGTGTTTTACAACTAATATTGCTTGGCACAAAGGGGGAAGGATTATTGTAGCTTGGAATCCCCATAGTTTCAATGTTAGCATTCTCAAGTGTACTAGCCAACTTATCCATCTATTTTTTTCCACTATAGATGGTAAGTTTAACTTTTATACTACATTTGTTTATGCTTTCAATGAAGCTGATAGGAGACAGGATTTATGGAGAGACTTACAAGGATTGTTTGTGAAAGAGGAATGGGCGATAATGGGAGACTTTAATGACATATTGAGGAAATAAGAGAGAATAGGAGATGTTGACTGAGGTTTTCGGCAACTAATAAAATATTATAAAGTTACTGAGCTGTAAGAAATTGAGAGAAGGATTTTTACGTGGTTGGGGCGTTAATGAGCCTTAGTCCACGAGTCTTTGTTATTTATGGATGTCTTTAATACAGAGAATGTATTTGGGGAGTGTTTCACTCTTATAAATACAGAGAATGTTCTTGGTGAGTATTTACTCTACTTGCTCATATGCAGCCCAAGATTCTCGATCCCATTTAATGAGCTTTGAGGGGGTATTTATAGTGTTTTTGGTGGGGTGATCCCCAGAGTTATCCTTACAAGTGTATCTGTAAGTATCCATAAAGTTGGGAATTCCCAATGAATATACCATGGGTAATGCATGGTCAAATCCCTAGGTGTTGTAGGGTTTTTATGTGGAATGTCCTTATTGCCTTTTGACTGATGTGACTCTTCACAGTGTAGCCGTCGCTAGACTTAAATGATCAGTACTGTGCAGCTGTTGGTTGGAGGTTGTGTCGTCAGACTTTATTGCGTGTAGCAGTCCCAACACGTTTCCTCCCATGCGGCATTTAATGCGACTTGATTGCTCAGGAGAAACCTGACACCTCGCGGAGATGCCTTAGCGTTATTCGAGCTTCCGGGAGCATATGGAGTTTCATGTGCCTTCTCTGGGGGCTACGTCCCGGACGCTACCTTATGGCATAAAGACTTAGAAAATATTGTAAATTGCTTCATCCACGTGTCCTTATCTGGTTGGTCCACGTATATTGGGCAAAATCAGGGGCAACATTTACCCCCCAAGCCTTGTTTATTTGAAAAATGAAACAAGGCTTGTTCAAGTGCCTCCAGTTGACTCCTCGGTTTCCTGGCTCGAGCTTTGAGCGCGTGAGGGTGTATTTAATGATGGCCTTTAATACAGGGATTCACTTTTTGCAGGGGTCGATTCGTTTCGCGCCCATTGATTGATACGGCGCATTAATGGTGTCAGACGGATACTCAAACGTTTCCACCGCCTTTATTGCAAATCGATCTGGTCCGTTGATCTTTGAGCATTCGAATCGTGCGCTTCCCCCATCGTTTGATTGGTAGGTGATGACGCCTGTTCCTCATGCAGCTTTGCCTATAAAAGCCACCACCTTTTCTTCATTTCGGTTACTTCCCATTTCTTGCCAACTTTGCTCAAATTTCCCAAAGAGAAAATTCTCAGACCCAAAACAACACCTTTAAACACTTTGCAATTTTCTCCAGTTCCTCTTCGTTCGTTACTATCAGTCCTTCTTGCCTCTATTCGATTCACAGCAGGACCCCCAGTTTCAAGACTTCATCGTAAGTTCTTTGCACCCTTTGCTTTATTATTGAATGGCATGCTGTTACTTATCTGTATGTTCTTTTCTTGGTTTGCATTCGAATTTTCTGGGCATGCAAGTGTTTAAACCTTCATATAATCGGTTTGAGTTTACTGCTGATTACTGTTGTCACGCCTCTGTTGTTATTTTTTGTAGAAGACCATACGTTCTTCGTATAATGGTTGCTTAGGGCATAGGACAAACTTTTTTCTTTCTATTTTCTTTAGCGTGTAAGGCCATCTTCTGTGAATTAATTGCACCCGACTCTTGTCCAGGGAATCCTCCTAGGGTTTCCTGTATGACATATGTCCGGAGGGGGCCTCTTTCCAGCGGTTAGGGGACCCCCATTCCCTTTTTCTTGATTTAGGGTTTGGTATGGGGCCTAACTGCTGGAATCTTACTCTTTTTACAGAATCGAAAAATATCTGCTTCTGGCTCAAAATCATCGAAGAAAAGCGGTAAGCGCCTGGCTACCCTTGAGGAGGTCTCCCTGGGTCCTGTTGCCCAGGAGGGGTACCAGTCTCGGGCGACCGAATGGGAGGCGGCCGAGCTTCACTCCACTCTGACCTGTCCCCATCATTTGGAGAACATCGTGGAGGTAGCTGGAATCAAGCCTTCCACATCAGGGACCTACCATCGGCCACCTCGCGACGCGGAGACGCCCAATCACAATTACGGGGGCTTCGGGGTGATTAGTGGTTACAAATACACTTTTATTTATTTTAAATGATAAAATAAATTGAGTTTTAATTGATATTTTCATGAAATTATTGTAATATATTTTATAAATGAAAATATTTGATTTTGATTCAATTTATGTCTTTCTTGTAGGAATTAAAGTGTATTTTTATTGAAAGAAAGAGGAAGGAGCAAAGTTGAAAAGAAATGAAGAAAAAAATGGCATTTTTGTTGAAGTCCAAAGCAACCCAACCCAAAAAGGTTAAGCCTAGCCCATGAAGCTCATCATCAATTTTGTCTCTTCCAAAGCATGTGATGCAATGATGATAAGTCTAGGTCATCATCAACCCTATTTTCCTCTTCCACACTCAACCTTCATCCAAAGAGTAGAAGTCAAAATCACAATGATAACAAAAATAATATTAATTTTATTTTTGATTTGAAATGTCAAATTTAATCTTAATATTTATTTTATAATCCCAAATTTTTATTTATTTATTTTTAGTCCTTTTATGGCTCTATAAATAGGAGCTCATTTTAGTAATTTGGAGTGTGTAATTTTTAGTGTAGAAAAACTATAGCAAAATTCTCTCAACTTTTCTTCTCATCTTTTCTCTTTAGAAATTTTAGGAGAATGATTAGCATAATGGCTTAATCTTCCTTGGAAGGTTAGGGATGATTCCATATGCAAAGTGAGGTTATTTTGTATCTTTGATTCACTTTTTTGTTGTAATGTTTATTTGAGTAATGCAAGTTCATATTCCACTTTTATTTTTATGTTCTTCTTCCATCTATACTATCTATGCTATTATACCAAATATATATATAGACTTAGTCATGCTCTTTCTATATATTTTTATTTAGTGATTATAGTAATGGTAGTATTGCTCATTTCTATCTTTTATGTTCATTTTTATTTACTTTTTGTTAAATGATATATAGGTTTAGTCATGCTCTCCCTATGTGTCTAAAAGTTAATAAAAGTAATATTAATGTTCATTTCCTTCACTATCACCTCCATCTCCATCTCTATCTCTTTGTCATTATTTTTACTAAAAATATATAGGATTAGTCATGCTCTTTCTATGTGTTACTATTTAGTAAAAATAATATTGATGTTTAGTTTTATATTTAATCTTTTATTGCATTATTGCTTGATGTATAATGTCATTTCTAGGTTCTACATAAGATTAAATTATTTCTTTTATTTTTAAGAACTTGTATACTCAAAATATAATGAACTTTAATGTTACATCATTTGTGTCAACTTAGTGAATCAAAGGTACAAAATAGCTAAACAAGCATATGGATGATTCTTGAAGCCTTTCTCTCTTTTACTATTGATTACACATCTATTTGCTTTCTTTTAATACTTATTATCAAATTAAAAATCACAAAATCATTGGTTACTATTATCACTTATTATTAACCTTTTGTTTTTATTTTTCTACTAACGCTTTTGTCCATAATCACCTTCCTGTGGAATCGACCGCCCGATCTATACTACAACCACCGCTAGTGGAAGTCACATTTGGGCGTTAAACAAATTTTGGCGCTGTTGCCGGGGAGGTAATTTTTCGAAAGCTAGTGAAATCTACAATCAAGAGGTTAGTAACTTTTTTTTTGTTACATTTTATTTTCTTGTGAATATTGTCTTATGCTGTGTAAATATTTGTAAAAAAAAAAAAAATTTACCAAGAATTCAAAGTATGCTCTAAGGTTGCGGTTTTATCCGATCTTCCTTATCAGAAATGATTTCTTGAAAAAAAAAAAAGTCTATTCCCTTTATTTATTTATTTATTTATTATTTTTTTATTTTTTTACTTTAATTTTTGTTTAGTGTGATTGTTTATACTATCTTTTAGTTATTGTTTCTTTTTTTTCATTAGTGTTTTATTTGTCTTTTTCTTAGTACTCATAGCATTTAAGTCCTCTAAAAAATCATAAAATACAAAAAAAAAAAAAGTAAGTTATAAAAACTTCTTCATAAAACGCTTAGTATTTGGTACAACGGTGTAATATTGTATATGACACAAACCAAGATTGTTCTGTCTAGAAAGATTGGTTTTTAAATAAGGTTTGTGTTAGTGTACCCTCCACCTTACCTGGGAACCTCGGTTCTGTCTAGGCAAGGTTGGGACGAAGCGGTACCTTGGCAACCTTTCCAATTGGCCTGGGAACATTTTTGTGTTAATCATTGTAATATTACATTTTTGTGCTATTTACTATAACAAAAACAACCTTGTTTTATCAAAAATAAGCAACTCATTTTTGCTTAGAAAGGTCTTTGGTCGAAAAGGTTAGTGAACCCTTCACACTTACCTGGTAACCCCGGGGAGTTCTAGTAAGTTGTGAAGGACCATTCTAAAAACCTCCAAAGTAACCTGGGAACAAGTTGAACAAAAAAATTAAATATATTTAAAAAAAAAAAAGCAAACAAGAGTGGATGAGTAACTCTTCTTCTGACGAAACCACTTCTAGTGAAACTTCGTCCAATCCATCCACTACTCCTTCTCCCATTCACACGATAATCGGTAATCCTTTCGCAATGAATAATAATAATGAAATACAACAGAGAACACTTAATGATTACCTTCACCCCACCCAAACTTCCATACCATCATGCTTCATATTTCCTCCTAATATGCCAAGTCTTGGTGTCAAACCCGGCATTATTCAACTTTTGCCAACTTTTCATGGAATAGAAAATGAAAATCCATACGTGCATATTAGGGAGTTTGAGGAAGTTGTTGACACTTTTTATGACCGAGCAACCATCAATGATGCTGCACGCTTAAAGTTTTTTCCCTTCTCCTTGAAGGATAAAGCTAAAAGTTGGTTGTATTCTTTGAGATCTAAGTCTATCGGAACATGGGAAGAAATGACCAAAACATTTTTTGTTAAATATTTCCCTGTCCATAAGACCAACAGTTTGAAAAGACAAATCTCAACATTTTCCCAAAAAGACAATGAAACGTTCTATCAAGTCTGGGAGAGATTTAAAGATCTCTTAAGTCAGTGTCCACACCACGGGTACGAGAGTTGGCGCATCGTCAGCTACTTCTATGAAGGCCTCACAAGTCGTGAGCGCCAGTTCGTAGAAATGATGTGCAACGGTGAGTTCCTTCAAAAGGAACCCGAAGAAGCTCTTGAGTTTCTCATTGAGCTTGCTGAAAAATCTCACACATGGACTGGTCCAAGTGCTGCTGAAAGCACCAACAGAAATCGACCAGCTGGGATTTACCAACTTCGGGAAGAGGATAGCTTAAAGGCCCAAGTCGAAGCTTTAAAAAAGCAAATTGAAATCCTTACGACTAAAGATGGCCAAAAAGGGCACATGGTTGCCCAAGCACAAACTAGACCACTCGAACCTTGTTTCGTTTGTGGAGAAAATGACCATTTAGCTAAGGACTGCTTAGTTTACAAAGAAATGAAGGGGGTTCATGAGGAGCAATGCAATGCCTTAGGGCAATATAACAAGCCATTCTCCCATGCGTACAACCCTGGTTGGAGAAACCACCCGAATTTCAGTTGGAGAGATAATTCCAACCAAGGTCAAACGTCTGGAGGACAATGGAGAAATGAGAATCAAGCTCAACCTCCAAAGGCATATCATGCACCTCAATACCATGCTCAACAACAAGGAAACTCCCTTGAAAATACCATTCATGCATTCATTGAGGAACAAACGAAAATCAATCGCCAATTAAAGGAAGATGTCCAAGAAATAAAAAGTCAATTTTCAAAATTGAACACATCCTTAGCTATTTCTGAGAAAGGCAGACTTCCTTCCCAACCTCAATTCAATGCACAAGGGCAACATATGGCTGAAACCTCCACCTCTAATGATCCCATCGTTAAAGGGGTTAACGCCATCACAACAAGAAGTGGTAAAGCTTTGGAAGATCCATCCATCAAAACCACTACTTCAAATTCAAAAGTTTCCCCTGACAGTGCACCGATAAATGCTCAAGCAAAAGTACCATTTCCCCAGGCTCTTAAACCTGTTGGGAAAATTCCTGAAAACCGAGCTGAACTCCTTGAGCACTTGACACAAGTGAAGATTAATCTTCCTTTGCTTCATATCATAAAACAAGTGCCAGCTTATGCCAAAATCATCAAGGACTTGTGCACTGCTAAGAGAAAGCACCATGTCAAGAAGACTGCTTTCTTGACTGAACAAGTGAGTGCGGTGATCGAACAAAAGACACCGCCAAAATACAAAGATCCTGGTTGTCCCACCATTTCATGCCAAATTGGGACTCATGAAGTCAGCCAAGCTTTGCTTGACCTTGGCGCGAGTGTGAATCTCATGCCTTACTCTGTGTACTCGCAACTTGGTCTTGGAGAAATGAAGCCAACATCTGTTGTGCTGCAGCTTGCTGACCGCTCTATCAAAAAGCCTCGGGGTATCGTTGAGGATGTTCTTGTTCAAATTGAGAAATTCTATTATCCCGTGGACTTCCTTGTTCTGGATACTCAATCTGTGGTCAACATGGAATCCAAAATTCCCATCATCCTTGGAAGACCATTCCTTGCCACTGCAAATGCTTTGATCAATTGTCGTAATGGTCTAATGAAAATATCATTTGGAAATATGACACTTGAGGTCAACATTTTTCACATTGGGAAACAACTTCAAGAGGATGAAGAATGTCATCAAACATTCATGATTGACAATCTTGTTTCTGAAGAGATTCAATTGCAAAGAAATTTCGTTAATCTTGATGAACTCCTCTCACGCCTTGAAAATGAAAATCCCAGTTTTGTTGAGTCCGCTCTTGCTACCGTTGATCAATTGGACACACAAAACAGAGGGAAGAAATTTTGGAAGCCACACTTTGAAGCATTACCTCGTGAGAGGGAAACGCTAAAAGCTTCTGCCGAAGAACCTCCCAATGTTCAACTGAACCAACTTCCAAAGGGTTTGAAACATGTTTTTCTGGGAGATGGCCAAACCTTTCCAGTTATCATCTCGTCCGACCTTCAACTTTCTCAAGAATTGCAGTTACTCGAGCTACTGCAAAAATACAAACTTGCGATAGGTTGGACGTTTGCTGATATCAAAGGTATTAGCCCTCGAATTTGCACCCACCGAATTAATCTAGAAGAAGAAGCTATCCCACGAAGGGACCCTCAAAGAAGACTGAACCCACCAATGAAAGAAGTGGTGAAAAATGAAGTGTTAAAACTTCTTGATGCTGCTATCATTTACCCGGTGGCCGATAGCAAATGGGTCAGTCCAGTTCAGGTAGTACCTAAGAAATCAGGTGTTACTGTTGTCCAAAATGAAAAAGGGGCCCTTGTTCCCACCAAAACTGTGACGGGTTGGCGCATGTGCATTGATTATCGAAAATTGAATGCCGCCTCCCGTAAAGATCATTTTCCACTCCCATTCATTGATCAAATTCTTGAGCGCGTAGCTGGTCATCCTTTCTACTGCTTTCTCGATGGTTATTCAGGTTACTATCAAATTGAGATTGCATTAGAGGACCAAGAGAAGACCACTTTCACTTGTCCTTTTGGAACATATGCTTTCCGGCGTATGCCATTTGGACTGTGTAATGCACCAGCTACTTTCCAAAGATGCATGATGAGTATTTTCAGTGACATGATTGAAAACACCATGGAAGTTTATATGGATGACTTAACCGTCTTTGGAAAATCTTTTGACGCATGCCTTCTCAATCTTGGGGCTGTTTTAAAACGTTGCATCGAGAAAGGTCTTGTGCTTAATTGGGAAAAGTGTCATTTTATGGTATCTTCTGGAATTGTCTTAGGCCACATTGTTTCTGAAAAAGGGATTGAGGTTGATCAATCTAAAATTGCCCTCATCTCTAAACTTCCTACCCCTAAGACTGTCAAAGACATTCGGTCATTTCTTGGCCATGCTGGTTTTTATAGGAGGTTCATAAAGAATTTTTCAATGATTTCTCGTCCATTATGCAACCTCCTAGCCAAAGATGCTACTTTTGAGTGGACCCCAAAGTGTGAGGAGTCCTTCCAAACACTTGTGAATTCACTCACTTCTGCTCCCATTATTCAATCACCCGATTGGAGTCTTCCTTTTGAAATCATGTGTGATGCCAGTAATTTTGCTGTTGGAGCTGTTCTTGGACAACGAAGGGAGGGGAAACCTTTTGTTGTCTACTATGCAAGTAGAACTCTTAATAGTGCTCAAATGAACTATTCCACAACTGAAAAAGAGTTGCTTGCCGTTGTCTTTGCTCTTGACAAATTTCTAGCTTACCTGATTGGATCACCTATTACGATCTTCACCGATCACTCTGCCCTTAAGTACCTCCTTTCCAAAAAGGATGCTAAGGCACACTTAATAAGGTGGATCCTTCTCTTGCAAGAATTTGACATAACAATCAAAGATAAGAAAGGTGTTGAAAATGTAGTCGCGGATCACTTGTCCCGACTTGAATTTAGTGATCCCGCTGATGGCCCACCTATTCATGATGATTTCCCCGATGAACAATTATTCGTTGTTACTAAGTTACCGTGGTATGCGCACATTGTTAACTACTTAGTAACTGGTGAGCTCCCTTCTGAGTGGAGTTCACAAGACAAACGCAAATTCTTGGTCGAGGTGCGAAATTTCTTTTGGGATGATCCATACTTATTCAAGTATTGTCCCGACCAGATTATGCGAAAATGCATTCCCGATGATGAGGTGTCTAGTGTGCTAAATTTTTGCCACAATGATGCTTGTGGTGGTCACTTTTCTGTGAAGAAAACCGCTGCAAAAATCTTACAATGCGGTCTTTACTGGCCCACTTTGTTCAAAGACACCAATGATTTTTGTCGCTCTTGTGTAAGGTGCCAAAAGTTAGGCTCCTTGTCCCGTCGGCACATGATGCCCTTGAACCCAATTCTTGTCATTGAAGTATTTGATTGTTGGGGGATAGACTTTATGTGACCATTTCCACCTTCTTTTGGTTACCTTTACATCCTTCTTGCTGTGGATTATGTTTCAAAATGGGTCGAGGCAGTACCTAGTCGAAATAATGATAACGCGACTGTTGTGAAATTCTTAAAAGAAAATGTGTTATCGAGGTTTGGTACCCCTCGCGCTATCATTAGTGATCAAGGCACTCATTTTTGCAACCGATCTTTTGAGGCTCTTATGCGAAAGTACGGTGTACTTCACAAAGTTGCCAATGCCTATCATCCACAAACCAATGGTCAAGCTGAGCTAGCTAATAGGGAGATCAAAAACATTCTTGAAAAAGACGGTAAATCCCGACCGCAAAGATTGGTCAACACGTCTTCAAGATGCACTTTGGGCATATCGCACTGCTTACAAGTCCCCTCTTGGGATGTCTCCCTATCGGCTTGTCTATGGGAAAGCATGTCATTTACCTGTCGAACTTGAGCACAAAGCTTATTGGGCTATTAAGGCCCTGAACTTCGATCTAAGTGCGGCAGGTATGAACCGAAAACTTCAATTGTCTGAAATTGAGGAGTTGAGAAATGATGCTTACGATAATTCTAGGATCTACAAAGCAAAGCTGAAAGTTGCTCACGATAAACAGATCCTAAGAAAACATTTTGAGCCGAATCAAAAAGTACATTTGTACGATTCTCGTTTGCATCTCCACCCCGGTAAGTTGAGATCGAGGTGGACTGGTCCATATGTGGTTAAACAAGTATTCCCCAACGGTTCTGTTGAAGTTAAGGACCCAACCGATGGGAGAATTTTTCGAGTCAATGGCCAGAGACTGAAACATTACATTGAGAGTGTGAGCCTTGTTGAAGAGGTCCTTCTTGAGGACCCAGATTATACATTCTGAAATGTTTATTTTCCCTATCTATATATTATAGTATTTTATTTGATTTTTATTTTTGTTTTGTGTTTTTGTATTTTTGTATTTTCTATGTTTGTTTTGGGTTACTGTTATCAGGTTATCTCCACTCTCACCCCGTGCATATTATCGTCGATCAGGTGTACTCTTTTCCCTATTATTTTCATTTCATATTTTTTGTGACATTGAGGACACTGTCTAATTTTGAGTTGGGGGTGGTGAGCTCTGGTGAGCGTTCATTTAGAGAATTATAATTGTCTTGTTGAATTTTTTAAGTCAAATTTTTTCAAAATTATCCAAGCATGATAGTAAAATTACAGTTTGAGTCAATATTTGCTATATTTTGTTACCAAGTTGTGATTTTCAGAGTTCTTTTGTGCACTTTCCAAACATGTGGTAAAATAGTTGTAAACATATATAGTTAAGAAAAATTTTGAGTGTAAAGTTTTTCATTTTTTGTGAGTTGTGAGAGTTGAGAAAATAACTTTTTGAACTTTCATTGATCATTTGAGTTGGTAAAGTTAAACTTTTGGAATTTCAAACATGACATTTACTAGAGGGATTAATTTATTGTCAAAAGAGCCTTTGTGTTTATTTCTTTGTAACTTTATTATATTTCTTTATATCTTTATTTTTATATGTTGTCTCTTGTCAAAAAAAAAAAAAAGAAGAAGAAGAAAAAAAAAAGTAAAAAAAAAAAAAAATCATCAAAAAAATATATATAATGAAAAAAAAAAAAAGAACAAGAGCAACATCATTTTATTTTGATTTTCAAGTAGTCTCCATCTTTTTTTTTTTTTTTTGAGAAAAGAAAATAGAAAAAATAAAAATAGCAAAAGTAATATCATTTTATTTCTATTTACCTCCATTCTTTCCATATCTAAAAAAAAAAATCACGTTAGTTTATTTTAATTAAAAAAAAAAAAAAGAAGCATCACATGTCTCTCTAAAGAAAAAAAAAATTGTTATTATATTTCTTTATTTATTAGTTAGTTAGTTGGCTCTTTATTTTGTGAGTTTTTCATGTAAATCCCAAAGGTTGTTTGTCATTTGAATTCTATTAGTTTGATATGTCTATCTTGTGATCAATATTTGTTCAAATTGCTTATCCTAAAAAGTTTATCCTCTCTCATTTGTGCGTTAATTGTTACATTTCCAACTCCAAAGAGTGTCACCCTTCCAATATAAATACTTTCAATACCCGTGAAAAAAATTGGAGTTGAGACCTTTACACTTTTGAGATTTTTCGATACTATTTGTGTTAAGACTTGAAATAAAATAAATACAGTTTGGTGCACACACACACAACTCTGTTGTTACAACTGAAATAACACTGATAGCAATCTTTAACTCTCTACTAATATTTTGAAAATGCTTGGATATTTTTGCGTGATTTGACTTGTTTATTCAATTCGATTATTTTTTTTCTCCGCTTGAATTGCTAGGGACTAGCAATAAGCTAGTTGGGGGTTGTGATTAGTGGTTAAAAATACACTTTTATTTATTTTAAATGATAAAATAAATTGAGTTTTAATTGATATTTTCATGAAATTATTGTAATATATTTTATAAATGAAAATATTTGATTTTGATTCAATTTATGTCTTTCTTGTAGGAATTAAAGTGTATTTTTGTTGAAAGAAAGAGGAAGGAGCAAAGTTGAAAAGAAATGAAGAAAAAAATGGCATTTTTGTTGAAGTCCAAAGCAACCCAACCCAAAAAGGTTAAGCCTAGCCCATGAAGCTCATCATCAATTTTGTCTCTTCCAAAGCATGTGATGCAATGATGATAAGTCTAGGTCATCATCAACCCTATTTTCCTCTTCCACACTCAACCTTCATCCAAAGATTAGAAGTCAAAATCACAATGATAACAAAAATAATATTAATTTTATTTTTGATTTGAAATGTCAAATTTAATCTTAATATTTATTTTATAATCCCAAATTTTTATTTATTTATTTTTAGTCCTTTTATGGCTCTATAAATAGGAGCTCATTTTAGTAATTTGGAGTGTGTAATTTTTAGTGTAGAAAAACTATAGCAAAATTCTCTCAACTTTTCTTCTCATCCTTTCTCTTTAGAAATTTTAGGAGAATGATTAGCATAATGGCTTAATCTTCCTTGGAAGGTTAGGGATGATTCCATATGCAAAGTGAGGTTATTTTGTATCTTTGATTCACTTTTTTGTTGTAATATTTATTTGAGTCATGCAAGTTCATATTCCACTTTTATTTTTATGTTCTTCTTCCATCTATACTATCTATGCTATTATACCAAATATATATATAGACTTAGTCATGCTCTTTCTATATATTTTTATTTAGTGATTATAGTAATGGTAGTATTGCTCATTTCTTTCTTTTATGTTCATTTTTATTTACTTTTTGTTAAATGATATATAGGTTTAGTCATGCTCTCCCTATGTGTCTAAAAGTTAATAAAAGTAATATTAATGTTCATTTCCTTCACTATCACCTCCATCTCCATCTCTATCTCTTTGTCATTATTTTTACTAAAAATATATAGGATTAGTCATGCTCTTTCTATGTGTTACTATTTAGTAAAAATAATATTGATGTTTAGTTTTATATTTAATCTTTTATTGCATTATTGCTTGATGTATAATGTCATTTCTAGGTTCTACATAAGATTAAATTATTTCTTTTATTTTTAAGAACTTGTATACTCAAAATATAATGAACTTTAATGTTACATCATTTGTGTCAACTTAGTGAATCAAAGGTACAAAATAGCTAAACAAGCATATAGATGATTCTTGAAGTCTTTCTCTCTTTTACTATTGATTACACATCTATTTGCTTTCTTTTAATACTTATTATCAAATTAAAAATCACAAAATCATTGGTTACTATTATCACTTATTATTAACCTTTTGTTTTTATTTTTCTACTAACGCTTTTGTCCATAATCACCTTCCTGTGGAATCGACCGCCCGATCTATACTACAACCACTGCTAGTGGAAGTCACTTTTGGGCGTTAAACACGGGGCCTGGAGCCAGACGCATCTGATGGCTGGGGCCATGCTTCCTCTTCAAGATTATTTTGTTAATTTTTTAGTTTTTGTCGGCCTTGCGCCATACCAACTTATTCCCCAAGCATACCGCCTGCTTTCAGGCTTATTTATTTTTTATTCCGCCCGGGGATGGGGATCTCCCCGCCTGGCGGAAATATTGTATTTTTACGAACTTGTCTCCGTCCCCAAGAAGGGAGACAACTTAAGGATGATTTTTACGGGTTTCGGGCCCATCCTGCTAACGAAGGGGTGGTCCCGTATAATAGGCAAACTCGCGTTAAGGAGTATCGCCATCGTTTTTTCTTCTCCTCCGGGTCCGGGCAGTGGACCATCCGGAGCTCCTTACTGAGTGGGTCAGGATTCCTCCCTATGAACGGACTACACCTACTCAGGTCTTTCTTCGGAGAGCCCATGCCTTTGCCTCTTACGACCGGGCTGATCTTGACGTCGGGGGCCTGGTCACAACGGAGAACTGCAGGAAGGCAAAACTCATCCTTCCGCACCAATCCGTGGAGGACTCTAACCTTTCCCGGGTTATTTGTCCCAACGTGAGGGCGTCGGTCGCGGAGAAGACCTTCCGGGACGAGATCATTGCCATTACAGAGAAGAAGTACCAGGAGTATCTCTACCGGAAGGCTTAGGAGAAGGCATACTCTAACGCCCAGGCGGCTTCCGTGAGGTCACTTCGCGTGGGGAGCCCGGTGGAGAGAAGGAGTCAGGCGATCGCCGGGAAGCCCCTTCATATTGGGGACTAAGCGGAGAGAAGGGCTCTCAGGCCACAGCCTTCGGTTTAGGAGCCGAACACTGGGGCTCCTGGTGCCAGCACTTCCGGCGCCGGCGGTAAGTCTCCTTTAGTAGTTCATTATGTTCCTTCTATTGGCGAGTATGCCAGTCTTAGGCCCGTAGGGTTCGACGAGCGTCTTTATAGGTTTAGGATGCCCTCCACCCAGTGGGGAGACCATTTGAAGGAATTTTATTTTTCAAACTTAGGAGATTTCCTAGGTCGGTCCTGGATGGGTTCTGGTCCTCCGGAGCCCGTTCCCTTAGGCCCTTCAGCTTACATTACATCCAGCTGGTTCCGGCCTTCGGACAGCTATCTCGGAGATGATGCTGCCAGAATCAAAATTCGGAACTTTGCTAGGGCCGAATTAGAGAGTCAGGGTAGGACTAGCTTGCTTGTCATATCTTGTGTTGGTGGTTTCCCACGGATGTTCTAACACTTGCTTTCTTTTGTTGTAGCAGGTGCTTCTATGGACGCCATTATGGTCGAACTTGCCGAGGTTCACACTCCTGAGGCTCCTCCTCCCTTTACTTCTTCCCCGATGGCCCCCGCTTTAAAGATTTCTTCCAGTGCTCCTCCAGACACTATTGATTTAGTGGATGACGAGGAGGTGCTGCCGGGAGAAGGTCAAGAAAAGCAATGGGGCTTTTCTGAGGAAGTTGAAGAAGGTGCAGGAGGGCTCCGGGATCTTCCTAAGGAAGCTAAAAAAAATGAAGAAGAGCAAGAAATTGCTCTGATTTGCAAACGTAAAGGCAAAATGATTGCCCATGAGGAGCCCAAGCGGCTTCAGAGAGCTGATACTCCGGCCCACGGTCTCGATGGCGGGGTCTCTCCTATGGAAGAACATACTGCCCCTCCCAATATTGTGTTGACTCCGGTTCCTGGAGATGAGGCTAGACAGGAGCTCCGGATAGCTAAACACAACTACGCCATGGACGAATACTCCCGGGGGTATGCTGAGGTGGAAGCCCTTCGGAGGGTCTTGCGGGTTGAGATGCAAGACACCATCAACAACCCAGAATACCAGAATCCGTGGGACCTAAATTTGGACCCCCTGTCGGACTGGTTCCGTCGCTTCCTTGGGCCCACTTTAGCTCCCTTTGCTGCGGAGATGACTGGCGAGTTTGCGTCTCAGCTTACCCGGTGTGCGCCTAAGCGGTTCGCTACTTGTGCATCCTTGAACTCCATCTACCAAGTCCAGGATCTCAGCCACTCCCTCACCGTGGTAAGTATTTTGTAGTTTGCTTTTCCCCTTATTGTTTTCTTTTTTGGAGATTCTTTCTTATACTTGCATTGTTTTTTAGCTTGCTGCTGAAGCCGGCCGTCTCTCCAAGAACATAATCAACCATGGCTTCCACCTGTCTGATTTTGGGGACATGGACGAAGTTAGGAAGATTCTTCAGGATCTTACTGCTGAGAGGCGGCTTTACCAAGAGGCTGCTGAGCGCCTGGAGGCCGCTGCCAAAGCTAATGAGGAAGAGGCTAAGTGGAGGGAAGCCCAGGCGGAGGCGATGATCCGGGAGGAGGCCCTGCGGAGAGACAGGCTGGAGGCCAGGCACCAAGAGGAGCTGAGGGCGGAAGGCGAGGCCACTGCACAGGCCAGGCGGGAGCTTCGGGAGGCCAGGGAAGCCTTGGACGAGATGGCTGCCAAGGTGAGATCCTTAGAGGAAACTCACCAGGCAAACTTAGAATCCAGGGCCACTCTGGCCGCGGAGCTGAAGGAGCTCAGGGACTTCAAGGAACAAGCCTCAAAGAAGGCAAAAAGGGCTGAGCTTCTTTCTCCCGTTTCCTGCAGCCGGTGCACTAAGCGCTTTGACGATGGCGTCTTCATGGCTTGGTCTACCAACGACCAGAATATCAAGCTTACCTTCTACCCCAAACCTGAGGAGATGATCGCCAAATTTCGGAAGAAGAAGAAAAAGCTTGATGCCATGGTGGAGGCACGCATCGGACCTCGTCTCCCTCCGCGCATTGATTAGGCCGCTCGAGATTAACCCAGTACAACCAGGATTTCACCCAATCTCTTTTTTTGTATACATATTTGTTTACATACAGCTATTTTGAGACAATATTTATATAGCTGTTTTTATTTAAAGGGGAGACAATTTCTAAGGCCTGTCCCCGGGCCATTTGTATATATTTTGACCTGCCCTTTAGGGCTAGGATATTTATACGTGATCTTTTTTGATGCACATATTTCTCTTTTTGACCTGTCCTTTGGATCAGGATTTTTATACTTATGCTTTTTTATTTTTGTGCATACTCTTTTTGACCTGCCCTTTGGGTCAGGATATTTTACTTAGTTTGTTTTCTGTCTGTCCGTGCGGTATACCCTAGTACCCCCCTGAGTGGCATAGAAACTTTGTTTTTAAGGCACTCAGTTTTATTCAACATGGGGAGGATGTATACATTTAGACGGTACAAACTCTTTAAACAAAGTCTAAGTTACATTCTTGGCTATTGGTAATATTTTCTGAGGTGATCGGCATTCCAGGCTCTTGGCACAATGGTTCCATCCATTCTTTTTAGCTTGTAAGTGCCTGAGCCGATTTCGTCCTCGATTTCATATGGTCCTTCCCAATTTGGCCCAAGTACCCCCACTCCGGGTTCCTGGGTGGCTGGGAAGACTCTTCTTAGGACCATATCCCCAATAGCAAATTTTTTGTTTTTAACTTTAGAGTTAAAATACTTGGTCACCTTCTTTTGATAAGCTGCCATCCGTATTTGAGACTCGTCCTGGAGTTCTTCAACTTGATCCAAGGCTTCTTGAAGCAAAGCCTGATTTGTGGCTGGATCGTAAGTCGTTCTCCTGTGGGACGGGAATAACGTTTCTACCGGGACCATCGCTTCACAACCGTACGCCATTGAAAAAGGCGAGTGACCGGTCGTGGTTCTGGGGGTCGTCCGGTAGGCCCATAACACTCTAGGCAACTCTTCAGGCCAGTTGTTTTTGCAGGCCAGCAGCTTTTTCTTCAAGGTGACCTTTAGGATTTTGTTGACTGCTTCCGCTTGACCGTTTGTTTGAGGTCTGGCCACCGCGGAGAAGCTTTTCACTACTCCGTGTTGGTTGCAGAAGTCAGTAAATTCCTCGCAATCGAATTGCTTTCCATTGTCAGAGACTATTTTGTGAGGCAAGCCATATCGACACACTATGTTTTTGATAACAAAGTCCAGTGCTTTTTTAGCAGTTATGGTCTTCATGGGCTCAGCCTCCGTCCATTTGGTGAAGTAGTCTACTGCTACTATTGCATACTTTACTCCTCCTTTTCCTGTTGGCAGGGACCCAATCAGATCTATTCCCCATACCGCGAAGGGCCAGGGACTAGTCATCAGGGTGATTTCATTTGGAGGAGCTCTCGGTATGTTCGCGAACCTTTGACACGAATCACACTTTTGGACGTAGTCTATGCAATCTTTTTTCATTGTTGGCCAGAAGTACCCCTGTCTCAATATTTTCTTTGAGAGACTGGGTCCTCCCGTATGATCTCCACAGAACCCTTCGTGGACCTCTAGCATGATTTGTCTAGCTTCAGGGTCCGATACACACCTTAAATAAGGCATGCTGAGTCCTCTTCGGTAGAGAATTTGATCCATCATTACATAACGATGAGCCTGATACTGAATCTTCCGAGACAGTGCCCTTTCTTGGGGCAACTCACCTTTTGTTATGTATTTTATGATGGGGACCATCCAGCTGGGTTCTTGCCCAACCGTTATTGTGGTCTCTTTTATTTTGATGCTTGGCTCTGCCAAGCGTTCCACTGGTACTACCCCCAACTCTTCGATTTCGCTATCTGAGGCTAACTTAGCCAGACAGTCCGCGTGAGCGTTCTTTTCCCGGGGGATTCTTTCTATTTTGTAGTCCGTGAACTCGTGGAGTAGTTCCCGGACTATTGTTACGTACGCGGCCATTCGCTCGCCGCGTGTTTGGTATTCTCCGGATATCTGGTTTACGACCAGTTGGGAATCACTATAGACTTCCACTCTTTTGGCTCCTACGGCTTTTGCTAATTTCAGTCCTGCTATTAGGGCTTCATATTCGGCCTCATTGTTTGAAGCTGCGAAGTCGAACCGTAGGGCCGCCTGGAGTCGCAGTCCGGTTGGTGATATCATCGCCACTCCGGCTCCGGAACCATTTTCATTGGAGGCTCCGTCTACAAATACTCTCCATGTGGGGATTGGCGGTACCGGCATATTCGCGGTAGCCTCGGCTTCGTTGCATTCAGTAATGAAGTCCGCCAAGGCTTGGCCTTTTATAGAAATTCGGGGTATGTAGTGCAAGTCAAATTGACTTAGCTCCATTGCCCACTTGAGGAGCCTTCCGGATGCTTCAGGTTTTTGGAGGACTTGCCGGAGCGGGTGGTTGGTCAGTATCTTGATCGGATGTGCTTGGAAGTATGGCCTCAATTTCCTTGACGCCATCAGGAGGCAAAAAACCAGCTTTTCAATGACTGGGTACCTTGCTTCGGCTCCTATCATGCGCTTACTGACATAGTACACAGGATGCTGAGTTTTCTCTTCTTCCCGGACTAGGGCAGCACTGATCGCGTGTTCGGAGACAGCCAAATATAGAAATAGGTCTTCTCCGAGAACGGGTTTTGATAGGATAGGAGGCTTGGCCATGTGCTCTTTTAGTTTTTTGAATGCCTCCTCGCACTCGTCCGACCATTCAAACTTTTGGCACTTCTTCAATATGTTGAAGAAGGGTATGCACTTGTCCGTGGACCGTGAGATGAAGCGGCTTAAGGCCGCTACCTTTCCAGTCAGGCTCTGCACATCTTTATGCTTTTTGGGGGATGGCATGCTCAGGAGAGCCTGGATTTTTTCCGGATTTGCCTCAATCCCTCTTTGACTGACGATGAAGCCCAGAAACTTTCCTGACTTGACCCCAAAGGTGCATTTCTTTGGGTTGAGCTTCATGCCGTATCTCCGGACCACTTCGAAGCATTCCTCTAAGTCGCTTGCATGGCTGTTGCATGCTTTGGATTTGACGAGCATGTCATCTACATAAACCTCCATATTTCGCCCCAGGAGGCCTTTGAACATCCGGTTGACCATTCTCTAGTAGGTTGCTCCAGCGTTTTTCAGTCCGAAGGGCATGACTAAGTTACAGTATACCTCCTTATCGGTCCTGAAGCTAGTGCACTCCTGGTCTGCCGTATGCATCTTTATTTGATTGTACCCAGCATAGGCATCCATGAAGGATAGCAGTTTGAACCCAGAAGTGGCGTCTACCATCTGGTCGATCCTGGGCAGCAGGAAGCAGTCCTTCGGACAAGCTTTGTTTAGATTAGTGAAATCTATACAAACTCGCCAAGTTCCATTCGGCTTGGGCACTAGGACCGGATTGGCTAGCCACTCCGGATAGTATACGTCGCAGATCATGCCGTTAGTCAAAAATTTGTCCACCTCTTTCTCCAGAGCCTCGGCTTTCACCGAGTCGAGCGGGCGTCGCTTTTGCTGGACGGGGGGCATGTCCGGATTGACGTTGAGTACGTGGGTGATGACATGAGGGCTTATGCCAGTCATGTCTTCTTGGCGCCATGCAAAGATGTTGATGGCGCCCTTCAGTGTTTTTATTATTTTTTCTTTTTCCTCCGGATCTAGGTTCTTCCCCAGCCGGAGTACTTTAGTGGAGTCGAGGTCGCACAATGATAATTCCTCAACATCCTCCATCGGTTCCACAATTCTTTCGGACCCCACACGGGGGTCTAACTCATCTTCTTCAGCCACTTCTGGCTCAACTGACTCCCAGACCATTAGTACGGGCAGGTGGGTTGCGACATTGTAACATTGTCTTGCTTCCCCCTGGTTTCCCCTCACCGTTCTGATCCCGGCTTCCCGAGTAGGGAACTTTAGGCACAGGTGCCGAATCGATGTGACTGCGCCAAAGTCTACCAAGGCCGGTCGACCGAGGATCGCGTTGTAAGCTGTCAGACAGTCCACCACTACGAAAGTGCAGTATTTAAATGTGCTCTGGGGGTGTCCGGGCACAAGGTGACTGGGAGCCTTACTTTTCCCATTGGGATAAGTGTCGTCCCGTTAAACCCTGTGAGCTGGGAGCCACTGGGCGAGAGGTCCCGGTCCGTCAAGCCTATTGCGGTGAAGGCTTCCTTAAAGAGTAGGTTCACGGAACTCCCATTGTCAATTAAGACTCTGGCCACCACTTTATTCGCGATGGGGGTCTCTATGACCAATGGGTCATGATGAGGGAAGCGCACTGTCTTGGCGTCTTCTTCCGTGAACGTGATGGGTTGGTCCATCAGCCGGGGCCTTTGAGCTGGGAGTTGAGTAACCTCCCAAATCTCATTGTGTTTCACGGCCCCTGCGTATCGTTTAAGCTCCTTGCGAGTAGTTCCTCCGATATGGGGACCTCCGGAGATCATGCTACCCTCCCATTAGGCCTGGGCGGCAGACCGGGGATGTGCTGGGCGTCGCCCGTGGGAGCAGCTGGAGCTAATGCCCCTGTTGTACCCCCCGGTGTTCCCTGAGGCATACCCACAGTCGCCTGGCCCGGATTAAGGTGGGGCAACCTGTTTTTGATCCACTCGTAGAGGTGGCCTAACCGGATTAGGTTTTCAATCTCGTCCTTGAGATTCTTGCATTCATTGGTGCTATGACCGATGTCGTTGTGGTATTCACATCTTTTGCTCGGATCTCTCCGGGAGCTATCCTTGTACAACGGTTGTGGCCTCCGGTAGTGTGTATTTTTCCTAGTAGCAAAGTACACACGCTCTTGGGAGTCTGACAGCTCCGTGTATTGAGTGTACTGGGGGTGTACCCCCTTTTCAGGCACTTCTCCCCCGTCCGAGTGCTACCCTTGGAGGACCTTTTACTCCTCGAGCCCTGGGAAGGGCCTGCCAGGCTGGCAGCCGGAGCAGAGTGCGAAGGAGTTTGTCCATTTATTCCGGACGGGTTGCCGAAATGGGATGATGCTGGTGCCAAGGCCTGGCCCTGACTATATCTGGGGGTAGCATAGAATTGTATGCCACTTGCTTGTGGAGTTGCGGTCGGGGTAATACTCGAGGGCGATACTCCGGGCGTATATCCTGCTATCCCGGTGGGATAGTATCCTCCGTAAGCCACGATTTGGGCTTCTTCGAGGTTGATATATTTTTGGACTCTCTTCTAGAATTCCTGAAGGCTAGCGGCTCCTTCTTGCTGTAGTTCATTCCAGAAGGGAGTCCCAGTGCGGATGCCTGCTTGGAGTAGCGCAAGCTGTTGTCCGTCGTCAACTTTCTTGGTTTTCGAGGCTTCCTCTCGGAACCTCTTTATATAATTCTTCAAGGTCTCGGTGGGCAGTTGCTTAATATTAGTCAAGGCACTGACCTCCAGGTTGACCTTTCTTGCGGCGACAAACTGTCTCCAGAAGTTGGTCTGTAGCTTGTTCCAACAGCCCACGGATCCCGGTTCCAATTTTTTGAACCATTCCTCCGTGGACCCACTTAGAGTAAGCGGGAAGCACAGACATTTGGCATCATTACTGACCCTCATGACCGTCATGACACGGTTGAACCGTGACAAGTGGTCGCTAGGATCGGAGTTCCCGGTATAAGCTGCCATTTCGGGCATCTTGAAGTTCTTAGGGAGCTCCGCCTCTAAGATGTGCTTAGCACATGGCTCCCGATCCTTGCTGTCTGAGTCGGAGTCATCTCCTTTCTGTCTCCGGGAGACTCGGGCAATGTCTTTTCGAAGTATGGCGAGTTCTGCCATAATTCCTTCATTTAACGTACCCGTGGAGACCGCGGGTCCGTATCTTTTTTGGTCAAGGTGATATTGGAGATCACCTTGGTTCCCATTGATTTGATTTCTCAGATCAACGGGAGGACACCTCTGTCCTCTTCTCCCTCTACCCCGGGGCTCTTGGTGCACGGAAACGCTTTTTCGGTCCTCTCGATCCTGAGGGCCAAAGCTCCCTTTTTGGGGCTTGCCCCTCTGCGGACCTTTCCCTTTAGGGAAATCTGAGCGGACCTTTCGCGGATCCTGCGCCTTTTTCTTTCGCCCTGGGGTAGAGGTAGGGTTTTTTGTTTGGTTCCCTTCAGCAGGGTACCTTATAGGGCTAGGCTCCCTAGATTTCTGCTGTTGGGAACTAGGCGAGGACGTCGCTGGTTCCTTGCCAAGTCCAGCGGTCATTGCCTTGGGGTGCACGTGAATGCCAGCCGCCTCCATGGCTTTTTGCATGGCCAGCATCACTTCTTGCATTTTCTGGTTTTGCGCTTTCTGAGCTTCGATCTCGGCTTCGTGATCGATAGCTTTTTGTCTGAGAAGCACCAATTCCGATTAACTACCTTCGTCGTAGGCATACTCATCGAGGTTTCCCTCGTAGTCATTATCTGGAATTCCTTCTTCTTCCTCGGAACCCTCAGCTGCTCTTGAGGCTACATCTTCCTCATTCGGGTCTTGAGCATCTTCGAGAGGGCGAGGCTGACGAGTACTTCTAGTCTCCACCATGTTTGTGAAGTCAAGTGTTCGTTTACAGTAGCTTTCTTCAGCTCTCAATGAAAGCACCAAAATGTTGACCGAGGTTTTCGGCAACTAATAAAATATTATAAAGTTACTGAGCTGTAAGAAATTGAGAGAAGGATTTTTACGTGGTTGGGGCGTTAATGAGCCTTAGTCCACGAGTCTTTATTATTTATGGATGTCTTTAATACAGAGAATGTATTTGAGGAGTGTTTCACTCTTATAAATACAGAGAATGTTCTTGGTGAGTATTTACTCTACTTGCTCATATGCAGCCCAAGATTCTCGATCCCATTTAATGAGCTTTGAGGGGGTATTTATAGTGTTTTTGGTGGGGTGATCCCCAGAGTTATCCTTACAAGTGTATCTGTAAGTATCCATAAAGTTGGGCATTCCCAATGAATATACCATGGGTAATGCATGGTCAAATCCCTAGGTGCTGTAGGGTTTTTATGTGGAATGTCCTTATTGCCTTTTGACTGATGTGACTCTTCACAGTGTAGCCGTGGCTAGACTTAAATGATCATTACTGTGCAGCTGTTGGTTGGAGGTTGTGCCGTCAGACTTTATTGCGTGTAGCAGTCCCAACACGCTTCCTCCCATGCGGCATTTAATGCGACTTGATTGCTCAGGAGAAACCTGACACCTCGCGGAGATGCCTTAGCGTTATTCGAGCTTCCGGGAGCATATGGAGTTTCATGTGCCTTCTCCGGGGGCTACATCCCGGACGCTACCTTATGGCATAAAGACTTAGCAAATATTGTAAATTGCTTGATCCACGTGTCCTTATCTGGTTGGTCCACGTATATTGGGCAAAATCAGGGGCAACAGGAGACAAGGTGAAATACAAGGAAGCGGGTGACTTTGTTAGATGCATTGAAGAGTGTCAATTAGAAGATCTCAAGTCAAGTGTAGCTTCTTTACTTGGTCCAACAAAAGACAAGGCAAAGAGCAAATTTACTCGAAGATTGATAGGGTGCTAGTTAATGATCTATGGCTGGAGAAGATGCCCAATTCAGAAGCTGTCTTTCTCACTGAAGGCACCTTCGATCACACTCCAGTTGTTATGACTATCTATCCAGAAATGCTTAGTGGCAAAAAACCATTTAAGTACTTCAGAATGTGGTCATTGCACAAACTTTTTCCTAACATTTTGGCAAGAATTTGGCAGGTCAAAGGCACTAGAATGTTTCAGCTTGTGACTAAACTGAAGATGCTAAAGTCTGAGTTGAAGAAACTGAACAAGGAAGCTTTTTCTGACATAGAAGCAAAGGAAACCGAGTTGAAAGATCTGCTTATTGTTCTTCAAGGAAATCTTCAGGAAGATCCTTTTAATGATGAACTGCAAAAAAAGGAGAAAGACACCAGGGAGGCCTACATACAAGTGCAAAAGGATTTATTTTCCTTCTTGCAACGAAAGGCAAAAGTTAATTAGCTCAAGGGAGGAAATGACAATACAACATTTTTTCATACTAGCATTAAAGACAGAAGGAGGCAAAATAGAATACTCTCTATAGAATCAAAAGAAGGTACAAGATATGAAGATCCAGAGCAGGTAACAAAGGCCTTTCTTGATTTCTACAAAAGTCTTCTTGAGAGTAAAATGGAGAATAGGAAGCAAGTGAAAAGTTCCATTATGGACCAGGGACCACTGGTAACAAGTCAACAGGCTGAGATTCTACTTAGAGATTTCACTAGAGAAGATGTCAAGGAGGCCTTGTTTGGGATCCCTGGAACCAAGGCTCCTGGGACAGATGGTTACTCAAGTTTCTTCTTTCAAGACAACTGGAAAACTATTGGAGAAGAACTTTTTGGAGCTATTTCATCCTTTCTTCAGACTGGTCAACTTCTCAAGGAAATAAACTCCACTGTTATCACACTTGTCCCCAAGATGAAATGTCCAAACACGGTGAGTGATTATAGACCTATTGCTTGCTGCAATATCATTTACAAAGTAGCAACAAAGATGATTTGTACTAGACTCAAACAAATATTGCCTGATCTTATAGCTCAGAACCAAGAGGGCTTTGTTTCTTGGAGGTTCATAGCTCATAATATAATGCTTTGCCAGGATTTAGTTAGACATTTTGGGAGGAAAGTTACCAAACCAGGATGTGTGATTAAACTTGACATTCAGAAGGCTTATGATACACTGGATTGGGATTACTTGGAGGAAATTTTGCGTGCCTTTAGGTTTCTCTACAAGTTTATAAAGTTGATCATGAATTGTGTACGGACTCTTAGATACTCTCTGATGTTTAATGTGTTAGGTTTTATGCCCTAAATAAAACTCCATTTCAATGTAATCTATTTTATTCAACATCAATAAAGAAACAGAAGTATTTTTCATTCATTTGTGTATGTTTTGGCTCACTTTATCAATTGCTTGTCTAATTGATTTATAAATTCATCTTAAACCCTTTTCACATACTTGATCATGTTTATTGTGCTGTCATCACATTGGAAAGTAAACATGACTATGTGAATAAAGTTTTCTAGATTTATCAGACACAGGGTTTTACTGATATGATAATCTACAACAAGAGTTTACTTGTATTTGGACAAATACTATGTTCTTTCCAGAACATTGGTTAAAGTAAATCTCAGGTTGGATGCATGGAGTATGCATCGGAAGGGACCGATATTGAACTTTGACTTAGATTTAATTAAACTTACCGTAAAATCTATTCAAGTCAATATCGCCAAGTTGATCCTAGATCAAATGATCTTAATCCTGTTATGATTAGGCTCAATCTTGAAAGGCTATTCGTGTTCCTTTGAATTGTTAGTTAAGCCTACTTTTAGGTCAGGGTGATACATACTTTTTGGGAACACGGTAGTGCAATTGAGTGGGAGCGCTAGCATAAACATGGAATCTATAGCTTCTACCTGGCGAATAGTAAGCAAAGGATGATTTCCTTCGAGCTTGACCAAACGAAAATAAATGGTGGAGATCTCATTTCACATAAGCTGAAATATCATTTATATGGGGTCAAGTGTTTTAAGGATAAAATACATAGTAGGGTGTCACGGTAGTTTAATCCCTTTACTGTGTAGATCATTCATATAGAGGATCATTGATCACATTAGGATTATAACAATGGATAACTAATGATGTGTCTATATGGTGGAACATATAGAGCATTCTATATACTGAGAGTGCAATTCTAAGTTCTATGCGTGGATTCAACGAAGAATTAATAAGTTAGTGAATTTTAGTGCTAAATTCTTGATCTACTTATTGGAAGCTCGGTTATATAGACCCATGGTCCCCCCACTAGTTGAGATAATATTGTTTGTAAGACTCATGTAATTGGTTTGATTAATCAATTATAATTCACGAATTAGACTATGTCTATTTGTGAAATTTTCACTAAGTAAGGGCGAAATTGTAAAGAAAGAGTTAATAGGGGCATATTTGTTAATTATGATACTTTGTATGGTTCAATTAATAAATATGATAAATGACAATATTATTTAATAATTATTTATAGTTATTAAATAGTTAGAATTGGCATTTAAATGATTGAATTAGGAAATTGGCATTTTTGAGAAAATCAGATACAAAAGGTGTTAAAATTGCAAAATTGTAAAAATCAAGGCCCAGTCCACCTAGCCATGGCCGGCCACCTTTATAGGTATTTTAAGTTGATTTTTTCATTATTTTAATGCCATATAATTCAAATCTAACCCTAGTGGAATGCTATAAATAGATAGTGAAGGCTTCAGGAAAATTACACTTTCTGAATCAGAAAAACCTAAGCCTCCACTCTCTCTTCTCTAGCCGCCACTCTCTCTCTTGCTTCTTCCTTTGAATTTCGAAATTACTTTAGTGATTAGAGTAGTGCCCACACACATCAAGCAATACCTCAATCATAGTGAGGAAGATCGTGAAGAAAGATCATCAGCAAAGGAGATTCAGCATCAAGGATTCAGAGAAAGAGATCCAGGTTCAGATCTTGATAATACTCTGCTACAGAAAGGATTCAAGGGTTAGAGATCTGAACGGAAGGAGTCATTATATTCCGCTGCACCCAATGTAAGGTTTCTTAAACTTTATATGTGTTTAATTTATCGTTTTAGAAAGTTCTTATTTAGGATGTTAATAAACATACTTGTGAGTAGATCTAAGATCCTGGTAAAATAATATCCAACAACTGGTATCAGAGCCATGGTAATTGATTTACTTGCAAGAAATTTGGACTTTAAAACGATTGTTTGTATGTTCTTTGGATGGTATCATGTTGTATTGAGTGTTATTTGATGATTGATTGATGTTTGTGAAATTTTCGTGAAAAATAATTGCGATTTTATCTCTGGAATTATTTTTATTGGATAGTATGGAAACAATTAAGCAAGTTAGCCTTTTACAGAACTTAATTTGGATTTTATTTGAATTAGTTATGATTTTTTGAAGATTTGAAAAAATCGGGGCTATGCTAATATTTTCCGTACAGTTTCGAATTTTTTTGTTTTTCTTCGATTTTTCATGCTTTTTCATGGAATTAACTTCCAATTTTTTGTATAGTTTTGTATTTATACTATTACTATTCCTAATTCAATTCTAATTATCATTTTGAATTAATTTAATATTTTTTTTAATTTAATTCAAGATATTAGTGTAATTTGAATTTGAATAGAATTAGTATCTATCTTCTTGCTTAAAAATCTATCTTATTTTTAAATTTGATTATATCTTATTTTTTTTTTAATTTAAGGTCAAATTTTATAAGATATTTATAAAATCTTTTAAGATATTTTTAAGATATCTTATCTTTTAAGATATTTTTAATTATATCTTATCTTTTAAGATTTTTTTTAAATTAAATCTTTTTAGATATTTTGACCTTATTTAAATTTAAAATAAGATATTTATAATCATGTAATTTTAAATAGATGTAAGATATTTTGCTAACTTTTAAATTTTGTTATTTTATTTATTTAAATTAAATTTAAAATCTGAAAAGATATTTTATTTATCTTTTCTAATTTTTATTTAATTTTTATTTTTAAAATAACATTTAATTTTTAAAAGTAGTTAGCAAATTTTGAAATTATGTTTAGGTTGGTTGAAACCTAATTTTTCAAAAAGTAGGTTTAATTTTAAATATTTTTTTTAAATTTCGAAATTTAAATTTTATTTCCGAAATTAAATTTTTTTTTAAATTTTATTTTATTTTTCGAATATTAAAATATTTTTTAATTATTTATTTTTTCGAAATTATTTATTTAAAATTAAATAAATCCTACTTCCAACTATCCAGCTAACCTTGTTGTAGGAGTATGTGGTTTTAGCTTGTATGTAAGTTTTTAAAACCTATTATTACTTGATTGCAAATAGCCATGGTTACCTTTTGCCAGATCTAATGATCTGATGGCTCCCTTGGTCAAGATAATAATTTGTAACAGGTATATTTACAATCTTCTTTCATCTGTGTATGACCTAGCAACATGATAGGACCCATCCAAAGTGTGCCTGTGTGAGCCTATGTGTTTAATTTTATTATAGATGCATATAGGTTAATGTTGCTAAAATAAATTATCATAGTTCTTGATAGAATTTATTTAGGCCCATTTAGTTTTTGGGCCTATTCAATTAATAACAGTTGTTCTTATTAAGGTTAAATTCCTCTCTTTTGGGCCTTGTGTGAGAGTTGGGAGCCATAGAAGTGGGTACAACATACTGAACCCAGCACCCCCTCACATGAACCACCCCAATTGTGAAGGCCCATTTGCCTGATTTGAATAACTGTACTAGGTTAATTACACTAGTTTAACCTAATTAAAATTGATTAGCAACATAATTAATTTCATTTATTTTGAAATTAATTTAGAAAATCATAGTTTAAAGAATTTTATATTCTAAGCTAAACTATATGTATTTTCTTGTATTTAATTAAATATAGAATAATAACCATCTAGATTCTTTCTGGAACTTAATTTAAATTTTTTCATTTAATATTCCTATTTAAGTTGATATTTAGTTATCTACAACTAACCAACTTAAATCTGAATATCTTTTGAATTCAAAATTTCAAAAATTAAGTTGAGGAATTTTAGGCATTGGTTATTAAGATTCTTTAGATATTTTTTAGGTTAATATCTTTTCGAATATTAACTTAAAAATGGAATATCTTCAAAATTAAGTGGTTACAACTTAATTTTAAATTTAATTAAATCTGATTTGAAAGATATTTAAGTTGATTTTTTAGATTCTTCTAAAACAACTTAAACAAGATATTTTCAAATTTGCTCCATTTTTATTCAAATTTATTTTTTGAATTTAATTAATAATTGAAAATTAATTAAAGTTGATTTTTTATTTAAATCAATTTTGATTTGTAATTTTTCATTATTATATTATGGAACTTGTTCGATATTTATTTGAATTTATTTTTCAATTTAAATAATAATTGAAAATTAATTAAAGTTGATTTTTTATTTAAACCAACTTTAGTTTGTAATTTTTCATTATTATAATATCGAATTTAAATGATTATACAAAATACATATATATTTTTTTTAAATAATGAGCTTTTAATCAAGAGATATTCGATCTCCATTGTGGGTTTTACACCGCGTTTGTTTTAGTGAGTAATCCTCCCTAATGGAGGAACGTTCATTAGCAATTTCGCACCGTTTAACCTCACATGATAAGTAATTTGTAAGTGTTTTGTATGGTATAGATCACCCTAATGGTGGCGACCATACTTGACTTACAAGTTATGAAACAATGGTGGAAGCTCATAAGATAGAATTGCCTTGACTCTCGCCTAAACGAGGCAACGCTGAATTCCAATCTTGATCGAATAAAAGGTTGCTAGAATGGTTATCATTTTAGATGAGCTGACAACTCTATTCAATGGATGATGCTTTGACTCTCGCCTAAACGGGACACTGTATCAGTTTGTTGAAATGCCTTGGAAAATAAACTATGTTAGATTTAGTATTTCTATAACATATGTCATTACTTGTTATTTTCTAAATTGTGTATGAATTTATGAGCCAAAACCTTACTTCTGTTTTATTGATGTGTTGTAGTGTCATTATGAATAACCCTCACCCCGATCCTCTCTTAGTTACTATCTTAGCAAAAGAACTCTATAGTGTGAAAATGCATCCTGGTAGTTGCATTACTTCGCACCTGTTGATGATGAATCTGAAGTTCCAAAAGGCAAATCTACTAGGAATTGATTTATCAAGAGAACAATGGGTCCAACTTATCCTTAATAGTCTTCCTCCGGAGTATAATGAATTTGTTATCTCTTACATGATCAACAATTCTAACTCCTCCGACATGGACAAGCTCGAAGCAGAATTACGAGCCCATGAACGGAACTTGATTGCAATGGGTCCCCCTAGGTTTGCAATCAATAATCGAAGGAAAAGGACTAGGTATGAAGGATCTAGCAAAACTGCTTCTTCAAGTACAATTATCAGACATAATCTTCTATGTTCGAATTGTAATGGAAAGGGTCATCATGAAGAACGATGTCCCAGGCTTCTAAACAATTCAAACGAAGGTAATGCTTTTTTCTTTGAATCATGTGTTATAGAGAACGACAAATCCATCTGGATTGTTGATTCTGGGTCTACTAACCATGTATGTTCTTCACTGCAGTTGCTTGAAACTTGGGAAAATCTGCTTCCAGGAGAGTTACAGCTTAAAGTTGGCAATGGCGAATTAGTATCGGTCAAAGCTAGAGGAAAAGCCCGCATCAAGTTTCAACAAAGATTTTTAATTTTAGAAAATGTTTTATTTATTCCAAACTTTAGTAGAAACTTGATTAGTGTCTCATGTTTGCAAACACAATCTTATATTTTGAATTTTTCGAGTACAAATTGTTCAATTTCTCGTAATGGATTTCAAATATGTGTTGCTATAATGGAACAAGGGCTTTATGTTTTAAGACCGAGTACTCAAATCTCACTAAATAGTGAACTTTTCAGTGTAGCTAGACCTAGAAAGCTAAAAAGAAAAGAGATTGATAATGATGATCAAATTTATCTATGGCATTTACGTTTAGGTCATATAGGCTTTGATAGACTCAATAGGCTCACCAAAGACGGTCCATTGAAAAATGTCGTCTTAGGTGAATTGCCAGTATGCGAGTCCTGCCTAGAAGGAAAAATGACTAAACGTTCTTTCTCTGCAAAGGGAGAGCGTGCCAAAATCCCTCTAGGGTTAGTGCATTCCGATGTCTACGGACCTTTGAATGTCAAAGCCCGAGGTGGTTATGAGTATTTTGTCACTTTCATTGACGATTTCTCTAGATATAGTTTTCTTTACCTAATGCAAAAGAAATCTGAAACGTTTAAAAAGTTTCAGGAGTTTCATGCTTTGGCCCAAAACCAATTAGGTAAATCATTAAAGATCTTGCGAACTGATAGGGGTGGAGAATATATGGATATGCAGTTCAAAGATCATTTAATTGAACTTGGAATTGAATCCCAATACACTGCCCCAGCTACTCCACAACAAAATGGAGTTGCAGAAAGAAGAAATCGCACTCTTTTGGAAATGGTTAGGTCTATGCTGAGTTATTCAACTCTGTCTACGTCCTTCTGGGGATATGCTATACAAATGGCAAATGACATTCTAAATGTTGTTCCATCTAAAGCAGTCCCTAAGACACCCGTCGAACTTTGGAATGGTCGAACACCTAGTTTACGCCATTACAGAATTTGGGGGTGCCCTGCTCATGTCTTAAGAAAGAAAGAAGGCAAACTTGAATACGTACCGAAGTATGCATGTTTGTCGGAAATTCTAAAGAGACTAGGGGTGGACTATTTTATAGTCACAAGGATAATAAAGTGTTTGTTTCTACAAATGCTACTTTCCTTGAAGAGAACTATATTAAAGACTACAAACCGAAAAGTAAAGTTGTTCTAGAGGAATTGCTATCAGATATAAGTCCTTCCAATGTTCCGTCCTCTTCCACTCGTGAAGAAGACGATCCCACTCCCTCAGTTGAACAAACTGAGAAATCTACTACTAAAGTTTCTGTTCAGAAGACAACCGTACCTCTTCGTAGTGGGAGGGTTTCAACAAAACCTGCTCGTTATGGCTTGGATGGTGAAATCAATATGGTCGTAGGTGACGGTATTGATGACGATCCATTAACCTATAAACAGGCAATGGCTAGTCCGCAACGGAAATGATGGTCAGCCGGAATGGATTCAGAAATGGATTCCATGAAAAAGAACAAAGTCTGGGTATATGTAGACGCACCTGACGACTATCATCCGATAGGATGCAAGTGGGTTTACAAGAAGAAAAGAGGAGCTGGAGGCGAAGTCGAAACTTTTAAAGCTAGACTTGTAGCCAAGGGTTATACCCAAAGAGAAGGCGTGGACTATGAGGAAACTTTTAGTCCTATTGCCATGCTCAAATCCATCCGAATTCTTCTCTCCATAGCTGTTGCTTTCGATTATGAAATCTGGCAAATGGATGTCAAGACTGCCTTCCTTAATGGGGTACTTGAAGAAACCATCTATATGGAGCAACCAGAAGGTTATGTTCTTCCTGGGCAGGAAAAGAAAGTTTGCAAGTTAAACAGGTCTATCTATGGACTTAAGCAAGCTTCTCGCTCATGGAACAAGAGGTTTGATGAAATCATCAAGACCTACGGCTTTCTTCAGAATGAAGATGAACCTTGTGTTTACCAACTCAAGGAAGACCAAATAGTAGTATTCCTGGTCCTTTATGTTGATGACATTTTGATCATTGGAAACAATGTCAAGAAAATGACTCACATTAAGGAATGGCTCAACACACAATTAGAAATGAAAGATTTGGGTGAAGCAGCCTATGTTCTTGGTATTCAGATTATCAGAAACCGGAAGAACAGATCCCTTGCTCTCTCTCAAACAGCCTACATAGACAAAGTCTTAGAGAGATTCTTCATGAACAATGCCAATGGGGCAAACATGCCCTCTAGATTTGGTATTCGTCTATCTAAGGAACAGTCACCGACTGATCCTCAAGAGATAGAAGACATGGCAAATATTCCCTATGCCTCTGCAGTTGGAAGTCTAATGTATGCAATGTTATGCACTAGACCTGACATCTGTTATGCTGTTGGAATAGTGAGCAGGTATCAGTCTAATCCAGGACAAGAACATTGGAATGCAGTTAAGTATATTCTGAAATACTTAAAGAGTACAGGGAATCTTGTGTTAGTCTACAAGGGTGGTGCTTTAAATCCCATAGGCTACACTGATTCAGATTTCCAGCAAGTCTTGAAGACAGGAAATCAACATCTGGGATGGTGTTTAATCTTGGGTGTGGAGCAGTGGTTTGGAGAAGTGCTAAACAAACCTCGATATCGGACTCAACTATGGAAGCTGAATACATAGCAAGAAGTCGCTAAAGAACTTGTCCGGCTAAGAAAGTTCTTCACCAGCATAGGAGTTGTTCCTGGAATGGAAAAGCCTCTGGTACTACTCTGTGATAACAATGGAGCAATAGCAAACAGTAAAGAACCTCGAAGCCACAAGAGAAGCAAACACATTGAAAGGAAGTATCATATTATCAGAGAATACGTGGCAAGAGGGGATGTACTAGTTGAGAAAGTTGACACAGAGGACAACCTGGCTGATCCATATACCAAAGTCTTGGCCGTGACAGCCTTTGAAAAGCACCGTCAGAATTTAGGATTAATTGATATGTACTAATTAGTTTTATATTAGTGCAAGTGGGAGTTTGTTAGGTTTTATGCCCTAAATAAAACTCCATTTCAATGTAATCTATTTTATTCAACATCAATAAAGAAACAGAAGTATTTTTCATTCATTTGTGTATGTTTTGGCTCACTTTATCAATTGCTTGTCTAATTGATTTATAAATTCATCTTAAACCCTTTTCACATACTTGATCATGTTTATTGTGCTGTCATCACATTGGAAAGTAAACATGACTATGTGAATAAAGTTTCCTAGATTTATCAGACACAGGATTTTACTGATATGATAATCTAAAACAAGAGTTTACTTGTATTTGGACAAATACTATGTTCTTTCCAGAACATTGGTTAAAGTAAATCTCAGGTTGGATGCATGGAGTATGCATCGGAAGGGACCGATATTGAACTTTGACTTAGATTTAATTAAACTTACCGTAAAATCTATTCAAGTCAATATCGCCAAGTTGATCCTAGATCAAATGATCTTAATCCTGTTATGATTAGGCTCAATCTTGAAAGGCTATTCGTGTTCCTTTGAATTGTTAGTTAAGCCTACTTTTAGGTCAGGGTGATACATACTTTTTGGGAACACGGTAGTGCAATTGAGTGGGAGCGCTAGCATAAACATGGAATCTATAGCTTCTACCTGGCGAATAGTAAGCAAAGGATGATTTCCTTCGAGCTTGACCAAACAAAAATAAATGGTGGAGATCTCATTTCACATAAGCTGAAATATCATTTATATGGGGTCAAGTGTTTTAAGGATAAAATACATAGTAGGGTGTCACGGTAGTTTAATCCCTTTACTGTGTAGATCATTCATATAGAGGATCATTGATCACATTAGGATTATAACAATGGATAACTAATGATGTGTCTATATGGTGGAATATATAGAGCATTCTATATACTGAGAGTGCAATTCTAAGTTCTATGCGTGGATTCAACGAAGAATTAATAAGTTAGTGAATTTTAGTGCTAAATTCTTGATCTACTTATTGGAAGCTCGGTTATATAGACCCATGGTCCCCCCACTAGTTGAGATAATATTGTTTGTAAGACTCATGTAATTGGTTTTGATTAATCAATTATAATTCACGAATTAGACTATGTCTATTTGTGAAATTTTCACTAAGTAAGGGCGAAATTGTAAAGAAAGAGTTAATAGGGGCATATTTGTTAATTATGATACTTTGTATGGTTCAATTAATAAATATGATAAATGACAATATTATTTAATAATTATTTATAGTTATTAAATAGTTAGAATTGGCATTTAAATGATTGAATTAGGAAATTGGCATTTTTGAGAAAATCAGATACAAAGGTGTTAAAATTGCAAAATTGCAAAAATGAAGGCCCAGTCCACCTAGCCATGGCCGGCCACCTTTATAGGTATTTTAAGTTGATTTTTTCATTATTTTAATGCCATATAATTCAAATCTAACCCTAGTGGAATGCTATAAATAGATAGTGAAGGCTTCAGGAAAATTACACTTTCTGAATCAGAAAAACCTAAGCCTCCACTCTCTCTTCTCTAGCCGCCACTCTCTCTCTTGCTTCTTCCTTTGAATTTCGAAATTACTTTAGTGATTAGAGTAGTGCCCACACACATCAAGCAATACCTTAATCATAGTGAGGAAGATCGTGAAGAAAGATCATCAGCAAAGGAGATTCAGCATCAAGGATTCAGAGAAAGAGATCCAGGTTCGGATCTTGATAATACTCTGCTACAGAAAGGATTCAAGGGTTAGAGATCTGAACGGAAGGAGTCATTATATTCCGCTGCACCCAATGTAAGGTTTCTTAAACTTTATATGTGTTTAATTTATCGTTTTAGAAAGTTCTTATTTAGGATGTTAATAAACATACTTGTGAGTAGATCTAAGATCCTGGTAAAATAATATCCAACATAATGGGACTATGCATGGCTACTTTGAGGCTAGCAGGGGATTAAGGCAAGGAGATTCTATGTCGCCTTTGCTCTTTGTGCTTGCCATGGAATACTTATCTCGAATACTGGTAAAAGCAGGGGAAAAGGAGGAATTCAAATACTTTGAGAGATGTAAAGATCTTAAACTTAACCACCTCTGTTTTGCAGATGATGTGATTTTATTTTGCCATGGAGATTTCAGAAGCATATACTGTCTATTGCAAGCTTTGAAATTGTTCTCTTGCTCTTCTGGATTGGAGCCTAGCCCTTCAAAATCAGCGGTCTATTGCTGTGGCATGGAAGATAGGGAAATTCAGCGAGTGGTGGATATTTCAGGCTTTTGCAAGCAAGAAGCTCCATTCAAATATCTTGGCATCCCTATATGTGCTAAGAGGATCTCAAGCAAGGAGTGTGAAATACTGGTGGAAAAGATGACATCTAGAATCAGAGTTCGGAGCTCAAGGAACCTCTCATATGCTGGTAGAGTTGTTTTAATCAATTCAGTTCTACTAGCTATTCACTCATATTGGAGCCAAATTATGATTTTGCCTAAGAAAATAATAAAGCAAATAGAAGCCATATGTAGGGCCTTTTTATGGAAGGGCCAAAGTGTTGGAAATATTTTACCAGGATCTAGATTTACTTCGAAGTATGTTTCATTAACATCCTAATATGAATTCTAAAACAATGAAATAAACACATATAAAGTTTAGTAAACCTTACATTGGGTGTAGCGGAATATAATGACTCCTTCCATTCAGATCTGTAGCCCTTGATTCCTTTCTGTAGCAAAGCATTATCAAGATCTGAATCTGGATCTCTTTCTCTCCTTCTTTGATGCTAATTCTCCACAGTCTTACACACTATGATTGAGATACCACTTGATGTGTGTGGGCACTACTCTATCACTCAAGGATTTCAAAATTGAATAGAGGAAAAGAAAGAGAGGGGCGGCTATGGCTTTTTCTGAAAGAAACAATGTGAAAGTCATGAGTTTCCTGAAGCCAATACTTTCTATTTATAGAATACCATCTAGGTTTAGGTTAGAATTGTATGGCATTAAAATAATGGAAAAATAAAATGGTAAAGGCTTGTATAGTGGCCGGCCCATATAAGGAAATTGGGCCTCACTTTGCAACTTTCCCATTTTGTTATTTTTTCATTCCCATTTTCTCAAAAATGCCAATTTTCCAATTTAACCATTTAAATGTCAATTCTAATTATTTAATAACTTAAAAAATAATTATTAAATAATATTGTCATTTAATATATTTATTAATTAGACATATAAAGTCTCTTAATTAATAAATAAACCTAGAATCTCTTTTCTTTACAATTTCGCCCTTGCTTAGTGAAAATTCATAAAGTAGACATAGTCTAACTTTTAGAATTATAATTGATTAATTAAAATCAATTAACTGAGTCTTACAAGCAGTATGTTCTCAACTAGTATGGGGACCATGGGTCTATATAACCGAGCTTCCAATAAGTCGAACCGAATTTACCAAGTAAATTCTCTAACTTATTAATTCCTTATTGAATCCACACTTAGAACTTGGAATTGCACTCTCAGTCATATAGAACGCTCGATATGTTCCATGATATAGATACGTCATTAGTTATCCATTGTTATAATCCTAATTTGATTAATGACCCTCTAATAGATGATCTACATTGAATAGGCACTAAGTTACCGTTACACCTTCAATGTATTTTATCCTTAAAACACTTAGCTCCGTATAAATGATATTTCAGCGTAGTGAAATGAGATCTCCACCATTTATCTCTGTTTAGCCAAGCTCGAAGGATATCATCATTTTACTTTTAAATTCTTATAGAACTTATAGACTCCATATTTATGTTAGCGCTCCCACTCAATTATACTATCATGTTCCCAAAATGTACGTATCACCCTGACCCAAAAGTAGGCTTAACTAACAAATCAAAGAACATGTATAGTACTCTTGAGATCGAACCTAAACATATCAGGATTAAGATCATTTGATCTAGGATCAACGGGTGATATTGAATTGAATAGATATTACGGTAAATTTTAATATATCTAATCAAAGTTCAATATCGGTCCCTTCCGATGTATACTCCATACATCCGATACTAGTAAACTTTACCAGTGTCCTGGAAAGGACATAACACTTATCCAAGGTGTAAGAATACCTGTCGCTGATTATCATGTCAGTCTAAATCCAGTGAACTGACAAATCAGGGAATAAACTTTCGAACATATAATTAAGATTATATTCCACTGTGTTGACAACACTATAATCAATAACAAATTCATATGTTTTGGACTTAAATAGAATTCAGAGATTATATATATAATCATGAAATAAATCATGTGAACCATGCAACATAAAATGTTATTTCTGATCTTTATTAATAAGTAAATCTGATTATATTGAAATGGGTTTTATTTAGGGCACAAAACCCAACACAAAGTACATCACAAGGGGCTGGTTTGGTAGCTTGGGATTCAGTTTGCCAATCCAAAACAGTAGGAGGGATTGGGTTTAGAAAGGTGGAAGAATGGAATTTGGCAGCAATGACAAAATACATCTGGGCGATAGCAAACAAAGAAGACAACATGTGGATTAAATGGGTGCACAATGTGTACTTAAAAGAAGAGAATTGGTGGAGTTATCAAGCTCCACTTCAGGCCAGTTGGTACTGGAAAAAGATAGTGGCAGCCAAGGAAAAGTTGAAGATCTCGGATGACTTTCAGCAGCTAATGATAGGGAAAAGCTTCCAAATCTCGAAGGCCTACAATTTGATCAAAACTGAAGGAGAAAGAAAGCAGTGGGCAGCGATTGTATGGAATAGATTGAACATCCCCCGGCATAGTTTTTTCTTGTGGTTAGCTGTCCAAAATAAGCTAAAAACAAGGGAAAGACTGTGTAAGATTAATGTCATACTAGATGATGATTGTTTGCTATGCAGGAATGACAAAGAGAAGTTGGACCATCTTTTTTTCTGCTGCAATATTGTAGCAGGTTGTTGGCAGCAGCTCAAAGAATGGCTGCAATGGCAGATTTGCTCAAGTTCACTTCAACAGATAGTGAGATGGCTGCAACGACACAAAGCAAACAAGTTCAAGACGAGAGTGTATGTTGCTGCTGTGGCAGCTTTAGCATACAATATTTGGCAAGCCCGAAATGGAGTATTTTGGGAAGGAAAGAGTGTGCAAACTGCTCAAATAGTAAGTAAAACAAAAATAGACATCTTGTATAGAATTAAAAGTGTTTGGCCTAAGAAAGTTAGTGCCAAAAATAGGTCATGGTTTGAAAATTTGGAAAGAAACACACATATGCATATTTGTTGATGCATAGATTATTTTCAGGTCTCGAATGAGATGCTAAATGGATGTTTGGAGTAATGATAATCTTGCTTTTTTTAAAAAAAAAATGTCGCACATACATCGCATAGAAATCGTGAAAAGTAGACAGCATAGCATATTAGGCATGTTACCAGTGAAATCGCCAAAAGTCGCTAGAAATCGCAAATAAAAAAAAATTAAAATAGTGCAGAAAATCGCACAATGTCGCATACATATCGCATACAAAATGCGCAAAAACAGCAGTTATAAATATGAGATAAAATCGCACAAGAATCGCATAAATGTCGCACAAAGTCGCAGACACATTAAAAATATCCATGCATATTGTTAAATATTCAAGCTATAGTCCTGTTAAACAACAACCAGCAATACAACACATATTCATTTAAATATTAGAGAAACGGTTCAAACTCGAGCTTTGCATGTAGCTCTATTGTGCCCTGCACCGTGACATAGCGAACAATGACGAGGTTCCACTACCACCTGACCACTAGACGGTCAACGCTTCATCGGTCTTCTACCTGCATTGCTCTTCCTAGGCCGACCTACTAGTTTTTTCTCCACTGGTACCCCGATTCTTATGTTCTTGATGTATTCCGGTAGTACCCACTCATCCTCCTCGCCAACAATATTAATTGTGGCATCGTAGATCTTCTTCCACGTTTCTTTTGTGTAATATGGAGAGCAAAGTGCGTACACGCTCACATTCTAACTAACTACTGCGACACACGCATGGGGACAAGGGATTTTGAGCGTTTGGAAAAGTCCGCAAGTGCATGTTCTCTCCACTAAGTTCACATCACCACCTCTCTCACCTTGAGGACTCGTACCAATGTTAAACAATTGGGCACCATTACGAAGGACAATCCTGAACATACTATCTTTGTGTTGATCCTTTAAATCATTTTCAAAAGTAGTAGCCAAAGGAGTAGCGCACTTACTAGCCTTTTCGAGACGAGAAGCAAACCAATTTTGAAGTGTGAACCTGATGAAGTCAACCAAAATAGTTACTGATATTTTCTGAATTCTTCTGTCACCTTGTTGAAGCTTTCGGCAGCATTGCTTGTCATTATGTTGTACTGATCGCCTGGACAATAAGGACGAGCCCACTTTTCAAACCTTATTTGCTCGACGTATGTAGCAATGGCAGGGTCCATCTATTTCAGCACCTCAAAATGTCTATCACATTCCGTCTTGTTCCATGCGTAAGCTACAAGCCATATTTGCTAGTTGCATACATCAGTCTTAAACTTGTGAACGACATTCATAGTAATATGCTTGAAGCATGCACAGTGGCATGCTTCTGGGAAAACAACCTCAACAGCATGTTCAATGCTTTGATGCCTATCCGATATGAACATAAGATTTTCAACCTCACCAATGGCTTCCTTTAACTTCCGCAAGAAATACTTCCAAGAGTCATGATTCTCACTTTCAACAATTGCAAAGGCTATTGGAAACAATTGGTTGTTTGCATCGTACGCAACAGCAACTAACAGTGTTCCTCCATACTTCATCTTCAAGAATGTTCCGTCAATACTAATCACAGGACGACAAAACTTAAATCCCTTCCTACAAGCATCGAGTGACCAGAAACAATACTTAAACCGGTTATCCTCGCTGACAATGTCAGTAATAGTACCTGGATTCTTCTGTTCCAGCATGTACAAGTAACCATATAACTTCATATAAGATTCTGCTGGAGTGCCCCTCTTGTACATAATTGCCTTCTCTCTGCATCTCCAAGCTTTCTCATAACTCATCTTGATGCCATATTCATCAAACATATCCCTCTGTATGTCTTTTGCCTTGTAGTTAGATCCATCTGATGTGTACTTATTCTTAATAATGTGACCAATAACCCACGGTGCTGCTTGCCGGTGATCAGAATGTCTAGAATCCAAGTTACATGTGTGTTCGTTGTGAAACACAGTAACCTCAAACATGTCACAAAGTACCTTCTTCTTCCCCCTTAATCTCCATTTACAATTTTCATCCTTACAAGTAACGTAAAACACATCAGTGCCAGACTTACTTACCATCCACTCAAAATAATTTTTCAGTGCATACCTTCCCACTACATTCTTCAATTCTTCCTTGTTTTTGTACAACTTGACAAGAAATATCACCCCTGAAGGCGTACCACTAAGAGATGTTGTACACACATTATTTTCCTCTATGTCTTCCCTTGTCCACACAAGATGTTTGAATTTAGTAGAAACTTCAAATTCAGATACTAGTTCCTGGTGTTTAGCGATTCTCACTACCGGGGGGTTTCTTTGTCGCTCTACTTGGTTGCTTGGAGTTAGTTCCATCCTCAGGGGATGTACATCTATAGCCACATCATCATCCACACCGAAATCAACCACAGGATCATTGTTGTAAAAGGGAGCATCGAACTCATCTGAATGATCAAATTCGATACCCACTCTCTCATCATCTATATTAGTGCCAAGTTGCTCATTCAAACCAACCCCCATATCAGTTTCTGGGACAAAGGTCCCAACAACACTTCTAGGGGTTACATTTCGGGGAGTACGCTCCAAATTCACATTCTTCTTCACCTTAGCCACAAATAGTGGCAACAAGTTGTCCACACTTATTTTTGCCTTCATGCTCAAGAACACTCGTAGTTGACTATCTTTCACTAAAACCTCAGGTGGAGACTTAGTGCCTTTCATGTACATGTAAAGAACTTCTAACTTCAATTCATACACCAAGGGGTCCACCTCCAACTCCTCATGCAAAACTTCACGCACCTTTTTTAGTGTAAAGTCAATGTCCAACATCAATGTCTTACTTTTTGAGGAATCAAATACCCAGTTGAAACCCTTTACAGTCGAAACGCCATCATACAGTACAGGCACAAATACAGTTGAATCTGTCCCAAAGAAATACAAACAAATAAACAGAAAAAATTAGCATACTATATCACACACTAAATCGCACAAGCTACTACGAATGTCGCACAATATCGCCTTATACAACAATAATATAAACAAGTATCATGTCGCACAATAATCGCACAAGAAAGGAAAAATATCGCATAAGGTCGCACAATAAAACATACATAACAAAATGGCATAACGATGCACAAATGTCGCACACAAATCGCCAAACATCACTATCGCACAACAATCGTACAATGTCGCCAAAAATTTAGCATGTCATCCCTAACCTCAGATTTCTCATGACATCACACAAAACATCGTACAATGTCGCATAAAATCGCAAAGGGAAATTTGATTTTTTATCCTTACATTTGTTTAAAAAAAAAATTCTAAACAAATAATAACTAATATTTGTTGGATATGACAATTTTCAAGATATTCCTAAAATACCCCCATTTACATCACCCCCATTTACACCATCGGACCACCCATTGGACCACCCATCGAGCCATCCATCGGACCATCCATCGGACCCATCGGACCAGATCTGCTACCAATTTTTTTTTTTATGTTTTTGTACATACAAAAGTAGCATCAGGTGACCATCGGACCACCATCGGGCCGCCATCGGACTACCAATTTTTATTTTTATTTTTTTTATGTTTTTGCACTACAAAAAAGTATGGGAAATTTGAGAGGGGTATTTTTGGGTTTTAGATAAAGTGGTCATATATTTTCAATGGTGATATGTATTAGTTTAGAAATAAAATATTAGGTATATGTAAGTATAGAAAATCAAATTTCCCATCGTAAAAAACAAAAAAACCCAGAAAAACACAGACTGTTAGGAACAAACCCATTTCAAGGACACAAAAGTCACAAATTACAACTAACAACGTTCAGATCCATGCAATACAAAAAAAAAAAATGACACTATTTACTAAGAAAAACACTTACCATTGCTTTGTTGAGTGAGGTGGACGTTGAGGGTGAAAATGGTGGAGGTGGCAGTCGGCCGGGACAGGGAGAGTTTAGGGTGGCAGTCGGCGGCAGTGATAGAGAGAGAGAGAGAGAGAGAGAGAGAGAGAGAGAGAGAGAGAGAGAGAGAGAGAGAGAGAGAGAGAGAGAGAGAGAGCAAATCGAGAGGGAAAGAGGGAGAAAGAGGAGGCTGGCAAAAACTTTTGGGTTTGAGGAGAGGGGTATTTTGGGGTTACCACTAAAAGATTAGGATAGTTACACAATTTTTAGGAGGGTGGTATAATTAAACACCATTAGTCATTTTTAAGCATAAAATGTCAAATTTCCCTAATAAATTAATTAATTTAAAATTAAATAAATCCTACATCCAACTATCCAATTCAACTTGTTGCAGGAGTTAGGGGTGTTCATCAAACCGTTCAAACCGCTCAAACCGCCCGCACCACACCGCACCGCAAAAAAAATGCGGTTTGAAATTCTTTGCGGTGCGGTCGCAGTTTGAATTTTTCCTAAACCGCGCGAAGCGGTGCGGTTTGCGGTTTTGAATTGTTAATATGCGGTTCAAACCGCATCGCACCACACATTATAAAAATACCAATTTTTATATTTATGTAGGTCCAATATGTGAATGTCCAACCCAAAGTCCAATAATTATTGTATTGCTGAAACTTAATTTTTTTTTTTGCATTTTTATTTTCAAGACTTATGGTTTTTTTGACAAGTGTTGCTCAAATTTTGTTGTATTTGTGATAGTTCAATCATTTGGTGATAGTCCAAACCGCAAAACCGCACCGCACCGCACCATTTTTTACGGTTTTTTCGTTTCGCGGTGCAGGTGCAGTTTGGGAAATTAGAAAAACTGCATGTGCGGGTTGGTTTGAAAAAATGATCGAAAACCGCACCACCCGCACTGCGAACACCCCTAGCAGGAGTATGTGCTTTAGCTTGTTTGTAAGTTTTCTAAAACCTATTATTGCTTGATCTAAATTGCTATGGTTAACTTGCTGACAGATCCAATGATCTGATTTTAACCCATGGTTCAATTGTCAATAGGTCAAGTAAATAATTTGTAATAGGTAAATTTTACATTCTTCTTTCATCTGTGTATGACCTAGTAACATGATAGGATCCATCCAAATCTGTGTGCCTGTGTGAGCCTATATGTTTACTTTATGTTTAGATGCATATAGGTTGTTCATTTAATTTTTAATTAAGATGAACTAGGTTGCTAAATAAAATGTCACACCATGATAGATTTTATTTAGGCCCATTTAGTTCTTTGGGCCTATTCAATAAATAACAGTTGATTCATTTTAAGGTTAAATTCCTCTCTTGTATGAGAGTTAGGGGGCCAATAGCAGTGGGTACGACATACTGAACCCAGCCCTCCCTCACATGAACAACTCCAACTGTGAAGGCCCATTTGCCTGATTTGGATAACTGTACTGAGTTAATTAAATTAGTTTAACCTAATAAAATTGATTAGCAACATAATAGATTTCAAAGTAAATGGAATTATTTTTTCATTCGTATATTTTGAAATTAATTTAAGAAAAACACACTTAGTTTAATGAAATTATTTCTAGATAAACTATATGTATTTTTCTTGTATTTAATTAAATAAAGAATTATAACTAACTAGATTCTTTCTGAAGCTTATTTTAATTATTTAATTAAATATTCCTATTTAAGTTGTAAATTAGTTATTTCTAACTAATTTTATTTATCAACTTAAATTTGAATATCTTTTGAATTTAAAATTAAGTTAAGGAATTCTAGGAATTGGTTATTGAAGATTCTTAAGATATTTTTTAAGTTGATATTTTTTTTAAAAAAAAATTGGATCAACTTAAAATGGAATATTTTAAAATTAGGTAGTTACAACTTAATTTTGATATTTAATTAAATCTTATTTGAAAAATATTTAAGTTGGATATTTTAGATTTTTTTTCAATAACAATTTAAATTAAATTTTTTTAGATTTTTTTTGGGAGAAATACTTAGTTAATTGAAATATATCTAGATAGTTATTTCTAGTACTATTTTTTTTTCTAATGTTGAATAGGAAAATATTTTAGATTGAAAATTAATTGTTTAATAATTAATTTTGGATCAATTTAAATAAAGTATATTTTCCTAATATTAAATTAGAATTAATAATTAAGTTTCATCTATACTTATTATTTATTTCTTGAATTTAATACATTTAAATAAATTGAAAATTAAATATCTAAGTTTATTTTCATCATGATACTTAAGTATTATTATTTTCATGATATTTAATTAAATAGAAAATTATTTTAAGTTGGAAATTTTTTTAAATTTTATAAAAACTTAAATTTGAATAATTTTCACAATATATATTTTATTTTATTTTATTAACCATTATTTTCGAAACTGCATTTAATTATGCAAGATATTTTTTTTTGAATTTTTTTTTTTTTTGAAAAATAGATTAAAGTTGAAAATTAATTATTTATTTTAATTAATTTTGGACCAACTTAAATCAATGATTTTTTCATTTAATGATTAATTTAAAATAAATGAACTAAAATATATTATAATTAGAAAATGAATTAATTAGTCAATGAAAGTCTAGATAGATATTATCTGTTTTTTGCTTAAAGTATTTTTCTAGTGGTGTTTAATTAAATAGAAAATTAATGTTTAAGTTGATTTTTATCATGATACTTAAATATTTGAATTTTTTTATATATTTAATTAAATAGAAAAATTATATTTTAGTTGAAAATTATTTTTTATTAATTAATTCTGGACCAGCATAAAATTATAATAATTTTTCAGGATTTATTTTTATTTTATTTTAGAGCAATTTGAAAAATTGTATTATTATATACTTTAATTTTTCGAAATGCAATATATATTTATAGAAAATTAAATTGTACTTGCAAATTAATTTAAATTAATACAACTTAAATTGAATAATTTTTTATATATTTATTGAAAAATTATTACTAAGATGAAAATAATTCATTTTATTTTCATATCCATCTAAGTATAATTTTATAAATATTAAATAAAATTTTTATTTAGAATTTTATTCTAAATTGGAAATTTTAAATAAATATATATTTAAAATAAATTGATTAAAATAAATATTAGAAGAAAATACATTTTAAATAATGAGCTTTATTATTATTATTATTATTATTATTATTATTATTATTATTATTATTATTATTATTATTATTATTATTATTATTATTAGGATATTCGATCTCCATTGTTGGTTTTATATAGTTATTATTCTAGTGAGTACTCCTCCCTAATGGAGGAACGTTCATTAGCAATTTAACGCTGTAGAATCTCGAAAGATAAGTACTTTTTGTAAGTGTTTATTTTAGTATGGATCACCCTAATGGTAACGACTTTAATAGGGCTTACAAAAGTATAAAACAATGGTGGAAGCTCATAAGATAGAATAGCCTTGACTCTCGCCTAAACGGGACAACGCTGGATTCTCATCTTGATCGAATAAAAGGTTGCTAGAATGTTTATCATTTTAGATGAGCTGACAACACTATTCAATGGATGGTAGCTTTGACTCTCGCGTAAACGGGACACTAATATCAGTTTGTTGAAAACCTTGGAAATTATTTAGGATTGTATGTTTTAGTATTTTCGCTTGTCATTCCTACTTGCTATGTGCTAATAATTTCTGAATGAGATTTTGTGTTAAACCTTGATTTCTATTTATTGTTATTTGTAGTATCAAATATGACAATGACCAATCCCATGTTGTCACTGTTGACTGATAATAAGCTGAGTGGATCTAACTTCCCTAAATGGAGAGAGAACATTAACATTGCTCTCATTGGTGAAAATGCCCTGTTTATTCTTAGACAAAAATTACAGTACCTTGTCGTAGTGGGAGGGTTTCAAAGAACTCACCCTGTTATGATTTGGAAGACACTTATGATGAAAATCCATTGTTAGTTTAAACAAGTAATGGATTGTCAGAATAAGAAACTAGGAAGAAAAGCCAAGAGAACTATGGTTAAAATCATTCATATGGAACAACCAAAAGTTCTCTATTACAAGGACAAGAAAGGAAATTTTTGAAAATAAGTCTATTCAATGGACTTAACAAAACTTCCTGTTCTTAGTATTATAGGTTTGAGATTATCTAAACCTATGGCTTGTGGTATGCCTGGTAATTTACTTACTCTAGTGCAAGTAACTTACTTTAGTAAGATGCTGGAGCATTTTTTTTTCTAATAGCAATCTATAGAAGCTTCTCGACTTCTAGACATAGATTTTATTTATCTAAGGAAGGTTTCAACTATTCTAGAAAAGATAGAAACCAATGAAAGAATTGCTTAGGATCATCAGTAAGAGGTCTCAGATATGCTTTTGTATGCCTTAGACCAGACACCTGCTGATGAGTGTAAGTAATGAGTAAGTCCAGCTGCTTCAACTCGGATGCTATCTTAGCGAGTTGAATCGGATGGTTGGACAAAAGGGTGAAGTTAGTCCAAGATGAAGATGAAGCTTGAATTTTTTTTAATTTTTTAATTAATTTTTTTTAGTTTCAAAACAATTTGGATTTCAATTATTAGTTTGGGATTTTATTCTCTATTTTTCATATTGTTGCAGACAATTCCTTTAATTTTGGAGAATTTTATAATAAAGTTTTCTATTTTGGAAATAAATTGCATTTATGAATTGAGTTTCATTTACTTTATCTTGTGTAATTATATTTATATGTTTTAATGATGGTATGTGTATGTGTTTTTATTATTGATACAAATTCTATAGTATCTTAAACTCTTCAAAGAGTTAATACTACATAAACACTTAGAATTTCTTTTCTATGTTTATGAATAATTGTTAATTCTAAAACAATTATTAAGAATTTGTTTAATAGAAAGATCATTTGATCTGATAGGGGTGGAAAAAGTTAAAAATAATATGCAGTTCAACAATCTTTTATATCTATTGAACTCTAGATTATATTCATAACTCCACATAATCTCTATAACACTTAGAGATGGACCATGATCTCTATATCCCTTAGGGGTGGATCATAATCTCTATATACTTAGGGGTGGACCATACTATTAAAATATGTAGTTCATTTTGAACTCTGGACTATATTCAATACACCACAGTACTCTTTGTCACACATATTTTAAACATGGATGTAATATAATGAATTAGCGATTATCTAAATATATTCTTGATCTTGATTTATGTTCCAGTTTATATTTACTGTTGTAATAGAAATTGATACCAATAAAGTTCTTTGACAATGTATCACACTACCTTAATTGAGTGGGATAATTTTAAAATTCTTTACCCATCTTCTTTTAGTTGACACTTGTGATAGGAACTTAAGAACACTACTGAGAAAGTAAATCTAACCATTCATATGGATAGAAATAACTTATCAGAATTATGAGAATAAGATAGTAGAATTCTTGCATAGTCTATTCGAATGACTTGGGCAAAAATTCCTAATCCTCATAAAATTTTATGGTATCTCAATTTGATTACTTAATCTCTAGCAAGTATTTTACACTTCATTTAAAATACTAGATTGCTATGTTGATGACTTAGTCTAGAAGGAACTTACAGTTTCAGACTAAGATAATATGTCACAACTAGATATCCCTCAAAACAATAGTAAGAGGTTAAATGTACTTTTATGTATAATTTAACCAGACACCTACTGTTGAGTGGGAGCCATCTGAGATGTAATCAAAGAAGGAACATTAAGGGACAGTCAAGAAAGATTTATGAAAGTGACCTATGTGTTAGATAATAAGGATGTATATATTATTAGTCCTTATATCTACACCAACTCATAAAGAATTAGAGATGGTAGTTACTCTGGGGGTGGAGGAGTTATTCTTGAAGAGTGTAAAAACCCATCTATAATAATTCAAGCTCCATTAGTGAAGATATATAACTTTGTAAATTCGAAATTACCAAAAAGTTATTCAACTGAAGAAAATTCTATACTGTATTATCTCTATTTCATTCTTTAAAAGAGTGAGAGATATGTCTTCTGATCATTCAGATGTACTTAACAAGCAGTAAGGATTTCAGTATCCCTTGATGAGTAATGCATATAGTAAAGGATGTTGCATAATGTTTTATGAACATGGTTCCAGAGATTTGGGTTGAGTCAAATATACTACACTTGATCTGAAGATCAAGACAACAGATTGATTGGAATGCACAACTTGTTTTATGTTAGTGCAAGTGGGAGTTTGTTGGGATTTTATACCCTAAATAAAACCCATTACAATCTAATCTGATTTGTTATCAATAAGAGATTAGAAGTGATTTATGTTAACATGTAGTTTTCATGTTTATGGTTTAATATATGTACAAAATCTGTTAAGTCCAGAACATATAGTCATTCACAATTACAGTGATGTCAACACAGTGGAATGTGATTGTGATTATATGCTTCGAAAGACAAAATCCCTATTTCATCAGTACATTAGATTTACACTGATGTGATAATCAGCGATGAAGTGTACTTACACTTTGCATAAGTGTTATGTTCTTTCTAGAACATTGGCAAAGTATACTAGCTTCGAATGTATGGAGTATACATTGGACTGGACCGATATTGATCTTAGTTAAGATATTATAATACTTACCGTTGTATCTTTCCAGGACAATATCACTAGTTGATCTTAGATTAAAAGATCTTAATCCTGATATGCTTAGGCTCAATCTCAGGAGTGCTATTCATGTTCTTTGATTTGTTAGTTAAGCCTACTTTTGGGTCAGGGTGATACATACATTTTGGGAACATAATATATGATTGAGTGGGAGCACTAAACATAAATATAGAATCTATAGCTTCTATAGGTATTTAGAAGTTAAGTGATGATTTCCTTTGAGCTTGGCTAAATAGATGTAAATGGAAGAGATCTTGTTTCAGTGATTATATTTTAGTTCACTAAAACATCATTTACAGGTAGCTTAGTGTTTTAAGGATCAAAATACATTGAGGGGTGAAACGGTAAATTTATTGTTGGAAATTATTTTACCATGATCTAGATTTACTAACAAGTATGTTGGATTAACAACCTAATATGAATTCTAAAACAATGAAAATAAACACATATAAAGTTAGAAAACCTTACAAAGGTGCAACTGAATAATATGACTCCTTCCGTTCGTATCTCTAGCCCTTGATTCCTTTCTCGTAGCAGAAAGCATCACCAAGATCTCGAACCTCGGATCTTCTTTTCTCCTTCTTTGATGCAGAAATTCCATAGTCTTCCATACTATGATTGAGATACCACTTGATGTGTGTGGGCACTACTCATCTCACAAGGATTTCGAAATTTCTCTCTATTTTTCTCTCTCAATTTCGTGGCTTATGGCTTACAAAAGATTGTGCAAGAGAAGAGAACAAGGGCTGCTATATATAGGGAGAAGGGAGAGCACAACTTTCCAAATAAAACAGTTTCCTTAATTACTGTGTAATCAATCAACTGCCTTATTTAGTGTGACCCACCACTTTCCTATTTTTGCTAGGCTTTGATTAGCAATTACATGGCAATTAAAAAATAAAAATAATAATTGGGAAACACAAAGGGAGTGCTTGGCCATAGAGGGAAATGGGCCTCACTTGGATTTTGCAGTTTTCTCAATTTTATTTCTATTTCTCCAAAAATACCATTTTTTCAATTCTAATCATTTAAATGCCAAAACTAATTATTTAATAACTAAAATAGATTATTAAATAATATTGTCATTTAAAATAATTATTAATTAGACATGCAAAGTCTCTCAATTAATAATTAAACCTAGAAACCCTTTTATTTACGATTTCATCCTTAAACTGTGAGAATTCATAAAGTAGACATAGTCTAACTTTTAGAATTATAATTGATTAATTAAAATCAATTAACTGAGTCTTACAAGCAGTATGGCCTCAACTAGTATGGGGACCATGGGTCTATATAACCGAGCTTCCAATAAGTCGAACCGAATTTACCAAGTAAATTCCCTAACTTATTAATTCCTCATTGAATACACACTTAGAACTTGGAATTGCACTCTCATATGTAAACGCTCTATATGTTCCACGATATAGACACGTCATTAGTTATCCATTGTTATAACCCTAATGTGATCAATGATCCTCTATATAGATGATTTACACTGTAAAGGGATTAAATTACCGTAACACCCTACAATGTATTTTATCCTTAAAACACTTAACCCTGTATAAATGATATTTCACCTAAGTGAAATGAGATCTCCACCATTTATCTTCGTTTGGTTAAGCTCGAAGGAAATCATCCTTTACTTATATTTGCCAAATAGAAGCTATAGATTCCATATTTATGTTAGCGCTCCCACTCAATTGCACTACCGTGTTCCCAAAATGTACGTATTGCCCAGACTAAAAATTAGGCTTAACTAACAAATCAAAGAACACGAATAATACTCTTGAAATTGAGCCTAACCATATCAGGATTTCGATCATGTGATCTAGGATCAACTTATGATATTGAATTGAATAGATATTTACGGTAAGTTTCAAAATCTAATTCAAAGTTCAATATCAGTCCATTCCAATGCATACTCCATGCATCCGATACTGGTAAACTTTGCCAATGTCCTGGAAAGGACATAACACTTTTCCAAGGTGTAAGAATACCTATCGCTGATTATACCATGTCAGTCTAAATCCAAAGGTTCTCGACAAATCGTGAATCAACTTTTGAACGTATAATAAAGATTATATTCCACTGTGCTGACAACACTATAATCTTTAACCAACTCATATGTTCTGGACTTAAAAAGAATTCATACATTATATACACATATAATCATGAAATAAATCATGTGAACCATGCAACATAAAATGTTATTTCTGATCTTTATTAATAAGTAAATCTGATTATATGAAATGAGTTTTATTTAGGGCATAAAACCCAACATTTATCCCTACTCGGTGTAAATCATCTATATAGAGGATCTTTGATCATTGAGATTATAACGATGGTTAAATGTGATAGCGTATCTATATGGTGGAACATATAGAGCGTTCTATATGACTAAGAGTGCAATTCCAAGTTCTAAGAGTGGATGCAACAAAGAATTAATAAGTTAGGGAATTTACTTGGTAAATTCTAGTTCAGCTTATTGGAAGCTCAGTAATAAAGGCCCATGGTCCCCATTCTAGTTGAGACCATACTGCTTGTAAGACTCAGATAATTGATTTTAATTAATCAATTATAATTCTAAAATTAGACTATGTCTAGTTTATGAATTTTCACTAAGCAAGGACAAAATTGTGAAGAAAAGAGATTCTAGGTTTTATTTATTAATTAAGAGACTTTATATGTCTAATTAATAATTATATTAAATGACAATATTATTTAATAATTTATTTTAGTTATCAAATAATTAGTTTTGGCATTTAAATGGTTAGAATTAGAAAATTGCCATTTTTGAGAAAATAGAAATGAAAATTATCAAAATTGCAAAATACCAAGTGGAGCCCATTAACACTATGGCCGACCACTTTGAGAGGTTTTTTCCAATTATTATTTTCATTATTTTAATGCCAAGTAATTACTAAGCTAAACCTAGTGGTTACCTATAAATAGATAGTGATGGCTAAACCTAGTGCTAGAATGGTTTCTATTTTAGATGAGCTGACAACTCTATTCAATAAATGATACTTTGACTCTCGCCTACCGGGACACTGTATCAGTTTGTTGAAAACCTTGGAAATTATTTAGGATTGTATGTTTTAGTATTTTCACTAGTCATTCCTACTTGCTATATGTTTAATAATTTCTGAATTGTGTATGAATTTATATTGAACCATGTTAATTTCTGTTATTAAATTGTAGTTTAATTTCGAATCTTCATTGTTGGTCTAACATGTTTGTTTATCTAATGAGATAAATCCCTAATGGATTTTCACCATTAGACATACATAATAGTGTAAGATCTCGAAAGATAAATATTGTATATGCAACATCTAGCTGTTCATCAATTGATGACACCTTAGACTAGTATTTTTACAATATGAAACAAGAAGATTACATAAATAAGATTACTTTGTCTTTCGCTAATCGAAGAATCGTTGGATTCTTATTTATAAACGAAATTATCCTAATTCCTCTTAGCTTATTCATTTCGAATTAGCTTCAAAACATATCATTGGATGAATGGTCTATAAATCATTTCATGTCATTATATTTTCTCTTAAGAAATTAAATGACGCATATGATTATAATCCCAAAATTCTATTCCCAATTGATATAAAACCTCAATCTTAGAAATCTCCTACTTGTATAGGCAAATCTGACTTGAGTTTGTATTAGTAGTGGTGGTCCAAGATAGAATTACTCATTATATTTGGTATAAATTTAAGTCTTTGACTTTAATTTTAGATTCCAAACAGAAATTTTCTTATATTTCTAATTCCAGAATATAATACAGTTACACTTTCTCAAGTGTTTAATATCCATCTTCTATTAATGGATTCAAACTGTATGGAATATGAGTTAGGTATTCTGTGACCAGGATCCACTTGCACTATTCTAAGAATTCTTTTATAAACCTAAGTCATCAAAGGACACTACCACATTTTTTTTTAATCTATGGCATTTGTATCTTGTTCATAGTGGATTTGACAAGATCAATCTCTGCAAAGAGTTAATATGCCTATATCCACTGAAAGTAGTTCATCTCATTCGCAGATGGATGTACATTCAGGGGTGGATATGAGTTTTTCGTTGTATTCTTAAAACAATAACTCTAGATTATACCTTTTAGCAAGAAATTTGAAATGTTTGAAAAATTTCATTAATTTCTAGCAATGGTTAAAACCATTAAGGTAAGTGGTTAAAGATCTTGCGAACTGATAGGGGTGGAGAAATAGTCAGTAGATATGCAGTTCAAAGATCATTAAATTGATTTTTTTGAATTATATCCAAACTTACCTCCCCAGAAATTTCGAGTTGTATATTGATGATTAGTTACTAGTCGTTGCCTAATTCCTTCTATGGTAATACAATTTCAGAATGATGTAATGGTTGTATACTTAATGTAAATCATTACTAGATTCATGGATGACCTAATCAAAATCTTAAGAAAAGCTAGAACTGTTAACCATGGTTTGTTAGCTATTCTAAGTGATTAGGGGTGGACCATCCCATAGTCAATAGATAAGAAAGTATTTGTTCAAACAAATACTACTTTTCTAAGAAAATGACTAAGTCTGAAAACAAGTAGCAAATAAAGGAGATATTTTTTCTTGATTCCAAAAGTGTTCTATCATCTTATATGACATATGATGATCCCACTGCCTCTGTTGTCTTGTCACAACCAAAGAGGTTAATACCATTTAGTTTTCTTCGACATAATTCACGGTACCTTGTCGTAGTGGGAGAGTTTCTAGGAACTCACCTTCTTATAACTTGGGAGACACTAGTGATTAAAATCCATTGTGAGTTTAAACAAGTAATGGATTGTCAAGATAAGAAACTAAGAAGAAAGCCAATAGAACTATGGTTTAATCCATTCACATGGAGTAACCTAAAGTTTTCTATTACAAGGACATAAAAGAAAATTTTCGTTTATAAGTCTATTCAATGGACTTAACAAAACTTCCTGTTCCTAGTATTATAGAATTGAGTTTATCTGAACCTATGGCTTGTGGTATACCTGGTAATTACTTACTCTAATGCAAGCAACTTACTTTAGTAAGATGCTGAAGCATTTTCTTTCTTATGGCAATCTATAGAGGCTTCACAACTTCTTAGGTATAGATTTTATTTGTCTAAGGAAAAGTCTTAACTATTCCAGAAAAGATAAAGCCATGAAAGAATTTCTTATATCAACAGTGAGAGGTCTTAGATATGCTTTTGTATGCCTTAGACCAGACACCTGCTGTTGAGTGGGAGTAATGAGTAGGTATCAGATTAATCCAGGAGAAGAACATTGGAAGACAATCAAGTAAATCTTAAGATTAAGAAGAGGAACTATATGTTAGTCTATAAGGGTGTGTTTAAAACTCTTAGACTACACCATATCAGATTTCGAAATTTGCCTTTGTGCTAGTAAATCTTTCTGATAAGATGGTGGTTACTCTGGGGGTGGAATAGTGATTTTGGAGAAGTGTAAAAACCTATCTGAAGTCTCTAGGTCTACCAGAAAGGGACTGAATGTTAAGGTTGCAGGAAAGGTACTTATTTAGTCTAAGGAAAGTTCTATACATCTTTGGCACCATTCCAAATTGCCTTAAACTACTAGTGTTAATTTCCTGATTAACCAAAAGTAGTTGCCAAAGGTATAGAATCCAGTATCCCAAGAGAGTAAGACATATAGAGAGGAATTTCACATTATCAATGATTTTGTGATTAAAGGAAGAGTAATGGTGGAGAAAAGGTTGTGTTTAATTCAACCTTTCAGATCCTATTACGAGGAGTTTACTACTACTACACTTGATTTGTATATCAAGGTGTTGAGATTATTTGAAACACACTTTTTGTTTTATATTAGTGCAAGTGGGAGTTTGTTGGGTTTTATGCCCTAAATAAAACTCATTTCAATATAATCAGATTTACTTATTAATATAGATCAGAAATAACATTTAATGTTGCATGGTTCACATGATTTATTTCATGATTATATGTACATAATGTATAAATTCATCTGAAACCCTTTTCACATACTTGATCCTGTTTATTGTGCCGTCAACACATTGGAAAGTAAACATGACTATGTGAATAAAGTTTCCTAGATTTATCAGACATGGGGTTTTACTGATATGATAATCTACAACAGAGTTTACTTGCATTTGGAGAAGTGCTATGTTCTTTCCAGAGCATTGGTTAAAGTAAAGCTCAGGTTGGATGCATGGAGTATGCATCGGAAGGGACCGGTATTGAACTTTGACTTAGATTTATTAAACTTACCGTAATATCTATTCAAGTCAATATCGCCTAGTTGATCCTAGATCAAATGTTCTTAATCTTGTTATGATTAGGCTCAATCTTGAAAGGCTATACGTGTTCTTTGATTTGTTAGTTAAGCCTACTTTTAGGTCAGGGTGATACGTACATTTTGGGAACACGGTAGTGCAATTGAGTGGGAGTGCTATCATAAACATGGAATCTATAGCTTCTATCTGGCGAATAGTAAGCAAAGGATGATCTCCTTCGAGCTTGACCAAACGAACATAAATGGTGGAGTACTCATTTCACATAAGCTGAAATATCATTTATACGGGGTCAAGTGTTTTAAGGAATAAATACATTGTAGGGTGTTACGGTAATCTAATCCCTTTACAGTGTAGATCATTCATATAGAGGACCATTGATCAAATTAGGATTATAACAATGGATAACTAATGATGTGTCTATATGGTGGAACATATAGAGCATTCTATATACTGAGAGTGCAATTCTAAGTTCTATGCGTGGATTCAACGAAGAATTAATAAGTTAGTGAATTTTAGTGCTAAAATCTTGATCTACTTATTGGAAGCTCGGTTATATAGACCCATGGTCCCCGCACTAGTTGAGATAATATTGCTTGTAAGACTCATCTAATTGGTTTTGATTAATCAATTATAATTCTCAAATTAGACTATGTCTATTTGTGAATTTTTCACTAAGTAAGGGCGAAATTGTAAAGAAAGAGTTGTAGGGGCATATTTGTTAATTATGATACTTTGTATGGTTCAATTAATAAATATGATAAATGACAATATTATTTAATAATTATTTATAGTTATTAAATAGTTAGAATTGGCATTTAAATAGTTGAATTAGAAAATTGGCGTTTTTGAGAAAATCAGATGCAGAAAAGGTAAAACTGCAAAATTGTAAAAAGTGAGGCCCAAATCCACTAAGCATGGCCAGCCACTTTTGTAGGCAATTTAAACTGATATTTTCATTATTTTAATGCCAAATAATTCAAACCTAACCCTAGTGGAATGCTATAAATAGATAGTGAAGGCTTCAGGAAAATTACACTTAAATTTTCTATTTTTCCTTCAGAGAAAAACTTGAGCCTTCTCTCTCTCCCTATCTTTGGCGAACCCACTCTCTCTCTCTCTTCCTCATTGAGATTTCGAAAACCTTGAGTGTATGAGTAGTGCCCACACACATCAAGTGGTATCTCAATCATAGTCTGGAAGATTGTGAAGAATCCAGACTTTCAGAGAAGGAGGTTTCGGATCAAAGATTCAGATCCTTCGGATATTGATAACTCGCCACGTAAAGGATACAAGGGTTAGAGATCTGAGTGGAAGGAGACATATTATTCCGCTGCTCCCAATGTAAGGTTTTCTAAACTTTATATGTGTTTAATTTATTATCGTTTTAGAAGTTCATATTTAGGATGTTAAACAACATACTTGTTAGTAAATCTAAGATCCTGGTAAAATATTTCCAACAAAAACTGCCCTAGTGATTTAGTAAACTAGGATGGTGGGACAGGGGGACAGTACTCCGACGACAGTTGGTCCACAGTGGATCTTAGAAGGCATTTGGACACCAAATACGAGAAAGCTAAAAGTGAGAAGACGAAGACATGTGGTAATGACCTTAAAAATCACATGAATAACAAAGTTTGTGGAAGAGATATCCCGGATAGTGACACAAAGAGCTTGGAAGAACAAATTGATGCGGTGACAAAATTAGTCCAGAAACAAAGTGGGCCCTTACCAACTCTAAGGATGAGGACCCAGAGCCCCGTGTAAGGAGGATCGCAAAAGCTCCACTCCCGAAGAACTTCAAAATGCCCCAAATTGAGATGTAGGATGGGCGTACTGATCCTAAAACTCATTTAGCAAAGTATAACAAAATGATGCAGGTGGCAAGAGCCAGCGAGCACGCCAACTGTTTGTGCTTCTCCCTAACCCTTACCAAATCTATTGAAGATTGGTGGAAAAGACTGACTCCCAAATCAATCCTCTAGTGGAAAGAGTTACATTCTCCTTGTGACTATGACTTAGAAATGGGCTCCATCACCAACATAAAGAAACATGCAGGAGAAAGCCTAAAGAGTTTCATTTACTGAGGCGGTAATCAAGACTATGTGACCGACAACATGAAAATGGTGGCTCTACAATCTGGACTTGCAGTCGGCTCTCTAGAGAAATGCAAAGAAGAAGGGTTGAAACGTTGTCCGAATTCATGGCTAAGGCACAAGGCTTTATCAGTTTGGAAGATGCTTATCAACAAGAGTTCAAAGTTCCTCCGACACCAGCTCTTGTTGCTTCCTCTCCCGGATTTACCTCACCAGCTTCTATTCTTGAAACACAGTACACCCTTATAGTCTATGGACCATCTGCATTTGTATAAGCACCCACTCAAACCTATCTGGGTATGGAGCGGCATAGACCAGATGCAGTATTGCTCCCAAACAATTAAAAGCAGAAGTTCCATTGCATAACATAAGTCATTCCCAGAATAAAAAGGGAGGAAAAGGTCCTGGACCTCAGTAGATATCTTCACTAGACCCCAAATTTTATATTAGAATATTGAATGAAAATACATAACTATTTGTAGGAACACCGTCGCTTTATCGACACTACCAAATTCAATTTATCAACGAAAAAATAGACAATCTAATTATATGCGGATCCGGCTATAATGAAAAGTGTAAAATACAAAAATTACACTATTGTCTTTGTCGAAGCAAAGGAAGATTAAAATCCACCCATGAGTATCATTAGTTTTCTTATCTACAATTTTTAGACAGATGTTATCTTCAATTATCAACAATTTAGAGATTGATTTTTAATTTTCTTTTTTATCTTACACACATTTAAGTTATGTTTTCTTAAGTATTGGAACATCAATTTTTAGTTTATTTTTGGATTAACTTAAGAACATATTTAAATAATCAAGCTTTCTTAAACACTAATATATTGCATCTGGTATTTACTTTCAATTATCAAAATTATAAATTATATTATTTAGATACACATAATAATAATCTCACCTAATAACTAAAATTATTTTTTCTATAATTTTTAATTGTATCACTTTTAAATAAAGTAGAAAAAACCTAGCATAAAATTTAGAATGGTGCCTCGCACAAAACTTTTTGCTAGTATATATATATATGGGTACACTCTTAATGGGTATTACCCATTCATGGGTAATATTATGAAAAATTGAGTTTTTATGCTTAGTTTTTTAATCTAATTAAAAAAAAAAAAATCTCATTTTTATATTATATGAGTTGAGATTGTTCCATCGACTGAAAAAAAAAATTCAACTAAAAAAAAGTTGAATTTGGCTTAAGTATTTTGTATACAAACATATTTTTAATATAGTGTAAAAAGTGATATTTTTTAATTAAATAGCTAAATTAAGTATAAAAATTTAAATTTCTCTTTTATTATTTGTCATTGCATCAAAATATAATAATTTAATATTTTAAAAATTAATATTTATAGTTAAATTGTTTAGTAACTATCAATGGGTAATACTCATTAAGAAGTGTTCCATATATATATATATTAGATGCTATGTAATTTGAATATAAATAATATAAGAAATAATTATATATAATTTAATTATAAATAATATAAGAAATAATTATATATAATTTAATTTATTATTATGGTCTGAATGAATTTTTTTAATATAAAGTGATTAAGACAATAAAAAGTAATATAACTATTTTGTGAAGTTATTTTTATGTATATTCTATTCATGTAAATAATTAATTCTTAGATGAAGAATATTCTATCATTCTTTATAAAAATGTATCTTCTAATACATATAATATGTTGTTTGCCAAGTAATAAAATGTTTACTCTAATGTAATAATGTCTTAAATGTTCTATCTAAAAAGAAACACACAGTATTTCATAATTTATGCATATACATATATATAAATATATTTTTTATTCTATAAAAAAGAAATATATATATATATATAGAACACTTCTTAATGGGTAATACCTATTGATGGACACTAAAAAAATTAATAAGGTAACAATCTAATAACCTTTTATGGCAAGTTTCCAACAATTATTTTTTTAAAAAAAAAATTATATTTATTTTTTATAAAATTGGAAATAATAATTACAACCAATAGTTTGAAAAAATTATAAATTATTTTTAAAAAATTAATTGAAATTATTACTTTATTATTTTATGAAATTGTAAGTTTATTAATAATTTATTATTGTAAAACTAAAAATCATTTACATGTATATTAATGTGTTTTTTTATTAGGAGAATAAGAGCTTGATTGTGGAATCCAATTGTCTTAATATTATTCATACTCTTAAAAATAAAACGCTACAATACTTCTCAGTTCTTACTTAGGGTATCATTGTTAGAGAAATATTATTATCATCTAATGATTTTTTTGACATTACCATGCATCATTCTTCTAGAATAACTAATGAGGTGTTGTTCATTATTTATATTCTTAGGATTGGAAGATGATAATCTTGTCTAGGGGTCAAGTATAATTTTTTGTGCTAAAATTCTTGTGTTGGCAATTGCTATTATTCAATAATGTTTATGACACTTTTTTTCTGTTAAATTTTTTTTCATTGGTTTTGTTCTTATAAGTTTTGGTAAGCTCAAGTATTTTAAAAAAATAAAAACATATAAATGATTGTTAATTATTATGAAATTAAAGATTTTAGGTTTAGAATAAATCTTATACATTTTATATGTATTACAGTTTAAAGCTTAAAATTATGTTTTTTTTTGTTCTCAGTGCAATTTAGAATTCTAGTTTGAAGAAATTTTATAAAAAGATAAATATACATTTTTTTTTTCTTTTTAATCTTTAAAATGAATTTTATTAAAAAAAAATAGTTTGTTAATTTTTTAGTGTGTTATATTATTTAAATAATAATTCCATGTATAAATTTTTTATTTCTTATTAATAGTTTTATCTATTTTAGGAATATAGAGAATAACAAAATCAAAGAAAGAAGTGGCAAAATAGAAAATATTAATTTTTTAATATTTCATTAATGATTATAAATATCAACCATTAGATATTTAATCCAATGGTTAAGAATAAAATACTCATACATGGGTAATACCCATTAAGAGCATACTCATATATATACTTGTATTGTAAAAGATACCTAGGTTGATGTTGCGTGCAATACACGTATAATTAGTTTTTTTTTAATAAGGTTCAATTAGGTGATGTTAAGTGCAATACATGTATGTTTAATTTTTTTTAATTAGGTAAAGTATTTTTTTTTTTTAATTTTGAAATGAGGTTTGAGATTTTGATCTTTAAGAAAAAAAAAATTAGCTATTGCTACATTAGAGTGTCATTTGGATATGATTATATATACGTATTTTTTAAATTTTTTAAATTTTCTTAATTAGGTAACATATTTGATAATGCATATATTGTAATTTACTATATTCTTAACCAAAACTCACATAATCAAATTTGAGTGTGTTTATGTATAAACCAAATTCGTAAATTTGATAAAAAGGTTTTTTATTCCCAAACTTTACAAAAAATATAGTGTGTGAATTGGTTTACCATAACTAAAATGGAAAGCAATCAATTCCTTAGTACAACCATTTCAAATTAAAATATAAAATAAATATAATAAAGTTAAAAAATATGATTAAAAATATTTATAATATTTTAAATTTAACTTTCTTTATATAAAATATTTAAATATTTTTTTTTTATTTTAGTTTAAAGTTAAATTAATAAATTTAAAAATATAATTAAAAATATCTATAATATTTTAAGTATTTTAAATTTAAATTTAAATTTCTTTATATAAAATATCTATATAACTTTTGTTTTTAAATATATATAATAATATTATAAAATTAATAAAAAATATTCTGTTAATTAATAGGATATTCGATTAAAATTAAGGTACAAATAAAAAAGTATTGTTAAACTAAAATTCTGTTATATGTTTCTAATCCAAACACCACTGATTGGTTATCAAGTTTTTTTTTCTTCCTTCCATAACATCTCTGCTGTGTTCAGCAGAAAAATACAAGTCCAGCTGTATACATGTATATATTATAAGGGCACGTGTTTGACTGTTTCCTTCCATTAAATCTTTGCCTAATGTATGTATTAGGATACATAAAAAGAGCCCTTTTTCTTGAATGTTCAAAAGCAAGGTAATCACATTGGTCTGCCAACTTGAATGAACTCCTATATCAAAGGCTGCTGCTGCTGCTTTATTTTTTTTCAGGTCAGCTCTAACCAGGAATGCTTATTGAAGCTAATAGTATAAGACTATGGCAAAATTTGAATGGCTCAAACTCAAATAGTAGCTTTACCTCCTTGGTTCTGTAAGCACAATATGGTCATGTCACTTTTAAACTAACGGTACCTATCAATTCAATTCTATTAACTTAAACAGAAGCTATCTAGCAAAACTTTCAGCATTTCATATTGTTCAATTGAATCTATCTTTCAATAACACGCCTTTTGTTTTTAAACTCGCCACAATCTTTGTCTATGCCTCTGTCATTTACACTCTGCCTATCATCTCGCTGTCTTCCAAATCCTCCACCACCTCTACTCCCCTTAGAACTCTGCCTATCGCTGCCTCTGCCTCTACGCTCATCAAAATCTTCTCGCTGTTTTCCAAATCCACCACCTCTGCCTCTACTCCCCTTGAAATTCTGTCTATCACCCCCTCTGGTTTTACGTTCATCATAACCATCTCGCTTCTCTCCATATCCTCCGCTTCTACTTCCCTTGAAATTCTGCCGATCACCCCCCCTGTCACTCATTCTTGGTCCGTTGTTCTTCCCTCTAAATCCTTTAGGACCTTTACTGTGATACCCTTCTGATGATCCATCAAAATCATCATCGTCATCTTCGAACGAGTCCTTTCTACTATTCTTCATCTCACTGGATCTAAACTTTGTGTCTTTGGTGAAATTATAGTTGCTTTGACCTCTTGAACTTTTACCACTGCTATATGAATCAGCTTTTCCTCTGAATCTACTTCTACCACTGTGTAAATCATCATCTTCTGATTCAGATCCATAATCATCAAAGCCAGAAGTTTTTCTCCTACCAAAATCAGTAGTTTTACCTCCCCTTGATTTAGTATTATAACTTCGGTTATCATCCACATCAGAGTACAGCCCAGCCTCGTCTTCCGAACCAAAGCTGAGACCCTTGGACGGACCGATCGAACCTCTACCTCTACCTCTTGGTCTAGAATCAGCAACGTGGCTGGATTTCCACTTGGGATTAGCTGACAGCTCGTTATCAGAATCTAAATCAAGATCATCTGAATCATCAGATCCAGAGAATGATCTTCTACGGCTGAACTTACCTTTGTTGTCATAAGAAGAGGATCTTATCTGATGACGTGCGTGAATTACTTTGTTAGACTCTAGACTATCTTCTGATCCAGAGTAACCTTCAATATCAGAAAAATCATTTGAAGAAACCTTACGCACTGAACTTTTATTAGTATCTATCTCATAGTGGTCAACGTCATCTTCTTCATCATCAAAATCATCAAATCCTATACCAGGTCTACTAGTATCAGCATCAGAATATTCTCCACTACGGACCATTGGCTCTCTACTAGCTTTGTTAAAATTATCTTCAGCCCTTCCGAAATTTCCTCCCTCACCTAGGTTATCTAAGGGCGAACCTTTACCCATGACTGAAGAGTCTGCATGCTCAAAAGCAGCAACATCTGCTCCGTCTGATTCATCATCATCAAAGTCAAAATTCCATGCATTAGAAACCTCTGACCGATTAGCTGTCTTATCAAACCTCATATTAGAGCCATTCTGCCTTTCTTGCATTTTGTTCTCTAAAAATTCATCATGTGGGCGTTTGCAATCACAGTGAAAACATTCAGTATTTCTCCTATAGTTTAAGAAGTTACACCTGACAGATAACAGAATCAACAGTAAGCAAATTTGGTAATACTAAAACAGAATAATAAATTGCATGTCGGTAGAGCGACACATAAGAATCACAAAGAGGCCAAGAGCTAATGTAAATCAATAAGTAAAAATGAAAGCCAAGAGTAAACAACAGTTCATGAGCAGATTTTGGTTACCAAATCCATGTTGAAAAAATAAGAAATAAAAGGGAGAAAAAGGTAAAGAAGTGCCCTAAAAGGGAGGAAAAAAGTTTGAGAATTAAATCTTACTGAGGGCATTCCCATTCTCCTGGAAGCAGCTGTCTCTTTGGACGTTTTGCATCACATTGCAGGCATGCAGTGTTCCTCGCAAAATTCATGAAGTCACACCTGATAACAAATTCAATCATTCTTAAGAAACCGAAGAAGGCAAAACTCTGGAAATTTGGTGCTCACATAAAAACTAACAAATGAAAAAATCTTTAACCCTGTACTCTAGTCACAGTCACGAGAATCACACATCAATCATAATCAATATATTGCACTTTGGCAAAGTAATCAATTTCAGCAAAACAACAAAGTAATAAATGAAAAGAGTAAATAGTATGAAGCATATTAGGTCAATTTTAAGCAGAACATGCCAGATACCCCAGCATCACTAAGTACATTCCTAGATCTATTCCCAAGGCATTATGCTTGTTACTCATGTCCCTAGCATTGTATGTAGAGTGATGTGTTGATCCGCTAGAGAGTATTGCAGAAATAAGTAGTCAAAAAGGTTTTCAGAGGGGAAAAAGGTTTCAAGGGAAATGTTGAACAAAATAAAACACAAATGAACCCACTGCAATAGTCCAAGTCAAGTACATATCACAAAAAACCAAAGAATCGGCCATAACAAAAAATGTGTGATAAAAGAAACATACTTCGGGCACAGCCAGTCCCCTTTTTTCATCTCAATGTCATCTCGGCCGACCCGTTTTTTTGGAGGTGGAGGAGGCTGCTTTACTTTTGGTGGAGGCTTTTTAAATATCGGAGGAGGAAGATTGGGATCAATTGGTACAGAACTCAACTTGACAACCTCATGAAGCAACTTACGTACTACAGTCTTCACAGATTTCTGTTTCAGAAGAGACTGATTCACTGCTGATCCATTTGTAGGATCAAAACCATAAGCCAATAAAACACGCATTATATCAATAGTACGCGCCTCATCCTCTTTCAATGTGAGAAGATATGCTCTTTCACATGAGTTCCTCAAACTGCAGGAACTACAAACCTGGTAAATGAATGAATGTGGTCACAAAAAAATGCTGTTCAACAAGTGATTACACAGAAATGAACATGGTGCAATGAAAATTACATACAACATAAACAACAAGAAGATATTTATGCTTACATCAGTTCAGTCAATAAAAAGAACACTGTCTGACAGTATTATTTGAATTTAGGCATAGAAAAACAAATAGGAACATAAGCTAGGATCTGAGCGAACAAAATAGCAAAAAACATTTCATGGTTGCCAGAAACACATAGAAGTAGATGGAGAGCAAAAAGTGAGGGGGAGAACTAGGCAAGAAAGATAACAGTGGTTATATGAAAAGTTGAAACAAAAATCTGCATAAGCAACAAGTCATGAAGTAATACTCACATCTCCTTCATCAAAATGCACATATTTCCTCAATAGTTTTGCAGAGAAAACCACCTTCTTGTCTGCACTTGGGCAACCAAAACCCACCAAAATTTGAATATCCTGTCTCGACAACGACCTGAAATTAATTTCGTCTCAGCACCATTGATATTAGCTGGCCAGTTATTACAACAATGTCACCAGCATAAATGAGAAAAGATATTCTACTCTACAATAGCAGAAATTATTACATGTGTGTATCAGAAGAGATATAAACAAAGTAATTTCAGAACAAAAAACAAAATTGTGAAAGAAAAAATCTTAATGTAGACACAACCTATCAATTTGGAACGAACCCAGTTGAGAAATGAAGCTACAAACCTCATGATATCGAATCGATCCTTTCCGAAATTTAGGCAGGCGGTCTGAACAAGCTTAAAATTCTTAAAATCCAGGCCACCCGTATCCGTTGGAGCATCCTGCGGAGACTCGAAGCCCAATTCTTGGATCATTTTGTCCTCATCTTTTCTCCTATGATCAAAGTAGTTCTGTTGTACTAACCTGTCCATCAATTCGATCCATTCTGGCCATGGGTGCACCAGTTCCACCTCATTTTTAACTCCCAACGACCTATCAGACTGGCGCGAATCATATCCGGGAACCGGTGGCGACGCGGCTGAATATGAAACGACCAAGTCGGAACTTGTGGAATTTGAATTTGAATTTGAAATATCACCATTGATGGAAGATTCCGGCTGTTGGACCTTCTTGGATTCCCGCCAAGTGCGAATTCGCTGGAGTGTTTCGTCCTTCTCAGAACGGTCTTTCTCGATGGCGTCGATTTGGTCGAAGACAAAGCTCAATCGAGCTGAGAGTGACGACGAAGAGGAAGGGTTCGGGTCGGATGACGATGAAGGTGACGGGGTTGAAGAGAAGGGCTTTACTGTTGTGGCGGTGAAAAGGTGAAATGTAGAAGAACGTGAAATTTTAGGAGTTGGTGATGAGATGGAGAGGCGTCGGAGAATGAGGAGTGAAAATGGAGTAAATGCCATTAGAGAGTGTAAGAGACTAGGTTTGAGCTAAAACCCCCATGAAAGAGAAGCTTAAACCCTAGAGTGGGCTGACTTTCTCTGAAGAAAAAGAAATTCAAGGGCTTAAGTAAGAAAGGACTCTTTTTTTTTTATTGTTTTTTCTTTTTTAAATTAAAGCGTTTGCAATGATAAACGAAAGGAGCAGGGGTCGTTACAATAAAATATCAACTGGTATAGAGTTTTTCTCAATTACATTATTTGTCAAAACTTATTTGGCTACAAGATAGCAAGTTGAATTACACACACAAACGAGCAACCTTTAATGTTCGAACCAAATTTATATCACTTTTTGGTATACTATTGGAGCACATTTTTTATTAAATGAGCTATATTTTAGTTTTTCACCACTTATTTACACTTCTATTAGAAATGCTCTAACTGTACAAAACTAGAAATCTCCCACCTAAGAAGTTTATCGAGTAAAGCATTAATAATCACTCTCAATTATGACAAAATCATTTGACAAGACAATGGTCATCTCGAACGCATGTTTACGGGCAACAACCCAACAAAGAAATGACAAAAACAAGTCTACAAGTCACGACCCAAATAATATTTGGCCACATTTGAAATCATGATGTCCTCCCTCTCAACCGCCACATCGCAAATAATTTTGATCAATCAAGGTTGAGGAGGGGACCAGCTAGTAGCAAGGAGCTTACTAGCATCCTGTGAAAAAAGTGATTGGGCATATTCATTAAAGCAAGATAAGACAAATTAATAAGTTGAAGAATACCGTAGGTTAAGTTGTTATGGAACTTATTGTTTCATGCTTTCCAAATAGCGTCTTTAGTAAGGGTCTGTGGCCCTCGAGTCCGAAAGCTCATTTATGTTCCTAGAAGCTCTGGTACTTAAACTGACGTGGAGACTTCGTTCAAAGAGGAGTTGGTTAAGTTAGTTATTTATAACTAACTTAACAACCTCGCTTCTTGCAGCTACCGACTTCAGAATCTTGATCCTAAGGCTATAAATACCACCTTGACTTTGTCATTTGGACAACACGAGATTTAGTACTCAGCTCAGAGGAGATTGAGAGTTTGAGAGAGAAGATTGGGAGGTAGAGAGAGAGATTGGGTTTGGATCTTGTAAGAAGAATCTTTTGTGGATGAAGAAGATTTTTGGTTGTAAAGTGTGAGAGTTGTAACACTTTATGAAGAGTCAACATAGAATCTCGTCTCGATTGTTTTGTAAATATTCTTGCTCAATCAATAAAGAAGGATTACGGTAGTATTCCAAAACTGGAGTAGAGTCATAGATCACTTCGATATATCGAACTTGAACCAGTATATATCTTGGTATTATTTCTTTATTTTCTACATTTAGTGTTTTCTAGTTTTAACACTTTATTTGCCCATGTTTTATTTTCGATTATTGCTCTTGTTGTTAATGTTGTCATTGTTAACTGTTTAATTATTTAAAATTTCCATCATCTTAATTCTACACCATTAGTCTTAATTTTCTCACAAAGAGAAATGGGAGAAACTATTGGCAAGGGGAAAATTGAAAGAGAAGAAACGAGAGTGAAATATAAGCGATGACATAGGCACTAAAATTGTGTACTAACATTATAACAAATTTTTAACCAAATCAGTACCACGTAGTTTTTTTTTTTTTTTTTTTTTGAGAAAAAACTGCTATTATTAATTAGATAAGTCATTAATAACAACAGAGAAGATTGGGGAGGGAATTTCCCCCAACCAAGAAAAATCTTCATTCAATCGAAGAGCAAACTTAGCCAAAGCATGAACAGCTTCATTAGCATCTCTTTTAACATGAGATACTTTTGCTCCAGGAAAGAAGGATAAAAGATAATTAATATCATCCACTAAATCATAAAAATGAGTAAAAAAATTTAGCAGAGGACATATTGTTAACAGCATTAGCCACCAATAAGGAATCAGTTTCGATATTATGAAGGTGGAAATGATGATCAAGTGCCCATTGAAGACTGTGATAAAGTGCCACTGCTTCCATTTCTTTTGCCGAGTAACAACCTTGAAGAGGCTTTGAAAAACCAGCAATGACAGAACCCAAATGGTCTCGGATAAGTGCACCAACCCCTACAATTTTGCCCTCATGATCGTAAGTTGCATCAGTATTTAACTTGTAAAAACCAGCACCAGGAGGCTGCCACTTAGCCACGATACGATGAGCAGTGGGATGAGGATCAGAACTATTCGGAGGGCGATTATCTGTTTGGTTTAACGCAGTAACAGAGGCTTGAGCATTGTGATATTGTTCCAGGTATGTTGCTGAAAAAGAGCAAATCACATCCGCCGGTTTAGCTCTTGAACCATGAGTTTCTTTGTTACGCTCAGACCATATACACCACATAAGACAAATAATCCTCTCCAAATCTGAATCATTATGCATTGCAGCAAGGTGAGCAAAAATGTCATGACCCTTAAGATTGCCTATATTCACCATAGACACTTGAAAATTAAGCTTGTTCCACACAGCCTTAGCACGATGACATCTAAAAATAGCATGACCAACAGAATCCCAGGCACACCGGCAAAGACCACAAGCAGTAGAAGATGAAATCTTACGATGAACATGTTGGGTTTTATGCCCTAAATAAAACTCATTTCATATAATCAGATTTACTTATTAATAAAGATCAGAAATAACATTTTATGTTGCATGGTTCACATGATTTATTTCATGATTATATGTGTATATAATGTATGAATTCTTTTTAAGTCCAGAACATATGAGTTGGTTAAAGATTATAGTGTTGTCGACACGCGAATATAATCTTTATTATATGTTCAAAAGTAGATTCCCCGATTTGTCGAACACCGGATTTAGATCGACATGGTATAATCAGCGATAGGTATTCTTACACCTTGGAAAAGTGTTATGTCCTTTCCAGGACATTGGCAAAGTTTACCAGTATCGGATGCATGGAGTATGCATTGGAATGGACCGATATTGAACTTTGAATTAGATTTTGAAACTTACCGTAAACATCTATTCAATTCAATATCATAAGTTGATCCTAGATCACATGATCGAAATCCTGATATGGTTAGGCTCAATTTCAAGAGTGTTACTCGTGTTCTTTGATTTGTTAGTTAAGCCTAGTTTTGTATCAGGGTGATACGTACATTTTGGGAACACGGTAATACAATTGAGTGGGGGAGCGCTAACATAAATATGGAATCTATAGCTTTTATTTGGCAAATAGAAGTAAAGGATGATTTCCTTCGAGCTTAACCAAACGAAGATAAATGGTGGAGATCTCATTTCACTTAGGTGAAATATCATTTATACAGGGTTAAGTGTTTTAAGGATAAAATACATTGTAGGGTGTTACGGTAATTTAATCCCTGTACAGTGTAAATCATCTATATAGAGGATCATTGATCACATTAGGGTTATAACAATGGATAACTAATGACGTGTCTATATCGTGGAACATATAGAGCGTTTCTATATGACTGAGAGTGCAATTCCAAGTTCTAAGTGTGGATTCAATGAGCAATTAATAAGTTAGGGAATTTACTTGGTAAATTCGGTTCGACTTATTGGAAGCTCGGTTATATAGACCCATGGTCCCCATACTAGTTGAGGCCATACTGCTTGTAAGACTCAGTTAATTGATTTTAATTAATCAATTATAATTCTAAAAGTTAGACTATGTCTACTTTATGAATTCTCACAGTTTAAGGATGAAATCGTAAAGAAAAGGGTTTCTAGGTTTAATTATTAATTAAGAGACTTTGTATGTCTAATTAATAATTATTTTAAATGATAATATTATTTAATAATCTATTTTAGTTATTAAATAATTAGTTTTGGCATTTAAATGATTAGAATTAGAAAAATGGCATTTTTAGAGAAATAGAAATAAAATTGAGGAAACTGCAAAATCCAAGTGAGGCCCATTTCCCTCTATGGCCGAGCACTCCTTTGTGTTTCCCAATTATTATTTTTATTTTTTTAATTGCCATGTAATTGCTAATCAAAGCCTAGCTATAATAGGAAAGTGGTGGATCACACTAAATAAGGCAGTTAATTGATTACACAGTAATTAAGGAAACTGTTTATTTGGAAAGTTGTGCTCTCCCTTTTCCCTATATAAAGCAACCTTGTTCTCTTCTCTTGTGTAATGCATAAGCCACGAAATTCAAGAGAGAAAATGAGAGAAAATTTCGAAATCCTTGTGAGATGAGTAGTGCCCACACACATCAAGTGGTATCTCAATCATAGTATGGAAGACTATGGAAATTCTACATCAAAGAAGGAGAAAAGAAGATCCAGGTTCAGATCTTGGTGATACTCTGCTACAGAAAGGAATCAAGGGCTAGAGATCTGAACGGAAGGAGTCATATTTATTTTAAGGTTAAATTCCTCTCTTTTGGGCCTTGTGTGAGAGTTGGGGGCCATAGAAGTGGGTACGACATACTGAACCCAGCTCCCCCTCACATGAACTACCCCAATTGTGAAGGCCCATTTGCCTTATTTAAATAATTGTATTAGGTTAATTATATTAGTCTAACCTAATTAAAATTGAATTAGCAACATAATTAACTTTTAAAATATATGAAATTTATTTTTCATTGTAATATTTTAAAGTTAATTTTAGAAAAACACTTAGTCAATGATATATTCTAGATAGCTATTTCTAGTACTAGTTATTATTTCTAATATTAAATAGGAAAATATCATAGATTGTGAAATTAATTGTTTCCTAATTAATTTTTGTACAATCTAAGTTTATTATATTTTCCTGGTATTAAACTAGAATTAATAATTAAGTTTCCTCTTTACTTAATTATTTGTTTCTTGAATTTAATACATTTAATTAAATTGAAAATTTCAATATCTAAGTTGATTTTAAATATTGTTATTTTCATGTTATTTAATTAAAGTTGAAAATTATTTTAAGTTTGGAATCTTATTTCAGAATAACTTAAGTTTGAATAATTTTCAGAATATATTTTATTTTATTTTATTAATCATTTCCCAAAATTTCGAAATTACATTTCTTTAATGTAGAAATTTCGAATTTTATTTGAAAAATAGATTAAAGTTGAAAATTATTCATTTAATTTTGGACCAACTTAAATCATTGATTTTTTCATTTAATGATTAATTAAAATAAATGAACTAAAATATATTATAATTAGAAATTGGATTAATTAGTCTACGAAAGTCTAGATAGATATTATCTGTTTTGCTTGAAGTATTTTTCTAGTGTATTTAATTAAATAGAAAATTAATATTTAAGTTGATTTTTTAATCATGATACTTAAATATTTGAGATTTTTCTTAGATATTTAATTAAATAGGAAAATTATATTTTTTGTTGAAAATTAATTTTTATTAATTAATTTTGGGCCAACATAAAATTAGAGTAATTTTCCAGGATTTATTTTATTTTATTTTAAAGCATTTTCGAAAATGCAATATATATTTATAGAAAATTAAATTTGAGTTGTAAATTAATTCAAATTAATTTTGAAATAACTTAAATTGAATAATTTTCTAAATATTTATGGAAATTATTACTAAGATGGAAATAATTCACGTTATTCATATCCATCTAAGTATAATTTATAAATATTAAATTAAAATTTATATTTGGAATTTTTCATTCTAAATTGGAAATTTTAATTAAATAAATATATATTTAAAATAAATGGATCAAAATAAATATTAGAAGAAAATACAACCCTTCATTAAATAATGAGCTTTATTATAAGGATATTCGATCTCCATTGTTGGTTTTACATAACTATTGTTTTAGTGAGTAATCCTCCCTAATGGAGGAACGTTCATTAGCAAGTTAGCACCGTTTAATCTCGAAAGATAAGTAATCTTGTAAGTTTTTTTTATATAGTTTATGACCACCCTAATGGTGGCGACTGTATAAGACTTGCAAGAATATGAAACAATGGTGGAAGCTCATAAGATAGAATAGCCTTGACTCTCGCCTAAACGGGACAACGCGGATTCACATCTTGATCGAATAAAAGGTTGCTAGAATGTTTGACATTTTAGATGAGCTGACAACTCTGTTCAATGAATGGTAGCTTTGACTCTCGCCTAAACGGGACACTGATATCAGTTTGTTGAAAACCTTGGAAATTATTTAGGATTGTATGTTTTAGTATTTTCACTTGTCATTCCTACTTGCTATATGCTTCATAATTTCTGAATTGTGTATGAATTTGTATTGAACCATGTTATTTTCTGTTATTAAATTGTAGTTTAATTTCGAATCTTCATTGTTGGTCTAACTTGATTTGTTTTTCTAATGAGATGAATCCCTAATGGATTTTCACCATTAGACTAACATGATAATGTTAGATCTCGAAAGATAAATATTGTATATGCAACATCTAGCTGTTCATCAATTGATGACACCTCAGACTAGTGTTTTACAATATGAAACAAGAAGATTGTATAAATAAGATTACTTTGACTCTCGCTAATCGGAGCATCGTTGGATTCTTATTTAAAACGAAATTACCCTAATTCCTCTTAGCTTATTCATTTCGAATTAGCTTAAAGACATATCATTGGATGAATGGTCTATAAATCATATAAAGTCATATTTTCTCTTAAGAAATTAGATGACACATATGATTATATTCCCGGAATTCTATCTCTAAATGATATAAATCCTCAATCTTAGATATCTCCTACTTGTATAGGCAAATCATAGAGTTAGATTAGTAGTGGTGGTCCAAGAGAGAATTACTAATTATACAGTTACACTTTCACAAGTGTTTCATAACCATTTTCTTTCAATGGATTTAAACTGTATGAGTTTAGTATTCTGTGACCAGAATCCACTTGCACTATTCTAAGAACTCTTTGATGTAACTAACTTAAGTCTCAAAAGATACAACCACATATTTTATAAATCTAAGGCATTTGTATCTTGTTCATAGTGGTTTTGACAAGATCATTCTCTGCAAAGAGTTAATATGCCTATATCCACTGAAAGTAATTTCATCTCATTCACAGATGGATGTACATTCAGGGGTGGATATGAGTTTTCGTTGTATTCTTAAAACGATCACTCTAGATTTTACCTTATGCAAAAGAAATTTGAAATGTTTGAAAAATTTCATGAATTTCTAGCAATGGTAAGTGGTTAAAGATCTTGTGAACTGATAGGGGTGGAGAAAAAGATAGTAGATATGCAGTTCAAAGATCATTATTTGATTTTTGAATTATATCCAAACTTACCTCCCCAGAAATTCGAGTTGCATATTGATGATTAGTTACTAGTCGTTGCCTAAATCCTTCTATGGTAATAAAATTTCAGAATGATGTAATGGTTGTATACTTAATGTAAATCATTACTAGATTCATGGATGACCTAATCGAAATCTTAAGAAAAGCTAGATCTGCTAACCTTGGTTTGCATGTTTGTTAGCTATTCTAAGTGATTAGGGGTGGAGCATCCCATAGTCATTAGATAAGAAAGTGTTTGTTTAAACAAATACTACTTTTCTAAGAAAATGACTAACTCTGAAAGTAAAGTAGCAAATAAAGGAGATACTTTTTTCTTGATTCCATAAGTGTTCTATCATCTTATTCGTTACAAGATGATCCCACTGCCTCTGTTGTCTTAATACAACTGAAGAGGTCTATACCATTTAGTTTTCTTAGACATAGTTCACGGTACCTTGTTGTAGTGGGAGAGTTTCTAGGAACTCACCTTCTTATAACTTGGAAGATACTAGTGATTAAAATCCATTGTGAGTTTAAACAAGTAATGGATTGTCAAGATAAGAAACTAAGAAGAAAGCCAATAGAACTATGGTTTGATCCATTCACATGGAGTAACCTAAAGTTTTCTGTTACAAGGACATGAAAGGAAATTTTTGTTCATAAGTCTATTCAATGGACTTAACAAAAATTCCTATTCCTAGTATTGTAGGTTTGAGTTTGTCTAAACCTATGGCTTATGGTATACCTGGAAATTACTTACTCAAATGCAAGCATAAGATGCTGGAGCATTTTCTTTCCAATGGCAATCTATAGAAGCTTCACAACTTCTAAGCATAGATTATATTTATCTAAGGAAAAGTCTCAACTATTCCAGAAAAGATAAAGCCATGAAAGAATTCTTAAGTCAACAGTGAGAGGTCTCAGATATGCTTTAGTATGCCTTAGACCAGACACCTGCTGTTGAGTGGGAGTAATGAGTAAGTATCAGATTAATCCAGGAGAGGAACATTGGAAGACAATCAAGTAAATTTTAAGATTAAGAAGAGGAACTATATGTTAGTCAATAAGGGTGGTTTTGAAACTCTTAGACTACACCACATCAGATTTTGAGACTTGCCTGTGTGCTAGAAAGTCTGCTGATGAGATGGTGATTACTTTGGGGGTGGAGTAGCGATTTTGGAGAAGTGTAAAAACCTATCTGAAATCTCTTGGTCTACCAGAAAGAGACTGAATGTTAAAAGTTGCAGGAAAGATACTTTTTCAGTCTAAGGAAAGTTCTATACATTTGTGGCAGTGTTCCAACTTGCCTTAACTACTTGGGTTACTTCCTGTATAACAAAAGAGTAGTTGCCCAAAAGTATAGAATCCAGTATCCCAAAAGAGTAAACATATAGAGAGAAATTTCACATTATCAAGGATTTTGTGATTAAGGAAGAGTAATGGTGGAGAAGAGGTTGTGTTTAATTCAACCTGTCATATCCCATTACGAGGAGTTTACTACTATTACACTTGATTGGTATATCAAGGTGTTAATGATTATTTGAAATGCACTTTTTGTTTTATATTAGTGCAAGTGGGAGTTTGTTGGGTTTTATGCCCTAAATAAAACTCATTTCATATAATCAGATTTACTTATTAATAAAGATCAGAAATAACATTTTATGTTGCATGGTTCACATGATTTATTTCATGATTATATGTGTATATAATGTATGAATTCTTTTTAAGTCCAGAACATATGAGTTGGTTAAAGATTATAGTGTTGTCAGCACAGTGGAATATAATCTTTATTATATGTTCAAAAGTAGATTCCCTGATTTGTCAGAACACTGGATTTAGACTGACATGGTATAATAACCGATAGGTATTCTTACACCTTGGAAAAGTGTTATGTCCTTTCCAGGACATTGGCAAAGTTTACCAGTATCGGATGCATGGAGTATGCATTGGAATGGACCGATATTGAACTTTGAATTAGATTTTGAAACTTACCGTAAACATCTATTCAATTCAATATCATAAGTTGATCCTAGATCACATGATCGAAATCCTGATATGGTTAGGCTCAATTTCAAGAGTGTTACTCGTGTTCTTTGATTTGTTAGTTAAGCCTAGTTTTGTATCAGGGTGATACGTACATTTTGGGAACACGGTAATACAATTGAGTGGGGGAGCGCTAACATAAATATGGAATCTATAGCTTTTATTTGGCAAATAGAAGTAAAGGATGATTTCCTTCGAGCTTAACCAAACGAAGATAAATGGTGGAGATCTCATTTCACTTAGGTGAAATATCATTTATACAGGGTTAAGTGTTTTAAGGATAAAATACATTGTAGGGTGTTACGGTAATTTAATCCTGTACAGTGTAAATCATCTATATAGAGGATCATTGATCACATTAGGGTTATAACAATGGATAACTAATGACGTGTCTATATCGTGGAACATATAGAGCGTTTCTATATGACTGAGAGTGCAATTCCAAGTTCTAAGTGTGGATTCAATGAGCAATTAATAAGTTAGGGAATTTACTTGGTAAATTCGGTTCGACTTATTGGAAGCTCGGTTATATAGACCCATGGTCCCCATACTAGTTGAGGCCATACTGCTTGTAAGACTCAGTTAATTGATTTTAATTAATCAATTATAATTCTAAAAGTTAGACTATGTCTACTTTATGAATTCTCACAGTTTAAGGATGAAATCGTAAAGAAAAGGGTTTCTAGGTTTAATTATTAATTAAGAGACTTTGTATGTCTAATTAATAATTATTTTAAATGATAATATTATTTAATAATCTATTTTAGTTATTAAATAATTAGTTTTGGCATTTAAATGATTAGAATTAGAAAAATGGCATTTTTAGAGAAATAGAAATAAAATTGAGGAAACTGCAAAATCCAAGTGAGGCCCATTTCCCTCTATGGCCGAGCACTCCTTTGTGTTTCCCAATTATTATTTTTATTTTTTTAATTGCCATGTAATTGCTAATCAAAGCCTAGCTATAATAGGAAAGTGGTGGATCACACTAAATAAGGCAGTTAATTGATTACACAGTAATTAAGGAAACTGTTTATTTGGAAAGTTGTGCTCTCCCTTTTCCCTATATAAAGCAACCTTGTTCTCTTCTCTTGTGTAATGCATAAGCCACGAAATTCAAGAGAGAAAATGAGAGAAAATTTCGAAATCCTTGTGAGATGAGTAGTGCCCACACACATCAAGTGGTATCTCAATCATAGTATGGAAGACTATGGAAATTCTACATCAAAGAAGGAGAAAAGAAGATCCAGGTTCAAATCTTGGTGATGCTCTGCTACAGAAAGGAATCAAGGGCTAGAGATCTGAACGGAAGGAGTCATATTATTCCGCTGCATCCACTGTAAGGTTTTCTAACTTTATATGTGTTTATTTTCATTGTTTTAGAATTCATATTAGGTTGTTAATGCAACATACTTGTTAGTAAATCTAGATCCTGGTAAAATAATTTCCAACAGAACAAGATTCACAGCAGTGGGAAGAGCATCATTAATAAATCGCCAAGCAAAAATTTTAACCTTTTTAGGCAAACTGAGGGACCAAAATCTATTCCACCATTGACGATTTGATGATGAGGGTGAGTGTGAATCCAAAGTTTCCAAACTTGCTGCAAGATGATAGCCCGATTTCACACTGTAAACCCCTGTATAAGAGTGATGCCAAATGAGCAGATCCTCGCGAGGAAGGCTACTAAGAGGGATGGATAGAATTCTTTCAATATCAATAGCACCAAAATGGTTTTCCAATATCCTAGTATCCCATTTCCTATCTGCAGAAATATAATGGGAAACTGTGAATATAGGGTCCCCACTATAAGTGTATGGAGTGAACGTAGTATTCCCCGGAAGCCAAGGATCAGAACCACATCTAACCATGTTACCCAAACCAATTTTCCAACGCAGCCCCTTGTTCAGCAATTCCTTACCATCACAAATACTTTGCCAAGTAAGAGAAGGCAGAGTACCTTTAGCAGCCGAAAGAAAGTCACCATTCTTGAAGTATCTTGCTTTGAGAACTCTAGCTAAGAGCGTAGAAGGGTTCTCGAAGATCCTCCAGGCTCGTTTTGCTAAAAGAGCCTGATTAAAATGAATAAAAGACCAGAAGCCCATACCTTCCAATGAATTTTAGAGTTATTAGCACTTGATCCCCACCAAAAATTGGCCATCATAGACTCAAGTTGATTGCAGAATTTTTTCGGGAGACTAAAGCAGCTCATAGCATAAGTGGGAATGGACTGCACAACAGCTTTTAAAAGCACTTCCCTACCGCCAATAGAAAAAAGCTTCACATGCCATTGATTCATTAACTTCCAAATACGATCTTTTATACCACTAAATAACTCCTTTTTATCCTTTCCAGCATATGAAGGTAATCCAAGATATTTCTCATGCAGCTCACAGATAGGCATACCCAAAACATGATGAAATTGATCTTTATTGACAGAAGTGACATTGGGTGAAAAGGACATAACAGTCTTATCTGTGTTGAGAAGTTGACCAGACGCTCTATGGTAGTAATCAAGAACATGTTGAATCGCATGACAAGAAGCATAAGTTGCTTGGCAAAACAGCAAGCTATCATCCGCAAATAAGAGATGCGAAACAGAAGGAGCCCCTCTAGCAATGGATAAACCTTTAAGATTACCAAGAGATTCTTCATTTTTCAACAAAGCAGAAAGTCCTTCAGAGCAAATAAGGAACAAGTATGGTGAAATGGGATCTCCTTGGCGAAGACCTCGCTTAGGAACAACCGAACCTTTAATAGCCCCATTAATATTGAAAGTAAGAGTTGCTGAAGAAACACATTTCATAACCAGAGTAACCCATTTGGAATCAAAACCCATCTTAGTCATGACTGCTTGAAGAAAAAACCATTCCACACGATCAAAAGCCTTACTCATATCCAATTTCAAAGCTGCATAACCCATTCGGCCTCTCTTTTTATTTTTAAGGCTGTGTACCAACTCAAAAGCAAGAAGTACATTATTTGTAATAAGCCGGTTTGGGAGAAATGCACTTTGATTTTGGGAAATCACAGATGGAAGAGTTTCTTTAAACCTTACAGCAATGGCCTTTGAGACAAGCTTATATAACACTGAGCACAAGCTAATGGGGCGAAAATCTCTTACAAGTTGAGGTTGATCGATCTTCGGAATGAGGGTGATCAAAGCTGAGTTGATAACATCCATATCTTGACCATCATTTAAAATACCCAGAATACTTTGAGTAACTAAAGGACCCACGATATCTTAATGTCGTTGGAAGAACATGGCAGACATGCCATCCATCCCAGGAGACTTATCAGGAGCCATGGAAGCAAGGGCATCTTCAATATCCTGGGCAGTGAAAGGTTTTAGTAAAAAGGAGTTTTGTTCAGAGGTAATGGCTGTGTCAATCGTGGAAAGAACATGGTGTAAGGCATCATCATCAATTCCATTAGAAGTGAACAAGTTAGAGAAGTAATGGACTATTTCATCAGCTATTTCTTCTTCAGTTTGCACAATCCCACCGTTGCTTGACTGCAACTTCTTAATTTTATTACAAGCATGCCGAGATTTAGCCCTTGAGTGAAAAAATTTTGTATTAGAATCACCGCTTTGAAGCCAATCGACCCTTGCACGTTGATGCCAATAGAGTTCTTCTTTTTCTAGCAAATCGTCTAAAATTCTGTCAGCATCTTCTATTCATTGTAAATGATCTGAAGAATTATCCCTACTGTTATGAAGATGAGCCGAAGCTTTGTGAGCCTCAGCAATATCACGTCTCATGCTACCATATTTAGAAGAATGCCAACTTTGAAGAGCATTAGAACAAGCTGCAATATTTTGTAGTAGACCCGTAGCAGATGGATTATTTGGAATGTCAAGCCAATTAGCTTGAATGATGTTTCTGCAATCAGTATCTGTTGACCGAGGTTTTCGGCAACTATTAAAATATGATTATAATAAAGAGCTGTAAGAAAGTGAGATGACGATTTTTTACGTGGTTGGGGCGTTAATGAGCCTTAGTCCACGAGCCTCTGTTATTAATGGATGTATTTAATACAGATTCTACACTTGAGAGAATGTTTTTCTCTTAAATACAGAGAATGTTCTTGGTGAGTATTTTCTCTTCTTGCTCTTTTGCAAACCAAGATTCTCGACCCCATTAAATGAGCTTTGAGGGGGTATTTATAGTGTTTTGGTGGGGTAATCCCTAGAATTGTTCTTACACATGTGTCTGTAAGTATCCATAAAGTTGGGCATTTCCGATGAATATACCATGGGTGATGCATGGTCAAATCCCTAGGTGCTGTAGGGCTTTTATGAAGAATGTCCTTTTTGCCTTGTGATTGACGTGACTCTTCGCAGAGTAGCCGTCGCTAGACTTAAATGATCATTACTGTAGCGCTGCTGTTTGGGGGTTGTGCCGTCAGACTTTATTGCGTGTTACAGTCCCAACACGCTTCCTCCCATGCAGCATTAAATGCGACTTGATTGCTCGGGAGAGACCTGACATATCCCGGAGAGCCTTCACGCTATACTAGCTTCCTGGAGTACCTTGTACTCCGGGTGCCTCCTCCGGGACCCATGCTAACAGCGCTTCCTGGTGGCGCACAAAGACTTAGCAAATCTTTTCAAGTTATCTGATCCACGTGTCCCCTCTCGACTGGTCCACGTATTTTGGGCGAATTCTGGAGCAACATTTACCCCCCAAGCCTTGTTTACTTAGTAAAAATAAACCAAGGCTTGTTCAAGTGTCTCCGGTTGACTCCTCGTTTCCCTAGCTCAAGCCTCGAGCGCGTGGGGGCAAATTAAATGATGTCATTTAATGCAGCGATTTGCTTTTTGCAGGAATGTCTCCAGCCGCCTCCTCGGTCTTCTGATACGAACTTGGGGCGCGTGGAGGTGCGTCTGATAATGGCATTAAATGCAGCGATTTGCTTTTGCAGAGGTCGATTCGTTTCACGCCCCATGATTGATGCGGCGCCTTAATGGTGTCAGACGGATACTCAAACGTTTCCACCGCCTTAATGGTAGATTGATCTGATCCGTTGGTTTTCGGGAATTCGAATCGTGCGTTTCCCCCACCGTGCGATTGGTAGGTGATGACGCCTGTTCCTCATGCGTTTTTGCCTATAAAAGCCACCACCTTTCCTTCATTTCGGTTACTTTCCATTCCTTGCCATTTCTGCTCGAATTTCCCAGAGAGAAAATTCCCCAAAGTGGCACGAACTGTCTTAACACTTCGGCACTTCATTCAGTTTTCCAGTGTTTGACTTCGCCAGCTCTCCTCAACTTTCACTCAACCACATTCAGTACCCCCAGTTCAACGATCTACTGTAAGTTTCTTGCATCCTTAGATAATAACATGCTTATATTTACTTCGTTCGTTTTCTGGGTTCGTACTTAGAGGCTTCTGGGTGTGTGAGTGTTTAAGTTCTTCGAGTTCTGCTTTATGTTTACTGCGTTAGTTGTAGAATCGCCATTATCATGCCCCTGTTGTAGTTATACAGCTTTGTTTGAAGAGGGCCATGTGTTCTTCGTTTAACAGTTGCTTAAGGCATAAGATGGCTTTTCTCTTTTTTTCTTTTTGCAAAACCACTTTCTGCGATTTCACTGCACCCGACACTTGTTCAGGGAGTCTCTCCAGAGTTTCCCATGTGACACGTGTCCGGAGGGGGCCTCTTTCCAGCGGTTAGGGGACCCCCACTCCCTTTTTCTTGATTTAGGGTTTGGTATGGGACCTAACTGCTAGACTTTTCTTTTTCCCTTTTTGTTTTTCTCAGAACACAAAATGTCTGCTTCTGGCTCAAAATCTTCGAAGAAGAAAGGGAAAAGTATGGCCACGCTGGAGGAGGTTTCTCTGGGACCCGTTGCCCAGGAGGGGTATAAATCTCGCGCAACCGGTTGGGAAGCGGCCGAGCTTCGATCAACCCTGACTTGTCCTCACCAGCTGGAGAACATTATTAATGTGGCTGGGATCAAACCCTCCACCTCAGGGACCTTCCACCGGCCTCCTCGTGACTCGGAGACGCCTAATCATAACTATGACGGCTTCGGGGCTTGGAGTCAGACCCATTTGATGACCGGTGCCATGCTCCCGCTCCAAGATTACTTTGTTAATTTTCTTGTATTTGTCGGCCTTGCGCCATACCAACTTATTCCTCAAGCTTACCGCCTGCTCTCAGGCTTATTTATTTTTTACACCGCCCGTGGCTGGGGGTCTCCCAGCCCGGCGGAAATTTTATATTTTTATGAACTTGTATCCGTCCCCAAGAAAGGGGACAAACTTAAGGATGGTTTTTATGGGTTCCGGATCCACCCTGCTAACGAGGGGGTGGTTCCGTATAATAGGCAGACTCACGTTAAGGAGTACCGCCACCGCTTTTTCTTTTCTTCCGGGTTCAGGGCCGTGGACCACCCGGAACTTCTCACGGAGTGGGTGCGGATCCCACCTTACCAGCGGACGCTTCCCACTCAGGCTTTCCTTCGAAGGGCCCAAGCCTTCGCCTCCTACGACCACGCCGATCTTGATGTCGGGGGCCTGGTTACCACGGAGAATTGCAGAAAGGCCAAACTTATCCTTTCTCATCAATCCGTGGATGACTCCAACCTCTCACGGGTCATTTGCCCCAATGTGAGGGCGCCGGTTGCGGAGAAGGCCTTCCGGGACGAGCTCATTGCCACGGCAGAGAAGAAGTATCAAGATTATCTCTACCGGAAGGCCCAAGAGAAAGCGTACTCTAAGGCCCAGGCTGCCTCGGGGAGAGGACTTCGCGTGGGGAGTCCGGTGGAGCGAAGGAGCCAAGCCATTGCTGGGAAGTCCGAAGCTAAATTTTTTGACAAGATACTTCAAGAAGAGATTGGGGATCGTTCTGCCAGGCGGCCCCTTCGTATTGAAGAATCTTCCGAGAAGCAAACTTCCCGGCCACAGCCTTCGGCCCCCGAACCAAACTCGGGTGCTCCCGGTGCTAGCACCTCCGGTGCCGGCGGTAAGTCTCCCTTGATAATTCGCTATGTTCCTTCCGTTGATGAATACACCAGTCATAGGCCCGTAGGGTTCGACGAGCGTCTTCTTAGATTTAAGATGCCGTTGACCCGGTGGGGGGATCATTTGAAGGAGTTTTACTTTTCGGGCTTAGGAGATTACCTAGGTCGGTCCCGGATGGGCTCCGGCCCTCCGGAACCTATTCCCTTAGGTCCATCAGCTTACATAACGTCCAGCTGGTTTCGGCCCTCGGACAGTTATCTCGGAAATGACGCCGCCAGCGTTAAAGTACAGGACTTTGCTGGGGCCGAATTAGGAAGTTCGGGTAGGAATAGCTTATTTGCTGTATCTTGTATAAGCGGTTCCTTGCGGACTTCTAACACTTGCTTATTTTTTTGAAACAGATATCTCCATGGACGCCATCCCGGGAACAAATTGCCGGGTTCATACTCCCGTGGCTCCTCCGGCCTTCACCTCTTCTCCCCCAGCCCCTTCCTTGAAGGTTTCTTCCAGCACTCCCCCCGACACTATTGACTTAGTGGATGACGAGGAGGTGCTTCCGGGAGAAGGCCAAGGGAAAGGATGGGACTTCTCGGAGGAAGCCGTTGAGGGTGCAGGAGAGCCTCAAGCCCTTCCGGAGGTAGCAGAGGAGGACGAGGAGGAGCCTGAAGTGGCTCTGATTCGCAAGCGTAAGGGCAAGATGGTTGCTCAGGATGAGCCGAAGAGGCCTCGGAGAGCCAACACTCCTGCCCATGGCCTAGACGGCGGGGTCTCCCCGATGGAGGAAAATCCTGCTCCTCCCCACATCGAGCTTACCCCGATTCCGGGGGACGAGGTGAGGCAGGAGCTTCGCATAGCCAAACACAACTATGCTATGGATGAGTACTCCCGGGGGTATGCCGAAGTGGAGGCCCTTAGGAGGATTCTGCGAGCTGAGGTTGAGGCGAGCATCCACCACCCGGAATACCAGGATCCGTGGAACCTTAATCTGGACCCCTTAACGGACTGGTTCCGTCCCCTCCTAGGGCCTACCTTGGCTCCCTTTGCCGCGGAGATGACCGGCGAGTTCGCTTCTCAGCTTACACGCTGCGCGCCCAAGCGGTTTGCCACTTGTGCTTCCCTGAACTCCATCTTCCAGGTCCAGGACCTCAGCCATTCTCTCACGGTGGTAAGTACTTTGCAATTTTTGCGTTTCCTTTTTGTTGTTTGTATTTTGTTTTCTTCCTTTGAGAAATTTTTCCTTATACTTCGTTACGGTTCAGCTTGCTGCTGAGGCTGGCCGCCTCTCCAGGAACATCATAAACCATGGCTTCACTCTGTCCGATTTTGGGGACATGAATGACGTCAGGAAGGTCCTCCAGGACCTCACAGCGGAGAGGCAGATCTACCAGGAGGCTGCCGAGCGCCAGGAGGCAGCGGCCAAGGCCAAGGAAGAGGAGGCCAAACGGAGGGAGGCTCAGGCGGAGGCCATGATCCGGGACGAGGCTCAGCGGAGAGACAGGATGGAGGCCCAGCATCAGGAGGAAATAAGGGCTCAAACCGAGGTTGCTGAGAAGGCCAGGCGAGACCTCCGGGAGGCCAGGGAGGCTTTGGATGAAATGGTCGCCAAGGTGAGATCTTTAGAAGAGACTCACCAATCGGACATTGAATCCAAGGCCGCTCTAGCTGCGGAGTTGAAGGAGCTTAGGGACTTCAAAGAACAATCCACCAGGAAGGCCAAGAGGGCCGAGCTCCTTTCTCCTGTTTCCTGCGCCCGGTGCCCGAAGCGCTTTGATGATGGTGTCTATATGGCTTGGGCCACCAATGACCAGAGTATCAAGCTTACTTTTTATCCCAAACCCGAGGAGATGATTGCCAGATTTCGGGAAAAGAAGAAGAAGCTTGATGCTGCGCTTGAGGCACGGATTGGACCTCGTCTTCCTCCGCGGGCTGACTGAGCTGCCGTATTATTGACCCAGATTCTACCCGTTTCTTTTATAACTCCTTTTTTTTTTTTTGCTTGTAAATATTTGCTGCTACCTTAGAACAATTTACATATAGGCGGCAGCTTTCGTTTGAAGGGGAGACAATTATATTTTAAGGCCTGTCCCCGGGCCATTTATATGTATATAACCTGTCCTTTGGCTCAGGGTTTTTACACTTATGCTTTTTATTTTTGTGCATACTTTTTGACCTGCCCTTTGGGTCAGGATATTTTACTTAGTTTGTTTTTGTTTGTCCGTGCGGTATACCCTAGTACCCCCCTGAGTGGCATAGAAACTTTGTTTTTAAGGCACTCAATTTTATTTAATATAGAGGAGGTATACATTTGGACGGTACAAACCCTTTGAACAAAATCTAAGTTAAATTCGCTACTGGTAATATTTTCTGAGGTGATCGGCATTCCAGGCTCTTGGGACGGTGGTTCCGTCCATTCTTTTTAGTTTGTAAGTGCCAGAACCGATTTCGTCCTCGATTTCATATGGTCCTTCCCAATTTGGTCCAAGTACCCCCACTCCGGGTTCTTGGGTGGCTGGAAAAACCCTTCTTAGGACCATATCCCCAATAGCGAATTTTCTGTTTTTAACCTTGGAGTTAAAATACTTGGTCACCTTCTTTTGATAAGCAGCCATCCGTATTTGAGACTCATCCCGGAGTTCTTCGACTTGATCCAAAGCCTCTTGGAGCAAGGCTCGATTGGTGGCCGATCATAAGTCGTCCTCCCGTGGGATGGGAATAATGTTTCCACCGGACCATTGCTTCACAACCGTACGCCATTGAGAACGGCGAGTGACCGGTTGTGGTTCCGGGGGTCGTCCGTAGGCCCACAATACCCTTGGCAATTCTTCGTGCCGCTATTTTTACAGGCCAGTAGCTTCTTTTTCAAGGTGACCTTTAGGATTTTATTGACTGCTTCCGCCTGGCCGTTTGTTTGAGGTCGGGCTACCGCGGAGAAGCTTTTTATCACTCCGTGTCGGTTGCAGAAGTCAGTAAATTCCTCGCAATCAAATTGCTTTCCATTGTCTGAGACTATTTTGTGAGGCAAGCCGTATCGACACACTATGTTTTTGATAACAAAGTCCAATGCCTTCTTAGCAGTTATTGTCTTCATAGGCTCGGCCTTCGTCCACTTGGTGAAGTAGTCCACCGCTACTATTGCATACTTTACCCCTCCTTTTCCCGTAGGTAGAGACCCGATGAGATCTATTCCCCGTACCGCGAAGGGCCGTGGGCCGGTCATCAAAGTGATCTCATTTGGAGGAGCTCTCGGTATGTTCGCGTACCTTTGGCACGAGTCACACTTTTGGACATAGTCTATACAATCTTTTTTCATTGTTGGCCAGAAGTACCCTTGCCTCAATATTTTCTTTGAGAGGCTGGGTCCTCCCGTATGATCTCCACAGAACCCTTCATGGACCTCTAGCATGATTTGTCTAGCTTCAGGGTCCGATACACACCTTAAATAAGGCATGCTGAGTCCTCTCCGGTAGAGAATGTGGTCCATCATTACATAACGATGAGCTTGATACTGAATCTTTCGAGACAGGCCCTCTCGGGGCAACTCACCCGTGGTTATGTACTTTATGATGGGGACCATCCACCGGGTTCTTGCCCAACCGTTTGTGTGGTCTCTTTTATTTTGATGCTTGGCTCTGCCAAGCGTTCCACTGGTACTACCCCCAGCTCTTCGATTTCGCTGTCCGAGGCTAACTTAGCCAGACAGTCCGCATGAGCATTCTTCTCTCGGGGGATTCTTTCTACTTTGTAATCTGTGAACTCGTGGAGCAGTTCTCGGACTATGGCTACGTACGCGGCCATCCGTTCGCCGCGAGTTTGGTATTCTCCGGAAACTTGGTTTACGACCAGTTGAGAATCACTGTAGACTTCCACTCTCTTGGCTCCTACAGCTTTAGCCAATTTTAGCCCTGCTATCAGGGCCTCATATTCGGCTTCGTTATTCGAAGCTGTGAAGTTGAATCGGAGTGCCGCCTGGAGCCGCAATCCAGTAGGTGATATCATAGCCACTCCGGCTCCTGAGCCGTTCTCATTAGAAGCTCCGTCCACAAATACTCTCCAAGTGGGGATTGGTGGTTCCGGTGTATTGGCTGTTGCCTCGGCTTCATTGCATTCAGTGATGAAGTCTGCCAAGGCTTGGCCTTTTATGGAAATCCGGGGCACATAATGTAAGTCGAACTGACTCAGCTCCATCGCCCACTTGAGGAGTCTTCCGGATGCTTCGGGCTTCTGGAGAACCTGCCGGAGCGGATGATTGGTCAAGATTCTGATCGGATGGGCTTGGAAGTATGGTCTCAACTTCCTTGATGCCATCGTAGGCGTAATCACTAATTTTTCAATAACCGGTACCTTGTCTCGGCCCCTACCATGCGCTTACTAACATAGTACACGGGGTGCTGAATTTTTCTTCCTCCCGACCTGCGGGGCCATTGACCGCATGCTCGGAGACGGCCAAGTAAGGGAACAAGTCTTCTCCAAGGACGGGTTTTGATAGGATAGGAGGTTTGGCCATGTGGTCTTTTAACCTTTTGAATGCCTCCTCGCATTCATCTGACCATTCGAACTTTTGGCATTTCTTCAGTATGTTGAAGAAGGGTATGCACTTGTCCGTGGATCGTGAGATAAAGCGGCTCAGTGCGGCTACCTTTCCGGTCAAGCTCTGCACGTCCTTATGTTTCTTGGGGGATGGCATGTCCAGGAGAGCTTGGATTTTCTCCGGGTTTGCTTCGATCCCCCTTTGGCTGACTATGAAGCCCAGGAATTTTCCCGACTTGACCCCGAAGTGCATTTTTTCGGATTGAGCTTCATGCCGTATCTCCGGACGACTTCGAAACATTCATCTAAGTCGCTTGCATGGCTGTTGCATGCTTTGGATTTGACGAGCATGTCGTCTACATATACCTCCATGTTTCGTCCCAGGAGGCTTTTAAACATCCGGTTAACCATTCTTTGATAGGTTGCTCCGCGTTTTTCATCCGAAAGGCATGACTAGGTAACAGTATACCCCCTTATCGGTCCTGAAGCTAGTGCACTCCTGGTCTGCCGTATGCATTTTTATTTGGTTGTACCCAGCATAGGCATCCATGAAAGACAGCAGCTTAAATCCGGACGTGGCGTCTACCATCTGGTCGATCCTGGGCAGCGGAAAGCAGTCCTTTGGGCAAGCTTTGTTTAGATCTGTGAAATCTATACAAACCCGCCAAGTCCCGTTCGGCTTGGGCACCAGGACCGGATTCGCCAGCCATTCCGGATAATACACGTCGCGGATCATGCCATTGGACAAAAGTTTGTCCACCTCTTTCTCTAAGGCCTCGGCTTTCACCGAGTCGAGCGGGCGTCTCTTTGTCAGACAGGGCATGTCCGGGTTGACATTGAGTACATGGGTGATGACATGAGGGCTGATGCCGGTCATGTCTTCTTGGCGCCACGCAAAGATGTCGATGGCGCCCTTCAGTGTTTTTATTATTTTATCTTTTTCCTCCGGATCTAGGCTCTTCCCTATCCGGAGTACTTTGGTGGAGTCGTCGTCGCACACTGGTATTTCTTCGATGTCCTCCATCGGTTCCACGACCCTTTCGGACCCTATGCGAGGATCCAACTCGTCCTCTTCAGCCTTCTCTATCTCAGGGGGCCCCCGGACCATGAGTACTGGTAAGTGGGTGGCAACATTGTAACATTGCCTGGCCTCTCCCTGATTTCCCCTCACCGTTCCGACTCCGGCTTCCTGGGTAGGGAATTTTAGGCATAGATGTCGGATTGAAGTAATTGCACCAAAGTCGACGAGGGCCGGTCGGCCTAGGATTGCGTTGTAGGCTGTTGGACAGTCTACCACCACGAAGGTGCAATACTTAAATGTGCTCTGGGAGGTATCCGGGCATAAGGTAACTGGGAGCCTGACTTTTCCCATCGGGATTAGCGTGGTCCCGTTAAACCCTGTGAGCTGTGATCCACTAGGCGAGAGGTCCCGGTCGGTCAACCCTATCGCAGTGAAGGCTTCTTTGAAGAGCAAGTTCACGGAACTCCCATTGTCAATCAGGACCCTAGCCACCACCTTATTTGCGATGGGGGTCTCTATGACCAGCGGGTCGTGGTGAGGAAAACGCACCGTCTTGGCGTCTTCTTCCGTGAACGTTATGGGCTGGTCCATTAGCCGAGGCCTTTGAGCCGGGAGTTGAGTAACCTCCCACACCTCACTGTGTTTTGCGGCCTCGGCATATCTTTTTCGCTCCTTGCGAGTGTTTCCTCCGATATGGGGACCTCCGGAGATCATGGCTACCCGTCCATTAGGCCGGGGCGGTAGCCCGGGGATATGCTGGGTGTCACCTGCGGGAGCAGCTGGAGGCAATACTCCTGCTGTACCCCCTGGCGTTCCCGGAGGCATACCCCCGGCCACCTGCCCTGGATTCAGGTGGGGCAACCTATTTTTGATCCACTCATAGAGGTGGCCCAAACGGATCAAATTTTCAATCTCGTCTTTGAGATTTTTACACTCATTGGTGTTATGACCAATGTCGCTGTGGTACTCGCATCTTTTACTCGGATCTCTCCGGGAGCTATCTTTGTACAACGGCTGGGGCCTCCGGTAGTGTGTATTTTGCCTAGTGGCAAAATATACACGTTCCTGGGAGTCTGTGAGCTCCGTGTACTGAGTATATTGGGGTGTGTACTCCTTCTTTTGGCGCTTCTCTCCCGTTCGGGTGCTGCCCTTGGAGGACCTTTTGCTCCTCGACCCCTGGGTAGGGCCTGTTAAGCTAGCAGTCGGGACAGCCTGTGAAGGAGCTCGCCCATTCACCCCGGACGGGTTGCCGTAATGGGAAGATGCCGGTGCCAAAGCTTGACCCTGGCTGTATCCGGGAGTGGCAGAGAACTGTATGCCACTTACCGGTGGAGTTGCGGTCGGGACAGTACCCGAGGGCGACACTCCTGGCATGTATCCCGCTATCCCGGTGGGATAGTAGCCCCCGTAAGCCACGATCTGGGCTTCTTCGAGGTTAATATATTTTTGGACTCGCTTCTGGAAGTCCTGAAGGCTAGCAGCGCCTTCTTGCTGTAATTCGTTCCAGAAGGGAGTCCCAGTGCGGATTCCTGCTTGGAGAAGCGCAAGCTGTTGTCCGTCGTCGACCTTCTTGGTCTTCGAGGCTTCCTCTCGGAACCTCTTGATGTAATTATTCAAGGTCTCGGTGGGCAGTTGCTTGATGTTGGTCAAGGCACTAACCTCCAAGTTGACCTTCCTGGCAGCGACAAATTGTCTCCGGAAGTTGGTTTGGAGTTTGTTCCAACAACCCACCGATCCTGGTTCCAGCTTTTTGAACCATTCCTCTGCTGATCCGCTCAGAGTGAGGGGGAAGCATAAGCATTTGGCGTCATTGCTGACCCGCATGACTGTCATGACACGGTTGAACCGTGACAAGTGATCACTGGGGTCGGAGTTCCCAGTATATGCCGCCATTTCGGGCATCTTGAAGTTTTTAGGGAGCTCCGCCTCCAGGATATGTTTGGCACAAGGCTCCCGATCTTCACTGTCCAAGTCAGAGTCGTCTCCCTTCTGCCTCCGGGAGACTCGAGCAATATCTTTTCGAAGTATGGCAAGTTCCGCCATAATCCCTTCGTTTACAGTACCCGAGGAGACCACGGGCCTGTATCTTTTTTGGTCAAGGTGATCCCGGAGGTCACCTTGATTCCCATTGATTTGATTTCTCAGATCAATGGGAGGACATCTCTGTCCTCTTCTTCCTCTACCCCCTGGTTCCTGGTGCACGGAAACGCTTTTCCGGTCCCCTCGATCCTGAGGGCCAAGACTCCCTCTTTGGGGCTTGCCCCTCTGCGGACCTTTCCCTTTAGGGAAATCTGAGCGGACCCTTCGCGGATCCTGCACCTTTTTCTTTCGCCCAGGGGTAGAAGTAGGGTTTTTTGTTTGGTTTTCCTCAGCAGGGTGCCTTATAGGGCTAGGTTCCCTAGGTCTTTGCTGCTAGGAGTTAGGCGAAGACGTCGCTGGCTCCCCGTCGAGCCCAGCTGCCATCGCCTTGGGATGCACGTGAATACCAGCTGCCTCCATGGCTTTCTGCATGGCTAGCATCACTTCCTGCATTTTTTGATTTTGCACTTTCTGAGCTTCGATCTCAGTTTCATGATCGATAGCTTTTTGTCTAAGGAGCACCAACTCCGAGTAGCTTCCTCCGTCATAGGCATACTCGTCGAGGTGTTCCTCGTAGTTCTCGTCGGGAACTATCTCTTCTTCTTCTTCCTCGGACTCCTCTGCTGACCTTGAGGCTAGATCTTCCTCATTGGGATCTTGAGCGTCTTCTAGAGGGCGAGGATGACGTGTAGCTCTTGTCTCCACCATTGTTGTGAAGTAAAATGCTTGTTATGTAGCAGCTTTCCTCAGCTCTCAATGAAAGCACCAAAATGTTGACCGAGGTTTTCGGCAACTATTAAAATATGATTATAATAAAGAGCTGTAAGAAAGTGAGATGACGATTTTTTACGTGGTTGGGGCGTTAATGAGCCTTAGTCCACGAGCCTCTGTTATTAATGGATGTATTTAATACAAATTCTACACTTGAGAGAATGTTTTTCTCTTAAATACAGAGAATGTTCTTGGTGAGTATTTTCTCTTCTTGCTCTTTTGCAAACCAAGATTCTCGACCCCATTAAATGAGCTTTGAGGGGGTATTTATAGTGTTTTGGTGGGGTAATCCCTAGAATTGTTCTTACACATGTGTCTGTAAGTATCCATAAAGTTGGGCATTTCCGATGAATATACCATGGGTGATGCATGGTCAAATCCCTAGGTGCTGTAGGGCTTTTATGAAGAATGTCCTTTTTGCCTTGTGATTGACGTGACTCTTCGCAGAGTAGCCGTCGCTAGACTTAAATGATCATTACTGTAGCGCTGCTGTTTGGGGGTTGTGCCGTCAGACTTTATTGCGTGTTACAGTCCCAACACGCTTCCTCCCATGCAGCATTAAATGCGACTTGATTGCTCGGGAGAGACCTGACATATCCCGGAGAGCCTTCACGCTATACTAGCTTCCTGGAGTACCTTGTACTCCGGGTGCCTCCTCCGGGACCCATGCTAACAGCGCTTCCTGGTGGCGCACAAAGACTTAGCAAATCTTTCCAAGTTATCTGATCCACGTGTCCCCTCTCGACTGGTCCACGTATTTTGGGCGAATTCTGGAGCAACAGTATCTTTCAACCAGAATTGTTCAAATCGAAATCGAGATTTCCTCTTATGAGTTGTCTCGGTCATGCTGTGAGTAGAAACTTGATATTCAATGGCTCTATGATCCGAATGGTAGAAATCGAGATGCTTCACTCTGCCTTCCTTGAAAAAATCATTCCAACTATCATTTATAAAACCTCTGTCCAATCTTTCTCTAATGATGTTCCCATGATGATTTTTATTTGTCCAAGTAAAGGTATCACCATTAAAAGGAATCGGATGAAGAGCACAATAATCAACAGCTGCTCTAAAATTCCCCATTAACAGGTCATTACGAGAAGGACCCCCATCTTTATCATCATTGCATAAAAGTTCATTAAAATCCCCAAGAACCAACCAAGGAAGGGAATCAGTAGAAATAAAGCTACATAAAAGGTTTTAAGTATTGATATTTAAGTGAGATTCCGGAGCACCATAAAAACCGGTGAAATGAAATTGGTGACAATTATCCGACGAGACCAGAACATCAAAATAATTCATTGAAAAAGTGTTAAGAGTTACATCCACATGAACCTTCCATAACAACATCAAACCACCCTTTAACCTCATCCTAGGGACTTCAAGTCCATTACTGAATTTTAAAGAACAACGAAAACGATCAACAGAATTACATTTCAACTTAGTTTCCATAATAAAAATCATATCAGGTTGCTGCTCTTTGATAAGCAGCTTCAGATGCTTGAATGCCGAAGGGTTACCCAAACCCCTGCATTCCAACTTATGATTTTCATGGCTGAACGATGGGCTGCTTAACAGCAACCTCCGCTGAAACTGAAGGGTTCGCATCAGTAGAATCCGTGAACAAACCAGAAACATACTGATCCGGTGGTACATCAACATGTGATCCTTGAACATTGCCACGACATCTCTTTAGCACACTCCGAAGATTTTCAGGATCAACCTGTCGTTTGAAAGTCTTGCCACTGTCATTAAAATCCTCACAACCATCCGAAATAACCACAACTTTCCCTTTTCGATTAGCAGCAACAACCGCTTCATCAGAGGTGTTGGCCAGTTTGTTATAATTAGGAGAGTTTTCAGGCCCATTGGGAGGGGAACTATGGACAAAAGGAGTCGAAGCAGTGTTTGTTTGATGGATAAAATCAGATGAAAAGGAGGTAGGATTAAAAGAGGGGAATGGTAGTGGGAGTTCAGGACATTTCTCCTTAGAAGTAGAGGTAATGGAGGCAAATTTGGAAGATTCAGCCGTGGTTAAAGGGGAAGGATTTGGTGATAGTCCAACAGCCAGATTTCTATGTGTTTGAAGAGAGGGGATAGCAGAGGATATAGTCTTTCTAGTAAGACGGGTAAGGAGAGGATAGGCATTAACTTTGGAGAAATCATTTCTATAACGGTCATAGACAGAGGATGGCAGTTTGTCCCCCATCATGGCTAGCCCATAAGGAAGGTCAGGGTCAACTCCATTATCAACCAATTCCATGAAAGCCAACCATTTATCAAAAGGATGTCCCAAAAGTCCACAATGAAAACAAAAAATAGGGAGACTTTCATATCTAAACTCAAGTCAATATTCATCCTTCACCTTAGGCAAAGAGACCATCTTGCCTCTCATCAGCGGTTTAGTAACATCAATACGAACCCTCGTACGAAGAAAAAAGCCCCACCCTTCATGTAAAGAATCTTCATGGACATCAATAAACTCTCCAATCCATTCCCCAACTTTCTTAGCCAAGGCACAGGATCTGCTTAAGAAAGGGAGGCGATGAGTTTGAACCCAGAATTGAGCATGGCACAAGTCATCTTTAGACACATTCTGCAGAGAGGCAGGGGAATGCAAGAGAATAAGCTGGTTGAAAAAATGCCATGGCTCACCCGTAAGGATTCTGTGTTGGTCACCTGCACATGCCATAGTTAAGAGAAATAAGTCAGAGTGTAATTCATAAACAAGTACATCAAAACGACATTTGTTACTCCAGAACTCTCCCATCTTTTTGATAAAAGTATTAGGATTGACAGTGTTAGATAGACATCTTGCCACCAGAAAGAATTTGGAGGATTGGTTCGGATCAGAAAGATCAGACTCAGAGAGAGAATGGACGGTTCTCTCATTTTCAGACAGAATAAGTGTAGAATTCATATCTTTAATAATGGATTCCATACAAAGCAGGGAAAGAGGGTACAAAAAACGCAAGAATAAATCATAAAAGCTGCTATGATATTTATACACCATACTAGAGAACAAAATGGAGTTCATGGAGTGGGGTGTGGTGGATGACCGGCATAAAGAAGAGTGGGAAGATGGGCAGTTTCCTATGAACATGACCATGATCGAAGAGGAAGATGAAGCAAAAAATCAGGAGAAACCCAAAAAAAAAAGAGTAACCGCTACAGAGAAAAAAAACCCCACTCGGGCACTATAAGTTGAAAGAATTAACTATGTTCATCAGTACCACGTAGTTTAAGATTTAAGTACACTATTATTATTTATGTTAGTTAATAATGTAAGAAATAGGAAGGAAATAAACAAGCTTATATTTACACTAGTTTATTAGCAAAAGTCTGAATAGATTCTAAATCCGAATCAAAATAATCAGACTAGAAGCAAAAATGTGATACGTTTACTTCTCATTTTTTATTAAGGTAATGATTATTATTACATATTTGGACCCAAATAATGAAAAGAAAAAATGGAAACGTACATTACGTATGTCTAACATGAGACCCTTTGATATTTACATGTATATTATATACAACAAAATATAATCATTGAAGAACATATGGTTGGTAACCACTGGTACGGTACCATTGGACTGCGGCAAGCTGAGTTGTGGCAATTAAAACCACTCGACCATACATTTTGGGTAGAGACCTTTATCAGCAGCAACGGCCGCAAGGCCTTGAAGTTCCTTCTGGACTTTAGATCTCTCGTAAAACACCGAGCAAGCAAGCGAAGTGCACTTAACACCGCTTTCCAAAAGCCAGTCCCCACCTCCACAGTGTCGACATATCTGCATTTACTCAAAACAGATACAGATTAGATTATAACAAATATAATCATAAGAGATATATGCAAAAGAAAGCTAGAAAGCTAGAGACCGTGGTCCCCAAATACTCCAGTCGGTTTTTTTTTTTTCTCAGAAAAGGAGAAGAAAAAAAAAATGTTGAAATTCTTCAGCATTAATCATGGTGTTAGTCCCAAACAATTTACATCTCTTTGCTTGGATGACAATTTAATGCAACTGCTTTAGTTGGAGATCTCTAGTAATTGATTAAGTTGGTCAAAAAACTTACAGCAGCAAGGTGTTGCATCTCTCTCTCCAATTTTGAAGTTCTTCCAACCACAGCTGTCACTGCAGCACTTCCATTTTGGGAGCATTGAAGGCAAAGATGGGTCGATGCCTCTACCAACTCACCACACAATACACAGTGTTTTGAGAGATAGTAATAATCGATTCTGGTTCTCTGGGGATTTGGAGCATGAAGGGGACGTTTAGAAACTGCTTCCCTAACTGGACGGGGCATTTCCAAGAACCACTTGTTCAAGTCTGCTCCAACAAGTCCAAACACCCGCTGCAGAGCTGGGATTATTTGTTTCTTAATGTAATACAGATCATTTAATCGATAGGGAGAATCGACAGCCAAAAGTTCCAATGGATCCACTACCATGTCAACCAGGCGAGCCCCAGGCTCTCCATGTATCACAACATAAGGAATTCTGTCTCCATAACGTGGCTCTGCCCTTGGATCAGTTCTCATTGCTTTAGTGGCCACTATTGCTGATGGTGGGAGTGATGAAGAATCCCTTGAACTGTAGGAGCCTAAACGAACTTCCTTTGCAAAAACAAAATCTTGAAGAGACACCCTTCCTGATAAGATCCGCCTCCATTGACGCAGCAAATATACTTTAACCTGTGATCAGTAGAAGAAGATGAAAAGCAAGACCATGGAACCTATAATGATCCTGTAAAATACAGTTTAGCAACATTTGAGGGCATTATGTAAAGGTCACAGCTACGGAGAGAAGCCAAAATTGTTAAAAAAAAAAATCAATCAACTTGTAAGATGGTCATGATTAACACATCTCCCCGAAGAAAATTCCCAAAGCCATTACCCCAGTACAAGCTTTGGTTTCAAGAAAATAAGTAGGCAACAGTGAAATTTTCCAAAGCACGGTTACCTCAGAAATGTCCTGATGTTCAAAGAACAGCCTCAGAGACTGCTCCATCATTTTGGAAACAGCCACACAAGTATCCCTGCGAACTGTCTCAATACCTTTAGCATCAAACACGGGTTCAACATTCTTAGGACTTTCATAACTGTAACCAACATATCGCTTCTTCGTAAGAAGGAAGCATGGATGATAAACCTTTTCCATTTTCAGAGTAACTGGATTTGGATTCATAGCAGTGACTTCTGAGGCGATCTCATTCCCAATTCGATGGGCATCTTCAACAGATCGCCCTTTTAGGAGGACAAACAAACTGCACAAAATGAAACCAGTCAACCTAAAGAGTTCTCAAACAAATAGGAAAGAATGAGAAAGGTTCTGATCGGTGACCATGATAGACAATATGCCAAATCCTAAAACCCTTTAGCTCTCCATTCTACAAACTATTCCCAATGATGACCTGCCACAGCCCACAGAATAAAGAAACAAGAGGAAATTCCAAAGGAAAATCCTTGAGAATGGCTCTTGTCTTTACCCCATTTGTAAACTAGAAAAGGGGTTACCTGTCAGTGTCACCATAAATGACTTCAGCCTTCCATTTTTCCTGTGCATTTACATAGGATATAGCCTTTTCTAAGGTACTTCGACCACACTGAACAATGCTGTCTGCAAGCTCTGCACAAGGCATTCGGCCACTAAATCCAGCAGCAGTATACCCATATGTTACATTAGCTATTAGTTTCAATGCCAGTTGTCTTGAATTGAATATCTGGGAAGAAAAAAAAGGCACTAACTGGTCAATTTAACAATCATGCTTGTTTATCTCAAAGAGCACAATCTGAGCCTTTGCAGAACAACAGTCCCATCATAAAGGAATTCGTATCTCATAAAACAAATTGGGATACAGGCAAATCAGACCTAGATGTTAACGTGAAACAGAAACAATAAAATAAACATGAATTCAAGATTTCATGATTCCTCACTAAACATTTTTGTTCAATTTAATAAGCCAAGGATGATTCAGATGATCATAATACTACAAAAGCAGTATGACGGACTGATATTAAGAATTGAAGACCAGCAGTGAAGCGAATGTAAACACACATGATAGCAGACCAAATTTGATTGAAAAAATAAAAAACATACCCTTTGAAGAACTTGTTGTGAAGGAGACAGCTTTTTCATTGCTTGTTTCACCATAATTCTAGTGGACAATATTTCCTCCAGCAAGCGGGGTAGCACACCTTTACGAATCTGAATACATCAAGAATGTACCTTTACATATCTGTATACATCAATAAATGCACTTAATGCAATCTCCCTCGCTCCTCTCTCATCATGGGCTTTGTGTTTGTGTTCTTAATTGGAAGAACTCGTACAGTTTTTTATTATAGCTATAGCATGAGAATGCACCATTAATTTTTATCTTCTTAATTTATGGGTGAACTACAAAATATGTATGATGCAACAAAACAACTTCCATAAACATACACAAGTGCATGCAAAAGTAGAAGGAAAAGAAATGGTCAAGTGCATAAAATCAACCCTGATGAGGTTTTCCCGCATAATCTCTAGTATGCAGATCCTCTTGAGCCAAAAAAGATGTATCCCTTCATTACCTAATTACCTATTATTAAGTAAACATATGCAAGAATCATTTAAGACAGATATTGGAAAAACAACCTTTGTTGGTACATACATAACACCATTTGGAGTAAGCAGTATCTGATTTTTTAAATCTTGTAGAATATGTGGATCTGGCAAAAACGGACTGACACCAAGTGTATTTGCCTTTGATGGCGCAATGTTTCCAAGGCATGTAGAATAGCACAGGTTGTATGCAATAATCATTGATGGATAAAGAGATTGAAAATCCAAAACAAGTACAGGATCTGCATAAAAACCAGATTCTGGTTCCATTACAAGAGGAAGGCACTCCATTGCAGGTTGGGAGGCCACCTAGACAAGGCAAGTTTGAGGTGTCAGACATTGTTCATTCAGTCAGCATATCAAATAGCTCATATCATCTCACAAAAGTCAAAACTCATGGTTCAATAAAATATCGAGAGAAAATGTACAATCTGCCACTTTCAGAAGACGATGAAAGATGATGCAGTACAAACCTGATGACTCCCAGGAGAAATAGCAAGATAATTTTGTGTATGTGCCAATCTCAAATACATTGACTCAACACGATATTGCGAACCACGAGATAGAACTGAGAAAAAGTCAATGCCAAATACACGAGCGAGCTCTGACGTTCTATTTATCTGCAACAGCACAGTACATATCTAATCAAAATGCAAGACGCAATACATTCATCCCTAAAATACAATTATGTCAAACCAAAACAGGTATAAAGTATCAATTTTTCCTTTTTTTAAAGGAAAAAAAACATAGCCATGGCTACAAACATGACAAATATTATTATTTATTTATTTTAACTTACTTATCAAGCCTCTCGCAAGGTACGACAAAAGTAATTCAAAACAAATCCAAATAAATAAAACTACAGATAAAGCCATTTTCCCCAGCAAACCACCATTAGTCTTCTTCCATCAATTAATTCAGACCTAAAGCTTCATCTATGAAGAAGTACCCTTTCTAGGTCTCGTTATATACAATCACAAGTCACTTCACACAGTTGTTACTCCCCTCTAAACAACTGGCAAAGCATTTCACAGCGTAATAGAAAATCTGTAGACATCACCAATCAATAATACTATCATACCATATCAAGTTGACTCATTATCTCAAGGTTCAACTTTGCTCTGTCTTTCACATATTCAATACAGCGATATCTTGCTCGGCCAGGACCACTGGAAAACCATTTTGTCAGCACATTATAATTAATATATGGGATCTTTCGTCTCAACACAGCATCAACAACAGCTTCGATTGTGTACATATTAAGCTTAACTTCACCACGCATCAATCGCCAAACATTAAGGACAATTCTGCCACCAATATGAACACCACTAGCATGAGTCCGTCCCCATTCATCCTCAATTATAGCATCTTCCAGTACAGCAGAATCAGAAAGAGCTGACTCATGATTAAAGTTCTCAAGTGATTTTTCCTCAAAAATCCCTAAATCTCCAGCAGCCATCTTACTTTTAGATGGTATCCGAGATATGCTGTTAAGTAAACCTATACCAAGGTGTGAAGCTCGTTCTGCTAAAAATCCAATTGAACCACCTTGAACATCCCACCCCATTAAAATATCCGGGTCAAGCAAACATACAAACTTTATAAAGTGATTAAACAAGTACTTTTCCTCATTAAAAGTCAGCACACTGCATCCAGAAATTCCATCAAGATTCCTACAAGTAGTGTTGAATAGATGTGATTAGATTCTAATCATTATGATTCCTACAATACTTTTGGAGTGTATAAATATATTTATAGAATTATATATTATTAATCAAAATTGTGTTGTTCCGGACAATCAGTCCAAAATGCTTGTAACCCATTCGAAATGGTAGTTATGCCTGAATACCTACAATAAATAAATAAATAAAGAGGATAGAGAGCTCACCAGAAAATAAATCAATTAAATACATATTAAAAAGAATCAGATGTGTGAAGCCCTAGGCAGTGTTTATCAAAAGCAAAAATGAAAAAATAAATAAATAAATAAATAAATAATAACAATAATAATAATAAAAGAGGAATGGTATGTACACACATAATTCACACAAAGAGTACACACACTTATGTGGCAAGTAACTTCAACCAATTATTTTTATTTAAGATGGGTTCCACTTATCAAAAGTAACTTGCCACATGGGTGTGTGTCATGTTTGTGTGTAAATTTGTTGGAAAATCAGCTTTCCTAAATTATTATTATTATTCAGTATAGCTGTATAATAATAATGCTGTTTTTATTGTACCATATTTTTAGGGAATTAGTTTAGGGATTCATTGTATCTTTATTATTTGATATGTTTCTCTTTATAGACTTATTGTACATGTTATATATACTGCTTTATATCAGAAATAATATAAAACAGAAAAAACCTTTTTCCCTAAATCTGTCAACTTGGTATCAGTGCCAGAAAAAGAAAAAAAAAAAACCCTAATCGCACCCCTAACCCTAATCACCTCTGTCCTACTTGCATCATGTCAGATTCTGAGTCAGGTATAACCAAAAACAACCCCATCCCAACCAATTCCACTGTTCTTTCTACCAAATCTACCGAGTCTCACTCTGTCCAGATCACTACTATTCGCTTGAATGGAGAAAACTTTCTGAGATGGTATCAATCGGTGAAGATGTATATGAAAGGTCGAGGAAAAATGGGATATTTGACTGGTGAAAAGAAGGCTCCAGCAGAAACTGATTCAACCTATGAAACTTGGGATGCTGAAAATTCTATGGTGATGGCTTGGCTTGTTAACTCTATGGAAGAAGAGATTAGCTCCAATTATATGTGCTATCCCACAGCAAAGGAGCTATGGGACAACATTATTGAAATGTATTCTGATCTTGAAAATCAATCTCAGATTTTCGGGTTAAATATCAAACTTGGAGAAATAAAGCAAGGGGAGGACAGCGTGACAAAGTACTTTAATTCTTTGAAAAGAATCTGGCAAGACTTAGATCTTTTCGATACTTATGAGTGGAAATCTGCAGAAGATGGCAAACACCACAAGAAAACGATTGAGAAAACCCAAATCTATAAGTTCCTGGCTGGTCTCAATGTTGAGTTTGATGAGGTGAGGGGGAGGATTATTGGAAGGCAGCCCCTACCTCCAATTGGTGAAGTATTCGCTGAAGTTAGAAGAGAGGAGAGTCGAAGGAGTGTTATGTTGGGAAAGAAGACACCTACATCTATTGTTGAGAGTTCAGCGCTAGCCACCATGGGCGCAGGATATAACAAGAACACCCCATACATGCAGAAAACTGATGAGAAGCCACGTGTTTGGTGTGATTTCTGTAATAAACCTCGTCATACTCGAGAGACCTGTTGGAGAATCCATGGCAAACCAGCAAACTGGAAAAGCAAGGCAGAGAGAGAAAAGGCAGGTCGAACCCCTTCTGCACATGAAGCTGAGTCCAGCCCCTTCACTAAGGAGCAGATGAATCACCTTCATGCATTGCTGAACACTACCTCGTCCTCATCTGGTATTCCTACTGCCTCTATTGCATATGCAGGTAACAAAGTATTAGAAATAAATGCTCTAAGTTGTTATCAAAAATCATCCACTCCATGGATAATAGATTCTGGAGCTTCAGATCATATGACAAATTCTTCTAAATTTTTTGAATCATATATACCTTGTTCAGGAGATCAAAAAGTTAAAATAGCTGATGGTAATTTCTCATCCATTGCAGGAAAAGGTTTAATTAAGATTTCTAAGGGGATAGATCTTAAATCTGTCCTCCATGTTCCTAAACTTACTTGCAATCTCTTATCTGTCAGCAAATTATCTAAAGATTCTAATTGTTGTGTGGTTTTCGATGAATCTCATTGTGTTTTTCAGGACCAGAGTTCGGGGAAGACGATTGGCAGTGCTAGGATGATTAATGGACTCTATTATTTCGAAGATAAGGCTTCTGAAAATAAAATTGCTCAAGGATTTAGTAGCATTAGTTCTCTTTCTGTTTATGATCAAATAATGGTTTGGCATTATAGATTAGGCCATCCTAGTTTTTCTTATTTAAAACATTTGTTTCCAGCACTATTTAAACGGTTAAATCCTTTGTCTTTTCAATGTGAAAGTTGTTTATTGGCCAAAAGCCAACGTAAACCTTACATTAAATCTTTTTATCATCCTTCAAAACCGTTTTATCTGTTTCATAGTGATGTCTGGGGACCTTCTAAGGTTACCACTAATTCTGGGAAAAAATGGTTTGTTACTTTTATAGACGACCACACTCGTCTTTGTTGGGTTTATTTAATGAGGGAAAAGTCTGAGGTTGAACAAATTTTTACCGATTTTTACAAAATGATTGAAAATCAGTTTCAAACAAAAATCAGTATTTTAAGAACTGATAATGGAACAGAATACTTTAATCACATCTTGGGAAATTTTTTAAAAGAAAAAGGTATTTTGCATCAATCTACATGTCCTGATACTCCCGAACAAAATGGAATAGCAGAAAGAAAGAATAAACACTTGTTAGAAGTAGCTCGTGCCATGATGTTTTATATGAATGTTCCAAAATATTTATGGGGGGACGCTGTTCTTACTGCATCTTATTTGATAAATAGAATGCCTACTAAAGTTTTACATTACACTACTCCTTTGAAATGTTTCAAAAAATTCTTTCCTACTTCTAGAATTAATTCAGATTTACCATTGAAGATTTTTGGGAGTACTGTTTTTGTTCATCTTCCAAAAAGGTCTAGATCTAAGTTAGATCCTAGAGCTGAAAAATGTATTTTCTTAGGCTATCCTCCAAATAAAAAAGGATATAAATGTTTTAATCCTATCTCTAAACGCATCTATATTACTATGGATGTATCTTTTGCTGAAAATAGTCCTTATTTCTCAAAGAATTTTGTTCAGGGGGAGAATTCAGTGGTACAAAATTTTTGGGAACTTGTTGAACCTTTACCTAAGACTATTCTTGATGTTTCTCTTGAGAAAACTCAACCTACATCTATTGAATCCGAATCTGATCTTGGTTTATCAGAAACAGAAATGCTACGATTGATTAAAAATCGTAATGTTCTTGAGCCTGTGGTTTATTCAAGGAAGAACATCTGGGAAAGAAGTAGAGACCATCCAATCATCCCTGCACAAGACCAAATGGAAGCCCCGAACAATGGTTCTTCAAGTACCCCAGGTAATTCTTCTTCTATTCCTAGTTCTTCTCTGTCTCCAAGTAATATTTTGTCTTCACAATCTGTTTCAAGCCCTACATCTGAAACTCTAGATCTTCCTATTGCTCTTAGAAAAGGAACTCGTGCTTGTACAAAGCATCCAAATTGCCAAATACATCTCGTACAATCACCTATCAGATAACTATAGAGCATTTATTACTAATATTTCTGAACTTGTTGTGCCTAGAAGTATACAGGAGGCACTAGATGAACCGAGATGGAAGTTGGCAGTGGATGAAGAGATGGATGCTTTGATAAAGAATGGGACTTGGGAGATTGTAATGTTACCGAGGGACAAGAAGATTGTAGGGTGTAAATGGGTGTTCACAGTAAAATTTAAAGCTGATGGAAGTATTGAGAGGTTTAAAGCGAGGCTTGTGGCCAAAGGCTTTACTCAAACCTATGGAATAGATTATCAAGAGACTTTTGCACCTGTTGCAAAAATTAATTCTATACGGATTCTATTATCTTTGGCAGTTAACTATAATTGGCCTTTGAACCAGTTAGACGTGAAGAATGCTTTTCTTAATGGAGACCTTGAAGAGGAAGTGTATATGAGTGTCCCACCAGGTTTCGAAAAAAAGTTTGGAGTTGGAAAAGTGTGTAAATTGAAGAAATCCTTGTATGGTCTTAAACAGTCCCCTAGAGCTTGGTTTGAACGCTTTGGTAAGGTTTTGAAGAGGTTTGGTTACACTCAAAGTCAAGCAGATCACACTATGTTCTACAAACATTCAGAGGAAGGAAAGGTGGCTATTTTAATTGTGTATGTAGATGATATTGTGATAACTGGGGATGACATTGATGAACAAGAGAGATTAAAAAGAAGACTTGGTGAGGAATTCGAAATTAAAGACTTGGGTCCTTTGAAATACTTCCTTGGAATGGAATTTGCAAGGTCCAAAGAAGGCATTTTTGTAAGTCAGCGTAAGTATGTGCTTGATTTACTTAATGAGACAGGTATGATGGGTTGCAAACCTGCTGAAACACCTAGTGAACCTAATGTTAAACTACAGGCTGTTGAAGACTTGAAAAGTGTGAAGGACAAAGAGCTTTATCAAAGATTAGTTGGGAGACTGATTTATTTGTCTCATACACGACCTGACATAGCTTTCTCAGTGAGTATGGTAAGTCAGTTCATGCATTCACCTGGTTCAAGGCATTTTGATGCAGTCTATAGGATTCTAAGGTATCTAAAGGGAACACCGGGTAAAGGCCTCTTGTTTAGACCTCGAGGGCATCTAGAGATTGAAGCCTACACTGATGCAGATTGGGCTGGAAGCACTGTAGATAGAAGATCTACATCAGGCTACTGTTCATATGTTGGAGGTAATTTGGTCACTTGGCGAAGCAAGAAACAAAGTGTGGTGGCTAGAAGCAGTGCTGAAGCTGAATTTAGATCTGTCGCTCATGGAATTTGTGAAATTATTTGGATAAAAAGGCTGCTTGAAGAGCTGAAGTCATCACAATCATCTCCTATGAAGTTATATTGTGACAACAAGGCAGCAATTGCAATTGCTCATAATCCTGTACTTCATGATCGCACAAAGCATGTTGAAGTAGATAAGCATTTTATTAAGGAGAAAATTGAGAGCGGTCAAGTGTGTATGCCTTATGTTTCTAGTGAAGATCAGGTGGCGGATATTTTCACAAAAGGATTGTGTAAAAAACAATTTGATTTTCTGACTAGCAAGCTGGCTATGGAGAACATTTTTAGCCCAGCTTGAGGGGGAGTGTTGGAAAATCAGCTTTCCTAAATTATTATTATTATTCAGTATAGCTGTATAATAATAATTCTGTTTTTATTGTACCATATTTTTAGGGAATTAGTTTAGGGATTCATTGTATCTTTATTATTTGATATGTTTCTCTTTATAGACTTATTGTACATGTTATATATACTGCTTTATATCAGAAATAATATAAAACAGAAAAAACCTTTTTCCCTAAATCTGTCAACTAAATTACATATATCATTACTCATAATAAAAACCGCCAGAAACTACATCCTTTGAACAACATTAAAATGCTAGCTACCACTGCTTGATATGTGTACTCCTCGTGCCATGCAGTGAGACATGAGAATGTAAAGACAAGTAAAAGAAATCCATACCTCCAACCATTTTCATTTTTGCAGTGCAAAAGCACATGGACTTCGACTTCAAAATCACTATCATTCTGAACGGCAAGAGCTATTACACTGATGGCATCAAATTGAGGATCAGGTCGAAGATCTCCCCTAGAGGCAGCTTGAATCTATGATTGAACGATACTCAAGATGTCAAACACTAGAACAAATCATAATTCTCAACACATAAGGATCAGGAAATGGCAACTAAAAGGAAATGATGAGTCATCTAACATTTATGCAGTAATTTTGCAGAAGAAGAATTTAAATTGATATCTATTTTATTTTATTTTATGTTGCAATAAGTTTCAATATGATTAGCAGAATTAAACAAACCTCTACACTTAACAGTGTCAGCTGCTGCCCACCACCAAGACTTGCAGGGTCTCTAAATCCAATCTGACTAAGGGGAGTGGGCTTTGATCTCCCATCTGGCCCTGATATCTGAGAAACATCTTGTGAGGAACTAGAATATTGTTTAAGTTTATTAGAATCTCCTTTCCTCAGCATCGGTGATGTATCCTCATTACAAGGAATGTTCCTTGTCAAATCAGGGTCTTTATGGTTCTCTTGTGACCCTTGTGCCTGAATATGTAGTTGATGAGATACATAGCCAGATTCAAAAGAAGCCTTATTGCAATCATCAGATGAAGAACTTGGTGAATCAATCAGAGCAATGGAACTTCCTGTAGTTTATTATTATTATCACAAAAAGTTTCTAATTTTATAAATCTAGACCAAGGAACGCATGGAAATACATTACCTGTCTTAGATGAAACCTTTGTTAAAACTGTATTGCCTTCTACAGAAGTACCTAGATGTCCAAAACAAAAGAATTGATTCAGATTCCAAAATCAAGGTGCAAAAAATAAAATTTATAGCAACTACTTTTGTTACCAGATGCCAGCCATCTCATAACATTTTCAGCTGAAGGAGGTGAAACCAGAGGTGTCAGCAGATACAAAAATGAGCCATCATTTTGATAATGAATGGGGACACCAACAGGAGCTTCTTGTTGAGAAGTAGAGTCACAAACTTTCATGCTTTTGTTCTGAATTTCTGTCTTTTCTTTCAAGTCTTCCATGAAAAATGGGAGACAATCATCCAAAGCTGTTCCTTATAATAAGATGGAAATTTATTTGTGAGCACTGATTTTAAAAGACACTTATTTTTTTGTAATAAAAAATAAAAACAAAAACCAAAATCAAAGCAGTTGTACAACTTGATGATTATTTAATTTAATTTCAATGATAATATTCATAAAATGCCAACATAAAAAATCTCATAAAACTCGCCTAATCTAATTATCAAAAGTTCTTTGACTCAATTAGAGGTGAAGTGTATCAAGTAAACTATAAAATTTAATATAAACACCAAAGAAATAAGGACAAAGAGGTAGAAATGGTTTTTGGGCGCTCCAAATTCTCAATGAGAATATCTTTCAAACTATCTAGCTAAAGGAAGAGAAATAGTTTATAACCAACACCATCCTAGTTAGGCAAATAATGCATTTAAGTAAATAGAAATAACCTGATGTTCCACCTTGAGAATCCTTATCCGGACAAGGAAGATAAGAGGTAACAGGACAAGAAAAAGTTTTTCTTGAGTGATCTATCCATTCAGTAGCAGGAGGTTTCTTCCATAAGGTCAAGCTAATTAAGTCCTCGTCTTGTGGATTGCTCTTAATGACCATGGAAACATCCTTTCCAGGGTTTTGTCCACTGTTTAAAAAACATATGTTCGATCTATTCCTAACCACTGGTTTTATGGATGACATTTTATTGGCCCACTCCCCAAAAGGTTGGCCTTCAATGCCACTTTTCATATCTAATAATTTCTCGTGCCCAACAGTATGAAAACAGCTTGAAGCAGTAGGCAAAGTGTTTTCCTTATCAGGCTTCAACACCTGAATATTAGATTCTTGATCATTTTCATAATTTCCAGTAGCATCTTCAGCAGGATTCCCATGCTTAGCAAGTGAAGAACTTATATGCACATCAGGATCTCTGTCTAAGAAGTTAGCGGATCGAGTGATCATACTGCTGCTATCATCATCTTCACCTTTATGAGAACCAAAATTTATATCATCTAATGTACTAGGATTTATGAAGCTATCATCAATTGCCTTTACATCATAAAACTCACGATGCAGTGATTCTGGACCAGTAAATGATGGACACAAGTTAAGAGGCTCAAGAGGCCTCTTGTTAGGCTCACCAATTTGAAAACCCAAATGTGTAGGAACGATATTGATATCTTCTTTTTCTTTCTTTTCTAAAGAAACCTTTTCTACCCCAAGAGAACAGAACTCAACTGGCTCAACACGATAGTGCCGTTTTCTCCTCATCAAGTCTCTTACAGAGCATTCAACCAATGACGTACCCTCCTTAATGCCAGAAACATCATCCCTCACATTTTTCATTGAAGAATCCTCGTGTTGTCCCATCTTAAATTCAGCTGAAGAACTTTCAGTGACAGGAACTTTGGCTTCACTGCAGGAATAGACAGTGTCTCTATCAATGTTTGATTTTTGGTTTATTGAGAAAGGTAAAGAGCCCCAGAATAATTTTTTCCTTTTATGTTTATGTGTAAGACTTGAGTGAGTATCATCCTTTTCCTGTTTTTCAATAAAAGAATCCTCCAATGTCATCTGGTGTTCACAAGTCTCATCAAATTTACTCTTAGAATCCATTTCAGATATATTTCCAGATGATCCAGCACAGGGAGTATCTAACATGTCATCCCCAGCACCATCCAGTTGAGGAATAATTTTTTCAGATGAAATTCTACGAGTATGGTTATATTCAGGTGAATCCTTTACGTCAACTGAATCATCAATCGAATCAAGAATGTCTTGGCACTCCTTTTGGGATTCACTCTCATAGTCCATATTAGCTTTCTCCAACACCTCTTCAATGGTAGTTGCAGGAAACAATGAACTTAACATGGTCACACAAAGAAGTTCATCGTCAGCGTTTATATCTTCAGCTGCCTGAGAAGTGGCAAGACACTTAAGAAGAACCAAGGCTTCCTTATCTGCAGCCTAAATATATATATGTACATAAATCTTAGTAACAAATAATAGAAATTTTTTCTCTAAACAGCCACCAACCACAAAATCAAACAACACCCAAAACTATATAATATGAAACATGTACTGCATTATTAGTTCCTGAAAATCAAATCTGAAGCACAGTTAGGAACATTACACCAGCTTTGAATTGGATCTTCAAACATAGTCAATCAACTTAACAAATAAAAATGAGGTAGGTTTAATAGAATGAGCTAATAATTTTCTAAAAATATTGAGCAACATATATACAGAAGTTTGTAAACAGCACCCGGAATAGTGGGAAGATGTTTGACATATAACTATGGCCCTGTCAAGGAGAAGAAAAGTTCGAGGAGCATCTAATAAACAGTGAAACATATAACAAAATCTAATAGATACATTAAATCACTGCTTTAGTAACTAAACAAATATATTTTAGCCCAAAACTTGTATCTCATCAATCACAATCAGTTATGACTCATGTGCAATAGCAATGGCACAACTTTTGCTTATACTTATAACGTATCATAAAGGTCTTTTTGAGAAGCTAGGAATATTAGCTTCACATAAAAGATCTTAAAATTAATGAAAAAAAAAGGTCTTTTTAATTATTACCCAAACACTCCTAAAAGTGTTTTTTAATTCTAAAAGCTATAAGAAGCTTAAAAAAAGCTTACCTAAACAGGGCCTAAAAGAGGAGAAAAACAGAAATGACTTCCTATTTCTACGACAAAGTAGCAAGTAAAACAGAGAAATGCAAAACCTTAATGGATTACCTTCTTATCTGAAGTCTCAGTCATTTCAGATGGTGAAAGTTGATCGTTAGTTGATAATTTAACGAATGTGTCCCTCTCTGTAGATAATACTGCCCCATCTTCCTCTTGTGATGACAGAGATTGAATTACACTTTTTTGTTTAAAACACTTTGAAGGCTCCATATCAACAGCATTACAAACATGATCAAGTCCAACCAAATTTCTCTCATTTTTTGAAATTTTCACTAACTGCAAAGATTGCTCATCTTTATCATTATGTGATTCCATAAGTTTATTTGTAAACTCTTGACCAAGTGAAAATGTTTTTAGAACATCTTCAGGTGGTGGTTTGCTAGGATCAGAAAGCATTGCCACATCTCTCAACCCAGTCCTTTCATACTCCTCCTATGAGACCCAAGAGGATTACACAATCAGTCATAAAATTGTAAAAACATAATCTAACTCATTACGAGCAAATAAATGAAACATGTACCTCCCAAATTGGCACAAGTGACTGAACCATTTTCACATCTGAAATAGTTTGTGATAAGGATGTAAACATCTTCAACTGCTGATTAAGAATCTCTGCAAAACGACAAATATCATATAATTTTAACCACAACACAAGATGATAATGTAGATAGATACGAGTAGAGGAAATTCAAGGTAAGCAAACCATCTACAGTAGCATCCCCTTCCAGTTGACAAAGACTTTGACGTTTAACAGAATTAATGTCTATTTCTGGAGTTGGTGATGCATCATATTCACAAGAAGAATGCCACATCCAATCATCCGGAACATTAGAAGATATCCAAACAGGTGAATCAAAAGATGAACTGCCACTTATATCTGCCTAATGCAAAATTCCATATAAAGAAATTAGAATAGAAACGAAAACTCATTTAGTTCCATTCTCCAATAAGTATGGGTAATGTCATAAGAATGACCTGCGATTCAGGAGGGAGGCATGTCATGGGATCCACATTTTGTCTTGGATGTTCATTGTAAAAAGATCTCCTCGGGCAGAATACATCTGGTACAGGATGACGAAACCTCATCTTAGACAGATGTACATGACCCATCCCATACAAATTGTAGTCAATCTACCATATCAAAAGTTCACATCATAAAGATGAGGGAAAGAGGCAGTAATAGAGGGAAAAAACAAGCCAGCAGTATGGGATGTAATATAAACTTGGAGTAGCTGTAGTAGTAAATAGTAATAAATCCGTTGGAATTGTGTATGTAGGAAGCTACCAGAAACTGGAGAATAAATGGAATGTGTGCTTCATGGGGCTGTAAACTTTTATCAAGAACTCCACCACCCTGCAAACAAAGTATTACTACAATAAAAATCATAAAAAGAAAAACAGTAATAAAAGAAATATCCATTAATTGTGTATAATGACAAAAAAAATAGGTACAACAACTATTGTGCAACATATGATAGATACAGTGCCATAAATCGTATGTTGCACAACTATTTGACAACAGCTACTGCTGGATCAAATGTAAGCTAAATATAATTTGAGGGGAGAAAAAAAGAGGCCCTCTGTTGAAAAATAAAGGAACATTAATTTGACACTTAAAGTAGCTTTTAGCAAAAAATAAATTACACCTAATTAGTTTTTTACATAATATACTTATAGTAATAATATAGGGGGTGGGGAAATCTGAAATGCAATGACCATTTCAACCACAAAGAGTAAAACTGAACTTGAACAAAAATATACAAAATTCCAAAGCATAGCGGCAACTGAACATAAGAGAAAGATTAGATCTTCACCAGAAGAAGATTAGCAGCACGAGAGACATCATGTGGGTAGTAGCTTATAATTTGTCAAGGCGTTTTAAACAGGACTACCAGATTATCAATGAGTAAATAATATGGAAAGGATACAGGTATGTTACTCCCAGATTATCAATGAGTATATAATACGAAAAGGATACAGGTATATCTTAACAAACAGTTCCTCTGAGGAATGATAACCATAAAATTTTTTTGCTCGAACAAGGCTACAACCATGAACATACTGTCGCTTTGAACACGCCTTACTTTTAAGCTGGAAGATATGAAGCACGTATAAGTAAAACTTTAACAAGTACAATTTTGATATAATCCAAAAAAAAACAAGCATAGAAAACAAGTAACTAGAATTCAAGTAGAGAACTGAATCTGATACCTTTAAGGCTTTCTCTAAAGCTAGTGATATGTCATGCATGTATGCGTCACCTATGAAACCCAAAAAAAAAAAATTATTTCCACAAAGCAAGCCTGCAAGTCCATCTAAGCCAAAAAAAAAGTCTACCCAATTATATACCTTCTTGCCGATGTTGAACAGGTAAATCGGCCCATGGCACGTATAGATACGGCAAAACCTACAGAAAAATTCGGTAGACATACATCAAAACATGAGAAATTAGACCACTGTATAAAACTGATACAAAACATGGCATTCAAAACTCTATGACTTTGTCCAAATTCATGAAAAACTATGAAGCTATCGGAGAATTGAATAATATACACAGCGATCTTACTCGATGGATGTGCAAGCAAGCTTTCTGACCAGCCGGAGTTGACCCAAATATTCTGATAACAGGAACCTCACTCACTCTCCCGCCTAAAATATCCACACAAAAATCAAAATAGAAGATAAATTTTCCAAAAAAAAAAAGAAAATAGATACACCCATTTAGTTTTCTATAAACATTAAGACCGTAAAGTGTTCTTAGAAAATTGACCGTCAAATATTCAAATTCCTCAGCTTCGACTAAACCCTAAACCCCTGCATGGTAGAAGGAAAAGCTACGAAAATGGGTAATAAAAAAATTACACAGTTCCAGAAAAGAAAACAGAACGAGTAGTAAAATAGAAAAGAATGAAACGGCGTGGTGTTCTGACCGTGGAAGCTACTGTAAGAGATATCGAGGTCTGGAATCGGCGGTGCCATGTAGTGGTCGAGAGAGACGATCCGGAGGCTAAAGACCTTGGAATCTGCCATTCGATTGTCTTCAAATTTAGAGTCTCTGAGTTTTGGGGATTTGGAAAAAGAAATGAAATAACAAAATAGCGCACAACACAACCAACTAATTTGGCGCAAACTAACTCAACTCAAGTCCGCGGTTTAATTAATTTTTCTTTTCAAAAGCTTGTTCAGCACTCTTTTTACATATAAAGCCCCCGAAAATTTAATAATATCAGTTTGATCCACGGGATCACTCCTCGTTCCGATACGAATATTTCTCCCGCGCTATTTTAAGATAGACATTAGCAAATCACAATTAATGGATTTAAAATGGTTTACACTATAAAAAATTAATTTTTAAATAATTAAAATGACTTTTGGTAAAAAAAAATTAATCTGTTTTTATTTTTAAAAATAAAAAAGTAAAAATATTTTTTAAAAACATATTCTATAAAATTGTTTTCACTTTTTATTTTTTTTTAATTGAGAATTAAAATTTTAAAAATAAAAAAAAAAATCACTTTCAATATATTTTTAAACAGTTTTTTTTTCTTAATTAATATTTTAAATTTTGACCAAACTTGAACCCAGATCTCCCCTCACCGACCCAAACTCGAATCTGACCCCGAACTTAAATTCGACTTAAATAAAATCAAAAAATAAAATAAAAATAAACTTTACAGAACACACTTTTGTTTTTTATTTTTAAAATTAAAAAATAAAAATAGTTACCGAACGTATTTTTATTTTTCAAAAATAAAATATTTAAAAATTAAAATTTTACTTTTATTTTGTGATTAAAAAATTTAAAAACAAAAATATTACCAAACGACACCTTATTTTACATGCGTATAAATAAAAGAGTCACGCGTACTATTTGAATCTTTAGCGCGATAAATTTTTTTAAATTTCTCAAAATTTTACAAAATGACTTAAATAATTATAAGTGTTTTTGGATAAGGACAAGTGTAATTTCCAAATCCAATTACAACTCAATCACTTCATGCCCAAACCAAATAATGGATCAGATCCATTATCGAAGTCAGCTCTTTCGGGAGACGGACAGACGACTCGTCCAGATGAAATAATCTTCCAACAAAGCAGGAATCTAGAAGATATCATTTGGAGTTTCTAGAGAAGTAATCAACAAACGTTCGGACTGTTAGGGTTTATGCTCTAATCAATTATTATAATAACCGAGAAGTGCTGTTATGAAAAATTAAAAATTAGTAAAAATTAAAATTTGATACAATTTATTACTTAGATATCATTAAATAAAAATATAATTCATTTTATATATATGGGTATGGTCTTAATGGGTATTACCCGTGTATGGGTATTTTATTCTTGACCATTGGATCAAATATCTAATGGTTGATATTTATAATCATTAATTAAATATTAAAAAATTAATATTTCCTATTTTGTTATTCTCTATATTCCTAAAATAGATAAAACTATTAATAGAAATAAAAAATTTATAAATGGAATTGTTATTTAAAAAATAAAACACACTAAAAAAATTAACAAACTATTTTTTTAATAAAAAATCATTTTAAATATTAAAAAGAAAAAAGTGTATATTTATCTTTTTATAAAATTTCTTTATACTAGAATTCTAAATTGCATTACTGAAAATAAAAAAATAATAATTTTAAACTTTAAACTGTAATACACATAAAATGTATAAGATTTTTTTTTAAACCTAAAATTTTTAATTTTATAATAATTAACAATTACTTATATGTTTTTTTAAAAAAAAAATACTTGAGCTTACCAAATTTATAAGAACAAAACCAATGAAGAAAATTTTAACAAAGGAAGAAAAAAGTGTCATAAACATTATTGAATAATGGCAATTGCCAACACAAGAATTTCAGCACAAAAAATTATATTTGACCCCTAGATAAAATTATCATCTTCCAATCCTAAAAATATAAATAATGAACAACACCTCATTAGTTATTCTAGGAGAATGATTCATGGTAATATAAAAAAAATCATTGGATGGTAATAATATTTTTCTAACAATGATAGCCTAAGTAAGAACTAAGAAGTATTGTAGCGTTTTATTTTTAAGAATATGAATAATATTAAGACAATTGGATTCCACATTCAAGCTCCTATTCTTCTAATAAAAAAAACACATTAATATACATGTAAATGATTTTTAGTTTTACAATAATAAATTATTAATAAACTCATAATTTCATAAAATAATAAAGTAGTAATTTTAATTAATTTTTAAAAATAATTTATAATTTTTTTTCAAATTATTAGTTGTAATTATTATTTCCAATTTTATAAAAAATAAATATAATTTTTTTAAAAAAAAAAATAATTTTTAGAAACTTGCCATAAAAAAGTTATTAGATTATTACCTTATTAATTTTTTTTAGTTCCCATCAATGGGTATTACCCATTAAGAAGTGTTTCATATATATATATACTAGGTAGATGTTACGTGGGCGAGCCACGTATTGTTAGTTTTATTTAAGGTTTTTTTAAATAAAAAAAAGAATTGGTAAATAAAGTAATATAATTATTTGAGCAATTTATTTTAAAAAAGTATACTGTGGGTACTGTGTTTATAAACGTATGATATGTAAATTATTATTAAAAAAAATACGTTAATCTTAATATATAAACGTACTCATATAGTGGTTATTCTTAATGTGAAGAAAAACTTAAGAAGTTATAAAATAAAACATAGTTGAACTTTATTCTAATTTTTCATCAATTCAGCAGTTTAAATGGTGATATCTTTGTACTCATCCTTCGATCTGGATCTGCATAAAAAATATGGGAAATTATAGTAAATGGCCCCAAATCATAGGAGTATGTTAGTTTATGTCCTCTTTTCAAAAAAATATAGCAAATGGTCCTAAATCATAGGACTATGTTAGTAAATGTCCTTATTTCAATTTTTTTTTTATTTTTTTAGAATTAGAAGCAAAGTATTTAAACATTATGGTATATCTATATTAGTTTTGTTAAAATCTTTTTTATTTTAAAGTTATGTCAATTTTTTTAATTTTTGATGAGTTGTTTTGGGTTGTTGGTATATAAATTTTGTTGTACGGTATATTTCTATTTTGTTGTATGGTATATTATTATTCTTAGATGATATTTATTTTTTATTATGATATGTATAATAGTGGTATATAATTTTATTAGCATAATAAAAATATTTTAATGTATGTATATAATTTTATTGCCATGCTACATATATTTAATTATTATTTTTATTTTTTTGATTGTATGATTATTTATTTTAAATAATATTTAATTAGTTTTTATTTTATTATATACAATGGTCATGGTATATATATTTTAATTGTGGTATATAATTTGGTTAGTATAGTATACATACATATATATGTATTAGTAATCTATATTTTTTTTATTATTATTTTTTGTATATATATTTTGGTGTATGGTATATCATATTTGTATTTTTTGTTATATGATATATAATTTTTTTAAATAATATTTAAGTTTTATTTTCTATTGTACTTTTGTTGACATGATATATAATTTTATTAGCATCCTATATATTTTTATTTTTATTTGTTGTTATTATTATATATATTTTTATTGTAAGATATATATTTTATGTTATATGGTATATAAGTTTTATTGTATAGTATATCATTTTATTTTAGGTAATGCATGTTTAGTTTTTATTTTAGTATACATAAAGGTGATATATAATTTTGTTAATATGATATATGTAATTTTTTTTTAATAATATTATATTATTTTGTTTTATTTTTTATTGTAGGTATATACGTTTTATTGTATAATATATGATTTTTGTTGTCTATAATATATTATTTATATTTAATATGATATTTAGTTTCTATTTTATTGTATATAAATTTTTTGGTATGTATTCATATTTTAATGGTGATATATATAATTTTGTTAGCATGATAGCTATATTTTTTGAGTATTAATTTAGTATTGTTTAATTTCTTTGTGGTATATAATTTTATTACTACGGTATATTAATTTTCTGTACTACGATATATCTAATACTGCTATATATATTTAAATGATCTAATATATATTTATTTTTGTTGCAATATAATAATATGCAATACTAAAAAAATTATGTAACTTAATTTTGTTATTATATATATTTTTTTTAAAAAAAAATATGCGATAAATCTATTTTTATAATTTTTATTAGCTAATTTATTAGATTTGACAATTTTCTTAATTTTTTTAAAAAATGGACATTTACTAACTTAGTTACCAAATTAGGACTATTTTACATCTCAACCCAAAAAAACATTGTCTAATGGCCCATAGTCACATAACAATATCAATTAACACTAAATTCTAGATATGGTGGCTGGCAAGGAACAACAACTTTCTAATCGTTACTACTACGTGGATTTAGTAGATGATTGATAAATAACCTATTGAATAAACATTAATCAAATATAATCAAATAAATAAAAGTTAAATCATATATAAATGAATAATATTAAAGATATTGTGATTTGTGTGTGTTTTTTTTATTCTGATAGAACGAAAAAGCAAAGAAAGGCTATATAAGAAAAATATTTCATGTAGACTTATAAAGATGAGTAAGATGTAAAGATTAAAAATATAATGATTCAAATGAACTTTTTAATTTGGTGTTTTAAGTTTAAACTTGTATCCATGGAAGGTGAGAGCAATCATAAATTAGTGGGTTAAAAGATCTTGTTTTTACTAATTCGATACTAAGAAAATTGAAGTTGACATTCATAAAGGCAATTCCATTGGGTGAAATTTTGAAAAACATATATTAGGAAAACATTAGGTTTCTTGCATATACTCATAACACAGTTGGCAACAAAAAAAATCAACATTGAAAAAGATTGGGAGGCATAGAAGATTAACCACAAAGCTAATGTATTTACATATAGAAAATTGGGGAATTGTAAGTACCATATTACCATAAATTTTGAGTCTATTTTTGAGTCCCCTACAAAGCAGAATGTGGCCTTCTTCACCATCACTAACAAATCAGTGCTAGGATCACAAATACTCCAACCACCATAAGAAGGTTCTTCAAGACATTATCAGCATTTGAACCCCGATTAGTCAATGGGAAAGCCATGATGAGCATGACCACCATGAAAGGAATGGAATTCATAAGGAAAACCAGAAGTTGTGCCATAAACAGTAGCATCAGGGAAACCATGAAAGTGCATGTTAAACAATGATGGTATTAATCCACCAAAGGCAGTAGCCAAAGTGAAGTTTCCCATTCTTGCAGTTGCCATGGGGACAAACCCTCCCATAAATCCAAACCCATTATTTGTAAATTGATTTGCATCTGACGGAGGAGTTGTTGGAGGTCTCTTGCTGGCGGGGCGATGAGGAATATCGATACCCGAATAAGATTTCGATCTTGGGTCAGACTGAGTTTTGTCGCGGCCATAGAGGGGGGCCAACTTCTCCTCTTGAATAAGAGCCTTACAAACAGGGAATTCCTGTGATTGTGAGTGGTGATGAAGCCATTTGTATAAACAAGGCCAACAAAAGAGGTAGCCACAAAGAGTAACGATAGGGTCTTGAGCTAATTCAAAGCAAATATTGCATTCAAAATCACCAGCATCATTGGCTCCATTTCCCGAGCACGAAGGGATTTGAGGTGAAACACTTGTTGATTCTCCAAACCCACTTTCCATCTCCAATTTCCCTCAAATCTTTCAAAACCAATTGCCTGAAATGCATTCAAACCACAATCGTTGGTCATATATACCCAAAATAAATAGATCACAAAATCAAAAGGGAACAATACAAATCTGACAAATCTAAAAAACATTCAAATCAAATCCAAAATCAAACACTCAAATCTTCCCCAAGAAAAAAAATATATATATATATATACGTATATCAACTTAAAAGGAAGACGCAATTCAATACGAATATCAAGAAATCAATTATATCAGGCAAAGGAAACGAAAACTGCTTCAAATTCAAATACATAAGATCATAACCAATAAATTAAAATACAAAAACAAATCAAAGCAATTAACAATTAATTAAAAAAAAAAAGAAGAAGAAGGAAAGCAGAGTAGCCACGTACCAGTTGAATAAAAACTACGGAGTATGAAAATTGAATATGAAGATCGAAGAAGGAAATTATGGAGAGAAAATATGGACCCAAAGATGTGTATGTATGAATTTTCTCAATTTCAGAAATTAAATTAGATAAAAAGAAATATTAGAAACTAAAAGAGAGAAAAGAGATTAAGAGAGGGAAAAGGGAAACGAACCACATTCTTCTTGGCCTCAATTCTTTCACGAAGGTCTGAAATATGAAATCACATTGGATCAAAACCCTCTTCCTCTAATCTAAATCGTTGATGTGTGAGAATTGGATTTGCTGCAATTTTTGGGCGACAATTGAGAGGCCATTGAGGATCGATCAATTGAGATTTCTTCTTTCCCAAGAGTTTCACGATCATTGTTACAAACGAAGAGGATTGTTGTTGCAATCGTTCTTCAATTTTGATTTCTTGAAAAGAAGATAGGATCGTTCAATTGGGATTTTTTTTCCAAGAGTTTATCAATTAGTATTTTTACTTTTTTTTAGAATAATAAACTAACGGCGTTACTGAAGACGTTAAAAAAAAATAAAAAGAATCGTTAAACCAAGAATTGCCGTTACATAGACACTTTTAATATATAAAGATATATATTTATATATATTACTAATTTGTTTACTAGTTAAAATATATGGAGACATCAATTTAATTTCAAAAGTACCCTCTTTTCTGTAGGGGTGTTCAACAAAATTTTTAAACCGCTCAACCCGAATAGACTGTCCAAACCAAACCGAATAAATCGACAAAAAATACAACCTGAAATAATACAATAAAAATTCAAATCGCCCAATGAATATATTGGGTGGTTTACAAATTATTCTAAACCGCCTAATTAACCCGAATAAACTGAATTAAGCGATTTATATATTTTTTTTTACTAAAAGTGTATATAATATATTACATAAATTATATTTATTAGTCAAACTATTTTGTATTTAAAGTTTAGACATTTTAATGTTTAACTTAAAATCTAGACTTTATAGTTAATAGTTTTTATTGTATTTAAATATTGAAGTTGAAGTTTAAAATCTATACAATATTATTTACTTTTTTTATTATTTTATTTAATTATTTCATGTTTACTTAATTATATTTATCTTTTATTAAAGTTTTTAAAATTTATTTAGATTATAGCATTTTTTAACTTGAAATATAAATAATGTATTTTTATTTTTTTAAATCTAATTTTTTAAATTAGAAATTAAGAATAATAATCTATATATCTATCTATTCTATATAAAGTGTGTCTATATAACAGAATTCTTGCTTTATGAGAAATTTATGGGTGACTTTTTATTTATATTAAAACTAAAATGATTTATTATTAAAAATAAAATAGTTTATTAATTAATTAGTATTATATATATGAAACTCCAATAGCCAGTAGAGTTTTCCATTGCTACAAGCCACGAATGTACTCCCCCAATCCAACCAAACATCTCGAAACTGTGATGGAAATTTGATTGACAAAATTGACTCCTTCCATTCTCCTATCTCAGAAGAAAATACTTCAATACACACCTTTTCCACATCAAAAAGCACAACTGTGTACTCCATGCTAGTATGCTACAATAGCTATCGTTAAATCCTTCTATTTCCCCTAATTGACAACAAGACTTGGGCATGCAAACAAATCCAACCCTGCATTCTTCATATGAAGATGACTCGGGGAGTGAAACACACTGCTCTTTAATGGGATTGCAAATGCAGATTTGTGGTCTTGGTGATCTTGTTTGTTAAATAATCGGCTAAATAACATTGGGAGCCTGAAATTAGAGATGACCATCGCTTGCATACTAGACTGCACTGCATTACAGAACGGTTGTCAGGGATTTGGGTCAATATCCTATTAGAAATTAAATAGACTTCCACATTCCTCTTTTAGATATTGTTCACCATTTGTGGTTCTTTCTCCTTCCAATCAATTATATGTGTGCAAAAACCTTTCCCAAACCAAACCCATAGACGATTCAATTTTTTTTCTAATTTGAATCTGTTAATGCTCTATTTACTTCTTTTTAACAATTTCTAAAATGCATTCAATCGAATTCTTAAACTTTTTCTCTGGACAGATTTTTTAGAACAATGGAAGAAATGGATTTAAGAAAGTATGACATGATTGGATCATCCTCCAAAATATGTATGAGCATATGAAGATAGAATACCTTATGAATACCTTATGAAGATGGCCTCCTTTTCAACTTGCAATAATTAAGGTATATATAAATTTCTAAACTCTTCCATCTAATTAAAACACTTAATAGTTATATATATACATTATATGATATTTAGTTGATTTATTTGAGTGAATATAATTGCTTGATTTGGATTTTTATCTTTTAGCTAACTTGGAGGACTTTTTTTAATCAAACATCCAGAGGATATTGAATTGGTACAAATAGATTTAGAAAAATCTTGAATTTTGAATTAACCAACATTCCTATCTATTCATACGCATAAGGGTTATTTGGAGCCTAGCTACAAGGAAACTCTCTTGAGGAGGACAATGGAGACGAATAATACAATGTCGTTATGGGGATGTTGAAGATGAGGAAGAGGAGGTTTCTATTAGGATCAATAAAGTGGTGGAGAATCAACATGAGCTTTTCGCCATTTTCGATGGCAGTACCTTGAATTTTCTTCTTTTTTTGATGTTTCTCTTAGGTATTTACTTCATTAATTTTGTTTCTACCTGAATCTGATATCTATTTGGTTAGAGTCTGTCAAGCACAATTTTTTGTGATTGGCATGAAATTAGTTGATTAGATATGGTAAGGTTGTTCCACAAGCATAGAAAGCTCCTGCTGTAGCAGCCAAGAAAGATTATTTAGATGAAAGCTATGAAGAAGAGAGATATTTTGATGAGGTATGTTTGATGTTTTCAGTGTTATACTTCTGCTGAGTAATATAGTTCAAATAATCTATTGATAGTTTTCTTTTACAAAAATAAAATGATTGTGTGTAGAAAATTAAGGTAACAAATGTACCAACTTCTACTCCTAAACAAAAAATCGAATAGTGATGGCTTTGATTAAGAAAGTGGTTCCTCTCATGAGGAGGCAAGAAAATTATTCTTCTATGATTTAGAGGTTCTATTGTTGAGCTTTTATTTATTTATTTTTAATTAAAAGAGTTTGAGTTGTGTGTGTAGAAAGTGAAGGTTAAAAATGTACCAGGCAGGACTACAGAAGATTCTTGTATGATTTTGCTCGATATAAAGAACAAGTTTCTTTTGCATCTGAGTACAAGGTAGTGAACTCAATGTAAATTCTGTCGATTTGCGCCTACTGGGGTAAGCAACAGTTGAGCCAATTGAGTTGCGATTGACTCTTTCCCTTCCTTCGTTTGACCCATCGATTTTTGCCTCTCGATCTATCTTCACAGTTTGAATCAATTACATGTTGTAAGTTTACCAATTTTAGAAAATGTCCTCTTTTAAATTTGATATTTTTCCTCTACTTTAATCTCATTTCTTCGTTTATATGACTGATTTTGTTTATTAGCATAATTCTTCTTTTATTGCTACTTTGGGGATATTTTAATAGAATTTATGTGTGAATGCTTTGTTGGGTAAAAATAATTTCAAAATATAATCAATAAATTTTTTTGTTCAATTATTTATCGTATCATTGCATCAGAAAAAAACTAAGTATACGTGTTTCACACGTAACTTTCTTCTAGTCTATATCTTTATATATTAAAAGTGTTTATCTAACGGTATTTCTTGGTTTAACAGAATATACTTAAGAATATTCTGTTAAATTTAACGATTAGGTTTGATCTGCCGTTAACAAATAAACCCAATATAATTAAACCCAAAAAATTAAACAATCTTTTAAATATTAATAATCTCTTTTTAAATTAAAAAAAATCATCTTAACCACATATCTCTCTAACAAACCTATCTTGGGAGAATATTAATAACTTTTTTTATTTATTTTTTAAAAAAGAAAAATCTTTATATATTAAAGTTAATCTAATGTTTTTTCTGGATAAGCATAGGAAGCAGAAATACCACTTGTATCTTTGTGTGATTGCAGATATACTATTTCTGTCATTGACCCACTTTTTAGCTTTATAAATGGAGATGTTCATATAATATTAACACTTTACAGAATATTTATAGATATAAACTTACATTACAATGCTATGTTAAAAAAAGAACTAAATAGAATAATCCACTACTCCAATAATAAATTTATTTACAATTTTATAATTACACTAATATTATTTTTAATACATTATTAAATAATATTTCAAATATAAATATTTAATTTTTTCACAAAAAATTTGCAATCTTTAAAAATAAAATACATTCAAAATCTTAAAAAGACCAAAATCTTAAATAAAACTAGCAATACGTGGCTCGACACGTACATTCACCTAGTATATATATATATATACTAGTAAAAAATTACGTGCGAGACACGTATACTAAATTTTATGCTAATTTTTTTTTTTATGTTATTTGAAAGTTATACAATTAAAAATTAAAGAAAAAATATTATTAGTTATTCGGTGAGATTATTATTATTATGTGTATAGGAAGAAATTACAAATTAATTAATCTTATAATCTTAACTTTAATCAAATAGGATCTAGATATATGAACAATAAATAATCACGTAAAAATCAAAAATAATTATTTGAATAAAGAATTCAATATACACAGTTATATATATGAATCCCATTAATCAAAAATAATTATTCAATATATGAACAATAATTTGTCACGCTATATGTTTCCCAATAAAGAAATCCACCTCCTCATAGTCAAAAATAAATAATACATGTAATACAGATCTTTGTAATGGAGTACCTAAAAGAAACAAAACTTTAGTTATCATAATCGGAAAAGGTTTAAGTGAACTAAATAATGACTAAGAAGATCTAAATTACAAAATGAAAATAACATGTCTATATGAGTATGATTTTTTTGCTATATGAGCATGATTGATCTAAGAGAAAATAGATAAACCTATAAACATATAAATATACTTAATATTAATTTTGACAAAGAAGCAATTCAATTATAAACAATTCTAAATATCAGCTTGACAATTTCAACACACTAATTACTCATTAAATAACCATAATGTATACTTCATGATAATTTTGTTTTATTTAATATCAAATGATAGAGATTATTGAGGTTTTCAGCCATAGAAAACACACTATGATCAACAAGTAATGCTCATTAATTGTATATTTCAAAGAAACCCTAATTTCCATGAATGTCCCTAATAAGATATAAACAATCAAGTTGTAAATTAAAAAAAAAAAAAGAAGTAGCAAATTTTCAGTTAATATAAGAAATAGAACAAATTGAAGATTTATACAATATTGGAATTTGAACTTTTAGAGGCCATTAGCGAAAGGGCGAAACTCGTTAGATCCCCTAGGAGAACACTACCTTAATAGTCTGAACACAAAAATTGTAGAAATCAAAATATGAATAAATTAGCATCATCAACAAAAGGAAAATTAAAGGGAAAAGACTTAATAATTACGTGACAAATAATTATTGATTGAATTAAAAAGTTAAGATTATAAGATTAATTCAAATTATTATTCATATATTGATTCTAAAAAGAGTAAGAAAAAGAAACATCATTTCTTTGTGCCCAAACTCTTTCGGATTTTACAAACTCTTTGATATTAACAAAATTGCTGCTTTAATTTTTCATCACACTGGAAACATATTGTTTTAGCTCTATTAGACAACCACATTTTCTCTCCTAAAAAGTCATTTTTTTTTTTTTATAATTGAAAGATGTGATGTTTGAGTAATTACATGTATCGTGTAGTTGAAGATTTGATGTTGAGTAATTTACATGCTGTGTAATTGAAGATTTGATGTTGAGTCATTTCACACTGGAAACATATTGTTTTAGCTATATTAGACAACCATATTTTCCCTCTTAAAAAGCCATTTTTTTTTTTATAATTGAAAGATGTGATGTTTGAGTAATTACATGTATTGTGTAGTTGAAGATTTAATGTTGAGTAATTTACATGCTGTGTAATTGAAGATTTGATGTTGAGTCATTTTTTTTGTTTTTATTTAATGATGTTTTTTTTTTTTTGGATTTTATGAGATTTATTTTATTATATATAAATAAGAAGTGATCCATGAATTTCTCATAAACCATTTTATTTTTCTATGAATTTCTCATAAACTATTTTATTTTTAATAATAAATTATTTTATTTTTAATATAAATAAAAAGTCATCCACGAATTTCTCATAAACTAAGAATTCGGTTATATAGGCACACTTTATATAGAATAGATATCTATCTATTTATCTATCTATATAAATGAGAAGTATGAGGCGGTGATGTGTCACCCTAAAATCTCTCTAATCAGCATTATTTGTTCTCTCCTTAATTCTCTCATTTTTTTAATTTTTTATTAGCTTCATAAATATTAAGTAATATAAAATATATACCTCAATTTATTTTCTCCATAATACTCTTTATTTATTATATTTAGTTTGTTTTTTAAAAAAAAAAAAATTAAAGTATCACATATATCACGTTCTCATGATATTTTCTTTTTTAAATTTTATAATACGTTTTCATGATATTTTCTTTTTTAAATTTTATAATATATTTTTGTATAATGTTCTACATATGTCTATTCTATATAAAGTGTGCCTATATAACTAAAATTCTTGGTTTATGAGAAATTCATGGGTGACTTTTTATTTTTATTTAATAAAATAATAAAATATTATTTATATAGAATAAAATAATAATAAAACAAATCCTATTAATATTTGAACTGATATTTAGCATATTTCAACTCTATATATAATCACAACTATAACTCTAGAAATTAAAAATATATATATATAAAATAAATTAAACCTTAAACCGCATATACAATTAGTTTGTTGAGAGAGATCAAGAAAATAACGAATTATATATGGAATTTTTTTTTATCAAATCGTTTAGGTTTTCTCTAGGTATTTATCTTCATTTATATATTTTTTTTTTAATCGCAGTCCACTCCCACTATTCAATGAACAGAGCAAGCAAATTCTTATTGCCGTCTAGATGGATGAGTGAATCTGCAAAAAATGGAGGATCTGACGCAAATTCGCCGTGAGAAATTCAAAAAAATCGTCCCCCAATTTCAGGTTCTGATCCAATTGGGTCTTCTTTTTATTCGTAAATCATCCCCCAATTTTTAAGATTAATTTTTCATTTTCTAACATTTTGGGATTTTTGTCTCCTTATTGAATCTTTTCAAATCTGCATTATTTCTATCAAAATTAATGAGCTCACATCGTTGTTGTGTTATACGGAGACTAAACTATGCCATTTGTATATTCATATACAGTCCCTTTTCTTTTCTATCTTCGAAAGGATAGTTAATAAATATAATATATAGCTTTTTTTTTTTTGAAATAATATATAGCTTTTTTTCACTCTCTAATATGAAATAACAAAAAAAAAAAAAAAAAACCTGAATTATCCATGCGCGTTGGGTCCACATGAGTCAAAAAAATCATAAAATTATCCTTTACAAAAATATACACTGATATTTTTTAAAATTTTTTTTGATGATCTTAAAAAATATTATAAAAATAATATCAAAACAAAAAAAATTACTTACCCTAATTTCGTTTTATCTTAAGAAAAAAGAAAATTAATTTTCTAATTATTTTTTTTTTCACAGGAAAAAATATTTTCGTGTACTCGTGTCCAATTAATGGATTATACTGCAGAGGTGTAGTTTCAACGAAATAAAATAACTTTACTTGTCTTTCATAAGTAAATTTTTTTAATTAAATTAATTATGCACACCATGTCTAATCATCTTAAATGAAAATAAATAACTACTTGCAGGAACACCGCCGCTTTGTCGACACTACCATATTCGATTTATACACAAAAAAAATGGACAATCCAGTTATATGCAGACTCGGTTAGAATGAAAAGTGCAAAATAAATATTTATACTATTGTCTCTGTCGAAGCAAATGTTATCTTCAATTATCAACAATTTAGAGATTAATTTTTAATTTTTTTTTTATCTTACACACATTGTGTTTCTTTTTAATTTTTAATTTTCTTTTAATTCATGGGTCACTTTTCATTTATATATAATAAAATAAATCCCATTAAATCCAAAAAAATATGATTGGGTTTTTGCTGTTGTACATCTACGATTAGGTTTTCTTTAATTATTTATTGTATTCCTTTTCCTATTACAATTCGGACATTCCTATGGGATCACACATAATATTCCGATCCGCACTTCTCTTTTTTCTTCTTTACAACTTAATAACAAAATATATAAGTAATAATAATAATAAAAAAGAAGCGTGACTTTTATCAAAGTTCACAAAACCAAGCATCAATGGCGAAAAAAACCCAACAAAGTTTACTTAATGATTCTAAGTGCTCGGCATATGCATTAGTTTCTAGGAGCAAAGTTTTTTAAAGTTACGTAATAATTTACATATATGTTGCAAACACAATATACAAAAAATAAAGAAGAATATGGAAGAAAAAAGATACTATTATTCACATCTAAAAAGGCAGTGGAGATAATAATAGAAACTTTTCATTTTTTTTTCTTTTTTTTTATCAATTTTTTTTTTCTTTTTGAGTAAAGATAAATATGAAATTTTAATCGTATAGAGTTTTATTTTAATAAAATATAGTATTTTAAAATAATTTAATAGTATTTTGTTATAGAATACTATCACTTTTTGTTAAACATGGTTTTTACTTTTTGTTGACACTACCATATTCAATTTATCAACAAAATAATGGACAATCCAGATATATGCGGACCCGGCTAGAATGAAAAGTGCAAAATACAAAAATTACACTATTGTCTCTATCGAAGCAAATGAAGATTGAAATCCACTAATGACTATCATTAGTTTTCTTATCTACAATTTTTAAACAAATGCTATCTTCAATTATCAATAATTTAGAGATTGATTTTTAATTTTCTTTTTATCTTACACCCATTTAAGTAATGTTTCTTTAAGTATTGGAACATCAATTTTTAATTTATTTTTAGATTAACTTAAGAACATATTTAAATCATCAAGCTTTCTTAAACACTAATATATTGCATTCGGTATTCACTTTTAATTGACAACATTATAAAATATAATATTTAGATACACATGATAATAATCTCACCTAATAATTAATAATATTTTTTCTTTAATTTTTAATTGTATCACTTTCAAATAACATAGAAAAAAAAACTAGCATAAATTTAGTATACGTGCCTCGCACGTAGTTTTTTACTAGTATATATATAATCATACATAATTAAAATTAAAATCTCTAAAAAACTAAACATAAGCTTATTAATGTCCTGTTTCAACATTTTTTCTCTTCATGCGTGGACGTGGATGATTAATAGAGCAATACACTCAAATTCTTTCTCCCATGCAAGTATGTTTGTAAGTTTCAATATGCATTAATTTTTGCATTAAATTTGTATATATGCATAAAATATGTATGAATATTACTACATTATTTAGTTTAGTATACATATTTATGTCATACGTGATGATCTAATAATTTGCTTCTTGGTTGTTCAATTTTTATGTAAATATATATTTTATAGTATATCTATTTTATTATTCTATATGTATGTGATATGTTCATTATGGTAGGGTGTTTATCATATACTATACATATATATTCATAACTACAACCCTTTACTGTGATCTTTCAATATTTATAATATTCAATACTTATACTTATACTAGGTAGGAGTTACGTGCCGAGACACGTAAATATTAGTTTTAGGTAAAATTTAGTTTTTTTTTTTATCTCTTCTTATTTAGATTGTATGTGAAAGTATGATCATACGAATGATTTGTTTTATCAAATTAATATTTGTGCTATTATAATTGGTTGGTAAAATATAATTAGGTATATAAAAATCATAATAAAATAATTAATACTTATTATTTACTTCTAGAAAATTGGGTATATGAAATACTTGCATACACTACTCCATGTAAATTCATAAATAACAAGTCAAGAGAAAGAAAAAGAAGCTCGGCACCAAGAAAAGTCTCAACACTAAATAAAATAAAATTACTGTAAAAAAAAAGGGTAACTTCTGCCTAATCTTCCATTAGTTCAAGTGCTTGAATGGTGAATTGATTGTACTTTGAACTCATTCAGGGTCGGCCCTGGGCATAGGCGGGCTAGGCCTGTGCCTAGGGCCCACCTAGTCCAGGGGCCAAAAAAAAAAATTTTGCCCTTTTAAAATTACACAATTTTTTTGCTGATTTTGGAAAATACCATTTTTTTTTTCTAAATAAGGGCCCAAAAAATAATTTTTACCCTATAGCCCACTACATTTCAGGGCCGGCCCTGAACTCATTGTTCGGTTTGCATCTGCGTACAACTGAATTCTCCATTTTTAGCTGATAATTGCTTCGTAGTTTTTTGGACAAACAACTTATGTTTCTATAAAAAAAATGATTAGTTATAAGTTGTAATGTATTTCTATGTATGAAAATGTATAAATTTTACATATTTATTTTTTTATAGTTACCTCGTCCAAATATGATCTTAATTGAACTGCAGTACATGAGAATATGTTTTCTGCAACATCGCCGAACATCACAGCATCTAGCAACTTTGTACTATCGTCGAGTTGTACATATGTCCTTGCACTAATAATTTATACAGAATATGTAACGGTTTGTATGAATATGCAATAAGTTCAAATATTAATTTAGTTATGATGTGCTTACCGTGGTGTAGGAAGACATCTTTTTCTGCATTTTGGATTTTCACAATCTGTTTCTTCGTTGTCGTTGTAGAACATAAGTTTCTTATTACAAAAATCACACGACATGTAATAAAAATCTTGATTGATATTTTTTAATATGATTTCAGCTTCAATCCAATAATATGCTTTCTGCAAACAAAAAAAAAACTATGTATGTAATAGAATTCAATATTATATTAAGTACAAAAAAAAAAAATCAATGATTTTTAATTAATTTTTTTGTGTATATTAATTACAAAAAAATCAATGATTTTTAATTAATTCAATATTATTAAGCTCTTAAAACACCTAAAATAAATAAATAACTATACTAATTATACAGTCTGAATTGGTTAGTAATAATAAAATAGGAGCAATGACAATCGAATATATAACTTTATTTTTCTTGTTCTAGACTGTTAAATATAATAACCACAAACAAGTAGTGTGAAAATGAGTTCCAATACAGCCCCAAGAATAAACAACACAAGTATGGGTAGGTGATTAGTAAACATCAAATAGTATGAAAACAAACAGCAAAGAGTATAAATACATAATAAACAGCAAAGAGTATAAAGACAAAAATCAAGATAGTAATTAGTAATTACTAAGCAATATATATTATACATTTAAAAGTGTTAAGTAGTACTATATATCTTCTTTTTACCTTAGTTGGTTTTAATTGCTTTACCAAATCGGTAACTTCGTTGTTCTTAACATATTCTCGTTTTGCAGCAGATGAATTTGGAGAATACGGATATGTAGGTGCTTGAATAGTAATATTATTTATGTCTGCTTTGTTATTTTCAGCCCTTGACATTGTAATTTAAATGTTAGCTTACTTATTAAAGTAATAAACAATCAATATTATTTAATCAAAAAATGATATTTAATGAAGGTAAATCAATTTGTTTAAGAGTCGTACCATTGATGAAGAGTAGTTGCTTCGTAATTGTCAGGATTGATTTCGATTGTACTTGATTCACGGCTTGACAACGACAGTCCTGTAGGAAAATAATATTTTCAGCCTATTTAAGTGTACGAAATTGATAGAAATATATATGGTGGTAGTTAGTATATAAGTACCTCTCTTAGTTTGAACAATCATCTTTGTTCCCATTATTATTGGGTTGTTTTCAGTAACTTCAGACAATTTTTCACTAATATCTTGTACCAAAGCACCCCACAGAGTTAAACATATCGGGTGGAAGCTACAACTGTGATTGAAAATAGTAATGGTAATTATTAGTTTTGCTATGTATCATAATTTTAAATCCATATGAAATTATTATGAGTGCTCCAATGAAGATTATCATTATGTATTTGTATGTTATATTATATATACCTGTCATCGATTAGATAAATTTCTTGTATGGTTCGCTGTCCATACACTGTGTTCACCACTTTTGTTGGATTTATTTTGACAGCTACTCCTATGGTATCTAAAAATTGAATGTGATGTTAGTTAAAACTTCGTAAATTATTTGTCATGTTGGTATATCGTTGGGATCCGAAGTTACCTTGTGGTGTGTTGGAGTATTTGTCAGATGACAAGTTCTTAAACGAAACGAACTCATGGACTGGCTTAGAAAATTTCTTCCCTAACTTTAAATTATAAGAACCGGATGATTAATTAAAATTCCTACAGAAACTTAGTTATGCAAAACAATCAAATTAACAATTTTCACACAAAAAATAATATGAGTAAATACATCACAGTAAATACATTAATAAATATAAATTAATATGAGTAAAAAAATACCTGATATTCAAATGGAGAGTACGACACAAATAATCTAAACCGACATTAAATGGCAGCAACCTACAAGAAGAACGACATTGTAAATAAAAAATGACAATGACCATACAAACGCTCCACATCCAATTCTATTCAAAATGTATATTTATTTAATACAACAAATAAATTCCAATTCAAATTGCAGAGACTTCTCAAACACCAAAGAAATAAAAAAGCCAATAGGACTTAGGAAATAGTAAAACATCTAAAGAACATCATTGATTGCATTAAGAAAAAATAGAAAATAGTAATGTAGTACACAGTAATAAAATAGAAAATAATAATTTGAAATGTTAGTATAGACAGACAAGGATATATACCAAGTTTTGGTCTTCAAATAAGAGCTTTGCTGAGGAAGAAGGATGGCCAATTGTGTAACATTAGGATTGCAGACTTTACTGAGAAATAACAGAAGTTTACTTGTGTCAACTGATAGAGGCAAAAATAAATAAGAATGCGTATAAAAGCTTGTACGCATAAAACTGCTTCCTAAATTCATGGTGATATTTATAGGCCTAACTAAAAATATCTAGCTGCTTCAAAAAATTAAAAAAAAAATACTAATTTAAATATAATTGAAATAACTTTTAAATAGAAAACAAATGTATATTTATTTAATACAAAAAATAAATTCTAATTCAAATTCATATTCATATTCATATTTAAACAAAAACAAAAAAACAGAAAAATCTATCTAAGTGGAACAGTTCAGTGAATAAGAATGATTTCAAAAATTTAAAATGAACTGAACTTAAACTATTTTATATTTTTATTTTTATATGAAAGATATTAAGACCTTGCCAGTTTAGAATCGTCCATCTTTATGCAAATATTCAGTATCTAAATAGCCTCACAACTCTCTAATAAATGTTCGGTTATGCCCTAAATAAAACTCTTTACAATCTGATTAGTTATCAACACAAGAAATTTGAAGTGATTGATGTTTGCATGAATTCTACATGCTAATGGTTTAAATATGTTTATTACTTTTACACACAGAATCAGTTAAATCCAGATCATATGTTTATTCACAATTACAGTATCGTCAACACAGTGGAATGTGATTGTGATCATATGAATCAAAAGACTTGGTCCCTGTTTCATCAGTGTTATTGGATTTACACTAATGTGATAATCAGCGATGATGTGTACTTACACTTGGAGTAAGTGTTATGTTTTTTTCAGGACATTAGTAAAGTATATTAGTTTCGAATGTATGGAGTATACATTGAACTGGACCGATATTGCAACTAAGTTAAGATATTACAAACTTACCGTTATACATATCTTTTCAAGTCAATATCAGTAGTTGATCTTAAGATTAAAAAGAATCTAAATCCTGATATGCTTAGGCTCAACTCAGGAGTGCTATTCATGTTCTTTGATTTATTAGTTAAGCCTAGTTTTAGGTCAGGGTGATACGTATATTTTGGGAACATGATAGTATGATTGAGTGGGAGTGCTGAACATAAATATGGAATCTATAGCTTCTACTGATGTTTAGAAGTAAAGTGATGATTCCCTTCGAGCTTAGCAAATAGAAGTAAATGGATGAGCTCTTGTTTAACTGACTAATTATTAGATCACTAAACATCATTTACAGGTAGCTAAGTGTTTTAAGGGGCAAAATACATTGAGGGGTGAGAACGGTAAAGAAATCCCATCTCGATGTAGATCATCTATATAGAGGATCTTTAAATCACAATAAGATTATAACAATGGTTAAATGAGATAGCATATTGATATCGTGGAACATACAATATGCTCTATATAAGTCTGAGAGTGCAATTCTAAGTTCTAAGAGTGGATTCAACGAAGAATTAATAAGTATGAATTTACTTGGTAAATTTGGTTCACTTATTGGAAGCTCAGCATATAGATCCATGGTCCCCATTCTAGTTGAGAACATTCTGCTTGTAATACTCATTAATTGATTCGTGATTGATCAATTATAATTCTAAAGTTAGACTATGTCTAATTTTATGAATTTTCACTAAGCAGGGGTGAAATTGTAAAGAAAAGAGTTTCTAGGTTTATTTATTTATTAATGGACTTTATATGTCTAATTAATAATTAATTTAAATGACAATATTATTTAATAATCTATTTTAGTTATTAAATAATTAGTTTTGGCATTTAAAAGGTTAGAATTGGAAAATTGGCATTTTTGAGAAAATAGAAATAAAATTTGATAAAACTGCAAAATCAAGTGGGGCCCACTACTACACCTTGGTCGGCCACTTATTGTGGAGTTTCAAATTGATTTTTTCATTATTTTAATGCCAAATAATTCCTAACCTAAACCTAGTAGTTGCCTATAAATAGAAAGTGATGGCTCAGTCAAATTACATGCTTTTCATTAGCCTTTCTGACAGAAATTTCTCTCTTCAGAAAAACTGAGCCTTCCCCACTTTCTATACCTGGCCGAAACCCTCTCTTCTCTTTTCCCTTCATCAATTTCGACCCTAGTGAAAGAGTGAGTGCCCACACACAGCAAGCAGTAACTCAATCATAGATTGGAAGACTGTGAAGGATCAAACTTGAAGAAGAAGGACATTCGGGCTCAGATCTTATGTATACTCTGCTACAGAAAGGATACGAGGGTTAGTGATCTGAGCGGAAGGAGACATTAATTCCGCTGCATCAATGTAAGGTTTTCCTAACTTTATATGTGTTTAATTTATCGTTTTAGAAAGTTCATATATAGGGTGTTTAAACAACATACTTGTGAGTAGATCTAAGATCCTGGTAAAATAAATTCCAACAATAAAATCTTAATCCATTGTCTAACCTAACATGCCAAAAAAAAAAAAAGAACCAGGAGCACACGCACACTCACCGTGGCCATGAAGTTTAGTCTGAATTCTGTACTTGTTTTGGGGATCCAATGCAAGCCTTGCTTCATTATCGACTAAACAAGCAACTTTTTCCTGTAGTTAAAAATTCATCAAGTATATTACGAGTGCTCTTCCATCAGTGTTAGTAGTAAGGCATCAATGGTTCAATCAATGAATGTTTATAATTATACCTGCTTCAAAAGCTTTACTTGCTTAGGCTCCATCCCAAAATAAGAATTTGACTTCAGTTTTATTCTAATGGTGAAAACTGAACTTGATATCTCTTTCCACATTATTAAATCCACTAAAAAAAATAAAGAAATAGAGACTATCATTAAATACCCAAAATTGAAATAATTGAAAAAAGAAATTTGGATAAAAGGATGTTGGAGCTATACTTTACCAATTGGGTTCGATTGAGCTTCCCCAGCAGTGATATCACGCACACATACCCTTTTCCAAATTTTCAACTCTAACCCAAGTCTCATGCCCAAAACCACTATCTTCTACACATGAAACCACGCCAGTCCCTTTTCTGTCTAACCCCTTATCACCATCACTGTCAACACTCTCATTTGTTGGTCCATAGTGGTAGAGATTATGAGGGTGAAAAACAACATCAACCCCCCCAGGAATTGCCATAAGCTGCTCAATATCACCACGAAAATTAGAAGGGTATGTGGAAAGATCCTCTGTGGGAGAAAACTGACCTGGGTTTACATAAATGGAGACCACTATGAGATCAGAATGGTGTTGAGCTTCTCTAACGAGTGATATGTGACCCTGGTGGAGATAACCCATTGTGGGTACGAAGCCAATGGTTTTGCCTTGGGATTAATTTTTGAATAAAAATTAATAGATTAATAGATTATTGATTCAAAAATTAATCTCAGAACAAAATTCTTCCCTTAAGAACTCTTAAAAGATTAATTTTTCCTCTAAGTTCTTTAGTTAATTCTCGACACAAAACCTTCTCCAAATGTATAAATAAAGCAACAGAAACACCTCAATAACAATTAATTCAACCAAATAAAACAAAAATGAATGAGAACCCTAAAACACCAAGTGCACAAAAACATCATACACTCCTCATCATTTCCAGGATAGAGATCCAACAATGGCAGAATATATATACGAAAATCTAATAAACCACAAAGTAGAATACGCGTACTCCAAATTCCAAACGCTTAGGAATTAATTCCAGTAAACTTCTCAACAACCAAAAGAATTCATCCCAAAAAGCAGAGCAAGAGAGATAGAGAGACAGAAAATCAAAAGGGCATCCATGAATGAGTAGGTAGAGTAACTAAATTGACATACCTGGATGAAGTTCTTGGGCGAGGCGTCTGGAGCAGGAGCAGCAGAAGAAGAAGAAAGATGATACGCAGAATGTTCTTCAATCGTTGACTCCAACTGAAAGTGAGAAAACGATTAAACGAAAAGACCAGGATGAAGTTCTTGGGCGAGGCATCTGGAGCAGGAGGAGCAGCAGAAGAAGAACAATGATACGCAGAATATTCTTCAATCGTCAACTCCAATTAAGAGTGAGAAAACGATTCAACGAAACGACCAGGATGAAGTTCTTGGGCGAGGCATCTGGAGCAGGAGCAGCAGAAGAAGAACGATGATATGCAGAATATTCTTCAATCGTCGACTCCAATTGAGAGTGAGAAAATGATTCAACGAAAAGGAAAGTTTAAAGGGAAAGGAAAGTTAACAGCGTTAAAAGGAAAGTTTAAAAAAAATGGTGGATGGTTCCTTTTGGGGTTAAATTTAACAGAATATTCTTTTATTTGTAAAGTATATTCTGTTAAACCAAGAAATACCGTTAGATAGACACTTTTAATATATAATGATAGTAAATTTTTTGTTTATAGATTTTTCTCCACAAAAAATTATAACACACCTACATTTATTGATTGGCAAACCTTGAATTGATCAATAATTTTTTTTACTTTTCTTTTTCATAAGGATGATTACATGTACTTAATTTCATACCAAAAAAATTATTTCTATCTTTACTGAAAAATATATGCTATTAATAAAAGTAAAATTAAAATTACCTCCTAAATATACATTTGTAAAGATTTTGGTGAATCTCTTTAATTACTCTAAATTAATCTTTTTTAATAATCTATATTTTAATTTATAATCAAATCAAAATAAACATTCCAAACTAATTCAAATTAAAATATTATAAATATTTTTAACCTAAAAATACCTATAATTAGTTTAAAAAGAAAATAACACCAAAAAGACCCAATTCTATTCTTTTTCTTTCTCAATTCACTTTGGCAATGTATTATTATTATTATTATTATTATTATTATTATTATTATTATTATTATTATTATTATTATTATTATTATTATTATTATTATTATTATTATTATTATTATTATTATTACAGTTATTAGATATTTATTTATCTCCTTTTATTCCTTTCTTATGATATTTTATTATTATCAAAAATTAATTTTTTTTTCTTTCTAATTATTTTACCAAAACCTCCCAAAACAAAAGAAAATTAAGTATTGGGTTTTGGTAAAATAATTAAATTTTTATTTATTTATTTATAAAATACATGCAACTAAATAAGAAAAAATAAAACATTTGAAAAACAAGAAATAGTTATTAATTAATTTATTTTTTTTAAAAAATAAGTTAATTATATAAGTTTATATAATTAATTAAGTAAATTAATAAATTTATATTTATATATCACGTACTAACTTAGTTTATTACATTTAGTTGATTGATTATTTAATTATTTGAAATTAGTTATTGCTAAAATTTATCATTTTATTAATGCAAGATTAAATATTAAGAAATTATTAATTTTAGGCTTTTTTTTAAGAAAATAAATTTAGGCTAATTAAATATATTTCTTATAATATTTTATTTTTATTGAAAATTGAAATAAAATACAATTCTTTTTTAATTATTTTACTCAAAGCTCAAAAAAAAAAAAAAAAACGTAAAACAAAAAGAATTAAGTATATGAGGTTTTGAAAAAATACATGCTACTAAATAAGACAATATATAAAGAAGAAGTCATTATTGATTATTTTTTTTTAAAACAATAAGTAGTTATATACGTTCATATAACTAACTAACTATATTAATATATTTATAGTTGTATATCACGTAATAATTTAATTTATTTTAGTTATTTGATTAATAACTTAATTTTAAATAATTAATTTAAATTAATTATAGTTAAAAAAAATTATTTATTAACGCAAAATTAAATTTTAAGAAATTATTAATTTTAGATTAATTAAATGTAATACTACATCTTTATAATAAGTTTTTGTAGTATTTATATTATTTAAATTAATTTGATAGCGTAACAAGATGATATGTATGTATTAAATATTTTTAGTTAGCTCAAGTTTTCAATTTTAGAAGAAGTATTAAGAAAATGAATGAATGTCCAATAGTTTAGGCTCAAATTAGAAGAGACGGGACTCAAATTAATCTCTGTATTGGAAAAGAAAGATCGACATACTCATATTTGATAATGTATGATTAGGAAATTATTAAGTGATCAATACTAATTAGTAAACACATCAAGTCATAAGGACAATAGTGACAACTATAAGTAAACTGATGATTACAAAATGTGAGATATGATGATGACAATGGGTAAAATACAGACAATAGAGAGATTCAACAATGACAACCACTTTGAATGATCAATATAAAAATAATTTCATTTGCAATGTTTCTTTTTGTATACATATATAGGACTTCTAAATATATATATATATACAATTATAATAAAAAAATGATAAGAAATACGTATGGTTAATAATTGTGCTTTGTATTACAGAAAATACTCTAAGTTAAGTTTTTCATGCACCATCCTATTTATTTATTTTTATAATAACAATTTTTTTTTATAAAGCAATTTAAAATTTTTTAGTATAAATTTTAAACTTCATAAATAAATAACATTTAAATAGTAATAATTAATAATATAAAATTAGGTAATATAATTTAATTATTATTATATATCTGAATTATTATTTCAAATAATTATTATCATATTAATAAAAAATTTAAATTAGTTATAAAAAAAAGTGAAAAAAGGTTGAATCTTTTCTAATTTTTAATTAGGTTGCTTACAATTAAATATTTACAAGCTAATATGAGTTAGTAAAAATATACTATAACCAAACTAAAAAAAAATAAATAAATAAAATAACTAGACTAAATACAAAAAAAAAAAAAAAATCACTAAATACACGCTACTTTTCTCATTAATCTTGCTAGTCAAACTTCATATACAAAAAGAGAAATTTATTGAATCTAGAATTCACTAAATAAAAAAAAAATTGATGTTTTTGGTAAGCACGGTGTTCGAAAGCTTTATGTTGGTGGACGGATGAAAATAACTTCCCTGGTTTGCTCGCCATCGCTGGGAAATAGAGGAAGAGAACAAAAATTAGTCATTATATAAATTGTATTTGTATGAATGATTTACTTCATAAGTATATGCAAAACATGGTCATGTTAAAATTTAGGAACCAGAGTATAGAAATAGCTACCTTGAACACGAGTCTGCTATACAAGTAGTTTGAGCATATTCATTCCTCATAAATAAGCTGCCCAGGATGTGAATAGCCAAAGTTTGTACTAATCCGTGGAGCCTTATCGATAAAATGATGTGTCCAGTGATGACTCCCACCATAAATCCAAATCCATATCCTGTCAATATTGACCTCCACTCAAAACCATCTCCGAATTCTGATTCGTCCCTTTCCTCAAAAGGTGGTGTCTTCACCTCTTTGCATTTTTCTGACACTGGAAAGCCACATAATCCTATGTTCCCCTCATATGAGGAACTTAAACCTGTATTGAACATTTTACCTTGGGGTATACGACCTGTAAGTTGGTTATGAGAGAGGTTTAGCAATGAAAGAGATTTGAGATTTGCCAATTGCTCTGGGATTTCACCAGAGAGCATGTTTCGAGATAAATCTATTGCTTCAAGCTCCTCCAAACGTCCAAGAGATACTGGGATGCGTTTGGTGAAACCGTTGGTTGACAAGTTGAGGACAACTAGAGATGTAATTTCGCCTATACTATCTGGAATTTCTCCCTGAAAATGGTTGTTTGAGAGATCAATGGTCTTCATGATGGATAGGATTTTCAATTTATTCATATCATTGTAGTCACTTAATGAGTATTGATAATAACCATCATTTGCGCTCTGATAATGGAAGTTTCGAACAGGTTCCTCGTTCACAGTACTCCAATTCCTGAAATATTCTGATGGTATCTTTCCACTGAAATTATTTAAGGAGATGTCAAAAACACGCAAGTCTCCAAAATCCCAATATGTACAAGGATTCCATATTGATCCATAGAATTTGTTTGATCTCAAGATAAGAACAGCCAGCCTTGGCAAAGCTTGTAATGAAAAAGGAAATGTGTCAACTATTTGATTATGCCCCAGATCTAGAATTCTTAAATCTCTACATTTGGTCAATGATTGCGGAAATTTCCCTTCCAACTGATTTGAACCAATGTTCAGCACCTTCAAGTTGCATATATCAGTACAAATTTCAGATATGCTTCCATGGAAATTGTTATGACGTATGTCTAATTGTGAGAGCAGATTGCCAAAACATTGAGGAAGTGTACCATTCAAGTTGTTATTCGACAGGTCGAGAACACTTAGCTTGGAAAACATGTCGAACTCACAGTTTCCAGTTAAATTATTCGACCCTAGAAAAAGAGTTCTCAGGTTCGTCAATTTGGATATGGAGCTTGGAATTTTTCCATTTAATTTGTTCCTATTTAAGGAAAAATATTCCAGTCGAGAAGAAGAAACATTTTCTATTTTGAGAGGACCTGTAAACTGGTTGTCGTTTAGATTCAGGTAAACTAGAGAAGGCATTGTGAACATGGACAAAGGAATGGCTCCACCAAACATATTGTTAGACAGGTCTAGTTTATTAATGGAATTGAAATTTTCAAAAATATGAGGTGGAATGGAATCAGAGAACTGGTTTCCTGAGAGATCCAACGAAAGAAGTTGGGTTAGGTTTGCAAGTAATATTGGAAACATGCCATCGAATCGGTTATCAGAAAGGTGCAAATGAAGCAGTTGACTCATGCTCCCAAATGAAGATGGAATGGGACCACGAAAAAGATTAAAACCAAGGTCAAGGAAAGTGAGCTCGGCAAGATCTTTGCCAAATGATAATGGAAGCTGACCAATGAATTTGTTATGTGAGAGATCAAGATATGTGAGTTTAGAAAGGTTCCTCAATACAACTGGAAGATGACCCTTAAAGTTGTTGTTTGCTATGTCAAGATATGTGAGCTGGGAAAGGTTCCCTACCCATGAAGGAACAGTTCCCGATAGGGAACAAGAATTGAGATCTAAAACATTCAAGGATTTGAGTTGTCCCATTGTGTCAGGTAATTTCCCTGTAAAACCACATTGCCTAAGATTCAAAATATTTAAGGACTTGAGGTAGCCAATGGACTCAGGTACTTCTCTTGAAAGTTTTGTGAAGGAAGAATCCAGTAGCCTCAGAGAACTGCCAGACTGAAATTGAGGTAGAACAACAATAAGATCATCGTTGTTTGACACATCAATGACTTGTATGTTTGGAAATAGAAATATATCATTTGGAAATTCACCAACTAGACTACATCCACGAAGAGATAGAGACACCAATGAAGATAGATTTATTAGGGATTCAGGTACTGGTGAATAAAAGTTGACCCCATTTAAGTTAAGGTCTTTTAAACTTTTCATATTTTGAATAAGGTTCTCCATGTCTAATTGCTTTTTCAAATATAAATAGTTTTCAGAAAGATCAAGTGAAACCAAATTGATCAAAAAAGAGAATTCTGAGGGAATGTTCCCGGAAAACACGGAGTTTGAGAGATTGAGATGAGTTAACCTTGAAAGTTGGCGAAAGCTTGATGGAATTTGGGAGGAAGAGAAGTTGTTGAAAGCCATGTTGAGTTGTTGAACTTGATCCAAGCTGAAGAGGCTACTATTAGCCCTTAAAGGCCCTTGGAGCCCATTGTTGCTTAGATCAAGGCTTAGTACATGACCAGTTGACATATTGCAGCTGACTCCACTCCACAGGCAGCAGTCTGTCCTATCATTCCAAGTAGCCATAACATCCCTCTTTTGCTGGGAATCAACACTATTGTAAGACTTAATAAGTTCAAACTCTTGTTTCAGCTGCAGCAAAGCAGAGCTTTGATCAGAAAGACATTTAAAGCTGACCAAAGAATGTGAAACATCAAAGCAGCAAGAAATGAAGTAAAATATGAGGTATGGATTGCGGTAAATGAGCTTCTTCATGTTTACAAAATTAAAGATTGTTGCGATGTTAGTATGAGACAATATACCAAGAACGATTTTTGTATTAAGGAGAAAGAAAAGAAAATGTGCAATGTAGAAATTTATGGTTGCTTGGCTTTATATTGGTAGAATCATTTTCTATGTAAAAGATGTGATTATTGCCTCAACGACTAAGTTTAATTTGTTGTCAATGCCTTGTACATCTGTCATTCTATTGGACCATTTTCACTCTACAGGCCACACAGTATCTCTTTCAATCTGTATCTCTTACTTCTAGGAAATGAGGCAACAATTTCACAAACAAGAATCTTGTAAACTATGTACTCTCTTACATAATTCCAAGTATGTTGTCTCAGTAGAAAAAGACAAACACTGATACAAGGTAAGTGTACAAGATACCACATGGATGTGCTTGAGTCACTTTCTTCTTATTCTATTTTTCTAAACACTTTTCCAAAATTACTGTCATCATGTTCCGAAAAATTTCCTAGCAGAGAATGTTTTACTTTTGTTTCTTCATAAGAAGTACCCTGGCCTTTACAGATGAGTTTTATTATTTATTTTGCTAAGAGTGCCCTTTACAGAGTTATTTGAGGAAAGTAGCAAGTAATACCCTTTACTTGCCGTGGAAAAACGCTCAACGAATGAACTTCTGGGAATTTTCATTCCTCAACATTCCTAGCTTTTACTTAGGTAATTCACACGCTTTATTTCTTTTCTCGACTATTTCCATTCATCTAATCCGAAAACAAATTAAATCTGAAGTTTTCCGTAATACAATTGGATTTGGAAGAATGAAAACACTGGCCCAGAACTGTGAACAAAAAGTGAGAGAATTAGAAAGAGATCTCACGCGGTGTAAGTGGAGGTGAAAGGAAGTTTTCACCACAAAATTCCAGAGTTTCGACTCAACCCTAAACCCTTGCAGGTACCGCCGAGAGCTAGGGAAGTAAAAGAATGAAAAGGCGTCGTGTTCTGTTCTCCCCGACCGTGGAATAAGTCACCGGAGAATGACGAAGTTCACATCTACCCTGTTTTCTTCGAAATTACGGAAATGTCCCGCACTCAGAATGAACACAGGGCAATGAGCTTGCCAAAAGAAGAAATCTCTTTATCAATTTGGAGGGAACAAATTACTATTTCAATTTTTTATTATTTACCATTAACTAAAAAAATTAAAAAAAAAATTAGTGTAAACTAATGCTCGTTGCAGAAAGACTTTTTTGCAAATCAATTCTGGTTAAACTATCACAATTTCATTTCATAAATAGATTGGGTACTAAAAATTGTTACACACATAATTCTATTGATACTTGAGAGCTTGTTTAGTATTTTTCTCGGAAGAAGAGACTAAACTCTCTCTACCTAATACCTATCACATACCCCGAATTTTGTTGGACAATATTGGTAAGCTCGTATAATTTATTATTAGGTAGAGAAGAATGGCATTTATAGTAGTATTAGACATAAAAAGCTTTAGATTGACACACTGTTGGGAATTCCTTTCCCAGTAAGCCCTCCTTCACTGGAAGGATAGAGCAAAGTATATGGCATCTTCACTGGCCCAACTCTGTTCTTCAACTTCTGATCTTTGTTCATCTTCTCAATTTTTAGCTCAATTTCTCTCAGCTTATTTCCAAATTTCTCAAAGGCTTTTTCTGCTTCCTTGTCTGTTGTCCACTCTGGAGTGTCTCGCTCCCCAAGATACACCTCATCAGATGAATGCCTAGATAGTATTTCAACTAGGGAAATGCCGAGTACTGAAAGCAGCTGCCCAGTTATTGTCTTTAAGAGAGCCTTTTCGGGGTCTGTCTTGAGCTCATTGTATTCAGGAGTACCCTCTTCAGGTATGAAACGGCGGCTCATTGAAGGGCGGTTTGGAGGGAATCCTCCATAGGGGTACTGCCCAAAATTTATGGCTGCGTGAAGAGCGGAAGCAATCCATATAATGATGGTGCATGTTTCTATTAGGTCTTCACGAGTCTGCATTTCTGGCCACCAGGGCTCATCTTTCTTGTCACCGTGGCCCTCTTCTCTGAGCTCTTTCCACCATGACTGGAGTTCATAATCCTCTTGAACCATCTTATCTGTTTTGTAGTACAATGAGCAGTAGTCCTTCACCCATGTTTTAATGGCTGACCATATTTCAAGACCATCAACAGCAAATGGATAGTCATCTATCAGTAACCGCAGACCATGTGGGGAATTTTCATCCTCAACGGCCACTCCCCTGAAAAAGATCAAGAAGGTTAGCATATAACCTTTGTTTTTAAGATCTTAAATACTGCTGGACTGATTTTTGTTCAACACTAAGATTCACCTCTTGATAAGATCAACAGGAAGTGCTTGGCCAGGAAAAGTCCACTCCTTGTAACTTGCAGAAGTCATTTCCATGCAATACCTTCCAGGAAAAACTGTAGCCTCAAGCGCTCCCCCAGCATTAATCAGAATCTGCCTAGCAACTGCATTCAAATTCATTGTGTCTCGGAAATGAGGATGCAACAGCTTATTAATTGGATGAACCACGCTCAGCTGCCTATTTGTTGCTATCACAAATGGCTCAATTGCTGCATGCGTTTTCAGCCTACATATAGAGATATGGATTTATATTCATTTTATGGAATATAAGAATATTAAAATTAATTCTTGTAGATAAGTTATAGATATATACCAGTGGCTTATAAGTTGATGATAGCCAGAGTCGTTCACATTAACATAAGCTTTGGCGAGTTGCCAAAGGGATCCGTCAACACCTTTATCAGCTGGAGTGTAAACTTTGCTAATGCAGCCAAAATGATCTCCTCCAGGATGTGGCAAGCTGAGTTCAATTGCTAAAGGCTTAAGAGTCCCATCTTTTTGCAAGAAAATTATTGTCCTGGTAGCATAAATCTTTGTGTTGGTTGCATTTATCCGCCTAAGGAATGGAATTAGCGTGTCATGGTGGTCTAGTATGAATACTTTGTTGTTCCTTATTGCCTATTGATCCATATAAAACAATGCCCAATAAATATGCTAGGAAAATGCAACAAAAACTATCTGCTTCAAAATTTTATGTCAGAGGAAAATACAAAACTTCACCTCATCTACGCTGAGTCCATCTAAGTTGTGTTCTATGTAATTTTTTGTTATTTTACTAGTGTGATCTCCATAAACTTTGGGATCTAGCTTGCTTCTTGGAGGAAACTCCTGCAATTAATTCAAAAACACGATGAATGTTACAGATAAGGACTTGGGATCGTATCCACATTGATTTTGTTTTCAAGATTGAAGAGCTTGAGCGTTAATTTCTTTACTCCTCTCCAATTGCAAAGTAAAAAGCATAAAGATTAAATTATTACTTGGAGACGATGAATCATGACAGGATTTATTCCAGCCAGCATTTCCCTTGCAAATTCTTCATCAGTATCCCATGCAGTCTTGTTCTCTACTCCACATCAATGAAATTACCAATTAACTAACACAAAGAGTATGTAATGGTATGTAACTGAGAATAGAAAGCACAATAAAATATACCAAACGTTTCTGAACTAAGACATAACAAAATAAGACTTTATAACATTTGTAAGGGGCTACTATGTACCTTTGATCACTTGAGGAACCGGAAATTTGAGAAACCTTTCGCCATCAGTTCTGAAAATCTCCTTGAGCATCTCTGCGGGAATATTATCTCTAACACTCTTAAGTAAACCCTCGGGCACATCAACTCCTCCTTCATAGAGTTTAAAAACATCATCAATGCTGTCGAACTCGTTTGGAGTACTATTGAAGAGGTCTTCTATCTCAGGTTTCAGGAACTGCCCAATGGATTTCAGTGCATAAGCAAGAAAATCCGCCAACTTCAAATGACCAAATCTCTCATCCCTTGGAGCATAAATGTTTAAGCTCAAAGCAAGATTCAGACGGGTCTCAGTATTGCGATCTAATTATTATTATAGCATAAAAACAAAAATTAACACCTACCCAGAAAATATTTTCTCAAAAATCAATTAATTCGAAAAATAAAAACCTGTATCTGTTCGTTTTCGCCCAGTTCTTCCTCTGCGAGGATAAGGATACTGAGGAGAGCCTCCAAGAACAGGACGAGCATATTTAGCGCCTTTATCAGGATTCCCCAAATCATTATAGTAATCATAATCATAAATCCTATCCCATTCCTGACGCTCACCCGTTCCATTGCCCCTCAAATTCGCCAATTCTTCTTCTCTATACTTCCGTAGCGATAAGGGAGTTTCACTGGGAAGATAAGTCTGCAAATTCACCCAGTGCCCATTTCAGTTAGCCCTAATTTCGCAAACAATGACTCGAATTCCATTTCCATACAACGAAAAAAAGATTAAAGATTTCAAAAAGGTGAAAAATACCTTATTAGCGAAGAAAATTCGAGGGGAATGGTACTTATCAGACGGGTAAACCCAAGAGTTGCAGACGAAGTGGATTCTGCCATGGCCAGGAACATTGTCGAGAGTGAGAGTCTTGAGGTAAAACTCGCTGTGATGGTAATTTTGGATGATGAAAGCTCCGGGTACCCCGATCTTCTCATCCCAATCGAAATTAACGTCGAAAGCGGAGTCTCCTGCCGTTAAGGGACTGATTGTTGTAATCCAGTCTTCTAAATATGCTTCTTTTCCAAGTTTCCCTCGCATTCCATTTCCTATCAAAGCAAAATTCAATTTCAGCAAAAATCAACGGCTATTTTGTGTATTTTTGTTTTAATTTTTTTTTTTAAAAAAAGGAAAAGAAATAATATATATTTTTTCTTTGTAAGAGAAATAATAATCAATTTATTTTGTTTGGGCTCACCGATTTATTATTATTATTTTGCAAAGATACCGATTTTTGATTATTGATATGGTTGTAAAAATAAAATAGTCGATATTAAATTACATATTTACATGTAACATGACTGATGCTGAGTATATTTTATTACTTAAAAGAAAAAATGACACTGGTAAGTTTTAAAAATGGCAAAATTTATTTGTTAAAAAAAGAGCAAAATATTGTTCGGTAACCATTAAAAAATTAATTTTTTGATTAATTAATCAAAAATTATGAAAAAATTATAAGATTTTGTTAAATAAAATTAAAAAAAAAATAAAAAAAAAACAAAATAGTTCCCAAACAACTTTATAAATATAAAAAGCTACCAAAAACTAAACATGAAATCATTAGGAAAAAACAAGAGTGAACTTGAATTTTAGATAAATAATGAGAGCATAACCACATAATTTCATGGTTTTTGTAAGACTCATTTAACTTTTATTTTATTTTTTATTTAAATGGATTTAACATTTATTTTTGGTATTACATTATTATTATTTTTTTAACAGGATTTTTGTCTTTTATATCATTTCAATTTTTTTTAATATTCAAAGCAAACAACCCATAAATGATTCTATTTATATTACAGTTGATACTTCATTGTCACATAATACAAGAAGTTTAGCCAATTAAGATCCAAAATAAATAAATCATAAAGAAAGAAAATGATAAATTTAACTTCTTTTCGTGTCATTTTAAATTTGTTACGAGTCACATCTAATGTTTCTTATAATAAGTAAAAGTAATCCACATGCAATCATCATCATCACCATCACCATCATCATCTATTTAGAAATGGTGATGATTGATGAGTATACCTAACCAAACAATATCATAGTTATTACTTTATCAAAAAAAAAAAGAAAAAAACTAATAGTAATAGTAATTAGTATCAACAAACCCATATATAATAACATAAAAAAAAGTAAAAGTAATTACTTATTACAAAACTTTAGTAAACAAAAATGTCGGTGTTTCAACCATTGGTTTTAAGGTGATTAAAATACCGAAAAAATGAATGAATAAAGTCTGTCGGGTCTAATAATTATATTAATTATAAATTCAGAAATAAAAAAAGAATATCCTCAAAAAAAAAAAATAAATAAATAAAAAAAGAAAACTGACCAGGATCACCGTTTACAGCACTGACTAGTTGTAGAGAAACCCTTTGACCAAAGAGCTCATGAACCCGATCAAGAAACGACGCGTTAAAGTCATTAAAATCAAGAACGTTCTTCTTCATCAAAACGACATTCCCTTTTATCTTACCACTCCCTTTCGTCGTTGTCGTTTTCCCACTCCCATCTTCCTTTTCGATACTAATTCTGTTATGAGAGTGGGACCCTGTGTTACACCTCACAGACATTTTCTCACCACTACTACTAATACTACTCTCCTCCCTCCGATCACAATGGCCACCACCAACCAACGGCTGAGATCGAGTCAGGTCGATCAAACACGAACTCTTCAGCACTCGATCGTGATTTTCAGAATAAAAACCAAGTGAGTTGTGGCTGTTTTTGAATACTAGTGAAGTGAGAGAGTTCACCCCAGCTCCGAATTTAAGGAGTGGAGAAGGAGTGTTGAGGTTCCTGTAGTGAAGCATCTTCTTAGTTAGCCCTTCTAGAGCTTGGTCGAATCTTTTGGATGTTGATTTTGATCGAGATCGAATATCTACGGAGATAGCACTAGAGAGAACAGAGTTATAGTGTGGTATAAATAGAATGATTGATTATCTTTCTTTTCTTTACTCTTTTTATAGTGGTGTCTTCATAAAGAGGATTTGGTGTTAATTATATTTATATAGCAAAAAGGTAGTGATATTTGAGTATTGACTAAGAAGCTAATTTAATGTGTTCAGATGGGAATTTGTTCCTTTATACTCAAATTTATTATTTTGTATAATTAGAAAGAAAAAGAAAATAAAATACTTGGGAGATTAATTAAGGTATCACCCACTTCCACTTCTTTTCTTATATAGTTATATGTCTTTGTCCTCTTATGAAGTTGACTTAGGACCCCAAGTCCTATATAAAATTGAACCCTTTTTTTTCCTTCTAATTTTTGGGTTCATTGTTTTACCATATGAAAGGAATTAAAATGTGTCATCTATATAAAATGAAACCCCTTTCTTTTCTAATTCTTCTCATTTTTGGGTTCATTGTTTTACAATATGAAAAGAATTAAAATGTTACCTTTTTTTTTTTTTTAACCTTTTAAAGTGTGAAAAAAATAGATGCTGAAATGGGCATTTGTTATAAAGGAATGTGGATTGGGATGGGGGTGGTGAAGAATTGTATTCCAAATGGGTTTTAAAAACTACTTTTGATTAGAAGTTGAAGGAATAAAGATAACTTAAGAAGGAGCAAAGGCAAATATGCTTCAACTAAGGATATTAGATTTTAATCTAGAATGGTAATCTTTTAATTTCTATTTTTTTTGTCAAGTGTATTTAGTTTTATATTTTTTGAGGGGAATGTGTATTATTTACTCAAATACATGAAAGTTCCAAGAGGAAAGTCCTTTCGTTTTATACTTTTTAATAAGATTTAATTACTTATTGGCACTCCAAATTTGTTATATCTAAAGATTATAGTGGGTCCGTACAAAATGGATCACATGCACACTTGTTTGTGTATAGGAGGTGCATACAAATATTGATATAGATAGTGAGAGAGAGCTGACAGTCAATACTAATTTTTAGTAAATATGGTGACATTAGTCTGTAGGTATGAACACATTAATACACATAATTATTAATGCATATATCTAATGCCAGTTGTAGTTCTTGTGCTTGCCGTTTGAACTTATCCTTAGATCAATGCCTAGCATTTCTTGACTTCCATGTTAATAATTTATTCATATAAATAAATGAAAACATTTCTATCAACTGTGATGTATGCAAATGCAATTAAGCCACCTTTAAAAAAAATACAACTTTTCTTGTTAGATTATAAAAGTGTCAGCAAATTCTATGGTCAGTCATAGTCCACAAGGAAAAATACAATTAGATAATGAATAGCAATAATGAAAACAAAAGTCTTTTGTTAAACATATATATGGTATAGTTCATTTAAATAAAAAGATTTTCAAAAGTTTAAAAGTTAGATGTCTTCTGGAAGGGTGTTTTCAGAAATCTAACTTGACTATTCGGAAGAAGTCTCGTGGTATGATAGATGTCATTCGAAAGGGCATCCCCGAATGTCTATCGTGTCCACTTGGATGGAGTCTTTAGGAAAGCTAGTCTTCCTCTGAAAAAGACCGGTTTTGAATGGCTAGTTGTTCCTCTTGGAAGGGAGTTTCAGATAGTCAACTTCAGTTGTTGCCTTTCCTATTCGGGAAGTCCTTTCATCGTACACTTTGATCTTTCTTCCAGGAAGCATATGTCTCATTCGAAAGCACTTTATCTTATGCTGATGTGGAGAAACTATTACGAGGAGTTTGTTAAGTCATAACTAACTTAACAACTTAACTCTTGCAGTCACCGACTTTAGGATCTATATCATGGACCTGTAAATACCACCAACACTTATCATTTTGGTATGAACGAGATCAGTCGAGTTTCGAGAGGTGATCCTAAGAGAGAAAGATTGAGGGTAGAGAGAGAGGTACATAGAAAAGAGAGAAATTGGGTTTGTGTTTTGTATAAATAATCTTCTGTAGATGAAGAAGATTCTTGGGCAAGAGTGTGAGAGATAAACACTGTGAGAGAATCCAACAGAGAATAAGGCTCGATTGTAGTTGTACCCTATTCTTGCTCAATCAATGAAGAAGTTTCGGTGGTGTTCTAGAACTGGAGTAGAGCCATAGGTCACATCGATCTATAGGACTTGAACCAATATATATCTTGGTGTTATTTTTCATTGTCTTGCTGCTTTAATTGTTTCTGGTTTTAATATTCCGTTCATCCTTATTTTTATCTCTGTTTATTGTTTGTGGATTTTTAATCTTGTCATAGCTAATTATTTATTGATTAAGATTTAGTTGATTTGATTTTGCACTTCTGTTGAAATTTTTCCACAAATTAGAACTTGGTAATCGATTAAGAACACAGAATCAAGATTATTCCCGCAGTCATTATTCTTGAAGAAAAAATCAATGTTGTCAATGGCGAGATTCGAATTGGAGAAGTTCGATGGAATAGGGTGTTAGCCCAAGATATGTTTCCAAGAGGGGAGTGAATTGGAAATTTAAACTAATTTCGGTAGATTAAAACTTTTAACACAAAATTAAGCAATTAAACACTTAATCAAATAAATGAAATTAATATGGCAAGCAATATATTATAACAAATAATCAAACTTGTAAAGTAAAGAGTTTAAGGGTTAGAAATTATAAACTCTCAATTTTTACAAGGTTCGGTAGAACTAAGCCACCTACGTCCTTGGTCTTCAAAGCTATGGACCTAGCTTTGAGTTCCAATATCGAGCCAAGTTAACGAGCTTGACTAACCCTTACAACCGAGAAATTTTCACCAAGGTGTTTCCAAACCTCTTACAATAGTTTTGCACCGCCAAGGACTATTTACCTCTTTCTTAGATTATTGTAGTGTCAATCTCACTATAACCGGATTGTTTACAATACCGGTCCCAACCTCACCTCAATCACAATATGAAAATGTATTTGAAATTACAAGCAAAATCAATCTAGAAGTATGATAATACAATGGAAATCTAGAGTGATAAGCAACCACGCTTAAGATGAATAAACATAAATTTTGGCTCAAAGTGTGTGAAAAGTGTTTGTTAGAATTTTAACTTGGAAGCTCATTAATCTCACTTGGATAGGTTAGGTGTAAGACATAAATGCTCAGCCAACTTAATTTTTTGAGAGAAAATTGAGTTTATATAGTGTTGGGGTGAAAAGTAGCCGTTTATAGCCGTTAGCACGCATTCTAAGAGAAATTCTACCGTGAACTAAAATTTTAGATGCGAACGAGAAATCTAGATTGATGACAACCGAAATTTCGCATTCCAACTGGAATTTTGGATGGCTTGCTAACAGTGGAAAAATTAGCATTATTCCGGACTAAAACGTGCATAATTGCTTACTCAATTATCCAATTTCAGAAATTCCAATTTTGTTCTCTTAGTTAAATGAAATGTGATTTGGAAAATCAATCAAAAAAATTTTGAACCATCGGGTGAGAAAACTTGTTGCACAAGTTAGTGAGTGGGCCAAAATTTGAATTTATAAATCCGAGTGTGCTATGCAAATCACTTTAACAAGACTAAAGTAAATTTATACCATTTGATTTTGGGTAGTCTTGATGTAGATGAGCCTCCTAGCTTGATTTGCATGTTTTTGATTCCAAGTTGACTTTTCTCGAGAGTTGACTTTGACTTTTCAGGTTGACTTTTGACATCGAATTTCGCATCAAATTTTCCAAGGCTGTCCTTGGTGTTTAAAATACAGCATTGGCATCCAAAAACTCTAAAATAGTCAATGTTGGGTTTTCTCCCTTTCCAAAGCTCATAAGGGATTTTATTCATGTTGGGCCTGAAAATACGATTCAAAATATAACAAGAAGTATTAACGGCCTTGGCCCAAAAATATTTTGGTAATGAAATTTCATTTAGCATTGACCTAGCCATTTCTTGAATTGTTCTATTCTTCCTTTCGACAACTCCATTTTGTTGTGGAGTTCTTGGAGCTGAAAAGTTATGGTTAAAATCATGTTCATCACACAACAATTCTAAGGCATCATTGTCAAACTCACCACCATGGTCACTCCTAATAGAAGTCATAGAATACCCTTTTTCATTTTGCACACTCTTACAAAATTTGACAAGATTTCCCAAAACATCACTTTGGAGTGTCAAGAAAATAACCCATGTAAATCTTAAAAAGTCATCAACAATTACAAATGCATAATATTTACCACAAGGACTAGAAATTCTAGAAGGACCAAATAAATCAATATGAAGCAATTGCAAAGGTCTAGTAGTTGAAATCTCTATCTTGGAATGAAAAGATGCTTTAATTTGTTTTCCAAATTGGCATGCATCACATAGTTTATCTTTGACAAAAGGAATAGATGGCAAACTAATAACAAGATCTTTTCTAACTAATTTTGAGATAGAATCCATACTAGCATGTCGTAATCTTCTATGCCACAACCAAGAATTATTATTCATAACGTTTAAACATTTATTTTTACTATCAAATGAATCAACATCAATAACATACACAATATCATTCATTTCTCCAAGAAAAATAACTTCATTGGTTGAAGCATTTTCAATGGATCATTTTGAGGATTCAAATACAATATGAAAACCTATATCACATAATTGACTAATACTAAGCAAGTTACGTTTAAGATTATCAACAAGAAGCAAATTTTTGATACATGGAAAGTATATATTACCGATATCACCAATGCCCAAGAATTTCCCTTTTGAATTGTCTTCAAAAGTGACAAAGCCACTTTCCTTGCTTTTAAAGCTTGAAAATCTTGATGGATCACCGGTCATATGCTTTGAACGTTCACTATCCAAGAACCATAAGCTTTGGCTCTTTCTTGTTGATTCCTACAAAAATAAGTTCATTTGTTGGCTTTTAGTACCCACATAACTTTGAGTCTTTTCTTGTTAGTTCTAGAACCCTTTGGTACCCATTTAGTCTTGCCTAGATGTGCATATTTCTTCACATGACAATAGAAAATAGTATGACCATCTTGGTTACAATATGTGCATGTAAAGTGAGATAGACTAGATGATTTCACAAAAAAGTTTCTCAAGAACTTTTTTTTTTCTACTAGGATCATAACCAATGCCACTTTTTGAAAAACCACATGATTGACTTCCTAGTAAGAGATCATAACCTTCTTTACCTCTAGTGAAAGTATATATGTCATTCTTTAGGATTTTTATATAGGCATTTAAATCAACAATTTCTTTCTTATATGAAGCATATGTAGCACATTGAGATTTAGCATAAAGTTCTTTTTCATTTATTTTCAAAATCTCAATTTCTTTTAGAAGCACGTCGGTCTTCTCTCTAAGAGTTTGGTTTTTAAAAAGAAATTTACCAAAATCATCAAATAGTTCTTTAAATGAATTAGACAACTCATCATATGACATATCTAAGTTATCATCATCATTTTCACAATCACAATCATTTTGGCTAGAAATGCTTACCCCATCATCGAGTGCCAACATGCACATGTTTGCTACTTCATTCTTTCCTTCATCCTCGAAGTTCTCTTCATCACTACTGAGCCAATCCGCCAACATTGCCCTTCCTTTGTATTTGTTTTTCTTCCTCATTAGACAATCCATTTACATGTGTGACAGGCTTCTTGCATTCAAAGCAAATTGGTGGATCATCTTTGCTCTTTCTTTCTTTTGAGTCATTCTCTCTTTGTGGCTTCTTCCCAAAGTTCTTTTTGTATTTCTTGGAAAAGAGTGCCAAGTCCTCCATGTCACTACATAAGCTATCCTCATCTTCTTCACTAATGGCATGGGAAGAGGAAGACTTGAATGCAATAGTCTTCTTTTTCTTCTCAACCTCCTCTTCTTCTTGAGCACTCATGAAAATTTCATGGTTCATGAGTGAGCCAATTAATTATTCCAAGGGAAGTGTTGAGAGATCCTTGGCTTCTTGAATGACAACCACCTTTCCTTGATAAGCCTTGGTGAGACTTCTCAAAATCTTGGTCACCATATCCTTTTGAGTAAGTACCTTGCCAAGAGAATTCAAACCATTAATAATTGTAGTGAAGTGACTATACATGTGTTGGGTTTTATGCCCTAAATAAAACTCTGTTTCAATGTAATCCAGATTATTCAATATCAATAAAGTAACAGAAGTAATTTTTCATTCACTTGTGTATGTTTTGGTTCACTTAATCAATTTCTTGTCTATTTGATTTATAAATTCATCCAAACCCTTTTCACATACTTGAACATGTTTATTGTGTTGTCGACACAGTGGAAAATAAACATGACTATGTGAATAAAGTATTCCTAGATTTATCAGAACACTGGGTTTCACTGATATGACAATCTACAACAGAGTTTACTTACATTTGGACAAATGTTATGTTCTTTCCAGAACATAGGTTAAAGTAAAGCTCAGGTTGGATGCATGGAGTATGCATTGGAATGGACCGATATTGAACTTTGAATTAGATTTTGAAACTTACCGTAAACATCTATTCAATTCAATATCATAAGTTGATCCTAGATCACATGATCGAAATCCTGATATGGTTAGGCTTAATTTCAAGAGTATTATTCGTGTTCTTTGATTTGTTAGTTAAGCCTAATCTTTAGTCTGGGCAATACATACATTTTGGGAACACGGTAGTGCGATTGAGTGGGAGCGCTAACATAAATATGGAATCTATAGCTTTTATCTGGCGAATAGTAAGCAAAGGGTGATTTCCTTCGAGCTTAACCAAACGAGATAAATGATTGAGTACTCATTTCACTTAGTTGAAATATCATTTATACAGGGTTAAGTGTTTTAAGGATAAAATACATTGTAGGGTGTTACGGTAATTTAGTCCCTTTAAAGTGTAAATCATCCATATAGAGGATCATTGATCACATTAGGATTATAACAATGGATAACTAATAATGTGTCTATATGGTGGAACATATAGAGCATTCTATATACTGAGAGTGCAATTCTGAGTTCTATGTGTGGATTCAACGAAGAATTAATAAGTCAGTGAATTTAAGTGGTAAATTCTAGATCTGCTTATTGGAAGCTCGGATATATAGACCCATGGTCCCCTCACTAGTTGAGATGATATTACTTGTAAGACTCATTTAATTGATTTTAATTAATCAATTAAAAATTCTCAAGATAGACTTGTCTATTTGAGAATTTATCACTTATTAAGGGCAAAACAGTAAATAGAGATTTTGAAGGGCATATTTATTAAATAGGAAACTTTAATTAGTTTCATTATTAATAAAATAAATGATAATATATTATTTGATAATTAATTTTAATTATTAAATAATTAGATTTGTCATTAATGTGGTTGAACAATGGAATTGGCAGTTTTTCACAAAACAGAAAACTATCAGTGTAAGAAAAGGAAAGTTGGAAAAGTGGCAAGCCTTGTTTCCACAATGCCTAGGCCGGCCACTTAGCTTCCTTTTCTCTTTGATTTTTTCAATTCCAAATGTCAATCATAGCCCTTGGTGGTCTTCTATAAATAGAAGGCAAAGGCTTCAGAGTTGCACACAACTGTACAACCTTTTCACATCATTATTCTGAAAGAATTTTCTCTCAGAAAATTCTCTCTGAGCCGCCACCCTCTCTCTCTCTCTTCCTTCACTATTTCGAAATGTATAAGTGCTAGAGTAGTGCCCACACACATCAAGTAATACCTCAATCATAGTGAGGAAGGCTGTGTAGAATTCAGAAACAACAAAGAAGGACTATCGGGCTCAGATCTTGATTATACTCTGCTACAGAAAGGAATCAAGGGTTAGAGATCTGAGTGGGAGGAGACATATATTCCGCTGCAATCACTGTAAGATTTTTGATACTCTTATGTGTTTAATTTCCTATCGTTTTAGAAGTTCATATTTAGGTTGTTAAATCAACATACTTGTGAGTAGATCTAAGATCCTGGTAAAATAACTTCCAACAACTGGCACCAGAGCCATGGTAATTGATTTGCTTGCAAGAAATTTGGACTTAAAACGATTTGCTTGTCTTTTTGGATGGTATCATGTTGCTTTGAGTGTCATATTGATGTTTGATTGTTGTTTGTGAATTCTGGGAAAAATGGTTACTGCTCTTATTCTGTAATTATTTTTGTTGGATAGTTTGGAAAATTCTAAGCAATTTACTTTTTTACAGAACTCGATTTCGATTTAATTTGAATTAGTTATGAATTTTTGAAAATTGGAAAAATCGGGGTGACGAGCAACCTCATCACGCGCGCGGAATGGCTGCTTGCAGCCTTCCTGCGCCGTGATTTCTCGGTCAAGCACCCAGGATACGCGTGCGGATGGCCATGCATGGCATGCCATCCGTACAGTTCATCCAATTTTCCAATTTTTCGATTTTTCATGCTATTTCATGGAATTAAATTTCGATTTTTTGTGTAGTTTTGTATATTGATTTTTGTTTTTCAAATTTCAAATCTAATTATCAGAAATAAATTAATTTTAATTTTTAAAATTAATTTTAGATATTAGTGTAATTTGATTTTGAAAATAGGAAAAATCAAGTTTTGCTTACCATTTTTTCTTGTTTCCTTTAAAATTTGATTATTTTATTTTTTTTAAGGTCAGATATTAATTTTTTTTGGTAACTTGACCTTAATTAAAATAAGATCAAGATAATCATGATAATTTTAAAAGAGGAAATAAGGTATTTTTTTGTTAACTTTTAAAATTTTGTTATTTTTTAATTAAATTAAATTGTAAAACAAGAAAAGGGTATGTATTTACCATTTTCTATTTTATTATTTAATTTATTAAATAACATGAAATTTAAAAGAAAAGTTAGCAATTTAATTTTGAAATGACATTTAGGTTACCCAAAACCTAATTTTTTAAAATGGTAGGTTTAATTTTATTTTATTTTCGAAATAAATGTTTAAAATTAAATAAATCCTACATCCAACTATCTAAATCTAACCTTGTTGCAGGAGTATGTGTTTTAGATTGTTTGTAAGTTTTCTAAAACCTATTATTGCTTGATCTAAATTGCCTTGGTTAACTTGATGATAGATCCGATGATCTAATTTTAACCAAAGGTTCAATTGATGATAGATCAAGTAAATAATTTGTAACAGGTAATTTTTACAAACTTCTTTCATCTGTGTATGGCCTAGCAATATGATAGGATCCATCCAAATGTGTATGCCTGTGTGAGCCTATATGTTTAATTTCTATTATAGATACATATAGGTGGTTGTTGCTAAATAAAATATCATAACTGATAGATTTTATTTAGGCTCATTTAGTAGTGAGCCTATTCAATTAATAACAGTTATTCATTTTGAGGTTAAATTCCTCTCTTTTGGGCCTTGTGTGAGAGTTGGGAGCCTTAGAAGTGGGTACGACATACTGGACCCAGCCCCCCCTCACATGAACAACCCCAATTGTGAAGGCCCATTTGCTCGATTTGGATAATCGTGCTAGGTTAATTATATTAGTTTGACCTAATAAAAGATTGATTAGCAACATAATTAATTTCATTCTTCCTTGAAATTAATTTAAGAAAAACATAGTTTGAATAGTTATATTCTGGAAAGCTATATGTATTTTTCTTGTTTTTTAATTAAATATGGAATTATAACCATACAATTTCTTTCTGAATCTTAATTTTATAATTTCATTAAATATTCCTATTTAAGTTGAGATTTAGTTAAATCTATCAAATCAACTTAGATTTGAATATTTTTGAATTTCCTATTATAAATTAAGTTGAGGAATTTTGGGAATTGGTTATTAAGATTCTTTAGATATTTTTTAAGTTGATATTTTCTAAATATGGGAACTTAAAATGGAATATCTTCTAAATTAAGTAGTTACTACTTAATTGGTAATATTTAATTAAGTCATTGTTTGAAGAATATTTTAAGTTGGGTATTTAGATTTTTTCTAAACAACTTAAATAAGATATTTTTCAAAATTATTCCATTTTTGAAATTTAATTAAAGTTCTTACTTTAATTTGTAATATTTCATTATTGAGATATGGAATATAAATGATTAAACAAAATACATGTTTAAATAATGAGCTTTAATCAAGAGAAATTCGATCTCCATTGTTGGTTTTACATAGCTATTGTTTTAGTGAGTAATCCTCCCTAATGGAGGAACGTTCATTAGCAAGTTAGTGCCGTTTAATCTAGAAAGATAAGTATTCTTATAGGTTTATTTATATGGTTCATGACCACCCTAATGGTGGCGACTATATAAGACTTACAAGAATGCGAAACAATGGTAGAAGCTCATAAGATAGAATTGTTTTGACTCTCGCCTAAACTGGACAACGCTGAATTCCAATCTTGATCGAATAAAAGGTTGCTAGAATGTTTGACATTTTAGATGAATTGACAACTCTATTCAATGGATGATGCTTTGACTCTCGCCTAAACGGGACACTGTATCAGTTCGTTGGAAACCTTGGAAAATAAACTATGTTAGATTTAGTATTTTTATAGCATAAGTGATTATTTGTTTTCTGAACCTGTGTATGAATTTATAGAACCAAAACCTTACTTCTGTTTATTGATATGTTGTAGTGCCAATATGAATAACCCTCATCCCGATCCACTCCTAGTTAGTATCTTTGCAAAAGAACTCAATAGTGTGAAAATGCATCCTGGTAGTTACATTAACTCGCACCTATTGTTGATGAATCTGAAATTCCAAAAGGCAAATCTACTAGGAATTGATTTATCAAAGGAACAATGGGTAAAACTCATACTTTATAGCCTTCCTCAGGAGTTTAACAGTTTTGTTCTATATTATTTATTGAACAATCCTAACTCCTCCGACATGGACAAACTCGAGTCTGAGTTGAGGGCCAATGAGCGGGATCTGATTGCAATGAGACCTCCTAGCATTGTAAGCTTTAATCAGAGGAAGAAGATTAAGCATGAGGGCTCTAACAAAGCTGCTTCTTCAAGTACAATTATCAAACATCATGTTCTATGTGCGAATTGTAATGGAAAGGGACACAAAGAAGAACAATGTCCCAGGCTTCTAGACAATTCAACTGAAGGTGATGCTTTTGTATTTGAATCATGTGTTTTAGAGAACGACAAATCCTCCTGGATTGTTGATTCTGGATCTACTAACCATGTATGTTCTTCATTGCAGCTGCTTGAAACTTGGGAGAATCTTCACCCAGATGAGTTAAAGCTTAAAGTTGGAAATGGCGAGTTGGTATCAGTTAAAGCAAGAGGAACAGCCCGGATCAAGTTTAGTTCTAAGAAGTTTTTACTTTTAGAGAATGTTTTATATATTCCTAATTTTAGTAGAAACTTGATTAGTGTTTCATGTTTACAGACACAATTTTATATATTGAATTTTTCGAGTTCAAATTGTTCAATTTCTCATAATGGATTTCATATATGTGTTGCAAACATGGAACGAGGGCTTTATGTTTTAAGACCTGATACTCAAATCTCACTAAATACTGAACTTTTCAATGTAGCTAAACCTAGAAGCCTTTAGAGAAAAGAGATTGATAATGATGATCAAACTTATCTATGGCATTTACGTTTAGGTCATATAGGTTTTGATAGACTCAATAGGCTAACCAAAGACGGTCCATTGAAAAATGTCGTCTTAGGAGAACTGCCAGTCTGCGAGTCTTGCCTAGAAGGAAAAATGACCAAACGTTCTTTCTCTGCAAAGGGAGAGCGTGTCAAAGAACCCCTAGGGTTAGTACATTCAGATGTTTGCGGACCGCTGAATGTAAAAGCCAGAGGAGGTTATGAGTATTTCGTCACTTTCATTGACGATTTCTCTAGATATACTTTTCTTTACCTAATGCAAAAGAAATCTGAAACGTTTGAAAAGTTTCAGGAATTTCATGCTTTGGCTCAAAACCAATTAGGTAAAACATTAAAGATCTTGCGAACTGATAGTGGTGGAGAATATATGGATATGCAGTTCAAAGATCATTTAATTGAACTTGGAATTGAATCCCAATATACTGCCCCAAGCACTCCACAGCAGAATGGAGTTGCGGAAAGAAGAAATCGCACTCTCTTAGAAATGGTTAGGTCTATGCCGAGTTATTCAACTCGTCTACGTCCTTCGGGGATATGCTATTCAAATGGCAAACGACATTTTAAATGTTGTTCCATCTAAAGCGATCCCTAAGACACCCGTTGAACTATGGAATGGTCGCACACCTAGTTTGCGCCATTATAGGATTTGGGGGTGCCCGCTCACGTCTTAAGAAAGAAAGAAGGCAACCGGAATCGCGAACTGAGGTTTGCATGTTTGTCGGAAATTCTAAAGAGACTAGGGGTGGACTATTCTATAGTCACAAGGATAACAAAGTGTTTGTTTCTACAAATGCTACTTTCCTTGAAGATAACTATATGAAAGACAACAAACCGAAAAGTGAAATTGTATTAGAGGAAATGCTCACGATATCGTTCCTTCAAATGTACCATCTTCTTCTACTCAAGAAGAGGAACATCCCACTCCCTCAGTTGTAGCAACTGAGAAAACTACTACTAAAGCTCCTGTTCAGAAGGTCACCGCTCCTCGTCGTAGTGGGAGGGTTTCTACGAAACCATCTCGTTATGGCTTGGATGGTGAAATCAATATGGTCGTTGGTGACGGTATTGATGACGACCCATTGACCTATAAACAGGCAATGGCAAGTCCGCAACGGAAGCGATGGTCAGCCGGTATGGATTCAGAAATGGATTCCATGAAAAAGAACAAAGTACGGGAATATGTAGAACCACCGAAGATTTTCGTCCAATTGGATGTAAATGGGTCTACAAGAAGAAAAGAGGTCTTTGGAGGCGAAGTCGAAACTTTCAAAGCTAGACTGGTCGCCAAGGGTTATACCCAAAGAGAAGGTGTGGACTATGAGGAAACTTTTAGTCCTGTTGCCATGCTCAAATCCATCCGAATTCTTCTCTCCATAGCTGCCGCTTTAGATTATGAAATTTGGCAAATGGATGTCAAGACAACCTTTCTTAATGGGCTTCTTGAAGAAACCATCTATATGGAGCAACCAGAAGGTTATGTTCTTCCTGGGCAGGAGAATAAAGTTTGCAAATTAAATAGGTCCATATATGGGCTTAAGCAAGCTTCTCGCTCATGGAACAAAAGGTTTGATGAGATCATCAAGACCTACGGCTTTCATCAGAATGAAGATAAACCTTGTGTTTACCAACTCAAGGAAAACCAAGTAGTAGTATTCCTGGTCCTTTATGTTGATGACATTTTGATCATTGGAAACAATGTCAAGAAAATGACTCACATCAAGGAATGGCTTGACACTCAATTCAACATGAAAGACTTGGGTGAGGCAGCCTATGTTCTTGGTATTCAGATTGTCAGAAACCGGAAGAATAGATCCCTTGCTCTCTCTCAAACAGCTTACATTGACAAAGTTCTAGAGAGATTTTCCATGACCAATACCAAAGGGGAAAACATGCCCTCTAGACATGGTATCCGTCTATCTAAGGAACAGTGTCCTACTGATCCTCAAGAGATAGAAGACATGGCAAAAATTCCTTATGCTTCTGCAGTTGGAAGTCTAATGTATGCTATGCTATGCACTAGACCTGACATCTACTATGCAGTTGGAATCGTGAGCAGGTATCAGTCAAATCCAGGTAGGGTACATTGGAATGCTGTTAAGTATATTTTGAAATACTTAAAGAGTACAAGAGATTATGTATTAGTCTACAAGGGTGGTGCTTTAAATCCCTTAGGCTATACAGACTCAGATTTCCAGGGATGTCTTGAGGACAGGAAATCTACATCTGGGATGGTGTTTACTCTTGGGGGTGGAGCAGTGGTTTGGAGAAGTGCTAAACAAACTGCGATTTCGGATTCTACCATGGAGGCAGAATACATAGCGCTACGAAGCAGCTAAAGAGGTTGTCTGGCTTAGGAAGTTCTTCACCAGTCTTGGTGTAGTTCCTGGAATGGAAAAGCCTCTAGTCCTGCTTTGTGATAACACTGGAGCTATAGCCAACAGTAAGGAACCTTGGAGCCACAAGAGAAGTAAGCATATAGAAAGAAAGTATCATATTATTAGAGAATATGTGGCAAGAGGGGATGTACTGGTGGAGAAAGTGGATACGCAGGATAACTTGGCAGATCCATTCACCAAAGTCTTGGCAGTAACTTCATTCGAAAAGCACCGTCAGAATTTAGGATTAATTGAAATGTACTGATTTGTTTTATATTAGTGCAAGTGGGAGTTTGTTGGGTTTTATGCCCTAAATAAAACTCTGTTTCAATGTAATCCAGATTATTCAATATCAATAAAGTAACAGAAGTAATTTTTCATTCACTTGTGTATGTTTTGATTCACTTAATCAATTGCTTGTCTATTTGATTTATAAATTCATCCAAACCCTTTTCACATACTTGAACATGTTTATTGTGTTGTCGACACAGTGGAAAATAAACATGACTATGTGAATAAAGTATTCCTAGATTTATCAGAACATTGGGTTTCACTGATATGACAATCTACAACAGAGTTTACTTACATTTGGATAAATGTTATGTTCTTTCCAGAACATAGGTTAAAGTAAAGCTCATGTTGGATGCATGGAGTATGCATTGGAATGGACCGATATTGAACTTTGAATTAGATTTTGAAACTTACCGTAAACATCTATTCAATTCAATATCATAAGTTGATCCTAGATCACATGATCGAAATCCTGATATGGTTAGGCTTAATTTCAAGAGTATTATTCGTGTTCTTTGATTTGTTAGTTAAGCCTAATCTTTAGTCTGGGCAATACATATATTTTGGGAACACGGTAGTGCGATTGAGTGGGAGCGCTAACATAAATATGAAATCTATAGCTTCTATCTGGCGAATAGTAAGCAAAGGGTGATTTCCTTCGAGCTTAACCAAACGAGATAAATGATTGAGTACTCATTTCACTTAGTTGAAATATCATTTATACAGGGTTAAGTGTTTTAAGGATAAAATACATTGTAGGGTGTTACGGTAATTTAGTCCCTTTACAGTGTAAATCATCCATATAGAGGATCATTGATCACATTAGGATTATAACAATGGATAACTAATAATGTGTCTATATGGTGGAACATATAGAGCATTCTATATGCGAGAGTGCAATTCGAGTTCTATGTGTGGATTCAACGAAGAATTAATAAGTCAGTGAATTTAAGTGGTAAATTCTAGATCTGCTTATTGGAAGCTCGGATATATAGACCCATGGTCCCCTCACTAGTTGAGATGATATTACTTGTAAGACTCATTTAATTGATTTTAATTAATCAATTAAAAATTCTCAAGATAGACTTGTCTATTTGAGAATTTATCACTTATTAAGGGCAAAACAGTAAATAGAGATTTTGAAGGGCATATTTATTAAATAGGAAACTTTAATTAGTTTCATTATTAATAAAATAAATGATAATATATTATTTGATAATTAATTTTAATTATTAAATAATTAGATTTGTCATTAATGTGGTTGAACAATGGAATTGGCAGTTTTTCACAAAACAGGAAACTATCAGTGTAAGAAAAGGAAAGTTGGAAAAGTGGCAAGCCTTGTTTCCACAATGCCTAGGCCGGCCACTTAGCTTCCTTTTCTCTTTGATTTTTTCAATTCCAAATGTCAATCATAGCCCTTGGTGGTCTTCTATAAATAGAAGGCAAAGGCTTCAGAGTTGCACACAACTGTACAACCTTTTCACAGCATTATTCTGAAAGAATTTTCTCTCAAAAAATTCTCTCCGAACCGCCACCCTCTCTCTCTCTCTCTCTTCCTTCACTGTTTCGAAATGTATAAGTGCTAGAGTAGTGCCCGCACACATCAAGTAATACCTCAATCATAGTGAGGAAGGCTGTGTAGAATTCAGAAACAACAAAGAAGGACTATCGGGCTCAGATCTTGATTATACTCTGCTACAGAAAGGAATCAAGGGTTAGAGATCTGAGTGGGAGGAGACATATATTCCGCTGCAATCACTGTAAGATTTCTGATACTCTTATGTGTTTAATTTCCTATCGTTTTAGAAGTTCATATTTAGGTTGTTAAATCAACATACTTGTGAGTAGATCTAAGATCCTGGTAAAATAACTTCCAACAACATGTTAGCAATGTTTTCATCTTAAAGTTCTCATATTGAGTGGAATAAATTTGAATTTTAGTCTCTTTCATAGCACTAGTTCCTTGATGAGTAATTCAAGCATTTTCCACATATCAAAAGCGGTAGAGGCTTGTTCAATATTTTTAAATATGTCTCTATCCAAACCACATATAAGAGCATATTTAGCTTTAGTATTTTTAGAAAGTATATTCTTATCATTTTCATCATATGCCTCATAAGTCTTGATTACTTCTACACCATTTATAACATGTTTAGCAATGTAAGGACCACTAGACACAATATGCCACAAATCATAGTGTATAGATTGAACGTAAGTTTCCATACTAATTTTCCAATAAGGGAAATGTACTCCGTTGAAGTATGGTGCTCTATTTGTGCTAAAACCTTCTAACATGTTATTTTCTGAATTACTTGGAAACGCCATGCTCTAGATTATGAAACCTAATCAAATAATTTGAGCCCTTGCTCTGATACAAATTGTTAGCCCAAGTTATGTTTCCAAGTGGGGAGTGAATTAGAAATTTAAAATAATTTCGGTATATTAAAACTTTTAACACAAAATTAAGTAATTAAACACTTAATCAAATAAATGTAAGTAATATGAAAAGTAATATATTATAACAAATAATTAAACTTGTAAAATAAAGAGTTTAAGGGTTAGAAATTGCAAACTCTCGATTTTTACAAGGTTCGGTAGAACCAAGCCACCTAGGTCCTTGGTCTTCAAAGCTATTGGACCTAGCTTTGAGTTCCAATATCGAGCCAAGTTAACGGGCTTGACTAACCCTTACAACCGGGAAATTTTCACCAAGGTGTTTCCAAACCTCTTATAATAGTTTCGCACCGCTGAGGACTATTAACCTCTTACTCAGATTGTTGTAGTGCCAATCTCACTATAACCGAGTTGTTTACAATATCGGTTCCAACCTCACCTCAATCACAATATGAAAATGTATTTGAAATTACAAGCAAAATCACTGAAGAAGTATGATAATACAATAGAAACATAGAGTGATAAGCAAGCACATTTAAGATGAATAAACACTAATTTTGGCTCAAAGTGTGTGAAAAGTGTTTGTTGGATTTTAAACTTAGAAGCTCATTAATCTCACTTGGATAGGTTAGGTGTATGACATATATGCTCATCCAACTTTATATAGTGTTGGGGTGAAAAGCAGTCGTTTATAGCCGTTAGCACGCATTCTAAGAGAAATTCTGTCGTGAACCAGAATTTCAGATGGGAACTGGAATTCCGAATTAATGACAACTGGAATTCTGGATTCTAACCAGAATTTCGTATGGCTAACAGTGGCAAAATTAGTATTTTTCCAAACTAAAACGTGTATAACTTTTTACTCGATTATCTGATTTCAGAAATTCCAATTTTTTTCTCTTAGTTAAATGACATGTGATTTGGAAAATCAATCAAAAAAAATTTAAACCCATTGGGTGAGAAAATTTGCTGCACAAGTTAGTGAGTGGGCCAAAATTTGAATTTATAAATCCTAGTGTGATATGCAAATCACTTTAACAAGACTAAAGTAAATTTATACCATTTGATTTTGGGTAGTCTTGATGTAGATGAGCCTCCTAGCTTGATTTTCATGTTTTTGATTCCAAGTTGACTTTTCTCAAGAGTTGACTTTGACTTTGACTTTCAGGTTGACTTTTAACTTTGGGCTTTTGAAGACCTCTTCTGAATAAGGTCTTGAGTTGTTGATCTCTTGATGAATCTTTTGCTCTTGATATGCTTGTTGAATCCATTTTTGGTCACTTTAAGAAGTTTGGTAAAAATACCAATTTGTCTTGAAAAATTTTATTTTCTCTTTTAATTTTGCTACAAAATCAACAAATCATTAGTAACAAATAATAATAAAATATTTATTAATCATCAAAATAAGGAGACGTAAATGTTTGAGTTAACATAGGGGACTTTACACTATGGGGAGAAAGTTCAAAAGGGATCGTATTGCACCAGAAAGTCTTCAAAGTTCTTGAAGATGAGAAATTATTGGCTGAAAAGAAACCAGAAGATAAAGTAAGATGAAGGAGATGGCTTATTACACGATCATCATGTACCTGTCCAACAGTGTGAAGAGAAAGCTTGTTGCAGAAAAGAAAGCTAAAGGAATTTGGAGCAAGCTTGAAGAACTCTATATGAAGCCATTAATTGCTAGCAAGATTAATTTGCTAGAAAGGTTATATGGTTTTAGAATAATTTTTTTTTTCTATGGATGATAATATTGGCAGGCTTAATGATATTATTGTAGGATTGGGTAATATAAATCACAAGGTTAATGAAGAAAGCCAGACAATCATTTTGTTAATCAATCAAGGGTAGGAACTTGCTCCAAGATCCCTCAAAATCTATCACACATCCTCGCAGCATGTCTTCCAATATTTGAATAGTTCTCTCAGACTGACCATCTGTCTGAGGGTGAAAGGCTGTACTAAATCTCAACTTGGTTCCCATGGCTTTCTGTAAACTCTCCTAAAACTTCGGAGCACCATGAAGTCTCACTATTTCTTTAATGTACAATTAGCCATACTGGTAAAAGTATTGACTTGGTGAATTTGTCTACTATCACCCATATGGAATCATGTAACCCAATAGTCCTAGGTAAACCCTACTACAAAGTCCATGGTTATGTCTTCCCACTTCCACTCAGGTATCCTCAAAGGTTGAAGTAAACCTGCTAGCCTTTGGTGTTCAGCCTTCACTTGCTGACAGGTTAAACACTTCGAAACATATTCAGCAATATCACTCTTCATTCCTGGCCACCAATGTAATGCCTTGGTGTCATGATACATCTTCGTTGTTCCTGGGTGTAGGGAATACAAAGTAGTATGGAACTCATTAAGGATTTCCTTTCTGATTTGGTCATTTGTCAGAACACAAATTCTATCTTTATACCTCAATAGTCCACTTGGAGTCACAGTGAAATCCTTTGTAGCACCAATCTCAACTTTCTTTCTGAGTTCAATCAATTTGAGATCATTTTGTTGGCCAATCTTGATCCTTTTCGGTAAATCAGACTGCAATGTAATATTTGCCAACTTCCCGAATGTTGGGTTTTATGCCCTAAATAAAACTCCATTTCAATATAATCTATTTTATTCAACATCAATAAAGAAACATAAGTATTTTTCATTCATTTGTGCATGTTTTGGTTCACTTAATCAATTGCTTGTCTATTTGATTTATAAATTCATCTAAAACCCTTTTCACATACTTGATCCTGTTTATTGTGTTGTCATCACTTTGGAAAGTAAACATGACTATGTGAATAAAGTTTCCTAGATTTATCAGACACAGGATTTTACTGATATGATAATCTACAACAAGAGTTTACTTGCATTTGGAGAAATGCTATGTTCTTTCTAGAATATTGGTTAAAGTAAAGCTCAGGTTGGATGCATGGAGTATGCATCGGAAGGGACCGATATTGAACTTTGACTTAGATTTATTAAACTTACCGTAAAATCTATTCAAGTCAATATCGCCTAGTTGATCCTAGATCAAATGTTCTTAATCCTGTTATGATTAGGCTCAATCTTGAAAGGCTATTCGTGTTCTTTGATTTGTTAGTTAAGCCTACTTTTAGGTCAGGGTGATACGTACATTTCGGGAACACGGTAGTGCAATTGAGTGGGAGCGCTAACATAAACATGGAATCTATAGCTTCTATCTTGCGAATAGTAAGCAAAGGATGATCTTCGTCGAGCTTGATGAAACGAACATAAATGGTGGAGTACTCATTTCACATAAGCTGAAATATCATTTATACGGGGTCAAGTGTTTTAAGGATAAAATACATAGTAGGGTGTAACGGTAATCTAATCCTTTTACAGTGTAGATCATTCATATAGAGGATCATTGATCAAATTAGGATTATAACAATGGATAACTAATGATGTGTCTATATGGTGGAACATATAGAGCATTCTATATACTGAGAGTGCAATTCTAAGTTCTATGTGTGGATTCAACGAAGAATTAATAAGTTAGTGAATTTTAGTGATAAATTCTTGATCTACTTATTGGAAGCTCGGTTATATAGACCCATGGGCCCCCCACTAGTTGAGATAATATTGCTTGTAAGACTCATGTAATTGGTTTTGATTAATCAATTATCATTCTCAAGTTAGACTATGTCTATTTGTGAATTTTTCACTAAGTAAGGGCGAAATTGTAAAGAAAGAGTTATTAGGGGCATATTTGTTAATTATGATACTTTGTATGGTTCAATTAATAAATATGATAAATGACAATATTATTTAATAATTATTTATAGTTATTAAATAGTTAGAATCGGCATTTAAATGGTTGAATTAGAAAATTGGCGTTTTTGAGAAAATCAGATACAAAAGTGATAAAACTGCAAAATTGCAAAAAGTGAGGCCCAAATCCAATAAGCCATGGCCGACCACTTTTTTAGGTATTATCCTCTGATATTTTCATTATTTTAATGCCAAATAATTCAAACCTAACCCTAGTGGAATGCTATAAATAGATAGTGAAGGCTTTAGGAAAATTACACTTTTCATTCAGAAAAACCTGAGCCTCTCTTTCTACCTTTGGCCGCCACTCTCTCTCTCTCTCTCTTCTTCCTAAATATTTTGAAACCCCTTAGTGATTAGAGTAGTGCCCACACACAGCAAGCAATACCTCAATCATAGTGAGGAAGATCGTGAAGAAAGATTTTCAGCATCAAAGATTCAGAGAAAGAGATCCAGGTTCAGATCTTGATAATACTCTACGACAGAAAGGATACAAGGGTTAGAGATCTGAATGGAAGGAGTCATTTAATTTCGCTGCACCCAATGTAACGTTTCCTAAACTTTATATGTGTTTATTTTATCGTTTTAGAAAGTTCATATTTAGGGTGTTAATCAACATACTTGTGAGTAGATCTAAGATCCTGGTAAAATAATTTCCAACACCGACTACAACTCAATCTCAGCCTTGGCCATATCCTTGGCCAATCTGGGAGAGATTTCCCTCAATTCATAGATTTGTCCCGAACCCTTCTTACTAAGTGCATCTGTCACTACATTTGCGTTACTGTTGGGTTTTATGCCCTAAATAAAACTCTTTACAATCTGATTAGTTATCAACACAAGAAATTTGAAGTGATTAATGTTTGCATGAATTTTACATGCTAATGGTTTAATATGTTTATTACTTTTACACACAGATGCAGTTAAATCCAGATCATATGTTTATTCACAATTACAGTATCGTCAACACAGTGGAATGTGATTGTGATCATATGAATCAAAAGACTTGATCCCTGTTTCATCAGTGTTATTGGATCTATACTAATGTGATAATCAGCGATGATGTATACTTGCACTTGGAGTAAGTGTTATGTTCTTTCCAGGACATTAGTAAAGTATACTAGTTTCGAATGTATGGAGTATACATTGGACTGGAGCGATATTGCAACTAAGTTAAGATATTACAAACTTACCGTTATATGTATCTTTCCAAGTCAATATCAGTAGTTGATCTTAAGATTAAAAGAATCTAAATCCTGATATGCTTAGGCTCAACTCAGGAGTACTATTCATGTTCTTTGATTTATTAGTTAAGCCTACTTTTAGGTCAGGGTGATACGTATATTTTGGGAACATGATAGTATGATTGAGTGGGAGTGCTGAACATAAACATGGAATCTATAGCTTCTACTGGTGTATAGAAGTCAAGTGATGATTCCCTTCGAGCTTAGCAAATAGAAGTAAATGGATGAGCTCTTGTTTAACTGACTAATTATTAGATCACTAAACACCATTTACAGGTAGCTAAGTATTTTAAGGGGCAAAATACATTGAGGGGTGAGAACGGTAAAGAAATCCCATCTCGATGTAGATCATCTATATAGAGGATCTTTAAATCACAATAAGATTATAACAATGGTTAAATGAGATAGCATATTGATATCGTGGAACATATAATATGCTCTATATAAGTCTGAGAGTGCAATTCTAAGTTCTAAGAGTGGATTCAACGAAGAATTAATAAGTAGGAATTTACTTGGTAAATTTGGTTCACTTATTGGAAGCTCAGCATATAGATCCATGGTCCCCATTCTAGTTGAGAACATTCTGCTTGTAAGACTCATTAATTGATTCGTGATTGATCAATTATAATTCTAATTAGACTATGTTTAATTTGTGAATTTTCAATAAGCAGGGGTGAAATTGTAAAGAAAAGAGTTTCTAGGTTTATTTATTTATTAATGGACTTTATATGTCTAGTTAATAATTAAATTAAATGAAAATATTATTTAATAATGTATTTTAGTTATTAAATAATTAGTTTTGGCATTTAAAAGGTTAGAATTGGAAAATTGGCGTTTTTAAGAAAATAGAAATAAAATTTGATAAAACTGCAAAATCAAGTGGGGCCCACTAACACACCATGGCCGACCACTTATTGTGGAGTTTCAAATTGATTTTTTTCATTATTTTAATGCCAAATAATTCCTAACCTAAACCTAGTAGTTGCCTATAAATAGAAAGTGATGGCTGAGTCAAAACACAAGTTTTCAATAACCTTTTCTGACAGAAATTTCTCTCTTCAGAAAAATTGAGCCTTCCCCACTTTCTATACCTGGCCGAAACCATCCCTCTCTTTTCTTCTTCATAAATTTCGACCCTAGTGAAAGAGTAAGTGCCCACACACAGCAAGCAGTAACTCAATCATAGATTGGAAGACTGTGAAGGATCAAACTCAAAGAAGAAGGACATTCGGGCTTAGATCTTGATTATACTGTGCTACAGAAAGGATACAAGGGTTAGAGATCTGAGCGGAAGGAGACATTAATTCCACTGCATCAATGTAAGGTTTTCTTAACTTTATATGTGTTTAATTTATCGTTTTAGAAAGTTCATATTTAGGGTGTTTAAACAACATACTTGTGAGTAGATCTAAGATCCTGGTAAAATAAATTCCAACAGTTACCGGGATGGTAGAGGATTTCACGGTCGTAATTGTTGACTAACTCTAACCATCGTCGTTGTCTCATATTCAGATCTTTTTGAGTGAAAAAGTACTTCAAAATTTTATGATCAATAGAAATCTCATACTTTTCATCATATAAATAGTGATGCAAAACCTTCAAGGCAAAAACCACTGCTGCTAGTTCTAGATCATGAGTAGGGTAATGCTCTTCAAAATCTTTCAGCTGCCTAGAGTCATAGACGATGACCTTCCATGATTGCATTAGCACACAACCCAAGCCTTGTCTTGAGGCATCAAAATATATCACAAACTTTTCATTACTGACTGGTAGGCTCAAAACTCGTGGAGTAATCAATCTTTTCTTTAATTCCTAGAAGCTATTTTCATATTTATCGGTCCACACAAACTTACAATTCTTTCAGGTTAGCTCGGTTAACGGAGTAGCAATCTTGGCAAAACCTTCCACAAACCTCCTATAATACCCAATCAATCCTAAGAAACTTCTAACTTCGGTCACTGTCTTAGGTCGTGGCCAATCCCGAAGAACTTCAATCTTTGTTGGATTTACCAAAATCCCATCCTTACTTACCACGTGTCCTATGAAACTCACTTGGATAGCCAGAACTCACACTTCTTAAACTTTGCATAAAGCTTGTGTTCTCAGAGACGCTGTAATATGATACAGAGGTGTTTCTCATGAGTTTCTTTCGATTTAGAATAAACTAGAATGTCATCAATAAACACAATCACAAAGTTATCAAGAAAGTCCTTAAACACCTGATTCATTAAGTCCATGAATGTTGATGGTGCATTAGTCAAGCCAAAGGATATTAGTAGAAACTCGTAGTGCCCATATCAAGTACAAAAAGCAGTTTTAGGAATATCCTCTTCCTGAATCCTTAATTGGTGATAACGAGATTGATGGTTAATCTTGGAGAAGATGGTCTTTCCATGTAACTGATCAAACAGATCATCTATCATTGGAAAATGATATTTGTTCTTTATTGTTAACTTGTTCAATTCTAAATAATCAATGCACATGCGTAGTGACGCGTCCTTCTTCTTAACAAATAAAACTGGTGCACCCCAAGGAGAGGTACTCAGCCTCGTGAGCTGCAAATCAAGCAGGTTCTGTAATTGGACTTTCAATTCCTTCAATTCTACCGGTGCCATTCTATACGGGGCTTTAGAAACTGGCTCAATCCTTAGTACCAATTCAATCTCAAAGTCAATCTCTCTCTTTGGTGGTAGTCCTGGTAACTCTTTCGGAAATACATTTGAAAATTAACATACTACTCAAACCTTCTCCGGTCCCTCAGATATATCTTTTGTGGTATCTAATACACTAGTCATGTATCCCATACATCCTTCTCACAATAACTCCATGGTCCCAAGTGTTGATATCATTGGAATCTAAGGTCCCTGAACCTTTCCCATAAAAACAAATGGGGTTTCACTCTCTAGTTCAAAAGTCACCATTTTCCTCTTACAATCTATGGTAGCATTGTACTTAGTCAACCAATCCATTCCCAAGATTGCATCAAAATCTTCTAAATCTAATTCAATTAGATCCACTGACAATTCTCTCCCTTCTACTAACACAGTTAGAGACCTTACCCACCTCATGGAGATTACCATTTCTTCATTAGGTAACAAGGTACCAAATCCACTAGACATGATATCACATGGTCTACTCAATTTTCTCAATAATTCTACTAGAAATATATGAATGTGTGGCACTAGAATCAATCAAAATAGTAAACATAATATCACCAATAGATATCTCACCTGTAACAATTGAAGGACCAGCCTCGGCATCTGCCTGGGTCAAAGCAAATACCTTGGCAACAACCATAGGGCTCTCTCTCTTAGTCTTGGGTTTCTGTAACTACGGGCAATTGTTTTTGAAATGGCTTGCTACTCCACATTAGAAGTAAACCTTGGACCGACATTCGCCCAAGTGGTGTTTCTTGGACTTTGGACATTACGGGAAAGACTACCAAGCTTAATTTCTATAAAAACCTTGGTTACCTTGAAACCTCTTGTTTGGACCCACAACCGGTGGCCCATCTAATGTCCTTTTTCGATCATTAGGGTTAAAACCCTTACTCATTCCAGTACTAGATGATGTTTTCTACACATCCTTCCTCTGATTACTCTTTTTACGAATCAAGCATTCAACCCCCTCAGTAGTGAGAGTTAAATCCACAATCTAAGGATAGGCCTTCATGTTGGGTTTTGTGCCCTAAATAAAACTCATTTCAATATAATCAGATTTACTAATTAATAAAGATCAGAAATCGCATTTTATGTTGCATGGTTCACATGATTTATTTCATGATTATGTTTAATGTATAAATTCTATTAGGTCCAGAACATATGTATTTATTCATGATTATAGTGTCGTCAACACAGTGGAATATAATAATGATTATATGTTCAAAAGTTTAATTCCCTGATTTGTCAGTTCACTGGATTTAGACTGGCATGATAATCAGCGCTAGGTATACTTACACCTTGGATAAGTGTTATGTCATTTCCAGGGCATTGGCAAAGTTTACCAGTATCGGATGTATGAAGTATACATTGGAAGGGACCGATATTGATCTTAGATAAGATATCATAAACTTACCGTTATATCTTTCTAAGTCAATATCAATGGTTGATCTTAGGTCTATGGATCTTAATCCTGACATGGTTAGGTTCAATCTCAAGAGTGTTATCCGTGTTCTTCGATTTGTTAGTTAAGCCTACCTTTTGGTCTGGGTGATGGGAACATGATAGTACAATTGAGTGGAAGCACTAATCATAGATATGGAATCTATAGCTTCTATCTAGACATAGAAGTGAAACGATGATCTCCTTCGAGCTTGGCTGAATAGAGATGAATGAGTGAGGCCTTATTTCAGTAATTATATTAGTTTACTGAAGTATCATTTATAGGTAGCTAAGTATTTTAAGGATAAAATACATTGAAGGGTAGAACGGTAAATTTATCCCTATTCAATGTAGATCATTGATGTCGCCCAATTAGTTACACTGTGATCGCGGTAGTAAACGGGCTATATGTCATATCCACAGGGAGGCAAATTACCACTAAAGATTAGTATAAATAATAAAAAAAAAAAAGATAGGAATGTGACAGTTAGTAATTTTACGAGAATAAAATAAGAACCTTAAATGTGATGAGAATATTGAGAAAATAATTTTTGAAAATTAAACAAGTAATTAAAATTAGAAGTGCTCAGAAAATGATTATGGAAGACACAAGCTTCATACATGCAATTATATTTTCTTAATAAAATTGATTCTTTAAACTCAACTATAATTTTACACCATTAATTATAGTTGAAAAATGTGTATAATTAAGCTCACTAGAAAAATATGTTCTCTAATTAAATTAATACTACTTCTAAAAATACTATCATATTATATAATTTAAATAGACAAAATACCACTGGAAGAATGCAGTGAAAATCATATAATATAATAAACACTCAAATAATTAAGAGCCTAACTTACATAAGAAAAGCATGATTGAACTTATATAAAAGGTACTATTAAATTTAAAATGCAATTTAGAAGAAGAGAAATTTAATATAACAAATATGGAAATAAAGAATAAAGAGAATCAATATATTAGAAAAATAAAAATTGCATGAACTTACACTTAAGTCTTGCCAAAGAAATTAGCTTAGAAAAGATATTGTTTTACACTAAAATTAATAAAGTAAAATAAAGAAGAGAGAAAGAAAAAGATAAAATTTTGGATTGTTTTTTACTTTCCAAATTGGTCTATTTATAGAGCTAAAATGATCCCATTACATGTATTTTCGTATACAATAAAGTGGATTTAGTTGCATGAAAAACTGATGAAGAGATAGAAAATGGGTCCATGCATCAACTTTGTTGGAGAACTAAAGGAACCTGTGGGTTATATGGCGTTTGGTGATAAGCTCATTAGCTGAAGTTGCGTCAGGCTTTAGTTGCTGAAAGGAAGTGGCTTAACAGGCCATACACACATAATATGAAGCTGAAGGATTCCAACACGTGGCAAGTTATTAGAGAAGAGAAGGAGACGTCATAGTTTAGCTTGACTTGGTCTAACTTGGGCCTTTGTTGATTCATAAAGATTGAAATGAAATTGTTGAGTAATGAGCCCACCCCTAACAATAACCTGTGCCTTGGACGTGGCTTCATAGCTTGGAATTAGAAAATTGATGGTGAAGAATGATATGGTGGGAACATGTTGGGCTTGGGCCATTGAATTGGGCTTTCATGTCTTCTCATCACTTATCATTTGTACTATAAATCTGAAAAGTAACACAAAATTAAAGTAAATTAAATATCGAATAAATTTACTATTAAAAATAAGAAATATTTAATTTATATTAATTATATGTGCACAAATAGAGACTGTATCAATTTGAGCCTTTATCAATCATTTATAGAGGATCCTTGACTATTAGGATTGTAACAATGGATAATCATAATGTATCTATATCGTGGTACATATAGAGCGTTCTATATAACTGAGAGTGTATTCAATTCCAAATCTATAGTGGAGCAAGACAGAATTAATAAGTTGAGAATTTACTTGGTGAATTCTAGATCTACTTATTGAAAGCTTGGTTAAAATAGGCCCATGGTCCCCTCACTATTTGAGATAATACTGCTTGCAGACTCAGTTAATTGATTTTAATTAATCAATTATAATTCTAAAATTAGATTATGTCTTATTTATGAATTTTCACTAAGCAATGACTTAATTGTGAAGAAAAGAAGTTTTGAGGTCCATTTGTTAATTAAAAGACTTTGCATGGTCTAATTAATAAATTACATAAATGACAATTTTATTTAGTAATTAATTATAATTATTAAATAAATAGTTTTGGCATTTATAAGGTTACATTGGAAAATATGGAATTATTGAAAAGAAGAATAAGTGGTTGAAAAAAGTGGCAAAATTGTAACTAGAAAGTGGTCCATTATAGTGGACGACACTTAAGTATTTTTGCCCAATATTTATTCTTTTTTAATCCATATAATTCAATCCTAAGCCCTAGTTGAAACACTATAAAAGGAACATGATACTCTCACTCATCAAATTAATGTCAACTTGACTATATAACCAAACTAGATGAGAGAGTTCATTCTTTAGTGATTCAAACCTCCTTCATTGTTCTTCACCATATTCGAACCTTGAGTGAATGAGTGCCATGCCCACACATAGCAAGTCAAGTACTCAATCATAGTGAGTAAGACGGTGGTAACCAAACTCGAAGGAGAGAAAGAGATCCAGGTTCAGATCTTGATAATGCTCTACTACAGAAAGGAATCAAGGGCTAGAGATCTTGAACAAAAGGAGTCATATTATTCCGCTGCAATCAATTTAAGGTTTTCTTAAACTCTTATGTGTTTATTTTATTGTTTTAGAGAATTCATATTTAGGATGTTAATCAACATACTTGTTAGTAAATCTAGATTCTGGTAAAATATTCCCAACAACTGGCCTCAGAGCCATGGTAATGATTTACTTTCATGAAATATGGATTTAAAACGATGAATATTGTTTGTGTGTTGATTTTGACGTGTTCATGTTGATTTATGTGATTATTTGATGATTGAATGTGATTTACGAAATTTTTCCATGAAAATAATTTTATTTTCGTTCTGAAAATATTTTACTTGAATTCCTTTTGAAAAATTTAGTAATTTTGGTTTTCACGGAACTCGATTCCAATAAAAATTGACAAAGTTATGGTGTTTTGAAAATCGGGGTACATTGCTGCACACGGCCGAGCAATCGCACGCACAAAGCACTCAGACATGGTGCATCTGCGCGCGCGGACAGGGGACAATTTCCTGTTTGAAGCCCGGATGTCCCCCTGCTCGCCCATGTGATGGCACGCATGTGAGGCTGCAACTCCCGATGTTTGCCGCCCATGAACCGTGCTGATGCCCACTCCCGCGCGATTAGGAGGCTGCGTGCAGCCTCCTCGTGTGCAGCCTTGCTGCCAGCAACCCCAAAATGCAATTTTTGTGGGATTTTTCCCAAATTTTGATTTTTTTGAATTTTCAAACCCTAAAATTAAAATAAATATTATTTTTAATATATTTAAACTTAAATATCAATTTTACATTAATAATATTTATTTTTTTAATAGATTATTATTAATCTTTGATATTTTGAGGTTTAAATTTAAAAATTGATTATTTTATTTTTTTAAATTATGGTGAGATTTAAAAATTTGTTAATTTCTTTAATATTTATATATTATTCAATTATAAGATCAGATATTTTAATATTGGACATATTTTAAATTAAATGATAGCCTTATCCTTTTAAATTGAAATATTATATTAAAATTATCTTATAAGATAAATTAAATAATTAATAAATTTGAAATAAACTTAGATATTTTTTATAGATATTCTAACCATAATATTTTCAAATTCAAAAATTTATTATTTTGTTAAATATTTAATTGTTTATAAATTATAAGTTAGAAAAATGATATTTATGCTATTTTATATCATTTTACTTATTAGAAATTTATAAATTGTATTTTAAATATTTAAATAACCTAGATATTTTTGTAGAAATTTAAATAATGCTTAATTTGAGATATTTTGACAAATAATTAGGATAATTATTATTTGTTTATTATTTTATTTTTAAAATAATAATTACCTAACCATATCTATTTTAAAATTGGTTTATTTTATTATTTTAATTTTATTAAATTATAAGATTAGAAAATGAAATTGAAAATATCTATTTAGTTATTTTCAAATTATTTATCTTATTAAAAAATTTAATTTAATTTAATAAAAATAATTTAAATAAACCTAGATATTTTAAATTAGTTTTTTTTTTTTAATTTTTAATTTTGATGACATATTTAAGGTTGTTTTTAACAACCCTAAATTTTTAAAATTTAGTTGGTTAGTTAAATAATAATTTAATTATATTAATATCTTATTTTATATTTGTTACATGGACAATGTTTGTTATATTAATTGTTTATTCAAAACTTTTTTTTAACAAACCTATTATTTATTTGATCTAAATTACTATGATTAACTTGTTGACAGATCCAATGATCTGATTTTAATCATAGTCCAATTGTCAATAGATCTTATAAATAATTTGTAACAGGTAAATTTTGTAATTTCTATCATCTTTGTAAATCCAGTAACATGATAGGGCCTATCCAAATTAACTTGACTATATGTTTACTTTTGGGCTTAGATGCATATAGGAAGCCCATTTATTTCTAGATATTTAAATATACTAGGTTGCTAAAATAAAATGTCACCTATGATAGTTTTATTTAAGTCCAATTAGTATTGGGCTTATTCAATGAATAACAATTATTTAATGAAAGGTTAAATTCCTCTCATTTGGGCCTAGTGTGAGAGTTAGGGGGCCATTAGTAGTGGGTACAACATACTGAACCTAACCTTCCCTCACATGAACAACCCCAATTGTGAAGGCCCATTCTCCTTATTTAAATAATTTTATTAGGCTAATTATACTTGTTTAACCTAATTAAAATTGAATTAGCAATATAATTAATTTTAAAATAAATGAAATTAATTTTTCATTGGATTATTTTAAAATTAATTTAGATAAATACACTTAGTTTAATGAAATATTCTAGATAGTGATTTCTAGTTTGTGCTCTAAATATAACTCATTTCAATATAATCAGATTTACTAATTAATAAAGATCAGAAATCGCATTTTATGTCGCATGGTTCATATAATTTATTTTATGATTATGTTTAATGTATAAATTCTATTAAGTCCAGAACATATGTATTTATTCATGATTATAGTATCGTCAGCACAGTGGAATATAATAATGATTTTATGTTCAAAAGTTTAATTCCCTGATTTGTCAGTTCACTGAATTTAGACTGGCATGATTATCAGCGATAGGTATACTTACACCTTGGATAAGTGTTATGTCCTTTCCAGGGCATTAGCAAAGTTTACTAGTATCAGATGTATGGAGTATACATTAGAAGGGACCGATATTGATCTTAGATAAGATATCATAAACTTACCGTTATATCATTCTAAGTCAATATCAATGGTTGATCTTAGGTCTATGGATCTTAATCCTGACATGGTTAGGTTCAATCTCAAGAGTGTTATTCGTGTTCTTTGATTTGTTAGTTGAGCCTACCTTTTGGTCTGGGTGATACGTACATTTTGGGAACATGATAGTACAATTGAGTGGGAGCGCTAATCATAGATATGAAATCTATAGCTTCTATCTAGACATAGAAGTGAAACAATGATCTCCTTCCAGCTTGGCTGAATATAGATGAATCAGTGAGGCCTCATTTCAGTAGTTATATTATTTTACTCAAGTATCATTTATAGGTAGCTAAGTGTTTTAAGGATAAAATACATTGACGGGTAGAACGGTAAATTTATCCCTATTAAACGTATATCATCTATAGAGGATCCTTGACTATTAGGATTGTAACAATGGATAATCATAATGTATCTATATCGTGGTACATATAGAACGTTCTATATAACTGAGAGTGTATTCAATTCCAAATCTATTGTGGAGCAAGGCGGAATTAATAAGTTGAAAATTTACTTGGTGAATTCTAGATCTACTTATTGAAAGCTCGGTTATATAGGCCCATGGTCCCCTCACTAGTTGAGATAATACTTCTTGTAGACTCAGTTAATTGATTTTAAATAATCAATTATAATTCTAAAATTAGACTATGTCTTATTTATGAATTTTCACTATGCAAGGGCTTAATTGTGAAGAAAAGAGGTTTTGGGGTCAATTTGTTAATTAAAAGACTTTGCATGGTCTAATTAATAAATTACATAAATGATAATTTTATTTAGTAATTAATTATAATTATTAAATAAATAGTTTTGGCATTTATAAGGGTGCATTGGAAAATATGGTACTATTGAACAGAAGAATAAGTGCTTGAAAGAAGTGGCAAAATTGTAACTAGAAAGTGGTCCATTATAGTGGACGACACTTATGTATTTTTGCGCAATATTTTATTCTTTTTTAATCCATATAATTCAACCCTAAGCCCTAGTTGAAACACTATAAAAGGAACATGATACTCTCACTCATCAAATTAATGTCAACTTGACTATTCAACCAAACTAGATGAGAGAGTTCCTTAGTGATTCAAACCTCCTTCATTGTTCTTCACCATATTCGAACCTTGAGTGAATGAGTGCCATGCCCACACATAGCAAGTCAAGTACTCAATCATAGTGAGTAAGACAGTGGTAACCAAACCCGAAGGAGAGAAAGAGATCCAAGTTCAAATCTTGATAATGCTCTGCTATAGAAAGGAATCAAGGGCTAGAGATCTTGAATGGAAGGAGTCATGTTATTCCGCTGCAATCAATTTAATGTTTTCTTAAACCCTTATGTGTTTATTTCATTGTTTTAGAGAATTCATATTTAGGATGTTAATCAACATACTTCTTAGTAAATCTAGATCCTGGTAAAATATTCCCAACACTTCACAATCCTTGATTGCTTGGCTGCCATAACCACATCTCTAACAATACACTCTTCAAGGCCTCTGATAAACTTAGCTTTTCTTACAGCTTCATTGGCTACTTCATCAGAAGCAAACTTGGCCAGCCTGTCAAACTTGGTAGCATATTCAGTCACAGTCATGCTACCCTGAACTAATTGTGCGAACTCTTTAGCTTGAGTGGAACTAATGTATTCATTATAATATTTCTCATAAATTATTACCCTAAATGCATCCCAAGTCATGGTATTCAGATTATGACATCACGAAACTATCTATTACCATATCCAAGCATCATCAGGTAACATGTAAATAACATAGCTACCCAGTCATTATCTTCGACCCACATAAAGTCAAAGATAGAAGTAATCATACTCATTCACTATTCGGCCTTCAAAGGGTCTTGACCACCCTCAAACATAGGCGGGGTTTCTTTCCTGAACCGCTCATAAAATGGGTCCATACGATCCCCCATATTCGGTAGCACTAACCGAGGTACCAGTATATGTGCAGGATGAGCCTATTGCTCTCTCAGGTTTCGAATCTGCTCCCCTTGCTGCCTAATCGTCTCCTGCATGGAAGCAAACATTTGTTCCCAAATCTGAGGAGGTGGAGGATGCTCTCCCTCACCACCTACCCCGAGCCCCAACTCGCAGTTCAAACGGCTAGATCGCCGCTGCATGATCCAATGTGCCTGTAACCCAAAACCTTCAACCATTTAGAATTTAAACAGATATCAATATCAATGTGCATAAGCCATCATATATTCTTATCATAGACATCTCTACACTTTTTTTTTTTCGTAACATGCATTATATTTGTATAAGCAGGTAATGCAATAACAATTAATATAAACACTTACTATACCATGAGTCAACCTGTCTTCACAACAATTGTACATATTCGAGTAGTCTTCAGGACCTAAAAATCATGGCTACTTTGAGACCAAGTTGTAACGCTCTAACCCATAGGAATTCCACATGTGTGATTTATAAACTAGTTTAATACTAATAGACTAATAAATTATTAAGAACCGTGATAATATTAAAAACTTGAATAAAGTAAAATATTAAAAGCGGACATCATAACGACACTACAAACGTATTCCAAAGATTCCTGTTATAAAAGTTTTACAAAAGTACTATATACAAGAACAATTCAAAACAGTTTATCAAGATACACAGCAGATACAACCCAAAACAATCCTGACAACTTGGGGCACAAGTTGGTGGGGTCAATATGTACATTGCTAGAGAAGACGGTCACCTCATGGCTGCTCTAACTTTTCCTTGCCCTTACCTGCACCACAAAGCACCCGTGAGTCACAAAGACTCAACAATAAAAGTAACAAAGAAGAATACATTAAATAACTAGTTATTGATTTCACTATTATAAAGCGATTTAACAATAATATTCAAGAGTGTGTAATTTAACCAACCATATCCATGGAAATAGAAATGATCATACATTGCATTGCCTAATCAGGCAAGCCCGTGTCATACTTTAATATCATACATAACATCATTACGTCACCTAATCAGGTGAACCTGTGCCACAAACTGGCTCCAATGTATTGCATCGTCTAATTAGACGATGCCCGTACCATAGCCTGGTACTCACATGTCACTGTTGCCTGTACCTAATAAGGTACGCTGCCAAGAAGAAACCCACATGCTCTTTGCAGACGATAGTTACTTGTACTGTAAAGGCACCCATGAAGAAGCTCTCCGAATAAAAGAAATTCTTTAGAAATTTGAATTAGCTTCGGGTTAAAGGGTTAACTTCTCTAAGTCTTCGATCTTCTTCAGCTCCAACTCTAGTACTGAAACGAAGGATAGATTGACTATGCTCTTAGGCATGTGCATTGCCCTCGAGGAGAGTTTGTATCTTGGTCTTCCGAGTTCTATGGGGCGGAACAAAGCAACGACTTTGGGTTACTTAAAGGAAAAGCTAAGGAAACGACTTCAAGCCTGGGGCACTAAATTTCTTTCCAGAGCGGGTAAGGAGATTCTTATTAAAACGGTGGCTCAAGCCCTTCCTAGCTATGCCATGAGTGTCTTCTTACTTCCTCTTGAGATTATTAGAGACATGGAAAGCATGATGGCAAAGTCTTGGTGGCAGTCCTCTAGTAATTCTCCTTCAAGTATTCATTGGATGTCCTGGAAGCGTCTTTATGGTCACAAAAGTAAGGGTGGTATGTGTTTCCGTAACCTTCGGGATTTTAATCTTTCTCTTTTAGGTAAACAAGGGTGGCGGCTTATGGCAAATTAGGATTCTCTTGTTTCCCGTGTGTTTAAAGCCAGATATTTTCCCCATGGTTCGTTCCTCACGGCTACTATTGGTCCAAACCCAAGCTTCATTTGGCATAGTATTTTGGAAGCTCAGTCACTAGTGAAACAAGGCTCGAGATGGGTTGTTGGTGATGGAAAAAACGTTTCTATTTTGGGGGAACCGTGGCTGTCTGATGTAGAAAACCCTCTGATTATTTCTAACTATCCTAGTCTCCATAATGCTAAAGTTTGTAATTTGCTCTCTATGGATGGTTTTGGGTGGGAAACTGCTATCTTAGAGGACTTGTTGGTGCCTTGGGGCGTCCAGCTGGTACAGAGTATTCCCTTTCAATCTCAGCCTGGTGAAGATGTTCTTACTTGGTTGAATGACTCTTCTGGGATATACATAGTTAGGAGCGCTTACAAGTTACTTCAGCAACTTAGTGGTGACTTCACTCTTGATGCCTCAGCTGAAGACAAGTTTTGGAAAAAGTTATGGCAACATAAAACTCCTCCGAAAATGAAAAATCTGGTGTGGCGTGCGGCTAAAGGTTGCCTTCCTACAATGTCTCAACTGTTGTAAAAAAAAGTGAATGTTATTTCGACCTGTCCTATTTGCAGTATGGATGCCGAAACCACTCTTCATGCCCTTGTTTCTTGTCCAGTGGCTGCTGCTGTATGGAACCGCGTGGGGATAGGAACTTTGTTGCATCAGCAAATGTCCTTCCTTGACTGGTGTATGGAGCGGTTTACAATGTTGAATACAGACCAATCTTACGTGCTTGTGGCGGTATGTTGGGCACTTTGGAATGCTAGGAATGACAAGGTTTGGCAAAACAAATCTGTAGGAGTCGAGAGCATTGTTTTTTCGGCTACAAACTACCTTAATCAATGGCATATTGCTCAAAAATTAAGCAATGAATTGCTTTTCTCTGGGTACATCCCGGGAGACGGTGCTGAGCAATGGAATGCCCCAATTGATAGTAGTATTAAGGTTAATGTTGATGCAGCGGTGTTTAGTGATTCCTCATCTTATGGAGTCGGCTTTGTGGCTAGAGATCGTGGTGGCCTCCTTGTGGAAGGTGGTATAAAGCTTTTCCATGGTTCAACGACGCCGGAAGTAGCAGAAGCTATTGGTGTTCGAGAGGCCTTAAGTTGGATCACAGACCATCCGTGGACCAACGTCACCTTGGAAACCGACTGTCTCTCGGTTGTTCAATCTATGCGAAGTTCTATGTCCATGGTTTTGATGTTTGGCAAAGTGATTAGTGAATGTAAAACCTTATTTCATGCTTTGCATAATGTTTCTTTTTATTTTGTAAAGCGATCAGCAAATATAGTTGCTCACTCTTTTGCTAGAGCTGCTATATCCCACCCTGATCATCGTTTCAACTTGGACAATGTTCCTGTTGAGTTGTTGCCTTGTTTGGTAACTGAATTAATCGTTTAATAAAATGATGATTTTATTTTAAAAAAAAAATCCCAATAATTCACCTAGGAGATGCAGTACCCAAGAGAAGGGCTACAACGTAATTTTTGTGTCTTGAATTGGGGACACAACGCCACCATCAAGACTGCAACGCCCATTTGATATGGAGAGTAGCTTTTTAGTCTCGCGATAGCGTTAAAACACTATAGTTCGAAGGGTTGCAGTGCCCATGTCCATACAAAAATAGTAAGTGATGAATTTTCAAGGGGGAAAAGAGGTCTTTTGTAGGAAAATAAAACGAAAAACATAATTAGGGTTTAATTACATTTTAGAGGGGATTAGAACTGACAATTACATGCATGGAAAGGGAGAATGAGGCTAAAATTCATCATCTCACCAATATTACATCTAGTTTCTTTCTTTGTCCTTTTTGTTTTAGGGTTTTTTTTAATCATGAACAATTACATTGCTATTATGTTTAAGTTTGTAATGGAGAACTATATTTCTTTTGTGCTAGAGTACTAATGGATATATTTTAAATAATGAATTAAGATTTTTATTATTATTTCTATGAAGTTGATCTTTTTATTTGGCTATCATTATTGTGAATTTAGATCTAGGGTTTATGATTGAGAAAGATACACTTAGATTGGACATAGGAAGATTTGACATAGAGTGATTGTGAGATTGAGATATTCCTTGAACATTATGAATTTCAATTAAAAGAATTAATTGCTTAATGACTTCTTAATTAATTAATAGAAAATAGAGATATTATATTAATTAATTGAGATAATTGCTGGTATTTATACAAATGCGAAGAATTGATTAAGATATTAAAAAAATTTGATATTTATAATTTAAAGTAGTGAAATTGTTACTCTAATATATTCATTATTTATGTAATAAATTTTTAAGATCATTCTTTTCCATTATTTTGTTATTTCATTTTTATTATTTTGTTTGAGTTACATGTTGAATTTTCTAATCAAAATTCTAGATTTAAAGTATAGTATTTAGCAAAATTTAAGTATTTAATCCCTGTGGGTTTGACATCTATTAAATTAAAACTATATTGCAATACACTGTACACTTGCAATTGAAAATTTTATATTAGAAACAAATATGGTTCGATTAAGTTGCTCTCTTAGCTATGAAGGCAGAACTCAAAGCTCTAAACTATTCCTAAAATTAAGAAGTTTAGCCCATGTGGTTACCAGAATGATCCAACACTAATGCGAATAATTAATTTTCTTTGTATCTTATGACAAAATAAATGATTAAAAATTGAATAATTTATGAATAAAAATACCGAAGTTCCAAAGTTTAAGTCAGTTTTTCCATTACAAATGCACTCAAAATATTCATTTAGTTTGGAAAATTCTTACATCTTAAAGTATTGTGGTCAACACAAATTATTCAGCAAACAACCAAGACTTGGAGGTGTTTGTGGTGACATAAGCTCTTGCATAAAAAAAAAGTAAATATAATTTCTAATAAAGAAATAAAAGACAGATAATAAGAGCAATCCACAGTATGGCTAGGAGAAATACATTTAGATTGAGACGCTGTTGGGAATCCCTTTAGAAGTGAGCCCTTTCCCACTTGTAGGATACAATAGAGTGTATGGAAACTTGACAGGTCCAACCCGGTTCTTCAAATTTGGATCAGTGTTCCGACTCATAATTCTATTTCCAATTACATCAAGTTTCTTTCCAAACCTCTCAAAGGCTTGCAGGGTATCAACTTCAGCTGTCCACTCAGGAGTGTCTGTCTGCCCAAGATACACCTCATCTGAAGTATGTCTCGACAAAATCTCAATGAGGGAAATCCCAATAAGGGTTTGCAGCTCTGCAGTAATTGTCTCCAAGAAACCCTTTTCAGGGTCAGTTCGAAGTAACTCATATTCTGCAGTACCTTGAACAGGCATGAACTGACGACTTACTGTAGGGCGATTTGGAGAGTATCCTGCGTAAGGGTACTGTCCAAAGTTTACTGCTGCATGGAGAGCAGAAGCAATCCATATCACTGTGGCACATGATTCTACTAGCTCTCCACGGGTTTGCATTTTAGGCCACCAAGGCTCATTTTTCTTGTCACCATGACCCACCTCTACGAGTTCCTTCCACCATGCTTGAAGTTCTGAGTCCTTTTGGATAATATCATCAGTCTTGTAGTAGTAGGAGCAATACTCTTCAACCCATGAATGAATTGCAGACCATATCTCAAGCCCATCAACAGCATATGGGTAGTCCTCTATAAGTAAGCGTAGACCATGTGGAGAATTTGGATCCTTGATTGCCACTCCTCTGTAAAGGCACGCTAATGTCAAATACAATATTTCTACTTCAAAAGATGTTTTCTAAAATTTTAGCTATATTTTATACTTGAAAGTAATTTCTTAACATTCTTTTCTAATCAAATATGATTTTTTTTTTTGACTTTTACTTATAACAAATCATAAGACAAATTCATAATGACGTCTAAGGCTTGAAGACAAACCTCTTTAAGAGATCAGCAGGGAGTGCTTGCTCAGGAAAGACCCAATCCTTATAGATTACTGCTGACATCTCCATGGAATACTTTCTTGGAAAAACTGTCAATTCCAGAGGACCATCAGCATTAATGAGAGCCTGCCTAGCAAGTGAATTTATATTCATAGTGTCTCGAAAATGAGGCTGTAAAAGTTTATAAATTGGGTGGACCACGCTTAGCTGCCTATTTGTAACGATCACAAATGGCTCAATCACGGCATGTGTATGCAACCTGTATAGACCACAAATAAAAATTATAAAACATTAAAAATTGACTGTATACTGAAAGAAGTGTATATGCAAAATTTCTTCCAAAGTCATACCAGTGACTGATCAACTGATGATAGCCTGAGTCATTTACAGCTACATAAGCTTTAGCAAGTTGCCAAATGGTATTTTCAACACCATTTTCAGCTGGGGTATATACTTTACTAACTGAGCCATATATGTCTCCCTTTGGATGTGGTAAGCTTAATTCGATGGCCAAGGGCTTCAAAGTACCATCATCTTTCAGAAACAAGAGTGTTCTAGTGGCGTAAGTCTTTGTCGGTGTTGTATTTATCCTTCTAAGATATGGCATGAATGCATCATGGAGATCTAATATAAATAATCTCTTACTTTTAAGTGCCTAATTCAGTTATGTCATGTTGAAAATGCATCAATATTAGTAGAAATAATACATTCAAATAATTATAACTGCAAGTTTCAATAGTTAGAAACTTTTGGCAAAAAAATCACTACAGACATTACCTCATGTACAACAAGCCCGTCCAAGTGATTCAGTATGTGTTCTTCAGTAATTTTACTAGTTTGATTACCATAAACTTGAGGATTTAACTTGCTTGTTGGTGGAAATTCCTGATATTAAATTAGAATCAACAAACAATTAATAACTTGCACGCATGCAATAATTGGTGAACTTATTACTATTATGAAAAATAAAATTACTTCGAGGCGGCGAATGACAAGAGGATTGACTCCAGCCACCATTTCTCTTCCAAATTCTTCATCAGTCCTCCATGCAGATGTATCCTCTAAACCAAGTAAGACGAAATAGAAGAAACAAGTTAGCAAATGAAAGAGTAATGTGCAATCTTAAGAATTGAAGAAGTATCATCATCAAAACAAGATTGGTTGAACCATCAAGATAGGCGAAACACCTTTAATCACATGAGGCAGAGGATATTTGATGAATTGTCCAGCCTCAATATGAAAAATTTCCTCAAGCATTTCAGAAGGGACATCTTTCTTGATGTTGTCAACTACTTCCTTCGGTAGCTTAAGTCCCCCTTTGTACAAGTCAAGCACATCCTGAAAGCTATCAAATTCACCTGGTGTCTCATCAAAATAAGACTCCAGTGCAGGTTTAATGGCCTGAGCTATTGACAACAGTCCATAAGCAAGAAAGTCAGACATCTTCACATGGTTAAATTGTTCATCCCGTGGAACATAAATGGTTAAACTCTTCTTAATATCCAACCTACTTTCACAGTTGGGATCTGTAAAAAAAAAATATGAATTAAAGTGTTAAGAACATGAACAAAAGATACAAAATTCCAATTCTTTATTGAAATAAATGAAAAAATGATAGGGGAGATAAAGAAAAATATCTAACATTTGACACAACTAACATGTAGAAAGAAATATCTTACCTGTTTGGGTAGGTGGTCTGCCAGTTCTTCCTCTACGTGGGTAAGGAAAGTTACTAGACCCTCCAAGGGTTTGACGAGCTAATTTTGGACTCTTATCAGGATTACCCAAATCATTGTAGTAAGCATAATCATATACTCTATCCCACACTTGGAGCTCTCCTGTTCCATTTCCTCTCAAGTTGAGAAGCTCTTGTCCTCTGTACTGACGTAGTGGTTCAGGTGTTTCACTTGGAAGATATGACTACAAAAACATAATTGTGCAACTTTAGATCTCTATAGGAAGCAATCTCATTATATAAGTAATATTCATAGAACACAATTTAAATATTTCATTGCGTATATAAATAGTCTTCATAGAACATAATTTAAATATTTCATTACATACTTTAAATTAACGCTTGTCTGACTTTTTTTAAAAAAAGCCCACGACCAACCCTCTGTTTTTAAAGAATTAATAATATTTAATATATTTCCAATTGGATTCATTAATTATCAAATATTAGACCTAAAAAGTTATAATTTTCAACTTTAGACTAGCATAGAAGTATTCTCCTTGTATTGATAATCTTTTTTTTTTTTTGAATAAAGCATTTATATATTACAATGCATAACTTGGGATTCGAAACCAGGACCTCTAACACACACACACGCTCCTATGGCCACTTGAGCTATCCTCAAGTAATTCGTATTGGTAATCTTTATACAACATAATTTAAATATTTCATTTGTGTACTTTGAATATACACTTGATAAAGTCTCCTAAAAAACTACAACTAACTCCTATATTTATATATAGGGCCTTTTTCATTTTTATAATTTTTTTTTTTTTTTTTTTTTTTTTTTTGTATTTTTACGGAATTCTACATTGAAATTCCTCTTGCAACTAGCACTGCAACCTAAATTGCAACAAAAAATCGTACAGAAACCCCTATTCCAACTAGCGCTGCAACCACTTTAGAAACCCAAACCATAAATTTGAAAAAAAAAGTTTAAAAACAGTATATGGGGTATTCCCCTTATATAGGGGCTTTTTCAATTAGTGTGGAAATATATATAGTAAGATATATATATTTATAAATGTGGCTATAAAATAAAAAATATTATTCTTTTTTTAAAATATTACAATTTAAATTTAAACTTACTATACATCTATAATTTTTTTTTTTTATCTTTTATCTTATATTAAACATATTTAAAAAAAAAATAACTTTCTATTATCATTTTTTTACTCAATCCACAATTTTTTTTTTAAAATATCTTTTTATTATTGTTTCTTTTTAAATAATAAATCTATATATACTTAAATAAATGTGTCTATAAAACACAAAGTATTAATTGTTGTTTTTTTTTTTTTTAAAAATTACAATTTAAATTTAAACTCATGCACAAATCTCTTTTATCTTATATATAATATGAACATAATTTTTTTTTTTAATATTGCAATTCAAATTTAAACTCATTGCACATATTTAAAAATTTTTATTATATTTTTCTTATATAAATAACACTTTAATTAATTTTTTAATTAAAAATAATGTTTATTGAATAATATCAAGAAAAAAATAATAATTATCCAAAAAATTACAAATATAACAAATAAGGGCATTGCAGGTAATATATATATATATGGGTGCACTCTTAATGGATATTACCCATGAATGAGTAAAAATATAAAATTTTGAGTTTTTATGCTTAATTTTTTTTATCTAATTAAAAAAATCTCTCATTTTTATATCATATGGGCTGAGATTGTTCCATCGGTAATTTTTTTTTTTTTTAAAAAAAGTTTTTTAGCAAGAAAAATAAGAAAATAAAAAGTTGAGTTTGAGTTAAATATTTTTGTATGAAGATATTTTTGATATGGTGTAAAAAGAGATATTTTTTGATATTTTTTTTAATTAAGTAGTTAAATTAAGCATAAAAATTCAAATTTGTGATATTATTATTCGTTATTATATCAAAATTCGATAGTTTGATGTTTTTTAAAGTTAATATTTATAGTTAAATTTGTTTAGTAACCTACCATTAAGAAGTGTTCCATATATATATATATTCAATTGGGTTTTTGAACAATTAAACTTGATAATATGAAGAGAAAACAATTAATAATCCATTAATCCATTACCTTGTTGGTGAAGAAAACACGATCATAATCGTATTTTGTAAAAGGGTAAACCCAAGAGTTGCAGACGAAGTGAACGTGACCTTCACCGGGAACATCAACGAGGGTGATGGTCTTGACATAGAACTCGTCACTGCCACTATTCTTGATGATCAAAGCTCCAGGAACTCCAATACTCTCGTTCTTATCGAAGGCAACCTTGAAAGCTATGTCGCGTGGAGATAAGGTACTAATATCATATGAATCCAATTTCTCTAGGTAAGCTGGTTCTCCTACATTTCCTTTCACTCCATTGCCTGCAACAAAATTTAACAGAAATTTGGACAAAATAAGTAAGTTTATTTTAATGAATAATCAAATATTGTTTTTTTTAATGAATATACAGTAATTTTTAATTTTTCAGGAAACGGTCTTTTATTATAATAATTCTATTAATTAAAACATGTGTACACCATTATTATAAGCCTATTTTATATTATCTAACAAAAGAAGAAAAGATATTCTCAAAAATATCCAAAAATAACAAAAGTATGAATACTAAATTATTCATTATTATTTTGTTTTCGTACGCAGAATAACTTTTAAAAATTTATCTTAATTTCATTTATTTTTTATAAAAGAAAAACGTTGGTCGCATATATAACTATAACGGTCTTAGCTAAAACTTGAAACTCAAACCAGACATTGTTATTAATAAAAACAATTTAATGAATTATATAAGCAAAGCAAAAATATTAATTATTACCATGAACAGCACTAACGAGCTGAAGAGAAACTTCCTGGCCTGAGATGTCTGCGGCGGCGGGTTCAACAACAGAATCAGAGGTGGCGTTGGTGCCCCTGGGCAACACATTCTTCTTCGTCAATATCACCACCCCCTTGATTTTCTTCCCACTCTCCATATAATTTATCAACTCTTGAGGGACCAATATGCAAATAATAATAATATCTCAACAAAAATGACTTGTTGTTTGTGTTGATGAGATGATTATTGAGAGAGATATATGGATGGTATTTATAGGGAACTAGATGAGAGAGACGAGAGAGTGAGGGTGTGTGTGCATTATGATAATGTCTATATTTTTAAGAGTCGACGTGTAATGTTAATATTAAACACATGCGTAATATTATTAAATAATATATATATGTGTTGCATAGTATGAACTGAACGTGCAATAATATACGGCGGCCAACATGGGTTATTAGTCGATATCGTATCTTACTCTTTTCTTTACAGAAGCCCATGAGATCTATCATCGTGTAGGAAAAAAATTGCAAAAATACTATACCATGATTTCAGTGTAGTTACTTATCTTGTAATTTGAACCCATCTCGTCATCATAATTAATAAATGATCCCTTATCCCTTATATCTATATATGTGTATATATATATACTAGCAAAATACTACGTGTGAGGCACGTATACTACATTTTATGTTAATTTTTTTTATGCTATTTGAAAGTAATACAATTAAAAATTATAAAAATATATTATTAGTTATTAGGTGAGATTATTATTATGTGTATGGGAAGAAATCAAAAATTAATTAATCTTATAATCTTGACTTTAATCAAATAAGGTTCTAGATATATGAACAATAAATAATCACGTAAAAGTCAAAAATAATTATTTGAATAAAGAATTTAATATACACAGTTATATATATATGAATGTCATTAATAAAAAATAATTATTCAATATATGAACAATAATTTGTCACGCTATATGTTTCCCAATAAAAAAATTCACCTCCTCATATCATAGTCAAAAATAAATAATACATGTAATATAAATCTTTGTAATAGAGTATCTAAAAGAAACAAAACTTCAATTATCATAATCGGAAAAGGTTTAAGTGAACTAAATAATGACTGAGAAGATCTAAATTACAAAATGAAAACAACATGTTTATATGAGTATGATTTTTTTGCTATATGAGCATGATTGATCTAAGAGAAAATAGATAAACCTATAAACATATAAGGAAGATGTTTCAATGGTTACATTTTTATTGTAACCATCATGGTTACATTTTTTTAAGCCATTGGATTACTATTAAATGGTTGTGATTAATTTGGAAATTAAATAAAAATAAATAATAAATAACTTGTAACCTAAAAGTGACCTAATCATTTATTTCCTTATAAAACTTTAATTAAGATTAATTATATTTTAAAATTAAATTAATTATAATTATTAATTAATTTTTTACAATTTATTACTATATAAGGATATTTTAGTAATTTATTTTTTTATACTTAAATTATTTAAAATTTTATAGCAAAACTTTTTATAATTTAAAATTATACACATATAATTTCATAATTTAAATTTTATTATACTTGTAATCTTAATTTTAAATTATTACACTTAATTATTTAATTTTTTTTATTTAAATATTTAAAAAGTAAAAAATGAAATAAGTTGAAGGATTTTTTAGAAAAAAATAGCTGCACTTGTTATCGATTGGTTAGCTTGAGGCCTCATACTTAGTTCATATAATTGTAACAAAATAATTAAATATCATTTAAAAATAATTAATTATTTGAAAATTTATTATAAGAAGAGAATTTTAATTTGTGTCAAAATAAGTTTAATTTTTGTAAAAAAAATAAATTTTATTGTAAATATTATAATTAAATGACTTAATTATTAAAATAATTCAAGTAAGGATTTAAATATAAATATTAATTGCTAAAAGAGGTCTTGTTAAATATTTAATTAATTATTTTAAGAAAATAGTTAATTATAATTAAATAATTCTAAAAAAGGAATGTCTACTATTTAATTAATTATTTTAAGAAAATAGTTAATTATAATTAATTAAATCTAAAAAAGGAAAGTCTACCTATTAGTAACCTGCTATTACAGGTTAAAAAAAATGTAACCATATGGTTACAATAAAAATGTAACCATTGAATAGTCACCCAAACATATAAATATACTTAATATTAATTTTGACAAAAAAAACAATTTAATTATAAATAATTTTAAATATCAGCTTGAAAATTTCAACACACTAATTACTCATTAAATAACCATAATGTATACACCATGATAATTTTATTTTATTTGATATCAAATGGTAGAGATTATTGAGGTTTTTAGCCATGGAAAACACACTATGATCAAAAAGTAATGCTCATTAATTGTAGATTTCAAAGAAATCCAAATTTCCATGAATGTCCCTAATAAGATATAAATAATAAAGTTGTAAATTAAAAAACAAAAAATAAAAAAGAAAGTAGCAAAATTTCAGTTAATATAAGAAATAGAACAAATTGAAGATTTATACAATGCTGGAATTTGAACTCTTAGAGGACATTAGCGAAGGGGCGAAACTTGTTAGATCCCCTAGTAGAACACTACCTTAATGGTCTGAATACAAAAATTGTAGAAATCAAAATATGAATAAATTAGCATCATCAACAAAAGACAAATTAAAGGGAAAAGACTTAATAATTACGTGACAAATAATTATTAATTAAATTAAAAAGTTAAGATTATAAAATTAATTCAAATTATTGTTCATATATTGATTAATCCTATTAATCAAAAATAATTCAATAACTTACAAGGATATAATCATTGGAGGATCAAAATCATTGTAGCTACAATTTAGGCCAATCCACAAGTATTCCACAGGGGCACAAGGGTGTCTGTCCCAATTTCTCTTTACTCCGTAAGTTGACTTTATATTGGTGATTGAATTCACTAATGTTCATAATATATAATCAAATAAAATCATGGAATTATTATGTATTACTTAAAAAAGAAATTGCAAAGATGTAAAAGATATAAAAGATATATATATATATATATATATATATATATATATGTACCATCATTTATCATTTATGTCTGTCTCTAAGTGTGAAACATCGACAGAGTAGAAGACTTCAAAGGCATTCAAAATAGGAGGCAGAGTTGAATTTTGAAACTTAACGAGTGAAAAATTGTATTGACTAAAACCAGAATTGCCTGAAGTGCTAAATATGATGGTCGTGTTTCGGTAAAGAGGAGCAATATCTTCAAACCAAAGCTCTCCATTAACAATAACATTGAATAATCTTGATTGATTAGGTTGGAGTAATTGAGTTTCTGTGAAGTACATATAAAAATACAAAACAGCATTCTGGTTAGGGGAAAACACAGAAAATTCCAATGGGTCGCTTTCGTTGATGGGCGTTGCAGCCGTGCTCATCACAATAGCTGGTGGCCGGTAGTATCTCTGGCTTTCAGGATATTTCGTTGTACTAATTACACTCCATCCCTTTCCATTATAGGGTAACCAACTTCGGTCATAGAAATCATAAGGGTACCTAAAAAAAATACAAGTAAACAAAATTGACATGTGTGTAGATAGATAGATCGTTATTATATTATACTAATTATATATTTTATACCTGTATGTTAGATCAGTGGTTGAGCCAATATCTAAGCGAAAAAGTAGTGCCAAAGACTCAGAATATCCAGACGTAGCAGTGTAATTGTAAATGTTACTGATGAAAGGCGTTATTGATGTTGATTTATGATTCGGATGGTTGTCTGTGAAGGAACAGAGATAGCTAGGGTTTCGTCGATGGACGAAGAAGAGAAGAAAGAGGTTTGAATCGAAAGGGGAACCGCTATTTATGAGATTAATTCCCGGTTTTCTTTTTAAATGGGTTGTGATTCTCCAATATTTAACATCAAGTTCAAATATTAATAGGATTTGTTTTATTATTATTTTATTAAATAAAAATTAAAAGTGACCCATGAATTTCTCATAAACCAAGAATTTCAGTTATATAGGCATACTTTATATAGAATAGATATATTTATAGGGATATGATTTTGTCCCGTAATGTATTTTCACTGAATGTATTCCGTAGTACATTAAATGAGTCTCAGGGTACATTAAATGAGTGTCAGGCTACGTTTTTACTTTTTAACCCTAATTACCCCTAGATCAATCTCAGCCGTCAGATCAAATAACTCCCTCATCTGACGGCTGCCGTACATCACGGATTACAATCCGTGAAAGTACAATGACGGGACAAAATCATATCCCTATATTTATATAGAGCATTTCTATATTAGACATCAATGGTGCTTAATACCTTATCGACATGTCGCGTTGCGATTGACTAGCAATACTCCCAAAAAGCTATTATCTTAAACTATATGAGACCTGATAGTAGTTAGACCAATAACGATATTGACATATAGGAGAGTGCTAGGCACCACTTGTAATGTTTAGCATTTCTCATTTATATATGTGTCACTATTCAATGTTTATATTTTTAATATAATTATAATAGTTATATTTTCTTATTACTAGCTAATAGGTAAACATTCTTTTTATAGAATTAAATATATACATAAATAATTAATTAATTAAATATATTAATTAAATACATTTTATAGACTTTTTTAATAATTAATATTTATAAATAATTTTAGTTTTATTTCTAAGTCCTTAATATATTTTATTATAATATTCAAACCATTTGATTATAATATTTGTAATAAATTCTCATTTTTTTTTATTAAAAATAGACTTCTACGTACCCTTTCTAAAATAAATTTATTAAGCGGTAAATAACTATTTGGTACTCTGTGTTTTTTCAAAATACAAACGTAGTACCTTAAGTTTCTAATAATGATCACTTGGTACCCTTTATTTATAAATCCTACACATTTGGTACCATCTTTGAATATTTAGTAGACTTAAATTTCTAGTAGAAATAGATTACACCTCAATTAAATATTTTATATGGTTTTAAATATTATATGATTTAATAAATAAAAAAAATATATAATCTTATTTGATTCAACTTCCACTTTTATTCATCTAAAAAAACTTTCATTTTTATCTTCGTTGTTCTTTTCTTTGTTCCTCTCAGTTCAAATATACAATAGTCAGGCCAAGAATAATATATTTTATATAAATAAATACATGACTTAAAATCAAACAAAGAAAATATTGAACATATATCATTTAAATTATCACAAGTCACTACCTTATATATAAATATATTAGCTTCAAACCATAAGATTACTATGTAGTAGCTATTGTGATGCGAACACAATACATGAACAAAAAAAAAAAAAGAAGGAAGAAAGAAAGAAAAGACCAACCTTCAAATTTAGGCATGGAAAATATAACTAAGCAGAGATAAAAAAAAATCCTATAGGCACTACGAAATTTTTTACTTTTAGTCACAACTTAAAAGTAAAAAAGTTGTGACCAATTATAAATTATTATTCTTATGTTGTGACTAAAAGGTTCGTGGCTAAATGTATTAGTCACAAAAATTATAATTTGTTGTGACTAAATGTATTTTTAGTCACAATACTTGTTGTGACTAAAAGTAAATTAGTGACAACTTGTATCTAAATATTATGTTTTAGTCACAAGTAAGTTTTTGTTGTGACTAAAAGTCACATTTAGTCACAAAAAATTTATGTTGTGACTAAAAAATTGTCACTAAAAGTAGCAGTTTTTTTAGTGAGGTTTTTCTCTTAAAAAAATATTAATTCATATTATATTAAAATTAAATAAAATTAATATTAATTAAAGAGATGTGTAATCTAGTCATACTCGAAAATTAGGTCTACTAAAGTCAAAGATAGTGTATACGTACTAAGTGTATAGGATTTGTAAATAAAAGGTACCAAGTAATTATTTTTAGAAACATAAGGTACTAAATTTATATTTTGATAAACATAAAGTACCAAATATGTATTTATTGTTTGTAAATAAATAAACTAAAAATATTAAAACAATAAAAAAATTAATTAATTTTTGATGAATTAGCAAGTTTTTCATTACTCCAAAAACAACTTTACAACAAACAACACCTACAATAGAGGCCTATGAAAACATACAATCACTATACAAGTATTCAATTCTCCCCCTCTATCCTCTTCTTTCTTTTTCACAACTTGGAGAACCAATTAGTATCTATAACATTAGTTTTCTTAGGCCAAAAACAAGTAATTCTACATTTAACATCATTTTTTATCTTCCTTATGATCAATGATTCATTTTCTCCCTTCGAATTCCACACTATGTCATTTATAGCACGCCATATTTGATACACAAGAGCTGCCATAGCAGCTAAATAAACTTGCTTGCGGAATTCGGTGCATTTGCCTTTCCCAATCCACCGAATGAGATTGCTCAACTGGTTCGATTCAGCCCTCCAAGAGAGCCATGTTTTCACCTGCTGAAGACATTTAAGAGGCAAAGAACAAAGGAAGAAAAGATGGTCAGCTGACTCAATGTTTGTGTTGCAAAAAACACAATTTTGCTTCAGTCACCATACGAAATTTCAGCAACATTTCCTTAGTTTTTAATCTGTTTTGTATCGCAATCCACAATACAAAACTATGCTTCGGTATGTTGAATCTCCCCCATACTTCATTGCTCCATCGAACTTTGTTTTGGGAAGGACATAGCAACTTATAGCCATGAGATATGTGATATTTGACACCTGAAATCTGTTGCAAATCAACCTGTTTAAATTGATCTTTAACAACCACTAATCTCCGCCAGTACCAACTTGCATTCAAAGGTGGTTCATAAGACCACCACTCTTCATCTTTGAGATATACACTATGTACCCAACGCACCCAAAGATTGTCTTCTTTGTTAGCAATTGCCCAAACATATTTGAATAGTGCTGCAACATTCCATTCGACTATCTTCTTAAAACCAGCCCCTCCATTCGCCTTAGATTGACAAACGGATTCTCAAGCAATCAGCCCGGCTCCTTGTAGCATATATTGACCTTTCCATAAGAAAGCTCAGCAAATAGCTTCTATTTCTTTGATAATTTTCTTAGGCAAGATCATAATCTGACTCCAATAAGAGTGTATAGCTAGCAGCACTGAATTAATGAGCACGACTCTACCTGCAAAGGATAAATTTCGAGTACTCCAAGTCTTGATTCTAGCTGTCATTTTTTCCGCAAGGATCGAGCACTCCTTGCTTGAAATTCTTTTGGCGCAAATGGGAATACCAAGGTACCTGAATGGCATCTCTTTTTTGCTGAAACCCGATGCATCTACAATACGCTGCACTTCTCAATCTTGCATATTACAACAATATATGGCTGATTTGGCCGAATTTGGTTGTAAGCCGAAGGAACAAGAGAATAGCTTCAAGCCTTGGAGAATATAATAGATGCTTTTGTAATCTCCATGACAGAATGAAATAACATCATATGCAAAACTCAAATGATTTATTTTCAAAGTTGCACACCTATCAAAAAACTTGAAATCTGGTTTAGCTCCAATTTGTTGCAATATTCAGGAAAGATACTCCATTCCTAGAACAAAAAGAAGGGGTGACATCGGATCCCCTTGCCTCAGTCCTCTTTGAGCTTCAAAGTATCCATGCATTGTGCCATTGAACATAAGTGAGAACCTGGGGGTTCGCACACATGTCATGATTAGTTTTACAAACTTATCCGGGAAATTGAATTCTCTGAGCATCTCTTCCACGAACCCCATTCAATGGTATCATATGCTTTTTGCAAGTCAAGTTTAATTATACACCCTGACTTTGATGATTTCCTCCCATAGTGACGCACTAGATCTTGACAAATCATGATGTTGTAAGCTATAAATCTGCCTTCAATAAAGCCACCTTGATTCGGAGCTACTAGTACTGGTAGGACATGTCGAAGTCTTGAGCAAATTAGTTTGATTGCTACTTTGTAGATTACGTTGCAACAAGCAATTGGTCTGAAATCACCTACTGTATTGGGACACTTAGTTTTAGGGATAAGTGTCAATGCAGTAGAATTAATCTCCTTGAGAAGTTGATCTGTTTAAAGAAAAGAGTTGACAGCTTCAAAAACATCCTGCCCAATAATCTCCCAATTATCCTGAAAAAAATAACTTGAAAAGCCATCAGGACCTGGGACTTTATCCCCAGGTATTTCAAAAAACACTTTCTTAACTTCCTCCTTTGTGAAATCGGCCAACAACATCTTGGTTTGAGATGATGAAACTAAAGGCCCTTGCCGAATTACACTCTTAATAACAGCTTTCCTATTGATCATTTTATCACCAAGCAAGCTTTGATAAAAAGATAGGAATGAGTGTTGTACTTGAGCTGGATCATCCACTCTAATGCCCTCTTTGTTTTCAATTGAGAGAATTCTATTCTGCCTTTGTCTTGCCCGAATACTGTTGTGGAAAATTGCCGTGTTTTCATCTCCATCTTTCACCCAATTAAGTTTAGCTTTTTGTTGGAGAAATGAATTCAGAGCTTTATGTAGCTCCACATATTTTGTTATGGCAGCTAGCTCTTTGTTGTGAAGTTCAAGATTGAGTGGATCTCTTTGGAGGTTCTCCTAACAATCATGTAAGGCAGCCTTTGCTTGAGCTTTTGCTATTTGAATGTTGGAGAAGCTCTACTTGTTGAGCTCTTTGAGAGCCCCCTTGAGTGCTTTGAGCTTTGATACCACTTGAAACATTTTTGTCCCTCTTATCGTTTGTTGCCAAGTCTTTTTTATGAGCTCTGGATATTGCGAATGAGATGACCACATACGAAAGTACTTGAATAGTTTTCTACCACTTTGTACTTCTGGATGTACAGTTAATACAGCCGGTGTGTGATCAAATAAGCCTTCGTTCAAAAATATCACTTCTGCATTGCTGAAAGAAATCAGCCATTGTTGGTTAGCAAGTACCCTATCTATTTTGGAATAAACTCTATCGTTGCCTTGTTGCTTGTTGCTCCAAGTGAAGTAACTTCCACAATATTTGACATCCTCAAGTTGGCACATCTCAATACATTCTATAAATTCAGCTGCTGGTTTGTAGTTAACTATCTTCCCAATTCTCTCTTCTTTCATCACAATCTCATTGAAGTCACCCAACACTATCCACGCTTCCTTGGTTCGAATTCCTTGTAGATCCTGCCACAGAATTTTCCTCCCTCTATGTCATTGAAAGCATACACAAAGGTAGTGAAAAATTTCTATTAAAGAAAAACTAAATATAGGTGTAATAATTTTAAATTAAGGTTATAGGTGTAATAACTTCAATTATAAGGTTATATGTGAACTTATACCATACAATTAACGATTTATCACCTTTCATACATTCACAATAATATAACCATACATTTACATACATATCACATATATATAAATGCATAAAACTCACACAACATTAATGTATACACATTCATGTAACTGCTTTGGTACCAATTGCTAGTTTTATGGTACTAAATCAAGTATACATGTAGAAGAGTTTTGAATCATGTAATAATTATTATACCATATCCCAATAGATATCTAGATGTGTGTAAAGTCATTTATTGCCATATTTAATAAAATAGACAAAAATAATGTTGTGGTATTTTCGAAATTGTTCTTATTTGTTTATTCATTATTTTCAAAAATATAGTTTTCTTTTATTGTGTGAAAAGGCTTTCCAAAATAAGATTTTAGACTCTTTTCACTTATTGTGAATTAAATATGAGTTTTCCTTTTATAGAATATTTATTGTTATCTTTTACTTTTTAAGGAAATTCTTAATCATATTTTATTCCTTTTGATTTGATTTCTTGACCAAGAAGCCGTGCACAACTATGGGTATTAATGTAGTCAAAATTGCCTTAATTGTTTATGGAAACTTTACTAAAAAACGGTCATCGTTTTGTTTGAACAGATTGTCTATCTGTTTAAACAAATTCTTAACTTTCCTTTTTGGAAAGATTTTCAATTATTGACTTGATCATTTCATGGTTATTTTACCACGACCTAGAGGGATTCTAAAGTGTATAAATTCATCCTTAATTAGGTCGCTGGTTTTGGTCAGCTCTCTTGGTGTATCAATTCTAAATCACTTTTCAAAGTTGGAGGAAGTTTTCTTTGTTGTGTGAAGAAATTGAGTCCAACAAGTTCTTAGTATTCTATTATTGTGTTACTCTATATTGTTTTTTGTTGAAATTGTACAGGTTGAACACTTTGGATATTGTTAATCAAGCTTTGGGAGAAGTCTTGTTCGCGATTCACCTTTCGGGAGGAATTAAAGTTCATGTGAGTCACTCTTCGAGAGGAAGATTATAAGTAGTTAGTCACTCTTCGGGAGGAAGATTGCAAGTGAGTCACTCTTTGGAAGGATGATTGCAAGTGAGTCACTCTTCGGGAGGAAGATTGCAAGTTAGTATTTTATGATGGTATGTGCATGAGTTATATTTGAATCCAAGACATCTATGGGAAGTTATGTGTTTGAATTTCAAAGTGTGTGATCTTAAACACTACAAATAGAGGTCTTGGTTCACTTATGAAAACAATTTTTTGTGAGTTTCTATCAAAGAGAGCACCTTGCTAGAAACTATAAGCTTGATAAATTTATTTCTTCCCTAAGTGCTTGTGGTAGGGGGAAATAAGCTTTTAAACAAATGTGTATAATCTTGTTCAAGTTTTGTGATTCTCTTACTTGACACTTTGTGTTAAATGTTAATGGTGTTGAGATTGTTCTCACATCTATATATATACTACTAGTTATATTGTGTTTTTGTAATATTCTCTTCATCTTCTTTTCTATATTTATGTGTATATTTTGTGAAGAGTTGTAACATTATTTTATCAATTTTATTGTTCTTGTACTTCTTGTCTTTGAGTTATATTTTGGCATTGGCCTTTCTATTAAAGCACTAATAATTTTTTAACAATCAAAAGCTTATCATTCTTACCTAGCTTCAGTGGAAGGTGACATTATTAAAATGATGAATCAAGACCTAATGAGGTTGGATAGGTTTGATGGATCAAACTTTACTAGGTGGCAAGACAAAGTGAGGTTTCTCTTGACCACACTCAAGATAGCATATATTCTCGAGTCTACTTTGGAGCCTCTACCCACTCAATCTGAGAAAGATACTCTCGAGATGGTAGAGAAGAGAAGGAGGAGAGAGGAGGAAAATCTCCTATGTAGAGGTCATATTCTAAATGCCTTGTCCGATAGGCTATATGATCTCTACCTTAATACTAAATCTACAAAGGAGATTTGGGGTGCTTTGGAAGCAAAATACAAGGCGAAGGAAGAAGGTATAAGAAAATTTAATTTCACCATATTTTTAATTTTCTTATAGTGATGCTAAAGATTTTCTTCCTCAAATCTCTGAGATACAAATTATTGTGAATAAGTTAAAGATTCTTAAGATTGAGTTTCTCGAGACATTTCAAGTTGGTGCGATTGTGACAAAGTTGCCACCAACTAGGAAGTGATATAGGAAACGAATTCTCCATCAAAATAAGGATTATTCATTGGAAGAGATCCAAAAATATATCCAAATTGAAGATGAATCGAGATGGAGAGATAAGAGAAATGTGAAGGAACCTAAAGATGAGGTTTCTAAGGCCAATGCAGTCTCAAACAAGCATCCCAAAGGGAACAACAATAATAATAGTGGTGGAAAATATTTGGATCCAAGAAAAGATAATAGCCAATTTAAAAAAGTGAGAGGCTATTGTTTTGTGCGTGGAAAATTTAAACACTACGCAAGAAATTGTAGGCATTGTAAGGACCCAATAAAAAATTAAATTAATACTATAGATGATGAGGAAGTGATTATGGCATAGTGCTTATGTTGTTTTGTGAGATGATTGTATATGTATTGATATATTTAAATAATGCTTGTGACGCTATAAATAAATAAAGTTCATTTCACTTAATTCTATGTGTTTGGTCCATTATTTTGAGAATGAGAATTTTGTGTACAATAAATTTACAAATAATTTTATTATTTGAGTATAGTTAAGGGGTGAAATAATTCTATTAGTTTGCAAATAATATATATATGTAATATATATATATAATATATAGTATGTATATATAATATATATGTTAAGCATATGATATATGATATATATTTATGATGAGTATTTATTTATTTATATATGATATATATAATATTTATGATGAGCATATTATATATATGATATATAATATTTATTTATAAGATGTATATATAATATATATCATGAGATGTATATAATACATATATCATGTTATTGCATATTTTATGAGTAATATAATTATAATATGCTCCTTTGCAGATTAATTAATGAGTTCACGTGACATTTTTTTTCCTTCTTAAGGTCCTCGGTTTACTCTTGAAGTTTCAATAAAATCATTTCCCTAAAAAGAAAAGAAAAAACAATTAAATTATTTGCTGAAAATTTAAAATAATAGCAAACCAAAATCAATCAAATAATAACAAACCAATCAATCTCGAAACTTGATCGATTACCATTTCTATAATTTATCATTGAAAAAGATCATATAATATTAGCTAAGTTTGTAATTGGTATGTGGTTTAGCTTTCCAATAAAAAAGATAATATATTATCAAGGATGGAGATCTCAAAATCTTGTTATTCTTCTGAAACACATCCTATAATTTATTATTATTTTTTTTTTGTAAGGATACCTCCTCTAACACATGCATAATACTTACATAATACGTACGCAAATGGATAATAATATTTATTCTTTAACTGTTGTGGTGGTCCTCAAATTTTGTTTTAGTGGGTGTAAACTTAAAATAATTTTATTGATGGTAGATGATATGTGCATTACCCAGGACATTAGAGCATCTCCATTAATAGTGTGTTATAGAAAGCTTACTTAATAAAAAATATTCTCTAGTTAATAATAGGAAAATTTAAATTTATATGCATACATTTTGTGTACATTAATTTTTTTGAACACAAATTTACAAAAATTAAAAAAATAGGCACACTTTATATTAATATCTATATTACCCTTCTCTCTTTTCTTCTCTTCTAACTTCACCATTCATACTCGATCCCTATTTTTATCCATTCCGATGATGGTCCGATGGGAGTCCGATAATACCTATTTTTTCTTTATATTTTTGTACATAAGAAAATGGTAGTATCATGCCATTATCAGACTATTATCGGACCATGTTCTACATTTATAGATGTTAAGCTCCATTCATCAAGCTCATCAGGAAGGCATTCATCAGACTACCATCAGACCATACCTTATATTTATAGGTAGCATCGGGCCACCATCAGACTACCATTGGAATTTCGTCAAATTTCCCTTAATATATGCCAAAAAATAATAAAAATCTAATACAATATTTATCAAAGTATGTCTATGGCATGACGTCATATAATGGTTAGCCATTTTTTTATAATTTTTATTAAATTAAAATAAGTGGGACTCGATATTGAATTACACCAATAGTGATATTACACCTTATAAGGGTGCTAGGTACTATGAGTGCCATTTAGTATTTCTCTATTTATTATAATACGTAAATGTAATATTTTATTATTTGTGTTTATGTCATTTTATTATTTTATTAGTATATTTGACTGACATGTTCAATTATGAACCATTTATATATATTTTTTATTTTTTTTATAATAAAATTAATAATAAAGGTATTATTTTTTATATTTTTAATAAAAATATTAATTAAATATATTAAATTTTTCATCTGTGAAATTTTCCATTAGAGAGTTAGAGTACAATGTTAAAAATTGATATAAATAAATCACAAAGTCATTTTTTGTGCTAAATATAACACACTTTTTACATTTCTCATTGGAGTGCTAAATAAGTGATGCAGTACTATATTTTAGCATTTTTTTTTCATAAATCAGCAAGTTTATTATTAATCCACAAAACATTTACAATCAATTACAATGAAAGAGCATCTTTTTGACAAAAGACCCCAAGAACATCTTTTTACAACTTTTGAAACCAATCTCTTTCTTGTTGACCAATCTTTTTTGGCCAAAACGATTCTACTCTATGCTTGACACTATTTTTAATTCTTTGTACAATTACATCTCTATTCTCTGTATGTTTATTCAAGATTGGTCATTTCTTGCAAACCAAACCGAGTACACCAAATGAGCAACACCAGCTGCCATCACTCTCTTTTTAAACCTGCTGATTTTGGCTTTGTGAATCCACTTTAGCAGCTGGGACAAATCAGTGGTCCGAGCTCTCCATGAGAGCCATTCCTTTACCTTCTACACTCAGTAATATGAATAAGGGCATCTAAAAAATAGATGCTCATTTGACCAACCTGCTGCAAATAAAGGCTGCAGACAACATCATTAACAAGCTCAAACCTCTGCAATCTTTCCTTGGTCTTAAGCCGATTCTGAATTGCTAACCAAAGAATAAAACTATGTTTGGGAATGTTGAATCTTTCCCAAACCTCATAGCACCAATACACCCTGTTTTGAATGGGACAAAGCAGATTATAGCCAACTAAGATTCTATACCTGGTTTGGGAAAATTGATGTGCATCAGTTAGTCTTTTGACTTGATTTTTGGGTGCCACAATTTGCTTCCAATACCAACTTCCATGGCTAGGTTCTAGGTAATCCCACCAATCTTCCTCTTTGAGATACACACTGTGAATCCATTTGACCCAAAGATTGTCCTCCTTGTTTGCTAGAGCCCACACATATTTAAAAAGTGCCGTTGAATTCCTCTCAACAATTTTTTTAATGCATGAACGACCTTCTGACCTTGATTGACAAACACTTTCCCAAGCCAATAAACCAGTTCCCTGCATCATATATTGTCCTTTCCAAAGAAAGGCCCTACATATAGCTTCAATCTCATGAATTACCTTCTTTGGTAGTTTAAGGATCTAGCACTTATAAGAGTGGATTGCTGTGAGAACCGAGTTGATGAGCACAACTCTTCCAGCAAATGAAATATTTCTGGTACTCCATGATCGAGTTCTTGCAGTCATTTTTTCTGTCAAAATATTGCATTCCTGCTTCGAGATTTTCTTAGTGCATATGGGAACACCAAGGTATGTAAAAGGAGCCTGCTGCCTTGTGAAACGTGATGCTTCCAACACTCTAACAACCTCTTGTTCTGCCATATTGCTGCAATAAGTTACAGATTTTGTTTTGTTAGGTTGTAAACCTGAGGTGGCTGAGAAAAGCTTTAAACCTTGGAGCAAAAGAATGATGATTTTATAGTCACCTCTACAAAAGAGCAAAACATCATCTGCAAAACTAAGGTGATTGAGGTTCAAAGCATCACATCTCTCATGAAAGGAAAAATCATCTTTGCACCCCACTTTTTTCATAATTTGAGTCAAGTACTCCATGCCAATGACAAAGAGAAGAGGTGATAAGGGATCACCTTGTCATAATCCTCTCTTGGATTCAAAAAAACCATGGAGGGTTCCATTGAAGAAAAGAGAGAATTTTGGAGTTCTAACACAATGGCTATAAGATCATCTTCAATAAAATATTTTATTTTAGCATTTTTTAATATAATATTTCTCCAATGATGTGCTATAGGACCATCTTCAATACAAGATGTAAATATTATGTTAAATTTGGCAAAAAAATAAGTAAATATTATTGTTATCCTAAAATCCACACAGAGTGATGTGGTGCTTCTCTGAGTGACACGTGGATTATTGTTGGGCCTGGACGACGTATTCCTTCCTTACTATGCTGCCTAGATTTAAGTACTCATTAGATACTACTTATTTGAAGAATAATGTACAAATGTTGTGCAGGGTAAATAGTACCATTCGAGCAGTGTCAATTTCACAGCCACTTTGCATATGTCGCCTAGGGTGAATGCGAAAGAAAGCCTTAAATATAATTTCTTCATTGTTTGCCAATTAAATCTCTGTCTTCATGGTATTTCCACACGTAAATGATGTAATTTAGGAAAATAACTAGTTTGCCTTTTTATTCTTTATTTATATTGGGAAACCTAATGAATGTAATAATTCCCTACAAATAGTGGAGCCATTTTTACTATTGGAGGGATCCAGAATTCAATAATTAAAAAGAGCACTTACACTGTAAAAATCGCTGTAAGCTTTCAAGAGAGATCAAGAGCTTCTTGCTTCACTTCTCAAGTAATACAAGTAAAAGGGGAGTAGGCTATTACCACTATCACGGGGTCGAACCTCTATAACAAATCTATGTTCTTATTTTACTTAATTACTATTCAAATTCATTCATTCTAATGACTTTAAAGACTAAGTGTCCTTTGCTAAAAGCAAGGTCAACATTTTGCTACTTTCATTGAGAGCAAAAGAACACAATTGTTGTTTTGAATCTCTTCAAAACACAAGAAGATGGTTGTGATCACAAGGAGGGGTAATCCTACTGAAACAACTGATACAATGGCTATTGTTGACCGAGATTTTCGACAACCACTAGAATATGATTATATTAAAGAGCTGTAAGAAAGTGAGATGAAGATTTTTACGTGGTTGGGGCGTTAATGAGCCTTAGTCCACGAGTCTTTGTTATTAATGGATGTATTTAATACAGATTCCACACTTGAGAGAATGTTTTTCTCATAAATACAGAGAATGTTCTTGGTGAGTATTTTCTCTTCTTGCTCTTATGCAACCCAAGATTCTCGACCCCATTAAATGAGCTTTGAGGGGGTATTTATAGTGTTTTGGTGGGGTAATCCCTAGAATTGTTCTTACACATGTATCTCTAAGTATCCATAAAGTTGGGTATTTCCAATGAATGTACCATGGGTGATGCATGGTCAAATCCCTAGGTGCTGTAGGGTTTTTATGAGGAATGTCCTTTTTGCCTTGTGATTGACGTGACTCTTCGCAGAGTAGCCGTCGCTAGACTTAAATGATCATTACTGTAGCGCTGCTGTTTGGGGGTTGTGCCGTCAGACTTTATTGCGTGTTACAGTCCCAACACGCTTCCTCCCATGCGGCATTAAATGCGACTTGATTACTCAGGAGAGGCCTCACACGTCCTGGAGAGGCTTCACGCTATGCGAGCTTCCGGGAGTACCTTATATTCCGGGTGTCTTCTCCGGGACCTATGCCCATGGCGCTTCCGTGTGGCGTACAAAGACTTATCAAATATTTACAATTTATCTGATCCACGTGTCCCATTTCGACTGGTCCACGTATTTTGGGCGAATTCAGGGGCAACATTTACCCCCCAAGCCTTGTTTACTTGGAAAAAATAAACCAAGGCTTGCTTAGGTGCCTCCGGTCGACTCCTCGTTTCCCTGGCTCAAGCCTGGAGCGCGTGGGGGCATATTTAATGATGACATTTAATGCAGCGATTTGCTTTTTGCAGGAATGTCTCCGGCCGCCTCCTCGGTCTCCTGACACGAGCTTGGGGCGCGTGAAGGTGCGTCTAATGATGGCATTAAATGCAGCGATTCGCTTTTGCAGAGGTCGATTCGTTTCACGTCCTTTGATTGATGCGGCGCATTAATGGTGTCAGACGGATACTCAAACGTTTCCACCGCCTTTATGGCAGATTGATCTGATCCGTTGATTTTCGGGAATTCGAATCGTGCGTCTCCCCCACCGTGCGATTGGTAGGTGATGACGCCTATTCCTCATGCGTTTTTGCCTATAAAATCCACCACCTTTCCTTCATTTCGGTTATTTTCCATTTCTTGCCATTTTTGCTCGAATTTCTCAGAGAGAAAATTCTTCAAAGTAGCACGAACTGACTTAGCACTTAGACGTTTCTTTCGCCTTTTCCAAAGGTTTGCCTTCGTCGCTCTTTTCTCTCAACTTTTACTCAACCACATTCAAGACTTCGCCCAACGATCTACTGTAAGTTTCTTGCATCCTTAGATAATAACATGCTTTCATTTACTTCGTTCGTTTTCTGGGTTCGTACTTCGAGTTCTGAGTGTGTGAGTGTTTTGAGTTCTTTGAGTGTTCTGCTTTATGTCTACTGCTTTAGTTGTAGGATCGCCATTATCATGCCTCTGTTATAATGTGCATTTTTGTTGAAGAGAGCCATGTGTTCTTCGTTCAACAGTTGCCTAGGGCATAGAATGGTTTTTCTTTTTTTTCTTTTTGCAAAACCACTTTCTGCGATTTCTCTGCACCCGACACTTGTTCAGGGATTCTCTCTAGGGTTTCTCATGTGACACGTGTCCGAGGGGGTTCTTTCCAAACGGCTAGGGGACCCCCACTCCCTTTTCTTGACTTAGGGTTTGGTATGGACCTCCAATCGCTGAATTTTCTTTTTCCCTTTTTGTCTTTCGTAGAGCACAAATGTCCGCTTCGGTTCGAAATCTTCGAAGAAGAAGGAAAAGACATGGCCACGTTGGAGGAGGTTTCCCGGGACTCGTTGCCCAGAGGGGCATAAATCCCGTGCGACCGGTGGGAAGCTACGAGCTTCGATCCACCTTGACTTGTCCTCACCACGGAGAATATCATAGAAGTCGCCGGGATCAAACCCTCCACTTCGTGACCCATCACCGGCCTCCTCGCGACTCGAGACGCCTAATCATAACTATGACGGCTCGGGGCTTGGAGCCAGACTCATCTGATGGCCGGTGCCATGCTCCCGCTCCAAGATTACTTTGTTAATTTCCTTGTATTTGTCGGCCTTGTGCCATACCAACTCATTCCTCAAGCTTACCGCCTGCTCTCAGGCTTATTTATTTTTTATACCGCCCCGGCCGGGGGTCTCCCACCCGGCGGAAATTTTGGATTTTTACGAACTTATATCTGTCCCCAAGAAAGGGGACAAACTTAAGGATGGTTTTTAAGCGGGGTTCCGCATTCACCCCGCTAACGGCGGGGTGGTTCCGTACAATAGGCGTACTCACGTTAAGGAGTACCGCCACCGCTTTTTCTTCTCCTTCGGTTCGTGGCCGTGGACCACCCGGAGCTTCTCACGGAGTGGGTGCGGATCCCACCTTACCGCCGGACGCCTCCTACTCGGCTTTCCTCCGAAGGGCCCAAACCTTTGCCTCCTATGACCGCGCCGATCTTCGATGTCGGGGCCTAGTCACCACGGAGAATTGTAGGAAGGCCAAACTTATCCTTTCTCACCAATCCGTGGAGGACTCCAACCTCTCACGGTCATCCGCCCCAACGTGAGGGCGCCGGCTATGAGAAGGCCTTCCTAGATGAGCTCATTGCCACGGCAGAGAAGAAGTACCAAGATTATCTCTACCGGAAGGCCCAGGAGAAAGCATACTCTCGTGCCCAGCTGCCTCTCGGGAGAGGACTTCGCGTGGGGAGTCCGTGGTGCGAAGGAGCCAAGCCATTGCCGGGAAGTCCGAGGCTAAATTTTTTTGACAAGATTCTTCAAGAAGAGATTGGGGATCGTCCCGGCCAGAGGCCCCTTCGTATTGAAGATTCTTCCGAGAAGCAGACTTCCCGCCACAGCCTTCGGTTTCCGAACCAAACTCGGGGCTCCCGGCTAGCACTGTGCCGCGTAAGTCTCCCTTGATAATTCGTTATGTTCCTCCCGTTGATGAATACACCGCCGTAGGCCCGTAGGGTTCGACGAGCGTCTTCGTAGATTTAAGATGCCGTCGACCCGTGGGGGATCGTTTGAAGGAATTTTATTTTTCGAACTTAGGAGATTACCTAGGTCGGTCCCGGATGGGCTCCGGCTCCTCCGAACCTATTCCCTTAGGTCCATCGGCCTTACATAACGTCCACTGGTTCCGTCCCTGGACAGCTATCTCGTGAGATGACGCCACCGCATTAAAGTTCGTGACTTTGCTAGGGCCGAATTAGGAAGTTCGGGTAGGAGTAGCTTATTTGTTATGTTGTATAAGCGGTTCCTCACGGTCTTCTAACACTTGCTTATTTTGTGAATCGTGCATCTCCATGGATGCCATCCCGGACCACCTTGCCGGAGTTCATACTCCCGTGGCTCCTCCGCCTTTACCTCTTCTCCCCCGCCCCTTCCTTGAAGGTTTCTTCCGCTCCCCCGACACTATTGACTTAGTGGATGACGAGGAGGTGCTCCCTGGAGAAGGCCAAGGAAGGGATGGGACTTCTCGAGGGAGCCGCCGAGGGTGCGAGAGCCTCGAGCCCTTCCGGAGGAAGCAGCAGGAGGGCGAGGAGGAGCCCGAAGTGGCTCGATTCGTAAGCGCAAGGGCAAGATGATTGCCCAGGATGAGCCGAAGAGGCCTCGGAGAGCCGACACTCCTGCTCATGGTCTGGACGGCGGGGTCTCCCCGATGGAGGAAAATCCTGCTCCTCCCAACATCGTGCTTACCCCGATTCCGGGGGACGAGGTGAGGCAGGAGCTTTGCATAGCCAAACACAACTATGCTATGGATGAGTACTCCCGGGGGTATGCCGAAGTGGAAGCCCTTAGGAGGATTCTGCGAGCTGAGGTTGAGGCGAGCATCAACCTCCCGGAATACCAGGATCCGTGGGACCTTAATCTGGACCCCTTATCGGACTGGTTCCGTCGCTTCCTAGGGCCTACCTTGGCTCCTTTTGCCGCAGAGATGACCGGCGAGTTTGCTTCTCAGCTCACCCGTTGCGCGCCTAAGCGGTTTGCCACTTGCGCTTCCCTAAACTCCATCTTCCAGGTCCAGGATCTCAGCCATTCTCTCACGGTGGTAAGTACTTTGCAATTTTATATTTTATTTTTCCCTTTGAGAAATTCCTCCTTATGCTTGCATTATGGTTCAGCTTGCTGCTGAGGCTGGCCGCCTCTCCAAGAACATCATAAACCATGGCTTCGTTCTGTTCGACTTTGGGGACATGAACGATGTCAGGAAGGTCCTTCAGGACCTCACAGCGGAGAGGCAGATGTACCAGGAGGCTGCCGAGCGCCAGGAGGCGGCTGCCAAGGCCAAGGAAGAGGAGGCCAAACAGAGGGAGGCTCAGTGAGGCCATGATCCGGACGAGGCTCACGGAGGGACAGGATGGAGGCCCATCATCGGGAGGAACTAAGCGGCTCAAACCGAGGCCGCCGAGAAGGCCATGCGAGACCTCCGGAGGCCAGTGGAGGCTTTGGATGAAATGGTCGCCAAAGTGAGATCTTTAGAGGAAACTCACCGGGCGACATGAGTCCAAGGCCGCTCTAGCCGCGGAGCTGAAGGAGCTTAGGGATTTCAAAGAACAATCCACCAGGAAGGCCAAGAGGGCCGAGCTCCTCTCTCCCGTTTCCTGCGCCCGGTGCCCGAAGCGCTTCGATGATGGTGTCTACATGGCTTGGTCCACCAATGATCAGAATATCAAGCTTACTTTTTATCCCAAACCCGAGGAAATGATTGCCAAATTTTGGGAAAAGAAGAAGAAGCTTGATGCCGCGCTAGAGGCGCGTATTGGACCTCGCCTTCCTCCGCGGGCTGACTGAGCTGCCGTACAACTGACCCAGATTCCACCCGCTTCTTTTATAACTCTTTTTTTTTGTTTGTACACATTTGCTGCTGCCTTAGAACAATTTACATATAGGTAGCAGCTTTCATTTGAAGGGGAGACAATTATATTTTAAGGCCTGTCCCCGGGCCGTTTATATGTATATGACCTGCCCTTTGGGCTAGGATATTTTTTTTATATATGCGATCTTTTTTTTGTCACACTTATGTTTTTTAACCTGTCCTTTGGATCAGGGTTTTTATACTTATGCTTTTTATTTTTGTGCATACTCTTTGACCTGCCCTTTGGGTCAGGATATTTTACTTAGTTTGTTTTTTGTTTGTCCGTGCGTATACCCTAGTATTCGCCCGAGTGGCATAGAAACTTTGTTTTTAAGGCACTCGCCTTTATTTAATATAGAGGAGGTATACATTTGGACTCGCATACAAACCCTTTGAACAAAATCTAAGTTTTAATTCGCTACTGGTAATATTTTCTGAGGTGATCGGCATTCCAGGCTCTTGGGACGGTGGTTCCGTCCATTCATTTTAGTTTGTAAGTGCCAGAACCGATCTCGTCCCCGATCTCATATGGTCCCTCCCAATTTGGTCCAAGTACCCCCACTCCGGGTTCTTGTGTGGCTGGAAAAACCCTTCTTAGGACCATATCCCCAATAACGAATTTTCTGTTTTTAACCTTGGAGTTAAAATACTTGGTCACCTTCTTTTGATAAGCAGCCATCTGTATTTGAGACTCATCCCGGAGTTCTTCGACTTGATCCAAAGCTTCTTGGAGCAAAGGCTCGATTAGTGGCGGTGATCGTAAGTCGTCCTCCCGTGGGATGGGAATAACGTTTCCACCGGACCATTGCTTCACAACCGTACGCCATTGAGAACGGCGAGTGGCCGTCAGGTTCCTGGGGTCGTCCTCGAGAGGCCCATAATACCCTTGGTACCCCGAGGCCGTTATTTTTACAAAGCCAGAGCTTCTTCTTCAAGGTGACCTTTAGGATTTTATTGACCGCTTCCGCCCGGCCGTTTGTTCGAGGCCCGGCTACCGCTATGAAGCTTTTCACTACTCCGTGTTGGTTGCGTGTCAGTATTCCTCGCAATCGAATTGCTTTCCATTGTCCGAGACTATTTTGTGAGGCAAGCCGTATCGACACACTATGTTTTTGATAACAAAATCCGATGCCTTCTTAGCGCTATTGTCTTCATAGGCTCAGCCCGTCCATTTGGTGAAGTAGTCTATCGCTACTATCGCATACTTTACCCCTCCTTTTCCCGTAGGTAGAGACCCGATGAGATCTATTCCCGTGCACCGCGAAGGGCCAGTGGGCTGGTCATCAAGGTGATCTCATTTGGAGGAGCTCGGTATGTTCGCGTACCTTTGGCACGAGTCACACTTTTGGACATAGTCTATACAATCTTTTTTCATTGTTGGCCGAAGTACCCTTGCCTCAATATTTTCTTCGAGGCTGGGTCCTCCCGTAAGATCTCCACAGCACCCTTCATGGACCTCTAGCCTGATTTGTCTAGCTTCGGGGTCCGATACACACCTTAAATAAGGCATGCCGAGTCCTCTCCGTAGAGAATTTGGTCCATCATTATATAACGATGAGCCCGATATCGAATCTTTCGAGACAAAGGCTCCCTCTCTCGTGGGCAACTCACCTCGTGGTTATGTATTTTATGATGGGGACCATCCAAGCCTGGGTTCTTGCCCAACCGTTAGTGTGGTCTCTTTTATTTTGATGCTTGGCTCGCCAAGCGTTCCACCGGTACTACCCCCGCCTCTTCGATTTCACCGTCCGAGGCTAACCCTTAGCCAGCGCCCGCATGAGCGTTCTTCTCTCGGGGATTCTTTCTATTTTATAGTCCGTGAACTCGTGGAGCAAGCTTCTGACTATTGTTATGTACGCGGCCATCCGCTCGCCGCGAGTTTGGTATTCTCCGATACGGTTTACGACCGCCTGAGAGTCACCGTAGACTTCCACTCTTTTGGCTCCTACGCCTTTGGCCAATTTCAGCCCCGCTATCAAGGCCTCATATTCGGCTTCATTGTTTCAAGCCGTGAAGTTGAATCGGAGTGCCGCCCGGAGCCGCAATCCAAATAGGTGATATCATAGCCACTCCGCCTCCCGAACCGTTCTCATTAGAAGCTCCGTCTACAAATACCCTCCAAGTGGGGATTGGCGGTACCGACGTATTAGTCGTTGCCTCGCTTCATTACATTCAAAGGATGAAGTCGCCAAGGCTTGGCCTTTTATGGAAATCCGGGTACGTAATGTAAGTCGAATTGACTCACTCCATCGCCCACTCGAGGAGTCTTCCGGATGCTTCGGGCTTCCGGAGAACCCGCCGGAGCGGATGGTTGGTCAAGATTTCGATCGGATGGGCTTGAAGTATGGCCTCACGCCTTCCTCGATGCCATCAGAGAGTCGTAATACTAATTTTTCAATGACCGGCATCTTGTCTTGGCCCCTATCATGCGCTTACCGACATAGTACACGGGGTGCCGAGTTTTTCTTCCTCCCGGACCGTGGCAATGGCCGACCGCGTGCTCGAGACTCGCCAAGTAAAGGAACAAGTCTTCTCCAAGGACGGGTTTCGATAGGATGGGAGGTTTGGCCATGTGGTCTTTTAACCTCTTGAATGCCTCCTCGCATTCATCCGACCATTCGAACTTTTGGCATTTCTTCAATACGTTGAAGAAGGGTATGCACTTGTCCGTGGATCGTGAGATAAAGCGGCTCGGCCGCGGCTACCTTTCCTGGTCAAGCTCGCACGTCTTTATGTTTCTTGGGGATGGCATGTCCAGAGAGCTTGGATTTTCTCCGGTTTGCTTCGATCCCTCTTTGGCTGACTATGAAGCCCAGGAATTTTCCCGACTTGACCCCGAAGGTGCATTTTTTCGGGTTGAGCTTCATGCCGTATCTCCGGACGACTTCGAAACATTCTTCTAAGTCGCTTGCATGGCTGTTGCACGCTTTGGACTTGACGAGCATGTCGTCCACATATACCTCCATGTTCCGTCCTAGGAGGCTTTTAAACATCCGGTTAACCATTCTTTGATAGGTTGCTCCTGCGTTTTTCGATCCGAAAGGCATGACTAGGTAGCAAAGATACCCCCTTATCGGCCCCGAAGCTAGTTCACTCCCGGTCTCCGCCGTATGCATTTTTATTTGGTTGTACCCGCATAGGCATCCATGAAAGATGCAAGCCTTAAATCCGACGTGGCGTCTACCATCCGGTCGATCCCCGGGTAGCGGGAAGCGCTCCTTGGGCAGGCTTTGTTTAGATCCGTGAAATCTATACGACCCGCCAAGTCCCGTTCCGGCCTTGGGCACTGGGGACCTGCATTGGCTAGCCATTCCGGATAAGACACGTCGCGGAACATGCCACTGGACAAAAGTTTGTCCACCTCTTTCTCTAAGGCCTCGGCTTTCACCGAGTCGAGCGGGCGTCTCTTTTCATTGTACATGGGGCATGTCCGGTTGACATTGAGTACATGGGTGATGACATTAGGGCTTATGTCGGCCATGTCTTCGGCGCCATGCAAAGATGTCGATGGCGCCCTTCAGTGTTTTTATTATTTTGTCTTTTTCCTCCGGATCCAGGCTTTTCCCTATCCGGAGTACTTTAGTGGAGTCGTCGTCGCACACTGGTATTTCTTCGACATCCTCCATTGGTTCCACGACCCTTTCGGACCCTATGCGAGGATCCAGCTCATCTTCTTCAGCCTTCTCTATTTCAGGGGATTCCCGGACCATGAGTATAGGTAGGTGGGTGGCAACATTGTAACATTGCCTGGCCTCTCCCTGATTTCCCCTCACAGTTCCGACTCCGGCTTCCTGAGTAGGGAATTTCAGCACGTGTGTCGGATCGAAGTAATCGCACCAAAGTCCACTAGGGCTCTGGCCGCTCTAGATCGCGTTGTAGTCGTTGGACGTCTACCACCACGAAGGTGCAATACTTAAATGTGCTCTCGGTATCCGGCACAGGGTAACCGGGAGCCTTACTTTTCCCATCGGGATTAGCGTCGTCCCGTTAAACCCCGTGAGCCGTGACCCACTAGGCGAGAGGTCCCGACTTGGCCAACCCTATCGCAGTTGAAGGCTTCTTTGAAGAGCAAGTTCACGAACTCCCATTGTCAATCGTGACCACTGGGCCCACCACTTTATTTGCGATGGGGGTCTCTATGACCAGCTGGTCGTGGTGAGGAAAACGCACCGTCTTGGCGTCTTCTTCCGCGAACGTTATGGGTTGGTCCATTAGCCGAGGCCTTTGAGCTGGGAGTTGAGTAACCTCCCACACCTCACTGTGTTTCGCAGCCTCAGAATATCGTTTTCGCTCCTTGCGAGTGTTTCCTCCGATATGGGGACCTCCGGAGATCATGGCTACCCGTCCATTAGGCCGGGCGGTAGCCCGGGATATGCCGGGTGTCACTCGGCGGAGCGGGGACTCGGGAGGCAATACTCCCCGTACCCCCGGCGTTCCCGGAGGCATACCCCCGCCACCTCGCCCCGGATTAAGGTGGGGCAACCTATTTTTGATCCACTCATGAGGTGGCCCAAGCGGATCGATTTTCAATCTCGTCTTTGAGATTCTTACACTCATTGGTGCTATGACCAATGTCGTTGTGATACTCGCATCTTTTACTCGATCTCTCCGGAGCTATCCTTATACAATGGCCGTGGTCTCCGTAGTGCGTATTTTGCCTACAGCAAAATATACACGTTCCCGGGAGTCCGTGAGCCTCGTGTACCGAGTATATCGGGGTGTGTACCCCTTCTTTTGGCTCTTCTCTCCCGTTCGGGTGCCGCCCTCGGGAGGACCTTTGCTCCTCGACCCCCGGGTAGTGGCCGCTGCAAGCTAACGGCCGGGCCGCCCGTGAAGGAGCTCGTCCATTCACCCCGACGGTTGCCGTAATGGGAAGATGCCTTGGTGCCAAAGCTTGGGCTTACTGTACCCGGGAGTAGCGCAGAATTGTATGCCACTTACTTGTGGAGTCGCGGTCGGGACAAAGGCTCGAGTGGCGACACTCCGGCATATACCCCGCTATCCCGTGGGATAGTAACCTCCGTAAGCCACGATCTCGGGCTTCTTCGAGGTTAATATATTTTTGGACTCTCTTCCTGAAGTCCTCGGAGGCTAGCGAGCCGCCTTCTTGCCGCAACTCGTTCCGAAGGGAGTTCCAAAGGCGGATTCCTCGCTGGAGAAGCGCAAGCCGTTGTCCGTCATCGACTTTCTTAGTCTTCGAGGCTTCCTCTCGAAACCTCTTGATGTAATTCTTCAAGGTCTCGGTGGGCGCTGCTTGATGTTGGTCAAGGCACTAACCTCCAAGTTAACCTTCGCGGCGACAAACCGTCTCCGAAGTTGGTTTGGAGTTTGTTCCAACAACCCACGGATCCCGGTTCCAGCCTTTTTGAACCATTCCTCCGCCGATCCGCTCGCAGTGAGGGGGAAGCACAAGCATTTGGCGTCATCATTGCCGACCCGCATGATCGTCATGACACGGCTGAACCGTGACAAGTGGTCACCGGGGTCGGAGTTCCCGCATATGCCGCCATTTCGGCATCTTGAAGTTTTTAGGGAGCTCCGCCTCCAGGATATGCTTGCCACATGGCTCCCGATCCTCGCCGTCCGAGCTCAGTCGTCTCCCTTTGCCTCCGGAGACTCGAGCAATATCTTTTCGAAGTATGGCAAGTTCCCGCCATAATCCCTTCGTTTAAAGTACCCGAGGAAACCACGGCCTCAGATCTTTTTTGGTCAAGGTGATCCCGGAGGTCACCTTGATTCCCATTGATTTGATTTCTCGATCAATGGGAGGACATCTCTGTCTTCTTCTTCTCCTCTACCCCCGGTTCCCGGTGCACAAATGCTTTTCCGGTCCCCTCGATCCCGAGGGCCAAGACCCCCTTCTCGGGGCTTGCCCCTCTCGCGACCTTTCCCCTTTAGGGAAATCGAGCGGACCTTTCGCGATCTCGCACCTTTTTCTTTCGCCTGTGGGTAGAAGTAGGGTTTTTTTGTTTTATTTTCCCCGGACAGGTGCCTTATAGGGCCTAGGTTCCCTAGGTCTTTGTCAGGGAATTAGGCGAAGACGTCGCCTGGCCCCCCGTCGAGCCCGGCGCCATTGCCTTGGGATGCACGTGAATACCATTTGCCCGCTCCATGGCTTCTCGCATGGCTAGCATCACTTCCCGCATTTTTTGATTTTGCGCTTCTCGAGCTTCGATCTCGGCCTTCATGATCGATAGCTTTTTGTCCGAGGAGCACCCGCCCGAGTAACTTCCTCCGTCGTAGGCATACTCGTCGAGGTTTTCCTCGTAGTTCTCGTCTGGGACTATTTCTTCTTCTTCCTGGACTCCTCTCCGCTCTTCGAGGCCACATCTTCCTCATTTGGATCTGCGCATCTTCCGCAGGACGAGGATGACGTGTACTTCTTGTCTCCACCATTCTTGTGAAGTCAAATGCTTGTTATGTAGCAGCTTTCCTCAGCTCTCAATGAAAGCACCAAAATGTTGACCGAGATTTTCGACAACCACTAGAATATGATTATATTAAAGAGCTGTAAGAAAGTGAGATGAAGATTTTTACGTGGTTGGGGCGTTAATGAGCCTTAGTCCACGAGTCTTTGTTATTAATGGATGTATTTAATACAGATTCCACACTTGAGAGAATGTTTTTCTCATAAATACAGAGAATGTTCTTGGTGAGTATTTTCTCTTCTTGCTCTTATGCAACCCAAGATTCTCGACCCCATTAAATGAGCTTTGAGGGGGTATTTATAGTGTTTTGGTGGGGTAATCCCTAGAATTGTTCTTACACATGTATCTGTAAGTATCCATAAAGTTGGGTATTTCCAATGAATGTACCATGGGTGATGCATGGTCAAATCCCTAGGTGCTGTAGGGTTTTTATGAGGAATGTCCTTTTTGCCTTGTGATTGACGTGACTCTTCGCAGAGTAGCCGTCGCTAGACTTAAATGATCATTACTGTAGCGCTGCTGTTTGGGGGTTGTGTCGTCAGACTTTATTGCGTGTTACAGTCCCAACACGCTTCCTCCCATGCGGCATTAAATGCGACTTGATTACTCAGGAGAGGCCTCACACGTCCCGGAGAGGCTTCACGCTATGCGAGCTTCCGGGAGTACCTTGTATTCCGGGTGTCTTCTCCGGGACCTATGCCCATGGCGCTTCCGTGTGGCGTACAAAGACTTATCAAATATTTACAAATTATCTGATCCACGTGTCCCATTTCGACTGGTCCACGTATTTTGGGCGAATTCAGGGGCAACAGCTATAAATTCTAATGTGCAAACTCCAACAAATTGGGAAGATACAGTGAGGAGGGATCCTGATCCAACCATTCTACAACCTCCAAGAGCTTCCTAATTAGTGGGACAAGAAGTGAAAATACCTTTGGTTGGGTTCACTAGGGCCACATAGGAAGGTGGAACAACTAGTACTCTTGCCAAGTAGACTAGTCGAAGTACTAAAAATCCATCTATTAGAAATCCTTGAGTGGTGATTGGTGATGATACCGAACTACAAAATTTGTGAGCTGCTTTAGGACAGATCCAAGAGCATACCAACACTCTTCACCATGATTAACAAGATACCCAAGTAGTTGTGAATTTTGCCATCGAGCATCAAAAACACCAATTCCAGGAGTGGTTAAATCAACAAATGGATATCATGAGAGCCCAACAAGTAGCAATCAATAATCATTCCATGCATGCGACCATGATGATTTAGCGAGCTTATCAGATATTTGGACAACAACCAATGGAAGATATTCCACTCATACAGGATTTGAATAGATGGACAGATATCTATATCCCCAACTGATAACAATATGGGCTAGAAGAATGTATGGCTAGCAACACTCAGGAGACCCAAGGTAATGGACCATCCAATTCGATGCCACAGAATCAAACTGTAGGCCACATGGTAGACGAGGAAGTTTTGCCAACCCATTATCTTGGGGGAATGGTCAGTATAACATCCGTCCCCAGATAGATATACTAAACTAATCAATTGCTGATAACAACCAAACAAGGATGCCTCAAGGTGAATTAGTCTTCAATATATTGGTACACATACATGATTTAAGAGATTATTTGAATCGCAAAAGAGGATAGGACAAAAAATTTATCCCTCCTAATGCTCAGTCGATCAATGTAGACAACTATGTGATTGGTAATGTTCTAGGGGATCAATAGGTGACAAAGGTCAGTCTACAAGCAGGTCAAGTTGAATCAATGGTGCAAGCACAAATAGATCACCTTAAGAGCCTTATACAAAGCCTAACCAGTCCAAAAATCACTGACCTAGAATTGGACTGGACTAGGGGATCACCCTTTTCACCAAAAATCAATGCCCTTGATCTGCTGGACATGCTCAAATGCCTACATGGAAAATGTATACTGGCAAGGAAGATCCTCAGTCCCACATCAATTACTTTGAAATGCAAATGGACTTACAAGCGGTAAAGGGTGATGTACAATGTAGAATCTTTCCAGCTACCTTGGCAGAGGTCACCCAGGAACAGTACTTCAAGTTAGTACCAAGAAAATTCAGTTCATGGAACTCGTTTATGCTAGAGTTTCACACATAGTTCTCCTCTTCTAGGCAACTCTCAGCTCACTTAGAATATGTGGTCGAAGTAAAACAAATACCAAAAGATTCTTCAAGAGATTACTTCAGTACGTTTATGACTGAAGCCACAAAAGTAAAAGGGTTAACTGAAGAGGGAAAATTGGCTAATATCCTAGGAGGAATTGAAACCTTTAGAGAATTATGGAAAGACATCAAAAGACTTACTATAGGGTCAAGGAGAGAGTTTCTGGACTGAGTAGATGGATTTATAAAGGTTGAAGAAGCAGTTCGACAAGTAGACACAGTTTGATAGAAAAAGACCAATAAAAGTCACACCACTACTGCCAATACATCTGTCCAGACTCAAAACTCTCATCACAATAATAGCAGTTCAGGTCAAAGTGGTAAAAGATCAAATAATGGCAACCAACAAGTCAATGGAAACAAAGGTATGTTTAGCAATAATTTTGAACAACATCATCCTCGAGAGAAAGCTCCAAAGTTTACTGCCTTTACTATCCTTACTGAAGAGATAGAAACTATCTTCACGATATCTTAGACCGTGGTGCCGTACAAAAAACCCCCTCTGATGAAAAAAGATATGAGCAAGAGGGATACCACCAAATATTGTTGCTTTCATGTGGACTACGATTATGATACAAACAAGTGTAATAATCTAAAATAAGAACTTGACTTCCTCATCAGGAAAACAATCCACACTTACAAAAGTACATTAAGGCCAACCAAGATCAAAGGGCTGCCCAGCCAGATAATAATCATAACCAGTTGATGCCCCCACTCGTGGATGGACATCTACAAGTGATTATTGGAGGCCCTCACATTACTGGAGACTCAAAAAAAGCTTGAGAGAGGTACGCTCAGACCCTACAATATGAATAGAAAGATGAAGTTCTAGTTGTAGAGGAAAGAAAGCCTAAACATCCATGTAGACAAGAACCAATCATTTTATTCGGTGAAAAAGACTCCGACCATGTTATTTATCTACACAATGATCCTCTAGTTGTTGATGAAAAAATTACGAATAAGACTATGACTCGGACCATTATTGACAATGGAGCCTCTTCAAATATTCTTTTCAAGACGACATATGAGAAGATGGGCCTTCAACCCATTGATTTGGTTCCTTGTACACAGCTAGTGTACGACTTCTTTAGCCAGAGAATTGCTCCACTTTGACATACTCATCTACTACTTATAGTAGGGAAAGCTCTAACAACCACGACTGTAAGGGTCCAATTCTCGATAATTGATGTTCCTTCTGCTTTTAATGTCATGTTCGGTCATTAAGCCCTATATGACTTAAAGGTGGTCACTTTCGTGTATCACTTATGCATGAAATTTGCAACAATGAATGGGGTAGGTTGTTTGAGAGGAAATCAAAGGACTGTACGGGAATGCTACAACCTTGCTTTAACTAAGGCCAAAAAAGAAGAAACATTCGACAAAGTTCAAAGAAAGGTAAAAGTATTGCCAAATAGGGATCCACCCAGTTGGGAACGAAGACATGGTTCCCCACCTTGGGGAACCAAGTACAAATGTTAAGTTGGTCAAAGAATTGGAAGAAGATGAAATCGATCCTACTATGCTAACTAGGAAACTCAAAATTGGCAAAGTTTTGTTGCTCAAAATAAAATTAGCTTTGATAAAATTTTTATGAGTAAATCTTAACGTTTTTCCTGGTCACATGAAGACATGGTCGGGATTGATCCAACTGTTATTTCTCACACCCTCAAGATCGATCCCAACTTTCGTCCCATCAAGCAAAAAAGTAGACTAATAGATAAAGAGAATGCACAAGTACTAAAAGAAGTGGCAGAAGCCTCCAAACAAATAGATTCATAATTGGGGCCTTCTACCCCACCTGAGTAGCCAACCTTGTACAAGTGCCCAAGCCACACAAAAAAAGGCATGTGTGCATTGATTTCACTGACCTCAATAAGGTGTGTCTGAAGGACTATTTTTCACTTCCAAGGATCGACTAGCTTGTGGATGCTAAACTAGGTCATTAGATCCTAAGCTTCATGGATGCCTACTTAGGGTATAATCAAATAATAATGCATCGACCTGACCAAGAACACACTAGCTTCCGAACAGGTGTTGGTTTGTACTATTACAAAGTTATGCTATTTGGACTAACAAATGGTGGGGATACCTACCAAAGGCTAGTCAACAAGATGTTCAAAGACCAAATCAGATGTAACATGGAAGTATATGTAGACGAAATGCTCATAAAATCCAGAAAGGTTGGGGGCATATAGTGGATCTGGACGAATGCTTTAAAATCCTTAAAAAATATAACATGAAACTCAATCCCTTAAAGTGTTCCTTTGGGGTCAGCTTAGGTAAGTTTCTTGGATTGATTATCAATGCTCGAGGAATAGAAAGCCAATTTAGAGAAAATTCTAGCCTTTTTAGATATGAAATTGCCAATAAAAGTCAAGGAAGTACAAGGTCTTACTTGTCGAATAGTTGCACTGAGCAAGTTCATGTCAAAGTCAACAGATAAATGTTTTCCTTTCTTCAACATCCTCCGAGGAAGCAAAAAATTTGAATGGATGGAGGAGTGTGAAACAGATTTTTAGGAATTAATAAAGAAACTCGCACAACCTCCTATTTTATGCAAACCTCTAGACGGAGAAGAACTGTAAAATCTACCTTACAGTAACTGAATCTTGAGTAAGTGGCGTATTAATCAGTGAAGAAAACAATGCCCAACATCTAGTCTACTATGTTAGCAAAAGATTAATTAATGCTGAAGGTCGACCACTTGATAGAAAAATTAACCTATTGCTTGCTCCTGGCCTCAAAGTAAGATCATACTTCTAAGCTCATCCAATCTTGGTGTATACCGCCATTACAATAATTCTTACAAATACCAGTTGCTTTTGGATGATTGCTTAAATGGGCAATTGAGCTAGGATAGTACGAGATTACCTACCAGCCCCACATAACAATAAAAGGTTAAGCCTTGGAAGAGTTTGTAGCTGAATGCAAGGGAAAGAATAAAAAATTCAGAAAATAATGTTGAGCCAGAAAGGGAACTTGAAAAAGAATCCCCATCAGAAGAAGACAGTCAAAGTTAGACCAATTTGAAAGTTACATGTGGATAGATCATCTACCGATTAGTTGTCTTGTGCAGGGATCTCTCTTATCACACCTTGGGGGCATCCATTGTACGGAGTAGACAAGTTTGGATTTACAACATCCAATAATGAAGCAAAATATGAAGCACTTATCTGTTGGGAATATTTTACCAGGATCTAGATTAACTAACAAGTATGTTTCATTAACATCCTAAATATGAATTCTATAAAACAATGAAATAAACATATAAGGACTCCTTCCGTTCAAGATCTCTAGCCATTGATTCCTTTCTATAGCAGAGCATTATCAAGATCTGAACCTGGATCTCTTTCTCTCCTTCGAGTTTGGTGACCACCATCTTACTCACTATGATTGAGTACTTGACTTGCTATGTGTGGGCATGGCACTCATCACTAAAGTTTCGAATAGGTGAAGAACAATAAAGGAGGTGAAATCTCTATAGAAGGAACTCTCTCATCTAGGTTTGGTTGAATAGTCAAGCTGACATTCATTCGATGAGTGAGAGTATCATGTTTCTTTTATAGTGTTTCAGCTAGGGCTTAGGTTTGAGTTATATGGATCAAAAAAGAATAAAATATTGGGCAAAAAATACGTCTTGCCGATACACAATAAGTGGACAAATTTCTAGTTACAATTTTGCCAATTTATTTCAACCACTCATTCCACTTTTCAATAATACCATATTTTCCAATTCAATCCAATAAATGCCAAAACTATTTATTTAATAATTATAATTAATTAATAAATAAAATTTCCATTTTTGTAATTTATTAATTAGACCATACAAAGTTTCTTAATTAACAAATTGACCCCAAAACCTCTTTTCTTCACAGTTTAGCCCTTGCTTAGTAAAAATTCATAAATAAGACATAGTCTAATTTTAGAATTATAATTGATTAACTAAAATCAATTAACTGAGTCTGCAAGCAGTATTATCTCAACAAGTGAGGGGACCATGGGCCTATATAACCGAGCTTTCAATAAGTAGATCTAGAATTTACCAAGTAAATTCTCAACTTATTAATTCCTCATTGAACCACTATAGAACTTGGAATTAAATACACCCTCAGTGATATAGAACGCTCTATATGTACAACAATATAGATACGTTATGATTATCCATTGTTACAATCCTAATAGTCAAGGATCCTCTATAGATGATCTACACTGAATAGGGATAAATTTACTGTTCTACCCTTCAATATATTTTATCCTTAAAACACTTAGCTACCTATAAATGATATTTCAGTAAACTAATATAATTACTAAAATGAGATCTCAATCATTTATCTCTATTCAGCCAAGCTCGAAGAAAATCATCGTTTCACTTCTATGTCCAAATAGAAGCTATAGATTCCATATCTATGTTTAGTGCTCCCACTTAATTGTACTATCATGTTTCCAAAATGTACGTATCACTCAGACCAAAAGGTAGGCTTAACTAACAAATCAAAGAACACAAATAACACTCTTGAGATGGAACCTAACCATGTCAGGATTAAGATCCATAGACCTAAGATCAACCATTGATATTGACTTAGAAAGATATAACGGTAAGTTTATGATATCTTATCCAAGATCAATATCGGTCCCTTCCAATGTATATTCCATACATTCGATACTGGTAAACTTTTCCAATGCCCTGGAAAGGACATAACACTTATCCAAGGTGTAAGTATACCAATCGCTGATTATCTTGCCAGTCTAAATTCAGTGAACTGACAAATTAAGGGAATTAAACTTTTCAGCATATAATCATGATTATATTACACTGTGGTAACTACACTGTAATCACGAACAAATACATATGTTCTGGACTTAATAAAATTTATACATTAAACATTATCTTGAAATAAATTATGTGAACCATGCAACATAAAAGCAGTTTTTGATCTTTATTAATTAGTAAATCTGATTATATTGAAATAGGTTTTATTTAGGGTACAAAACCCAACAAACTTCCACTTGCACTAATATAAAACAAAGAGTGCATTCAAATAATCTCAACACCTTGATATCCAGATCAAATGTAAAATGTAGTATTCTCTTCGTAATAGGATCTGACAGGTTGTATTCAATACAACATTTCCTCCACCATTACATTTCCTTAATCACAAAATCCTTGATATTGTGAAATTCCTCTCTCTATATGTCTACTCCTCTAGGGATACTGGCTTCTTTACTTTTTGGCAACTACTTTTGTGTTAGTTAGGAAGTAACACTAGTAGTTAATAAATTGTTGGTACAATGCCAAAACTTGTATAGAACTTTCCTTAGACTGAATAAGAATCTTTCCTGCAACTTTAACATTCAGTCTCTCTGGTAGACTTAGAGACTTCAGATAGGTTTTTACACTTCTCCAAAATCACTACTACACCCCCAGAGTAATCACCATCTTATCGGCAGACTTTCTAGCACTAAGGCAAGTCTAGAAACCTGATTTGGTGTAGTCTAAGAGTATTAAATACCAACCTTATCGACTAACATATAGTTCCTCTTCTTGATCTTAAGATTTACTTGATTGTCTTCCAATGTTCTTTTCCTGGATTAATCTGATACTGTAAAGACCACTTAGCTTAATTAGAAAAATTATCACATAATTAGGGCTTAATTATGAAAATTATTTATTAATTTTGAATTATTTATTTATGATGATTTATTTGAATTCATAATGCATTTTTATGTCACATATAGAAATTTCATAATTTTGCATGGTTTGTGCCCGACAACATTGGAATGCGGTGTTTGGCTATTGGAATCACATCTTAGTATTTTTTTTAGTATAGCGGGAAAATAATTTAGACATTGGGAATGTCGGGAATAGTCGGGATTTTAGAATTTCCCAAAATACCCCTAAGTGAGTTTATGTTGGTTTTGTATGGGCAAGGGCATTTCGGTCTTTTTGCCCATTTGTGTTTTGTCCTTTAGTGGACTTAGTTTATTTAATAAAATGATTTTTTATTATGAGATATAGGCCGATATTAATATGTTATTAACACCTCATTTATCTTTTTTTTTTATATAAAAAATAGAAAATTTGGAAAAAATCAAGAGAAAAGCCTTTCTCGCTCAAACTCTCTCTTTCTCTCTTTCGGCCCCCTAGAGCAGCTAGAGTTTGGGTGTGATTTTCTGAATTTCAAGCAAGTTTCTTTAAGGATTAAGTGTTCTTAAGCTCTAGGTAAATTCTTGACTTTATCCTCTTAAGTTTCTTGAGTTTTAAGGAATTGAATTCATGCATGTCTTTGTTATTTTGGTTGCTGTTCTTGCTGCTGGTGTTGAGTTATGTTTTTTGTAGCTATATTATGTTTATATAGATTGATTTGAGTAGGTTTTGATAGGTAGTTTGTTAAATGAGCAAGCTTTGAGTTTTTGAACTCAAGCTTGGCTCATTAATGGTGATTTTGAATTCTGAGCTTGGGTTATTGTTTTATTGCTTGGAAATAGTTTATTGGGGAATAATATGCAGGTCTGGAAGGTTTTAATTGGTTTGGAATTGTTTTGGTTAGGGTTTGAAGCTTGTAGGTTTTCTGGGTAAAACCGGTTACCCGGATTTTGCAGCAGGGAGAACCCAAAAATTCAGCTTGTCGTTTCGCATTAGTTTCAGGTTTTTAGTTGGTTGGTTCCTTGTTAGTTTAGGGTATTTCCATATTAAGTTGCAGTAGATTGGTTTTTGGTTTAAAACCTAAGTCTCGGTTGTGATTTAGCGAGTCACTTATGCGTGTTATTATCGATGTGATTTAGGAGCCTATAATTCGCCGAGAAGTTATTCCACTCAGGTTGACCGGCACACCTGAATTCAAAATTGAGGTAAGATTAGTATAATATAATGCATATGTTATTACATGTTTAGCATACATGTTGTATTTGCCTGTTAGATTACATTGATAGCAGTAATAGTATACATAGAGTTGTGCTAATTACTGACAAATGTATATTGGCTAAAATACTGATCGATGTTGTCACATCAATATGGCCAGAGCATGACTAGCATATTGAGTATAGGCTGACATTATGGTCGATAGTATTGTCGTATGAACGTTCTAGACTCAGTACCGCGTGGGACACGGGGATTAGGGTTAGGATCGGGTGTATGGGCGCTAGGTTATAACCTGGGTTATTTGTATGTTATATGTTATGCTTTTTTTACTAAGTCTGTCGACTCACAGTGTTATCTTTATGTGTAGGTAAGGGCAAGGCTAAAGTTGAGGAGCCGTGAGTACGAGCATGTAAAGATTGTATATGTCGGGGCGGTTAGGCCTGGAGCGTACTATCTTTGGGACATCGAGGCTTTTGCTGTATAGTCGCTGGACAACAAACTTTTGTTTATGTGTATAGAAAACTTTTATAAAAGTATTTTGTAAACGCGATCCCAGAATTTTATATATGTAATATTTTAATTTTCTAATTAAATAAGCAAATTTTAATTATTCACAATTTTCAATAACCTCGTTGATTAGCAACGAGCTGAACAGTACATTTAAAATCACGCTAATACGCCTATGCTAGTTAGGGTGTTACAGATACCAACTCATTACTCCCACTCAACAACAGGTGTCTGGTCTAATGCATTGCAAAGCATATTTGAGACCTCTCACTGTGGATTCAAGGAATTCTTTCATTGGCCTTTATCTTTTCTGGAATAGTTGAAACTTTTCTTTGAATAAATAAAATCTATCTCTAGAAGTCGAGAAGCTTTTATAGATTGCCATTAGAAAAATGCTCCAACATCTTAGTAAAGTAAGTTGCTTGCACTAGAGTAATTACTTAACCAGGCGTACCACAAGCCATAGGTTTAGATAAACTCAAACCTATAATACTAAGAACAGGAAGCTTTGTTTAGTTAATTGAATAGACTTATTTTCAAAAATTTCCTTTCTTGTCCTTGTAATAGAAAACTTTTGTTTGTTCCATATGAATGGTTTTAACCATAGTAGTTCTCTTGGCTTTGCTTCTTAGTTCCTTATTCTGACTATCCATTACTTGTTTAAACTAACAATGGATTTTCATCACAAGTGTCGTCTAAGTCATAACAGGGTGAGTTCCTTGAAACCCTCCTACTACGACAAGGTACAGTGACTTTTTGTCAAAGAACATTAAATGGTATTATCCTCTTCGGTTGTGTCAAAACAACAGAGGCAGTGGGACCATCTTACATCGAATAAGATGATAGAACAATTTTGGAATCAAGAAAAAAATATCTCCTCTACTTTGCTACTTTTTCTTTTCAGACTTAGTCATTTTCTTAGAAAAGTGGTATTTCTTGAAACAAAAACTTTCTTATCTTAATGACTATGGGATGGTCGACCCCTAATCACTTTAGAATGGCTATCAAACATGCAAACCTTGGTTAACAAATCTAGGTTTCTTAAGTTCACGATCAGGACATCCATGAATCTAGTAATAGTTTACACTAAGTACACAACCATTTCATCATTCTGAAATTTTCCTATCACTAGGGTATATCCCTAGAAGGACTTAGGCAACAACTAGTACCTAATCATAAACCTATTACTTTCATCATTGTGCAAATCAAATTTCTGGGGAGGTAAGTTTGAATACAATTTAAAGTTCAACTTAATGATCTTTGAACTGCATAGCCACCAAATATTTCTCCACCCCTATCAGTTCGCAAGATCTTTAACCACTTACCTTAATGGTTCTCCACCATTGCTGGAAACTGAAATAAAAATTTCTATTTGGAATCTAAAATTTAAAGTCCAAGGCTTAAATTTATACCAAATATTTCTTGAGTTATTATTCTCTCTTGGACCACCACTACTAATCTAACTCTAAGTCTATTTTGCCTAAAATAAACATATACAAGTAGGAGATTTCTAAGATCGAGGATTTATATCATTTCGGGATAGAATGTTGGGAATATAGTCATCTGCGTCATTCAATTTCATAAGAGAAAATAGAATGACATCATAAGCAAATGATTTATAAACCATTCATCAATGATATACTATGTAAGCAAATTCGAAATGAATAAGCTAAAAGGAAAATTAGGATAATTTTGATTAAAATAAGAATCCAACAATGTCCCGATAGGCGAGAGTCAAAGTTATTCTTATTTTTACATGAAATTTACAACTACAAATAATAAAAAAAAATAACATGGTTCAATATAAATTCATGCACAATTCAAAAATTATCAAGCATTCAGGAAGTAGCAAAGACATGTGAAAATACAAAACAATTGCACATCTTAAATAATTTCCAAGGTTTCCAACAAACTGATACAGTGTCCGGTAGGCGAGAATCAAAGATATCATTCATTGAATAGAGTTGTCAGCTCGTCTAAAATGAACACCATTCTAGCAACCTTTTATTTGATCAAAATAAGAATCCAACGTTGTCCCGGTAGGTGAGAGTCAAGGTTATTCTTATTTTGTGAGCTTCTACTATTGTTTCATACTTCGTAAATTTATCTCTAAGTAGTCACCGTAGGGGAGAATCTAATAGAGACAAAGCTTACAAAATACTTATCATAAGAGATCGTTACGGTGTTAAATGCTCCAACGAATAACCATCCATAAGGGGGACGAAGTCTAGCGTCTCGAGGTTATATTGAAAACATTTAACCATGTAGGACCAACAATGGAGATCGAATGTCCTTATAACTAAAGCTCATTATTTTTAAAGAGTTGTATTTTCATTTGATACTTATTTTAATCTATTTATTTTAATATATATTTATTTAATTAAAATTACTAATTTAGATAAATCTAAATATAAATTTTAATTTAATATTTATAAAATTATACTTTAGGAAGATCTGAAAAATTAAAATAAATTATTTTTCATCCTTAGTATTAATTTTCCAATAAATATTATGAAAATTTCTTAATTTAAGTTGATCCCAAATTAATTAAAATTAATTTTCAACTCAAATTTAATTTTCTACAAATATATATAACTGAATTTCGAAATCCAATGTATTAAGATACATTTTCAAAATTCTTTAAAATAAAATAAAATAAAATTGGAAAAATTATTCTAATTTATGTTGCTATAAAATTAAATAAATTAATTTTCAACATAAATATAATTTTCCTATTTAATTAAATATCTTTAGAAAAATACCAAAAAGTCCACCTATAAAATATTTATCTAGATAATTCATAAACTAATTTAACTTTCTAATTAAAAATAATATATTTTAGTCTATTTATTTTAAATAAATCATTAATGAAAATTATTTGATTTAAGTTGATCTAAAATTAATTTCCAACTTACTCTAATTTTCAAAATTGAAAATTTTTGAAAAATCTGCATTTAAAATAAACAAATGCAATTCGAAATTACGTGAAAAAATGATTATTAAAATAAAATAAAATATATACTAAAAATTATTCTAATTTAAGTTGATCTAAAATTAAAAAAAAAATTGACTTAAATATAATTTTTTATTTTATTAAATTCATTAAAATAGAAATAAGTAAGTATTAACTTAATTATTAATTCTAATTTAAATACTAAGAAAATATTATAATTTAAGTTGGTCCAAAATTAATTAAATAATTAATTTTTAACCTAAATATATTTTCTAATTTAATTATATTTCATGAAATAGAAACAAATAATTAAGTATCTTGAATAAAATCAACTTAATTATTAATTCTATTTAAATTCTAAGTTCTAAGAAAAATATTCTAATTTAAGTTTTTCTAAAATTAATTAATTAATTAATTTTCAACTTTAATATATTTTTCTACTTAATTAAATATTAGAAAATATAATTAGTTACTAGAAATCACTATCTAGAATATTTCATTAAACTAAGTGTATTTATCTAAATTAATTTTAAAATAATCCAATAAAAAATTAATTTCATTTATTTTAAAATTAATTATGTTGCTAATTCAATTTTAATTAGGTTAAACTAGTATAATTAGCCTAATACAATTATTTAAATAAGGCAAATATGCCTTCACAATTGGGGTTGTTCATGCTAATGGCCCTCTAACTCTCACACAAGGCCCAAAGGAGAGGATTTTAACCTTTCATTAAATAATTGTTATTCATTGAATAAGCCCAATACCAATTGGGCCTAAATAAAACTATTATATGTGACATTTTACTTTAGAAATTTAGTCCATTTAAATATCTAGAAATAAATGGGCTCCCTGTATGCATCTAAGCCCAAAAGCAAACATATAGGCTCACAGGTCAAATTGATTTGGATGGGCCCTATCATGTTACTAGGTTTACACAGATGAAAGAAGTACAAAATTTACCTGTTACAAATTATTTATAGGATCTATTGACAATTGGACTATGATTAAAATTAGATTATTGGATCCGTCAACAAGTTAATCATAGCAATTTAGATCAAATAAATAATAGGTTTGTTAAAAAAAAATGAACAAACAATTAAATACATAACAAACAATGTCCATGTAACAAATGTGAAATAAGATATTCCTATAATTAAATTATTATTTTATCTAACCAACTATTTTTAAAAATTTAGGGTTGTTAAAAACAACCTTAAATATCTTTTCAAAATTTAAATTTCAAAAATAAATTTAATTTAAAATATCTAGGTTTCTTTGAATTATTTTATCAATTAAATTAAATATCTAATAAGATAAATGATTTGAGAATAACTAAAAAGATATTTTCAAAATCATTTTCTAATCTTATAATCTATAAAATTATAATAATAAAATAAACTAATTTTAAAATAGATATGGTTAGGCAATTATTATTTTAAAAATAAAATAATAAACAAATAATAATTATCCTAATTATATGTCAAAATATCTCAAATTAAGCATTATTCAAATTTCTACAAAATTATCTAGGTTATTTAAATATTTTAAAATACTATTTATAAATATCTAATAAGTAAAATGATAAAAAAAAATATCATTTTTCTAACTTGTAATTTATAAATAATTAAATATTTAACAAAATAACCAATTTTGAATTTAAAAATATTATGGTTAGAATATCTATAAAAAATATCTAAGTTAATTTCAAATTTATTAATTATTTTATTTATCATATAAGATAATTTTAATATAATATTTCAAATTAAAAGATAAGGCTATCATTTAATTTAAAATATGTATAATATTAAAATATCTGATCTTATAATTAAATAACTTATAAATATTAAAGAAATTAAAAAAATTTAAAATCTAAACATAATTTAAAAATAAAATAATCAATTTTTAAGTTTAAACCTCAAAATATAAAAAATTAATAATAATCTATTAAAAATTAGATATTATTAATTTAAAATTGATATTTAAGTTTAAATATATTAAAAATAATATTTTAGTTTTATTTTAGGGTTTGAAAATTGGGAAAATTCGAAATTGGGAAAAAATCCCATAAAAATCGAATTTTGGTGCATGAGCACCTGCTGCCCCCGAGGAGGCTGCATGCAGCCTCCTACACGCGCGCAGGTAGAAGGATGCAGGGGGACGTTCGCATTTCCTCGGCTTGTGCAGGGTGGAGACTTTTGGAATTTATTTTACTAGGATCTTAGATCTACTCACAAGTATGTTGATTTAACAACCTAAATATGAACTTCTAAAACGATAATAAATAAAACACATATAAAGTTAAGAAACCTTACAGTGGGTGCAGCGGAAGAATATGTCTCCTTCCACTCAGATCTCTAACCCTTGATTCCTTTCTGTTGCAGAGTATAATCAAGATCTGAGCCCGAATGTCCTTCAGTTGGATGTGATCCTTCACAGTCTATTTATAAATAACTGCTAGGTTTAGGTTAGTAATTATTTTGGCATTAAAAAAATGAAAATAATAATTGGGAAACACACAACCAAGTGGCCGGCCATGGTGTGACTAGGCCTCACTTGGTTTTTGCAGTTTCCACAATATTATTTCTATTTTTCCAAAAATGTCATTTTTCCAATTCTTACCATTTAAATGCCAAAACTAATTATTTAATAACTAAAATAGATTATTAAATAATATTGTCATTTAATATAATTATTAATTAGACATATAGAATCTCTTAATTAATAATTAAACCTAGAATCCCTTTTCTTTATAATTTCATCCCTGCTTAGTGAGAATTCACAAATTAGACATAGTCTAACTTTTAGAATTATAATTGATTAATCATAAATCAATTATTGAGTCTTACAAACAGTATGGTCTCAACTAGAATGGGGACCATGGATCTATATTGCTGAGCTTCCAATAAGTTGAACCGAATTTACCAAGTAAATCCCTAACTTATTAATTCCTTGTTGAATCCACTCTTAGAACTTGGAATTGCACTCTCAGACTTATATAGAGCATTCTATATGTTCCACGATATAGATATGCTATCTCATTTAACCATTGTTATAATCTTAATGTGATCAAAGATCCTCTATATAGATGATTTACATCGAGATGGGATAAATTTAACGTTTTCACCCCTCAATGTATTTGGCCCCTTAAAACACTTAGCTACCTGTAAATGATGTTTTAGTGATCTAAGATATAGTCACTGAAACAAGAGCTCATCCATTTACTTCTATTTAACTAAGCTCGAAGGGAATCATCACTTGACTTCTATACACCAGTAGAAGCTATAGATTCCATATTTATGTTCAGCGCTCCCACTCAGTCATGCTATCATGTTCCCAAAATTTACGTATCACCCTGACCCAAAAGTAGGCTTAACTAATAAATCAAAGAACATGAATAACACTCTTGAGATTGAGCCTAAGCATATCAGGATTTAGATTCTTTTAATCAAAGATCAACTACTGATATTGACTTGGAAAGATACAACGGTAAGTTTATAATATCTTGACCAAGTTCAATATCGATCCAGGCCAATGTACACTCCATACATTCGAAACTAGTATACTTTACCAATGTCCTGGAAAGAACATAACACTTACTCCAAGTGTAAGTATACTTCATCGCTCATTATCACATTAGTGTAAATCCAAAACACTGATGAACAGGGACTTAGTCTTTTGAATCATATAATCACAATCACATTCCACTGTGTTGACAATACTGTAATTGTGAATGAATATATGTTCTGGACTTAACTGATTTTGTGCATATATATTAAACCATAAACATGAAAAATACATGTTAACATAATCAGTTCAAAACTCTTAAATTGATAACTATCAGATTGTAATGGGTTTTATTTAGGGCACAAAACCCAACAAACTCCCACTTGCACTAACAATAAACCAGTTGTGCATTACAATCAATCTTTTGTCTTGATCTTCAGATCAAGTGTAGTATATTTGAATCCACCCAAATTTCTGGAATCAGGTTCATAAAACATTATGAAACATCCTTAACTATATGTTTTACTCATCAAGGGATACTGAAATCCTTACTGCTTAATAAGTACATATCTCTCAAATTTTAAAATTTGGAACTGAGATAATGCAGTGTAGAATTTTCTTCAGTAAAAGAACTTTTCTGGTAATTTTGAATTTACAAAGTTATGTATATCTTTTCTGATGGAGCTTGAATTATTATAGATGGGTTTTAACACTCTTCTATAATAACTCCTCCACCCCCAGAGTAACCACCATCTCAAATTCTTAATGAGTTGGTGTGGAAATTAGGATTACTAATATATAGTTCCTTAATATCTAACATATAGGTCACTTTCATAAATCTTTCTTGACTGTCCCCTGATGTTCCCTATTTGATTACATCTCAGATGGCTCCCACTCAATAGTAGATGTCTGGTTAAAATATACTTTTAACCTCTTATTATTGTTTTGAGGGATATCTCGTTGTGACTTATTGTCTTAGTCTGAAATTGTAAGTTTCTTTAAGGCTAGGTCATCAACATAGCAGTTTAGTATTTGAAGTGAAAAATACTTGCTAGAGATTAAGCAATCAAATTAAGATACCATAAAATTGTTATGAGGATTAGAAATCTTGACTCAAGTCATTCAAATAGACTATGCAAGAATTCTTCTATCTTATTCTCATAATTCTGATAAGTTATTTCTATCCACGTGAATGGTTAGATTTATTTTATCAGTGGTGTTCTTAAGTTCCTATCACAAGTGTCAACCAAATGAGAATGGGTAAAGAATTTTAAAATTCTCCCACTCAATTTAGGTAGTGTAATACATTATCAAAGAACTTTATTGGTATCATTATCTATTACAAGAGTAAATCTAAACTGGAACATAAAATAAAGATCAAGGATTTATTCTGATAATAGCTAATTTATTATATTACTTCCATGTTTAAAATTATGTGTCACAAAGAGTACTGTGGAATAAAGTCCACCCCTAAGTATATAGAGATTATGATCCACCCCTAAAGGTTGTAGAGATCATGATTCTCTAAGTGTTATAGAGATTATGTGGAGTTGAATATGATAAAGAGTTCAATAGATATAAAAGATCGTTGAACTGCATATTATTCTTAACTTTTTCTCCACCCCTATCAGATCAAAAGATCTTTTTATTAAACAAATTCTTAATAATTATTTTAGAATTAACAATTATTCATAAACATAGAAATAATTTCTAATGTTTATGTAGTAATAACTCTGTAAAGAGTTTAAACAACTATAGAATTTGTATCAATAATAAAAACACATACACATACAAACATAATAAATATAATAATTGGTAATTGATTTATAAGATAAAGTAATGAAGCTCAACTCATATATTGCAATTTATTTGTAAAAAAAAACTTAATTATAAATTAAAAAAATTGTTTGCAACATTATGAGAAAAGAACAGGGAATAAAATCCCAAACTTGAAATCCAAATTGTTTTAAAATTGAAACAATTAATTCAAAAGTAAATAAATAAATGAGCTTCTTCTTTATCTTTGACGAACTCCATCCCCTTATCCAGCTTTCAAATCCAACTCGCTAAGGCAGCACCTGAGTTTAAGAAGCTTGAGTTGTAAGAAGAAAAATAAACAAGCTTAGTAGTCCAGAATTAATAATCCAAATGGATAATAATTCACTAAAACTCATCAGTTTATAGAAAGAAATACCTTGTTTCTTTGCAAGAAGCTTGGGACATTGGGGTTTCCGATGGCCTTTCTCATTGCAGTAGAAACACTTTCCTTTTGGTGTATCACCAGAAGCTGCAGCCTTTTTGTGCTTAGCTGTTTTCACAGCTTGAGCTCGCTTCTTGGCATTTTTCCACTTCTTCTTATTCTTGGGTTTGGAAGTAGAGGCAACGTGTGCCTCAGGATTATTCGTCCTATTACCATTTCTAGAATTCTGAGGTTTACTCCCTTTCTTCTTGGGTCCTCCAATCAAATTTTCATATGTCTGAAGGTCATTGACTAACGTGTGAAAGTCTTGTTCCTTCTTGTTCATGACATAATTTGATGTATAGGGCAAAAAATCTGGAGTCAGACTATTCAAGATGAGACTCACTTGAGTTGTCTGATCCATTTCACCACCATGATTCTGGGCTTCCTGGAAATAACCTGCCATTTGGAGAAGGTGATCAAGCACATTCTGATGGGGTTCCATTCGTGCATTGATAAATTTCTTAGTCGCGTCAAAGCAAGACTGGATAGATGCCATACCGAATAGCTCAGTTAACTACGTCATGATTTGTGCAGCCGTGACAGCGTTAGCAAACCTTGTTTTCAAGGTGTCAACCATGCTGGAAAGCATGAAGTATCGAGCTTTATTGTTAGCATTCTGCCAACGCTCGAACTTCTCTTTAACAGCTTTGGTTGCATTGTCACCTGGCTGTTCAGGAGACGGCTCAGTCAACACAAATAGGGAACTTTCACCTATGAGAGCAATATTAATGTTCTCTCTCCATTTAGGGAAGGTAGATCCATTTAGCTTATTTTCAGTCAACAGTGACAACATGGGATTTGACATGGCAATTTAGGATACTACAAAATAATAAATAGGAATCAATTATGGTTTAACACAAAATCTTATTCAGAAATTATTAGCACATAGCAAGTAGGAATGACTAGAGAAAATACTAAAAATACAATCCTAAATAATTTCCAAGGTTTTCAACAAACTGATATCAGTGTCCCGTTTAGGCGAGAGTCAAAGCTATCATCCATTGAATAGAGTTGTCAGCTCATCTAAAACGATAAACATTCTAGCAGCCTTTTATTCGATCAAAAAGAGAATCCGGTTGTCCCATTTAGGCGAGAGTCAAGGTCATTCCTATTTCATGAGCTTCCACCATTGTTTCATACGTTTGTAAGTCAAATACAGTCGCCACCATTAGGGTGATCAATACTAATATAAAACACTTACAAATATACTTATCTTTCGAGATTAAACGGTGCTAACTTGCTAATGAACGTTCCTCCATTAGGGAGGATTACTCACTAAAACAAAAGTTATGTAAAACCAACAATGGAGATCAAATATCTTAACAATAATAAAGTTCATTATTTAAAATGTATTTTCTTTTATTATTTATTTATTTAATTAAATTTTAAATTTAGAATAAAGTTCTAAATAAAATTTAATTTAATATTTATAAAATTAAACTTAGATGGTTAAGAAAATAAAATGAATTATTTCCATCTTAGTATTAATTTTCCAATAAATATTAAGAAAATTGCTTAATTTAAGTTGTATTAATTTAAATTAATTTGCAACTGAAATTTAAATTTTCTATAAATATATATATTGTATTTCAAAAAATTAAAGTATAAAATTATACAATTTTCGAAATACATTAAAAAAAATAAATTAAACTTTACTAGAAAAAATACTTCAAGCAAGAATACTATCTATCTAGATTTTCTTTGACTAATTAATTCAATTTCTAATAATAATATATTTTAGTTCCTCTATTAATCATTAAAAAAATTGATTTAAGTTGATTCAAAAATTAATTAAATAAATAATTAATTTACAACTTTAATCTATTTTTCAAGATAAATTCAAAATCATCTTGCATAATCAAATGCAATTTCGAAAAATATTGATTAATAAAATAAATAAAATATATTTTGAAAATTATTCAAATTTAAGTTGTTAAAAATTACCAACTTAAAATAATTTTCTATTTAATTAAATGTCTTGAAAATTACAATATTTAAGTATCATGATGAAAATCAACTTAGATACTTAATTTTCAATTTAATTAAATGTATTAAATTCAAGAAATAAATAATTAAGTATAGAGAAGACTTAATTATTAATTTCCAGTTTAATACTAGGAAGAATATTCTTAACTTGAATTGTACCAAATTAATTATTAAACAATTAATTTCACAATCAATGATATTTTCCTATTTTAATATTAGAAATAAAAAACTAGTATAGAAATAACTATCTAGAAAATATCTTAATTTAACTAAGTATCTTTTCAAGATTTGGAAAATATCTGATTTAAGTTGTTATAGAAAGAATTTAAAATAAGCAACTTAAAATTTTCCAAATAAAATTTAATTAAATATCAAAATTAGGTGGTAACTACCTAATTTAAGAATATTCCATTTTAAGTTTCAAAACAACTTAAAAAATATCTTAAGAATCTTCAATAACCAATTCCTAGAATTCCTCAACTTAATATTAAATTCAAAAGATATTCAAATTTAAGTTAATAAGGAAAATTAGTAATAACTAATTTATAACTTAAATAGGAATATTTAATGAAATAATAAAAATAAGTTTCAGAAAGAATCTAGTTCGTTAAAATTCTTTATTAATTAAATACAAGAAAAATAGAAATAGTTTATCTAGAAATAATATCTTAAACTAAGAGTGTTTTTCTTAAAATTAACTTTAAAATATTAAAATGAAAATAAATTTCATATATTTTAAAAGTTAATTATGTTGCTAATCAATTTTATTAGGTTAAACTAATTTAATTAACCTAGTACAATTATTCAAATCAGGCAAATGAGCCTTCACAATTGGGGTAGTTCATGTGAGGGGGAGCTGGGTTCAGTATGTCGTACCCACTTCTATTGGCCCCCATCTCTCACACAAGGCCCAAAAGAGAGGAATTTAACATTAAAATGAATAACTGTTATTAATTGAATAGGTTCAAAAAATAAATGGACCTAAATAAAATCTATCAGGGTGTGACATTTTATTTAGCAACAACCTATATGAATCTATAATCAAATAAATATATAGGCTCACACAGGCACACAGATTTGGATGGACCCTATCATGTTACTAGGTCATACACAGATGAAAGAAGAATGTAAAATTTACCTGCTACAAATTATTTACTTGACCTATTGACAATTGAACCATGTGTTAAAATCAGATAATTGGATCTGTCAACAAGTTAACCATGGAAATTTAGATCAAGCAATAATAGGTTTTAGAAAAAAAAAACTTACAAACAATCTAAAACACATACTCCTGCAACAAGTTAGATTTGGATAGTTGAATGTAGGATTTATTTAATTTAAAATATTAAATATATTTCGAAAAAGATTAAATAAAAAATATTTTCAAATTTTAAAATGAAATAAAATAATAATTTAAATTAAACCTACAATTTTGAAAAATTAGGTTTCAAGTAACCTAAATATCATTTAAAAAAAATTGCTAACTTACCTTTTAAACTTCATGTTATTTAATAAATTAAATATTCAATAAAATAGAAAATGATAAATACATACCCCTTTCTGATTTTATAATTTAATTTAAGAAAATAACAAAATTTAAAAGTTAACAAAATTATTTTATTTCCCTTTTTAAAATACCATGATTATAGTAATCTTATTTTAAATAAGGTTAAATTACTTAAAAAATATATTTTATAAAAAATTTATATCTGACCTTATAAAAAAAATAAAATAATCAAATTTTAAAGAAAATAAGAAAAGAGGTAAGCAAAATTAATTTTTACCTATTTTCAAATTCAAATTACACTAATATCTAAAATTAATTTTGAAAGATCAAATTAATTTATTTATGATAATTAGATTTGAAAATTGAAAAACAAAAATCAAAATGCAAAACTACACAAAAAATCAGAAGTTAATTCCATTAAATAGCATGAAAAATCGAAAAAAACGAAAAAAAAAAAATGGCAGGTGGTACGGACAGTATGCAAAGCATACTGTCCGCGCGCGTGGAAGGGGGAACATTGCCGAGAAAACTAGGCCCAGGGGTCCCCATGCATGATTTCCGCGCGTGTAGAAGGGTGTTCACCACCCCGATTTTTTCCGATTTTCAAAAATTCATAACTAATTCAAATAAAATCGAAATCAAGTGCTGTAAAAAAGTAAATTGCTTAACTTTTTCCAAACTATCCAATAAAAATAATTCCAGAAACAGAAAATCAATTATTTTTCCCAGAATTCACAAATATCAACGAAACATTAATATGACACACCATGATACCATCCAAATCACAAACAAATCGTTTTAAGTCCAAATTTCTTGCAAGCAAATAAATTACCATGGCTCTGGTGCCAGTTATTGGAATTTATTTTACCAGGATCTTAGATCTACTCACAAGTATGTTGATTTAACAACCTGAATTTGAACTTCTAAAACGATAATAAATAAAACATATATAAAGTTAAGAAACCTTACAGTGGGTGCAGCGGGATAATATATCTCCTTCCACTCAAATCTCTAACCCTTAATTCCTTTCTCTTGCAGAGTATAATCAAGATCTGAGCCCGAATGTCCTTCAGTTGGATGTGATCCTTCACAGTCTATTTATAAATAACTGCTAGGTTTAGGTTAGTAATTATTTTGGCATTAAAAAAAGAAATTTTTACATGAAAAATCCATTTTATACAATTTATTACAAAATTACGCACACACGCCTATGACTACATTTTTACTTACAAAGTTGCTTTTATTACACAAATACCACTTAGTCATCATTCCATCCATCATCAATCAAATCCTACTCTCTTCCCCCTCTTTTTTCATTTTCTATCAATCAATCCATCATTTCACTCTTTTTTTTTTTTTTTTTTATTTTTAATTTTATTTCAGTTTTTAATTTTTTATTTTTAATTTTATTTCAATTTTTAATTTTTAATTTTTAATTTTATTTTCAGTTTTTAATTTTTAATTTTTTTTCCATAACAATTTTTCTTTTCTTTTTATTGTTAATTTTTAATTGTAAAGCTAGTTTCTTATATATTGTTGCTTAGGTCTAGGATTGACTTCTATCAATCAATCCAACATTTCACTCTCTTTTTTTCTTCTTTTCTTTTTATTTTTAATTTTATTTCAGTTTTTAATTTTTAATTTTTAATTTTATTTCAGTTTTTAATTTTAAATTTTTTTTACATAACAATTCTTCTTTTCTTTTTATTTTTAATTTTTAATTGTAAAGCTAGTTTCTTATATATTCTTACGAAGAAACGGACCTTGATAACATATGGAGCGACTGTGTAGAGAATAAAGCCAGAAAGAGTATAGAAATCATTGTGCTTCTTATGTATGTTTGCTCAACAAATAATGCAGAGATTTCATTGTCAACGTTTCTGGGAAAAAAGCTAATGTTGGTGCTGATGTTCGAACCGAGGTTTGTTTTCGGTTTCTTTTTGGTTTTCTCCCATATTTGAAATTTTACACCTTCTATATATATTTTTTTAATATGTTTTTTATCTAGTTGTTTCCTGTCCATTTTTATATCATCAATGGGTAACAATGAGATTTATCGTGGATGTTGATGTTCAAAGAGTTTTTCCTGTATTTTAGTTTGTATACAGTTGTTTTGTAGTTTTATTATAGTTTTGCTACTTGCATATGTTATTTCACTATAAAATTAATATGCAACTATTTGCACAAAACTTACTATGTATAACTACTATTTTTTAGTCCCCATCAAATTAAATTCTTGCATAATATATAAACTATCATAAAACGATAATGCAACTATAAGGCAACTATTTGCACTTGCATACAGTTGTTTTGTAGTTTTATTATAGTTTTGCTACTGGCATATGTTATTTCACTATAAAATTAATATGCAACTATTTGCACAAAACTTACTATGTATAACTACTATTTCTTAGTCCCCATCAAATTAAATTCTTGCATAATATATAAACTATCATAAAACGATAATGCAACTATAAGGCAACCAAAACAAAAAATAAATCAAAATGTAACTGTATATAACGTAGATGTATTATTCATGAGGTTTTTTTAAAAATTTTCACATCATACATTGTTTTGAATTTGGTGGGAGGTCCAGATCTATTTGTTACAGATCTACATTTCATGAATCTGGATTTCGATATTGGGGGGAGTTGTTTTGATCGAATAAAACAGAAAACAAATGTGTAATTTCAGTTTCTTCACAGTTTTTCTGATTTTTTTTTTCGTCATTTTCAGTTTAGATCATTGCAGGTATTTTTTTCCAGTTGTTTTTGCCAGAATTAATAGTTGTATTTTTCTCGTTTTGGTTTCATTTTGGTTGTTTTGCGGTTTTGAAACGAGCGCGTATTTTCATCTTCATGGTTCGCTCTGTACAGCTGAAGGCTTAGTGCATGTGGTATTTTTGTAAATATTTGTATGTGGACTGTATAAATGTTTAATGGGCCGGCCCAAAGTATTTTTGTAATTTTTTTTCCTTTTTTGTATTTTTTTGTTTTTTTCCCTTAAAAAAATGAAAATAATAATTGGGAAACACACAACCAAGTGGCCGGCCATGGTGTGACTAGGCCTCACTTGGTTTTTGCAGTTTCCACAATATTATTTCTATTTTTCCAAAAATGCAATTTTTCCAATTCTTACCATTTAAATGCCAAAACTAATTATTTAATAACTAAAATAGATTATTAAATAATATTGTCATTTAATATAATTATTAATTAGACATATAGAATCTCTTAATTAATAATTAAACCTAGAATCCCTTTTCTCTATAATTTCATCCTGCTTAGTGAGAATTCACAAATTAGACATAGTCTAACTTTTAGAATTATAATTGATTAATCATAAATCAATTATTAAGTCTTACAAACAGTATGGTCTCAACTAGAATGGGGACCATGGATCTATATTGCTGAGCTTCCAATAAGTTGAATCGAATTTACCAAGTAAATCCCTAACTTATTAATTCCTTGTTGAATCCACTCTTAGAACTTGGAATTACTTTCTCAGACTTATATAGAGCATTCTATATGTTCCACGATATAGATATGCTATCTCATTTAACCATTGTTATAATCTTAATGTGATCAAAGATCCTCTATATAGATGATTTACATCAAGATGGGATAAATTTACCGTTTTCACCCCTCAATGTATTTGGCCCCTTAAAACACTTAGCTACCTGTAAATGATGTTTTAGTGATCTAAGATATAGTCACTGAAACAAGAGCTCATCCATTTACTTCTATTTAACTAAGCTCGAAGGGAATCATCACTTGACTTCTATACACCCGTAGAAGCTATAGATTCCATATTTATGTTCAGCGCTCCCACTCAGTCATGCTATCATGTTCCCAAAATTTACGTATCACCCTGACCCAAAAGTAGGCTTAACTAATAAATCAAAGAACATGAATAGCACTCCTGAGATTGAGCCTAAGCATATCAGGATTTAGATTCTTTTAATCTAAGATCAACTACTGATATTGACTTGGAAAGATACAACGGTAAGTTTATAATATCTTGACCAAGTTCAATATCGGTCCACTCCAATGTACACTCCATACATTCGAAACTAGTATACTTTACCAATGTCCTGTAAAGAACATAACACTTACTCCAAGTGTAAGTATACTTCATCGCTCATTATCACATTAGTGTAAATCCAAAACACTGATGAAAAGGGACTTAATCTTTGGAATCATATAATCACAATCACATTCCACTGTGTTGACAATACTGTAATTGTGAATGAATATATGTTCTGGACTTAACTGATTTTGTGCATATATATTAAAGCATAAACATGAAAAATACATGTTAACATAATCACTTCAAAACTCTTTAATTGATAATTATTAGATTGTAATGGGTTTTATTTAGGGCACAAAACCCAACAGAGACATGGCGGGTGCAGCCTCCTGGGTGAGGCATGCGTGTCTGAATGTGTGCTTAACCGAGGAATTCAGACAAAAACGTGTGCACGGATCAGCGTCTAGTCCGAGGGTCTAGTGCGATGGTGCACCACCCTCGACACCCAAAGAACCCAATTTTTCAAAAATTCATAGCTCAATTTTTATCGGAATCGAGTTCCGTAAAAACCAAAATTGCTTAATTTTTCACAAGGAATCCAAATAAAATATTTTCAGAACAAAAGTAAAATTATTTTCATGGAAAAATTTCGTAATTTACGTACATTCATCAAATAATCACATAAACCAACATTAACACATCCAAATTAACATCCAAAAAATATTCATTGTTTTAAATCTATATTTTATGAAAGTAAATCATTACCATGGCTCTGAGGCCAGTTGTTGGGAATATTTTACCAGGATCTAGATTTACTAACAAGTATGTTTCATTAACATCCTAAATATGAATTCTCTAAAACAATAAAATAAATACGTAAGGGTTTAAGAAAACTTTACATTGATTGCAGCTGGATATAATGACTCCTTCTGTTCAAGATCTCTAGCCATTGATTCCTTTCTGTGGCAGAGCATTATCAAGATCTGAACCTGGATCTCTTTCTCTCCTTCGGGTTTGGCTACCACCATCTTACTCACTATGATTGAGTACTTGACTTGCTATGTGTGGGCATGGCACTCATCACTCAAGGTTCGAATAAGTGAAGAACAATGAAGGAGGTTAAATCTCTATAGAAGGAACTCTCTCATCTAGGTTTGGTTGAATAATCAAGCTGGCATTCATTCGATGAGTGAGAGTATCATGTTCCTTTTATAGTATTTCAACTAGGGCTTAGGGTTGAATTATATGGATTAAAAAAGAATAAAATATTGGGCAAAAAATACCTCTTGGCCGTACACAATAAGTGGACCAATTTCTAGTTACAATTTTGCCACTTTATTTCAACCACTTATTCTTCTTTTTAATAATACCGTATTTTCCAATTCAATCCAATAAGTGCCAAACTTTATTTAATAATAATAATTAATTACTAAATAAAATTGCCATTTATGTAATTTATTAATTAGACCATACAAAGTCTCTTAATTAACAAATTGACTCCAAAACCTCTTTTCTTCACAATTAAGCCCTTGCTTAGTGAAAATTCATAAATAAGACATAGTCTAATTTTAGAATTATAATTGATTAACTAAAATCAATTAACTGAGTCTGCAAGCAGTATTATCTCAACTAGTGAGGGGACCATGGACCTATATAACCGAGCTTTCAATAAGTAGATCTAGAATTTACCAAGTAAATTCTCAACTTATTAATTCCTCATTGAACCACTATAGAACTTGGAATTGAATACACTCTCAGTTATATAAAACGCTCTATATGTACTGCGATATAGATACGTTATGATTATCCATTGTTACAATCCTGATAGTCAAGGATCCTCTATGGATGATCTACACTGAATAGGGACATATTTACCATTCTACCCTTCAATGTATTTTATCCTTAAAACACTTAGCTACGTATAAATGATATTTCAGTAAACTAATATAATTACTAAAATGAGATCTCAATCATTTATCTCTATTCAGCCAAGCTCGAAGGAAATCATCGTTTCACTTCTATGTCCAGATAGAAGCTATAGATTCCATATCTATATTTAGCGCTCCCACTCAATTGTACTATCATGTTCCCAAAATGTACGCATCAGCGAGACCAAAAGGTAAGCTTAACTAACAAATCAAAGAACACAAATAACACTCTTGAGATGGAACCTAACCATGTCAGGATTAAGATCCATAGACCTAAGATCAACCATTGATATTGAAATAGAAAGATATAACGGTAAGTTTAGGATATCTTATCTGAGATCAATATCGGTCCCTTCCAATGTATACTCCATATATCTGATACTGGTAAACTTTGCCAATACCCTGGAAAGGACATAACACTTATCCAAGGTGTAAGTATACCTATCGCTGATTATCATGCCAATCTAAATCTAGTGAACTGACAAATCATGGGAATTAAACTTTTGAACATATAATCATGATTATATTCCACTGTGCTGACTACACTATAATCATGAACAAATACATATGTTCTGGACTTAATAGAATTTATACATTAAACATAATCATGAAATAAATCATGTGAACCATGCAACATAAAAGAATTTTATGATCTTTACTTATTAGTAAATCTGATTATATTGAAATGGGTTTTAGGCACAAAACCCAACATTATCGTCGGACGCAAACTTGCTCAGCAGGTACGTGGTGAGTATTTAGAGATTTACAATGATTCCAAATTGGTTGTAAATCATATTCTGGGAGAATATATGGCTTATGGAGAAAAGATGATGTCATATTTCAGTAAAATTCGAGACTTTCTTGCACAATTTAAATGATATACCATCAAGCAAATTCTAGAGAAGAGAATGCTACCGCTAATGCACTTGCACAGTTGGCAGCAACACAATCATCGATAAAGCAAATTTGATCCCAATTTAGTTTTTAAAGGAACCTAGTTTCACTTGGATGGAAGAAATTAAGATATTGGATGACACACCAAACTGGATGACTTTAATAGTAGCCCACCTTAACAATGGTAAACTTCTAAGTCACAGAAATGAAGCTCAGAAAATAATGAGAAAGGCTACACAATATTTGATAGTGGATGGTTTGATATACAAAAGAGGTTTCCACATGGCTCTACTAAGATGTGTTACAAATGAAGAAGTTCCACGACTCTTGACTGAGGTCAATGAGGTATTGTGTGGTAATCATATTGGGGGCAAAGTTTACCTAAGAAAATACTAAGGAAAGGTTTCTTCTGGCCATCAATGATTGAAGATTGAAAGACCTACGTGAAGAAGTGTAAAAAATGCCAAACGTTTTCTAAAGTCCCTCGGGCATTGCCCAATGAATTGATATAAATGTTGAACTTATGGCCCTTCGCCATATGGGGAATAGACCTGATCGAGCAGTTGCCTAAAGGAAATGGTGGAGTCCAGTATGCAGTTCTAGCTGTCGATTATCTTACCAAGTGGACGGAAGTTGAACCACTAGAAACTATCACCTCCAAGAAAGTTTTGGATTTTATGTTAAAAACATTTTATTTCGTTAGAGACTTCCTTAAAAAATTGTTTCAGATAATGGAAAGTATTTTCACAGCCAGATGTTTACTAAATTCTACAGGATACAAGGGATTATAAAAAAGCTACTCAGTAGTCGCACACCCCCAAACAAGCAGACAGGTCGAATCAGTCAATAAGACACTGAAGGACACTCTAAGAAATGACTTGAAGGAGCTAAGGGAAATTGGATTGAAGAATTACCCGATCTACTTTGGTCATACAAAACTAATGAGCAGATGACCACCAGGAAACCCCCTTTTGCTATGGCCTACAGTTATGAAGAAATGTTTGCCCATAGAATTAGAGCCTCTGTCCCACAGGAGATTGATGTACAATTAAGTGGCCAACCACATCCTCCTAACAGAGTCACTTCATGAAATTGAAGAAGGAAGAGACTTAGAAAACTTAAAGCTACAAGCTCATTAGTAAAAAGTAGCTCGGTACTTCAATAAAAAAGTAAAGGCAAGAAAATTCTTTGTGTGGGATATGGTACTCAAAAGAGTATTCCTTAACACTAAAGACAATGAATCAGGTGTGCTCGAACCTAATTGGGAAGGTCCATACCAAGTAACCGAAGTTACAAAATTAGGGGCATATAAGCTTGGTCAGTACGATGAAACATGAAGCTAGTTCTTGTACCAAGAGATTGGAATATTGAACACTTGAGAAAGTACTACCAATGTAACATCTCTCTTAAGTTATGGCCTTATGTAGAGCTGCCGTCCAAAGGTTGTTTAATTTTATTGATAGAGAATTAATTAATTAGAGGTTTTTGATTGATTAGAAGAAATTTAATGCAAGTATTTTTATGTGGTTGGGGTATTAATGAGCCTTAGTCCACAAGCCACTGCTAATTAATATAGTAGTATTTTACAGAGAGTGTTTACACCATTTTTTCTGACCCCTTCTTCAGAATATAGTTGGGGTATTTATAGCCTTATATAGAAGGAGAAAAGGTTACTATTGTTGCAAGTGTGGAAGCATTACTTGCACAAGTTCCCAAGTTCAGATAATTGGATATGTATGTCTGTCTGGTAGGTTGTTTGAGATTTTCCTAGGTGTTTAATGAGATAAGCCCTTAACCTTCCTTGATTGATGTGATAGTTTATTATGCAGTCATCACAAGACTCATAGATCAGAGTGTAATTGCTGAATAATGTTATTAATGCACCAGGCACGTCTTTTCAGACCCATTCATAGACGTCTTCCTCATGTTGCATTTAATGTGCTTATATCAATTCACGTTTGGGATCTAACCATCGAATTTGGACATTTTATCTAGCTCCTGAGGTGAGCATAATTCCTGAATTAGCATGGTGTGACTGAAGCTCGAAGAGGGGCTCTTGGACATGACCATCAGGTTTTGGGCCATTCTCTTAAAGAGTTTATTTTAATAAATCTTGACTTTTACACTTTTTTGCCAACTGGATGACTCCGAGATTGCCACATGTATTAGAAAAGTTCAAGGGCAACATTTACCCCCAAGTATTATTTTTGCATCTTTATAAAATGAGACTTGCTACTTGCCTCGGGGAGTGATGTAACCAGATATCATTCTGCACACGCATGAGTCATTTATTATTTATAATCATTTTTCTCATTTTTGGCAAAACAATTCGCTTCTTGCCTGTTCAATAGAGCCCTTCTTTAATTTCACTCTTAGGAAAATACTCGACTATTGCAACCTCCCTTTGTACTTCATTTTCCTGCCAAGTTATCCCAACCATTGGATTAATGGAATTTTGATAGTTTGAGCCTTGATCGTTGGATGATTGTCGATTAGTATTCGCCCTGGAAGGTCTATAAAATCCCATGCCTTGTCCTTCTGAGATTTTTACCCACTCATCACTTTTCACTCCCAAAGTTTTCCTAATTTTTTGCCAAAACTCTAGAATCTCAAGAGTACCTCTAGAGTCTCGACAACCTCTGCATTCTCTTCTGTATGTAAGTTTAAACTTCTTCCAGTTTCAACTTCTGAACTGTTATGCATGTATTAGTGCGCATTGTTGTTCTTCTTTCTTTATTATTATTATTATTATTATTATTATTATTATTATTATTATTATTATTATTATTATTTTCTTTATTTGAGTTTTGAATGTTATTGTAAATTTCCTTTGAACTGCCATTTTCTGGGTTGCATTTTCTAGCAACTTTTGCTTTATGACTAAGGTATGAATTTATAGGCTTAGGGTTTGTAAAAAATTGCAATGTTTCCCATTTCTTTCCCTTTCCTTATTCCTTTGTTGTGGCTAGGATGTCTTGCACCTGATGTATGGCAACAGGAATCGTGGATTTCTACTCTGCCGACATTTGGATGGGGCCTCTTCCTAGCAGTCAGGGAAACCCCATTCCCCTTTTTGACTTAGGGGTTGATGAGGGGGCTAACTATTGGGTTTCTTGTCTTTCAAATGAGTGAAGTTCTTCATGATCTTCATAGGCACGTTTTCTTTGGATTCGACTAGGAAATTCTCGATTTCCATTCAGAAGGTACCATGTCAAATTCTCAAGTGCAGTCTAACAGTGCCCCTGTTGGTATTCCTGCTACAGCCACAATAGCCCAGAGGCTCGTCCCATTGGATGTTGTCATGAAAGCCCTAGTACCCTACAAGAAATACTCTTGCCACTCCAATGGATGGGAAGCTGATGAGTTACACTTGGTAGTGCTAGGATGCAGTGAATAAAGAGTGGTATGAGCTTCCTCAAGAATTTATTTTCTAAGTTCCGCACTACCTGGAACACAAACTCTGGTTCTATACAACAGCATTCCATTACTTGACACCGTAAAATCTTTAGCTTGACCAACTAAAACCTCTTCTCGAAGCTTCACCAGCTCTAGATCAATTAACTGAGCAGTTTTAATTCTAACTAGTAAATCCAATTGCAATGTCAAATTATTAAGTTTTCCCACAACAAACTCAATACCTGATCTGACCATATCATCTGTTAGATGAGGTGAAATTTTGATCATACTAGTCACTTTCTTGGGACCCTTTCTACTAAGGGAATTTGCCACCACATTGGCCTTTCCAGGATGGTAAAGGATTTCACAGTCATAATCCTTAACCAATCCCAACCAACGCCTCTATCTCATATTCAAAATCTTTCTGAGTGAAGAAATATTTGATGCTCTTGTGGTCTGTGTAAATCTCACACTTTTCTCTGTAGAGATAATGTTGCCAAATCTTCAAAGCAAAAACTACTGCGGTAAGTTTTAGATCGTGAGTTGGGTATCGTTGTTCTTATTCCTTTAACTAACGGGAGGCATAAGTGATAACTCAATCGTCCTGCATCAAAACACACCCCAGACCCTATCTGGATGCATCGCAGTAAACCACAAACTTCTCTTTATTAGATGGTAGGGCTAATACCGGAGCTGTGATCAATCTTAGTTTCAACTTCTGGAAGCTTGCTTCACACTTGTCTGCCCACAAAAACTGCTCATTCTTTTTAGTGAGTTCGGTTAAGGGTGTTGAGATCTTAGAAAATCCCTCAACAAATCGACGGTAATAACCAACCAAACCTAGAAAACTTCTGACCTCTATAACTGTCTTCGATCTCGGCCAATCCTCGATTGATTCAACCTTCTTTGGATCGACCTCGATCCCATCTTTAGTGACAATGTGTCTGAGAAAAGACACCTGAAATAGCCAAAACTGACACTTTTTGAACTTGGCATACATTTTATGTTCTCGTAATCGCTGCAGAACCATCCGAATATGTTGCTCATGCTCCTCTTCTGATTGAGAGTAGACAAGGATGTCGTCAATAAATACTATAACACATATATCGTGGAAATCCTTGAATACCCTATTCATCAAATCTATAAAAGCTCCCAGAGTGTTGGTTAGTCCAAAGGACATAACTGGAAATTATAGTGCCCATACCTAGTGCAGAAAATAGTCTTTGGAATGTCTTCCTTTCAAATTCTCAATTGATGATAGCCTGATCGGAGATCAATCTTAGAGAAGACTGTTGATAACTCTAAGATTTAGAGTTATTTTGATATCTTTAAGCTTGAATTTTAAGCTAAATTGTGGAGTAATTAGTGTTTATATTATATAATTGTGTTTAGTTTGTTGTGTCTTTTGTAATAAATGGAAGTGTGTGTGTTAGTAAGTGTTAAATAGACTTATGTTGTTGTTTTTATGTGTATTAAAAAAATTGCAAGAATAGGTACTTGGAAATGTTTGGGACAAGGAGGAAAAGGAGCAGAAAAATGCTTATTGCTGACTGCCATTGCTATAGCAATTATCGCGTAGCAATTTGTCAGCCCAGTAAGTGTATTTTGGCAGAAAGTCCAGCTGGCATTAATGAAGAAAAAAGGAGCTGAGGTGGTGAAAATGTGACCAATGACTCAACTAATAGGTGGAAAATGAAGGGCAAGTAGACCATGACTTGGATTTCCAATTAGGGTAAACTTTAGTACCCTAATTGGGGAGCCAAAGGGAAGAGGAAGGATATAGAAAGTGGTGGCTAAACTTTGAAGGGCTGGTACGAAAATTACAACAGAAAAAGAAATCTAAGTATAGAGAAAGAAAGAAAAAGAAGAGAGTACAAAGAAGAGAAGAAGAAGACTAAGAAGAAGGAGAAGAAGGCAACCTACAAAGAGAGGATTTGAGCTTCAAACTCATTTCTCTTGCTCTCCTCTTCATTTTGTATCATTTTCTACTCTCTAGTTTTCTCTTTAACTCCATGAACATTTCATTTTCTCGTTTTGAGTTTTTAATTTCAGCTATGAACTAAACTCTTGAGATTTGGGTGGTTATGAACCCTTGTATGGACTAGTCTTTTGATTTTGCAATGATTAAGTAATCTTGTCTTAGTTCAATTAGATGTGATGAAATGTCGATTGAATGTTAATTTTTGGCCATTTTTAACATTAGCAAGCTAGATCTTACTTGGAAAAGTAAGACCTAGTTGAACCCCTCTAATTGATGCATGATTTTTACCTTTTTTTTAGGTATTAATTAGTAGTAAAATAGGCATATTTTGCTACCATGCATAACTAAAGACTTGATGCTTTATTGGGCTATTTGTGATCTAAACTAATGTAGGAATGCATTGTGAGATTATGAATGGTTTATTGCAAGTTTTGGAAAAAGCTTGCTGGTTCTTTTTGAAATTTGTTAACTCTGCCAGGATTGCTGAGTCATTGCTGGGTCATTGTTGTATCAACTGGGACATACAAGTGGAAATTAATCACCCAAGTCTATTTTCCAAATCTGAAATTATCACTACTTTAATCACTTTTAGTTTCTTATTTTTAGTTTATTTAGTCTAAAATATTATTCCTCAAGTTTAGAATTAAGGTTAAGAATTTTTCTCTTGAATTAATTTGTTACTTTGTTTTATTTTTATTTGAAATTCTTGGAATTGCTCTTAGTTGATTTTGCATTATTTAGTAAAAAGTCCCTGTGGAGACGAACTTTGATTACTTATCATTGTATTACTTGTTTGTGATTGTGTACACATGCACAATTATAAATCAATATAAATTTTCACAACAAGTTTTGTTGGAAATTATTTTACCAGGATCTTAGATCTACTCACAAGTATGTTGATTAACACCCTAAATATGAACTTTCTAAAACGATGAAATAAACACATATAAAGTTTAGGAAACCTTACATTGGGTGCAGCGAAATATAATGACTCCTTCCATTCAGATATCTAGCCCTTGATTCCTTTCTGTAGCAGAGCATTATCAATATCTGAACCTGGATCTCTTTCTCTGATTCTTTAGTGTTGAAACTCCTTCTTCCTGAAAGTCTTTCTTCACGATCTTCCTCACTATGATTGAGGTATCACTTGCTGTGTGTGGGCACTATTCTCACACTAAGAATTTCGAAATTCAAGGAAGAAGAGAGAGAGAGAGTGGGGTCGGCCAAAGATAGGGAGAGAGAGAGGCTCAGGTTTTTCTGAATGAAAAGTGTAGAAATTTTAGTGTAAATTTCGTGAAGCCTTCACTATCTATTTATAGCATTCCACTAGGGTTAGGTTTGAATTATTTGGCATTAAAATAATGAAAATATCAGAGGTAAAATCCTACAAAAGTGGTCGGCCCTTGGAATATGGATTTGGGCCTCACTTTTTGCAATTTTGCAGTTTTATCTTTTCTGCATCTGATTTTCTCAAAAACGCCAATTTTCTAATTCAACCATTTAAATGCCAATTCTAACTATTTAATAACTATAAATATTATTAAATAATATTGTCATTTATCATATTTATTAATTGAACCATACAAAGTATCATAATTAACAAATATGCCCCTAAAACTCTTTCTTTACAATTTCGCCCTTACTTAGTGAAAAATTCACAAATAGACATAGTCTAAATTGAGAATTATAATTGATTAATCAAAACCAATTATATGAGTCTTACAAGCAATATTATCTCAACTAGTGCGGGAACCATGGGTCTATATAACCGAGCTTCCAATAAGTAGATCAAGAATTTATCACTAAAATTCACTACCTTATTAATTCTTCGTTGAATCCACGCATAGAACTTAGAATTGCACTCTCAGTATATAGAATGCTCTATATGTTCCACCATATAGACACATCATTAGTTATCCATTGTTATAATCTTAATTTGATCAATGATCCTCTATATGAATGATCTACACTGTAAAGGGATTATATTACCGTTACACCCTACAATGTATTTACTCCTTAAAAAACTTAACCCCGTATAAATGATATTTCAGCTTATGTGAAATGAGATCTCTACCATTTATTTTCGTTTGGTCAAGCTCGAAGGAGATCATCCTTTACTTACTATTTGCCAGATAGAAGCTATAGATTCCATGTTTATGTTAGCGCTCCCACTCAATTGCACTACCGTGTTCCCAAAATGTACGTATCACCCTGACCTAAAACGTAGGCTTAACTAACAAATCAAAGAACAGGAATAGCCTCTCGAGATTGAGCCTAATCATAACAGGATTAAGATCATTTGATCTAGGATCAATTAGGCGATATTGACTTGAATAGATATTACGGTAAGTTTAATAAATCTAAGTCAAAGTTCAATATCGGTCCCTTCCGATGCATACTCCATGCATCCAACCTGAGCTTTACTTTAACCAATGCTCTGGAAAGAACATAGCACTTCTCCAAATGCAAGTAAACTCTGTTGTAGATTATCATATCAGTAAAACCCTATGTCTGATAAATCTAGGAATCTTTATTCACATAGTCATGTTTAGTTTCCAATGTGTTGACAGCACAATAAACAAGATCAAATATGTGAAAAGGGTTTCAGATGAATTTATACATTATTCATATATAATCATGAAATAAATCATGTGAACCATGCAACATTAAATGTTATTTCTGATCTATATTAATAAGAAAATCTGATTATATTGAAATGAGTTTTATTTAGGGCATAAAACCCAACAAGTTTTTGGCACCGTTGCCGGGGACTTTAAGTTCTAAATTTTGTTTTATCAACTAATTGACATTCTAATAATTTCTGTGCTTTTAATCTTGCTGGTTTGTGCTTTAAAATCTCAGGTATCTATAGTGTATGAACCAACAAGAGGACTTTGAACTTGCTCCTATTGACCCCGACATTGAACGCACATTCCGAAGAAGAAGAAGAGTTCAAAATGCTAAGGGTCGAGACATCATGGCTGAGAATCTTGATGATGATGGAATTGCTCAACAAATTGTTAATCCCATCATATTGGCAGATGATCGAGAAAGGGCTATACAAGAGTATGCAGCCCCCATGTTTAATGAGCTCAATCCAGGCATTGTGAGGCCTGAAATACAAGCACCGCAGTTTGAGCTCAAGCTAGTGATGTTTCAAATGCTCCAAACCGTGGGGCAATTCAGCGGGATGCCAACTGAAGATCCTCACCTCCATCTTCGTTCATTCTTGGAGGTGAGTGATTCTTTCAAGATCCAAGGAGTGAGTGAAGAGGTGTTAAGGTTGAAGCTATTCCCATTCTCACTACGAGACCGAGCTAGATCATGGCTCAACACTTTGCCTCCTGATTCTGTTACCAATTGGAATGATCTTGCTGAGAAATTTCTGAGGAAATACTTTCCTCCTACTAGAAATGCAAAATTCAGAAGTGAGATCATGTCTTTTCAGCAACTTGAAGATGAGTCTACAAGTGATGCGCGGGAGAGGTTTAAGGAACTTTTGCGAAAGTGTCCACATCATGGCATTCCACATTGTATAGAGATGGAGACTTTTTATAATGGTCTAAATGCAGCTTCTCGAATGGTGCTAGATGCATCGGCCAATGGTGCTATTTTGTCGAAGTCTTACAACGAAGCATTTGAGATTTTGGAGACCATTGCAAGTAACAACTATCAATGATCCAACACAAGAGCTCCAACAAGTAGAAAAGTGGCGGGGGTCCTTGAGGTAGATGCAATAACAGCTTTGATAGCTCAAATGGCTTCCATGACGAATGTTTTGAAGAATTTGAGCATTGGGAACTCTAAAAATATTAAACCAGCTTCTGCCATTCAAACTGATGATGTCTCATGTGTATTTTGTGGAGAAGGGCATGTATTTGAGAAGTGTCCCTCTAATCCAGAGTCCGTTTGTTACATGGAGAATCAGAATTTTAATAGAAACAATGGGGCATTCTCAAACTCTTACAATCAAGCATGGAAGAATCATCCTAATTTGTCTTGGGGGGGTGGTCAAGGAGCAAGCTCAAGCACCGCACCAGCCCAAGGAAGACAAGCATATCCACCGAGTTTTTCACATCAACCGCGACATTCACAACATGCTCAAAATTCCTAACCGAGTTCTTTGAAGAGTCTAATGCGGGATTATATGGCCAAAAATGATGAGATGATAAAAAGTCAAGTTGCCTCTCTTCAAAACCTTGAGTTGTAACTTGGACATTTGGCCAATGAATTAAAAGCTAGGCCGCAAGGTTCTTTGCCTAGTGACACGAAAAATCCAAGGAGGGATGGGAAGGAACAATGCAAATCCATTCAACTAAGGAGTGGCAAGCATCTGAAAAATTCTGAGGAGGAAATAAAGGGTAGTGGGGAGCCCACTTCAATCCAAACTGACGAAAAATTGAGTAACAAAACTGTCCAGGAATTTGCTGATACCAGCCCAGTTGATACAGCAAAGGGTCAACAACCTGACAGTCAGCAATCCGCACCAGTATGTTCTAGTTCTAAACCACCCCTTCCATTTCCTCAAAGATTTCGGAAACAGCAGCAAGATGGGCGATTCAGGAAGTTTTTGGATGTGTCGAAACAGCTCCATATCAATATTCCCTTGGTAGAAGCGCTAGAGCAAATGCTGAATTATGTCAAGTTCTTAAAAGATATTTTGACGAAGAAAAGGAGGTTAGGGGAGTTTGAAACTGTAGCTCCCACCGAGGGCTGTAGCGCTATGTTGAAGAACAAAATTCCACCTAAATTGAAAGATCCGGGCAGCTTCACAATTCCAATTTCTATTGGGGTCGACATGTTGGAAGAGCTCTTTGTGATTTGGGAGCTAGTATTAATCTCATGCCCATGTCTATTTTCAAGAAGTTGGGAATTGGAGAAGCAAAAGGCCAACCACCGTCACTTTGCAATTAGGGGATCGTTCCATGGCTCATCCGGATGGAAAAATTGAAGATGTTTTGGTACAAGTAGATAAGTTCATCTTTCCGGTGGACTTCATTATTCTTGACTATGAGGAAGATAGGGAAGTTCCAATCATTTTAGGGAGGCCATTTCTTGCCACGGGAAGGACTTTGATAGATGTTGAAAAAGGAGAGCTCACCATGAGAGCTCAAGATGAGCAAGCCACATTTAAGGTTTTCCATCCCATACGTGCTCCGGATGCAATAGGAGAATGCTTAGAAATTGGAGATATGGATCCTAACATGGTTGAGGAGTCCAAATTCAAAGTTAGTAAGAAGGTGAGAAAGAAGATTCCCCTTAAAGAAATTGCTAAGGATCACGAGCCACAAGAAAGCAAAGACAAAGCATCATTTGACCCTAAAAAACCACCCAAAAAGAAGAGAAAGAAAAAGAAGCTTAGTAGAAAAATTTGGTCTCAAATGTTTGAAGTTGGGCAACAAGTGATTTTTTCCAACTCTTTAACGAAGGCTACTCATGGACGACTAGATTCAAGATGTGATGGATCTTTCTTGGTGGTGAGAGTATACCCCGATGGGGTGGTGGAACTTCATGAAGCACTTTCAAGAAGAAAATTCTTAGTGAAAGGCCAAGGAGTGAAGTTTGGGAGTGGAGAGGTCAACCGAGAAAAGGCCTCTATTTCCTTGAAGGATGCTTGATGTTTGTAATTTGGGGGTGCCAAAAGAAAAAAAAAAGAGATTGAATTGAAAAACAAAAACAAAAAAAAAAGAAAGAAAAGAAAAATGAAAAAAAGAAAAAAAAATGAAAAGAGAAAAAAAAAAAAGAGAAGAAAAAATTCAATAAAGGCACCCCAAGAAAAAAAAAGCAAAGAAAAAAAAAGATAAAAAAAAATATAGATATATTATAATTAGTTTAAATAAATGTCATGGTGAATTTAAGAAAGTATTTCCTTTCTTTGTGCAGAAAATCAAGTGAAGAAGGCAATGGAGTGTTGAGATTTCAAGATGGGCAAAAGAAATTAAGTTTGGGGTGGAAAACTGTTACCCAGTTGCTATAGCAAAGGCTTAGCAACACTATTTGGCAGCAAGAGGTGTTTTGGTACTAGGCTGATCAAATGAATTTGGGTTTGAAAAAAATAGAGTGAGTGGTTTGTTAAAGAAAAACATGTGACTGAAATGTTGTTTATGATGCAATCATTGGATATGTCTATTTTTGTTCAGATAAATCATTTGGGGTTGTACTTAATTTTGAATTGAGTGAGCCCAAGTTGATTGTGGAGATACAAGGATCCCATTTTACACTAGTTTAATCAATTTTGGGCCCAATTATTTGGTCAACTGGGCCCCAGCAAGTGTTGACCCGCCCACTTATTGCTCAAACCAACATTCAACCCTACACTATCATCATCATCTTCACTTCCCTCTTCTCAGCCGACTGCCACTCACGAACCTTGTAGTACCAACATCCATCTCCATTCAGTTCATCAGAAGCCCTCAACCACCAAATCGCACCTAACCACTCAACCACCAGTAGCAATCACTAGCCCGAGCCATTCCCAGTCGACCATCACTCACCTCAGTCGCTCCGTCCAACAGCACTAGCACCCCCAAAGACACACATTTCAAACCAACCACCGTTCCACCTGAAATTACCATTTCCCGAGTCGAACCACCAAGCCGAGCCATTTTCAGTCGACTCCGCCACCAAGTTGAGCTTCAATTCAACCACATCATGTCAGCAACCCTCCTTCATCACCCCCAGTTCTCATTCTCTTCCACGAGATCCAAAATTAGCAACCCAACTGCTAACTCGAACCAGTTTACACCAGCAAGCAACCACGAGTCACTAATAGCCATCACAAGCTTCGCACAATCACTTTGCCCACATCGATCAACAACCGAGCCTCCATTTGACTAACACACATCTCCAACTGAACCAAGGGAGCCAACTGACCATTTACAATCCATCCAGTTTGTCAAAATAAAATTATATATATAATTAAATTGCTAAATATGTTGTTGTTGTTGATTCGGGTAATATAATAGATGCTTGGAAGTTGGTTTATTTGGTGAGAATGATTTAAATTGGGTACATTGATAATTTGAAATTGGTGGTGTAGCTTTTCAATTGTTGGTGTGATATTGGAATTTTGATGTGGTTTTGAATGATGAACTGCTTGGTTGAAACTATTTGATTTGAATTAGAATTTGGTGTAGTATTGGAAGTGTTGTGACCCTTGGACAGATTTTTGTTAGAAGCTTTGTTGTTGTTGTTTGAGTAGTTCAACCTGAAAAAAAAAAGAGAAGTAAAAGCAGGGAGCATTTGTTGTGGCTGCCAAGTTCCCACAGATTCCTCAACAGGTTCTCGACTCGTGGGCAGCGCTATTGGCTTCGAATCCGGAGGAGCCCCACGAGGGCTCCGAGTAGAGGGAGTTTCCTAATACCTACGCTACTTTATATTTTTCTGTTATGTGTCATTTTTAGTTTGTATTGTGCTAATGGTGTGTTGTCTTTTGTGTTTTAAGCTTTTATGCCATGTCATTTATGTGTTTGTTAGTTTGACAATGAGAGATTCAAGAGTTTTTATGTGGCCTAGTGTTCTGCTCGATGATGATATTTTCCGCTCATTCCATTTATGTGCTGCCTAATTTTATATGTTGCATTTGCATGTTGAAATTGTTGGATATCATGGATGTTTCTCCTTAGTCTCTCCTTAATAATGCATACTTTTATTTTCCCACCATGCTTTGCATTTTTCATACGATTGCTTCACATATATACTTTTAGCATCTAGAATTGGTTAGTGCATCTCCTTGAAGCGAAATCCTAGCTAGACTTGTCCCTTAGAAATGATTTAGGCCATCTTTGGACGTTTGAGCCTTTCTAACCTTCCCTATAAAATCAATTTTTCCCTAGCCACCCAAGTTTGAGTCGTTTAGCCTATTCTTGTTGTGCAACCCAATCATACATATCACATCAATCCTAATTTGCATTTCCACACATGTCCTAAATTAATTGCTCACTTGTCAAGAGCCAAGTTTCACATTAAGTTTGGGGTGAGTGCGGTAAGTGTAACTTGTGGCGAGCTAATTCAAGATTATACTTAGCCACATTGGGGACAATGTTGGGTTGTAAGTTTGGGGTGGGGGAATTAGCTCACAAAGTATATTAGTATGCACTTTCAATTAACCTTCTCTTGCTATCTATTATATAAGTATAATATAATAATAAATTTCTTTTTAATATATATATATGAAAAAAAAAATCAGCAATGAAAAGAAAAAAAATGTGCTTGCAACTAAGTTTGGGGTGTTTCCCCCCATTTTAGTTAAAAAAAAAAATAGATAAACATAGCAAGAGAGGTCTATTCCAATACCATGTACTTGTGAGTATAATGAATTAGGGAAGTGAGTCAAGAGAAAAAAATCATAAGGAAGAGGCTCGTTTTTTTTTTTTTTTTTTTTTTTTGATGAATAAGGTATTTTATTGCTCAAACCAAACTTTACATCACAGCAATTTACATCTCAACAAGCTATTTCCTGTCACTAACTTTAATCATATACATTTTATATTTTCACAATCCAATCCATGTCTTCATCCTTTGCTTTCCTAGGAGGGAAGGCTTTAATCCTTAGCAAGCTGAGTTGTTTGCTTTTCTGTACAGCCGTGGAGGTCAGCCACAGTTGCTGGTTCCATAGAGCTTCATTTCTGGCCATCCATATGTGGTACACAAGGCTGGCCACAACTGTGTTCACCATGCTTTTTCTTGTTGCAGTAAGACTCTTTGAATGATGGCAGGCTTTCAACAATTTTGTGATGTCTTCTGCTGTTGTTTTCCATTGCAGTAAGTCTTTAGTTTGCTGCAGACAGCTTGAACTATATTCACATTTAAAAAATAAATGTTGACTAGTCTCTTCTTCCTTGCCACACAGGACACAAGCTGTGTCAATTCTTTGATATCTACTTACTCTTTCTTTGGTATTTAGCCTTTTCCAAAATACTAGCCATAGTATGAATCTATGTTTGGGAATAATTAACCTATCCCAAACCAGATTACACCATGGAAGTTTTGGTTGTTCAGGAAATAAGTCATGATATCCCTGTTTAACCCGATATCTCTGTTGTAGGAAGCTATCCATGTCCATTTTCTGCTTGAATCTGTCTTTTACTGCTACTATTTTCTTCCAAAACCAGCTGCAATCTTGTGGAGCTGTGTAGTTCCACCAGTTTTGATCCTTCAGATAAATCATGTGTATCCATTTTACAAAGAGGCAATCCTTTTTGCTTGCTATGTCCCACACATATCTTCCCAAAGCTGCTACATTCCATTGATGTATGTTTCGAAACCCCAAACCACTAGCCGATTTGGGTCTGCATATGAACTCCCATGCCACAAGCCCTGGACCATTCCCCTCTTGAGTACCTTTCCATAGAAAGGACCTGCAAGTTGCTTCAATTTCATTCAACAATTTCTTAGGTAGAATAAAAATCTGAGCCCAGTAGGTGTGAATAGCCAACAAAACCGAGTTAATCAATGTAACCCTGCCCATATAGGATAGGTTTTTTGAACTCCAACACCTAATTCTACTAGTCATCTTCTCCAGCAAGCATTGACATTCTGCTCTAGAAATTTTCCTTGAGCAAATCGGTACACCCAGGTATCTAAATGGCAAGAAATTTCTTTTAAAGTTTGATGCCTCCAGGATCCTATTCACTTCAACATCAGCCATTCCCGAGCAATATATGGCTATTTTATGATCATTTGGCATTAGTCCCGAAGTAGATGAGAACAATTTTAGGCCTTTGAGCAAAAGCATTATGGAAATGAAATCACCATTGCAAAAAACAAGCAAGTCATCCGCAAAGCATAAGTGATTCAATTTGATTTGTCCACATCTATCATGAAATTTAAATCCAGGCCACTCTCCTACTTTTGTAAAAATTCTCGAGAGATACTCCATTCCCAATACAAAAAGTAGTGGGGACATGGGATCGCCCTGTCTTAATCCTCTCTTAGTGTTAAAAAATCCACACATAGAGCCATTCAAGAGCAAGGAGAATTTAGGAGTGCAAATACATTCCAGGATAAGAGAAATGAACTTACGAGGGAAGCCAAGTGCCTTCATCATCTCTTCTATGAATCCCCATTCTATAGTGTCGTACGCCTTCCTTAGATCAATCTTGATCATGCAACTCGGTTTGCAATTTTTCCTCCCATATAGCCTTACCAGGTCTTGGCACACTAGCACATTATGCGCAATAAATCTCCCATGTGTGAAGCCTCCTTGGTTCGCAGCAATGAGATCAGGAAGAATCCCCCTCAATCTATTGCATAGAACTTTAGTGGCTGTTTTGTATATAACATTACAACATGAGATTGGCCTGAAATCCACTACACTCTTTGGGCATTTTAATTTTGGAATTAAAGTAATAGTGGTAGTATTAATCTCTTTTAAAATTTTTCCAGATTTTAAAAAAGATAATACTGCCTCTACTATCTCATCCCCTACAAATTTCCAATTGTCTTGGAAAAAGGCGCTTCCATATCCATCAAGTCCAGGGGCCTTGTCCCTATCAATAGTAAAGATAGCATCTTCGACCTCCTTCCTTGTATATTCAGCCAATAGAATATCCTTGTGGATGCTTGTTATCTTAGGTCCCAAATCCATAATTGCTTGAACAACTTTCCTTCTGTCTGGTATTGTAGATCCCAAATGCTTCTGGTAGTAATCTAAAAAGGCATGCTGAACTTTTTCAGGGGTGTCACACCAATTTCCATAATCATCTTCAATCGAAAAAATTCTATTTTTAATCCTTCTCAATTTTAAAGAAGCATGGAAAATGTGTGAGTTTTCATCCCCATATTTGGCCCAACTCACCTTAGCTTTTTGCGCCATGAAACTAGAGAAAGCTTTACTAACTTCTGTAAATTTATTCCTTAGTTCCTGCTCTTGGTTCATAAGCTCCTCATTCTATGGCTCCTTATTCAACTTCACTTGTAACTCAGTCAAAGCTTCCCTTGTAGTCAACATTGTTTTTTGAATATCTGTATACCCGGTTTGGTTTATGTTCTTCAGCACCAGCTTCACCTTTCTTAATTTCTGCACTATACCATACATTTTTGTCCCTGTAATGTTTCCCTCCCAGGCCTTGGATACCAATTCATCATACTCAGTAGCTTGTTTCCACATATTGAAATATCTAAATGGTTTCCTCCCACAGAACCTATCTTCCTAGATAGTCACCAAGATAGGACTATGATCGAAACTAAGTTCAGGAAGGAAAACTGCTTCAGAACAAGGAAAGGCATTGATCCAATGTTAATTGACCATTGCTCTATCTATTTTGAAAAAAATTCTCTCTTCAGGTTTTTGCTTGTTGTTCCATGTGTAGAAGGACCCTGAATACTTCAAATCTGCCATGTTACAGTTCTCCATACAATCTTGCAATCTCTGAGATGGAATACATTGGGCTCTTCTTCCTATTCTTTCATCTCCATTCATTATCTCATTGAAATCTCCCATTAGAATCCATGGCTCATTAATTTTCTTTGCCAATTCCTCTAGGTCAGCCCATAACTCTTCTCTCTTTTTCTCATCATTAAAAGCATAGATTAGTGACACAAAGAACTTCCCTACTTGCTGTTGTGATTGCACATAACAATGCATTATTTGGCTAGAGCAATATTTAATATCTATTGAGTAGACATTTGGTTGCCAAGCTATTACTATTCTTCCTTTGTCTAACCAAGGATTATTGTTTGAGAAACACCAACCTTGGAAGAGACTTGTATACAGAGTTCCCATATTCTTATTCTGCACCTTTGTTTCTAAGAGACTAACAAACCCAGCTTGCTTTGAATACATCAATTGCTTGATCTCATTATGCTTATTCTGGCTGTTAATCCCTCTCACATTCCAGCATAAAAACCTATCCATTTGAGGACGAGGGATCTCCCTCCCCTCCTGTTTTGTGCCCAAATTCCTGGTCTGTTATACCACAATCCATCTCAGTGCCTACTGCAACATCAGCAGCATCATGAAGGGATTCAAACATATTCTTTGTCATTGCCCCTTTTGCCTCCTTCATTGACACTACTTTTTTCCCTTTGCTGACCTTTTGAAACCCTTCATCATCCAGCTGCTTCTCTACATTCATTACTGGTTTCTTAGGCACCCACATTTGTTTCCCTGCTTCTTTTTTCTCCTCTTTTTTCCTGCAATCTGAAGTGCTATGGCCAATTCCAGAGCAGTTGTAACAAACTAAAGGAAACCATTCATATTTAACATCTAGATCCACTTCATGATCAAACTCATCAATAAAACTGATTTTTTCAGGAAAATCTTGTGCTAGACTTACTTGAATGAGGATCCTGGGATATTGCAGCCGATCCCTATTTTTGGTAACATTATCGACTTGCAAAGGAACTCCCAGCTGGCCTGCAATTTTGAACAGAGAAGCTTCTCCCCAGTATTTGATGTCCAGACCTTTTAGCTGAACCCAAGTAGGCACATTAGTACCTTCCTCTTTGGTGAAATCGTCGATAGGGTTCCAGGGTTTCATCACCATTGGCTTACGATCAAAAAACACATACCCCTGCTGCATCACTTTGTCTCTTTGTTCTAAACTTTGAAATCGGATAATGAAGATGCCTTTGGCTAGCAATCCAACCTTAACAACCTCATCTTTCCAAATTCTCCTCACGAAACCTTCCAGTATGCTAATTGGAGGATTAACTCCAATAACATAACAAACCACAGATGGTTGCCAGAAATTACCTTCATCTTCGATATCGGCAAACTCTATCTTGACCTTCCTCTTTGTTCCTTCCTTCCCTGGATCATTCTTCAATTGATCAAAAGAAGATTCCAGGTTCCTGACAATGTTAGATCTGAGAATTGGGGGAGAAATCCTCTTCCCAGAATTAATATCTTGAGTAGCTCGATTCGCAACCGTAAGCCAATCGGAGAAGTCTTGGGGAATCTCACTCTGCCTAATAATCAGTTCCTCTGACTCCTCCGAAGAGAAGACTTTTTCCACATACTGTTCCATTGAATGATGGCACTGTTCCATTGGCTCTTCAGCTTCCTCAACTTCTAGTTCTTGAATCCTAAGTACAGCATCCATAGATCGAGTCTTAATGACTCTATCCGAGGATGAGGGACCAGCTTTCTTGCCCTTTGATTTCCCTTTTCCAGCCATTTTCGCTCTTTTTGCCATAGCTCCGGTGAAACACCGAAAGAGAGAGAAGGGCGAGAAAAATATGTTTTTTTAAGAGGCTTGGTTTTGGACAAGTGAAGTGGTTAGGTCTTGAGCTAGCGTAAATACATCCTTTACCATACCCTAACCCAAGCCTCACATTACAAGCCTAGTAAAGTCCTATTGATCAAGGGGATAAGTTTGGACTACATTAGTGGAGAGGAGTGCACTAATCCAACTTATGGAGCTGAAATGAATGAAAAAAAAAAGTTTAAGGTAGTTGTAGGAAAGTTCAAAGTTTTGGTGGGATATACTTGTATAAATTGTTGATTAGGTGACTTTGGGGAGGTATTAATGTTATCCAACGAGAAAAGTCAAAGGGGCAGCATATAAAGTTACAGCAAACACATTTTTCCATTCCATTTTTTCTGAGAGCATCGATGTTCGCTAGGCCAAATTGAATTTCTATGGAATCTCTCATTTGTCTTGTGTGTTAAGTCTTTGTGTAAAATTTGTTGTTGTGTTTTATTTTTTTTGAGTTTTTTAAATTCTCAATTGATGATAGCCTAATCGGAGATCAATCTTAGAGAAGATTGTCTTCCCCTGAAGTTTATTGAATAGGTCGACGATCCTAGGTAAAGGATACTTATTCTTGATAGTCAGTTTATTTAGTTCCTGGTAGTCAATGCACATGCATAGGGATCTGTCTTTCTTCTTAAAAATAATACGGGAGCTCCCCAAGGTGACACACTTGGTCTTGAAAACCCTAGGTCAAGCATCCTCTGAAGCTAAATTTTCAATTCTTTAAGCTCTTCCAGAGCCATTCTGTATGGTATCTTAGAAAATGTTCTGCTCCAGGTGCTAAATCAATAACAAAATCTATTTCTTGTTGCGGTGGTAAACCCAAAAGTTCATCAAGAAAAACATCTAGAAATTCTTGAACCACCCTGAAGTCTTTAGGCCGAACTGAATCAGGTCATGTGGTATCCAATAACACTGCCAAAAACCCTAAGCATCCATCTTGTAACAAATCTCTAGCTTTCAATACCAAAATTACCGGAATTTGGGATCGCTGAACTGATCCCACAAATACAAATGGTTCCTTTCCCTTGGGTTGGAAGATCACCATCTTTCATTTACAATCAATACTAGCTGAGTACTTAGACAAGAAATTCATTCCAAGTATGATGTCGAAATTCAGTAATCCCAACTCTACTAAATAAGCACTCAACTCTCTATCCTCAATTATGATTGTCATAGACCTAACCCACCTTTTAGAGATAGCTAATTCTCTGCCAGGCAATAGGGTTCCAAACCCTTTATCATAGCTATCATACGGTCTACCCAATTTATCAAAAAATTTAGCCACCACGTAGGAATGAGTGGCCCCAGAGTCAAACAATACAGAGAAGTAAGAGTTGTTAACCGAGAGCTAACTTGTAACAGCTGAGGGGCTGGCTTCTGCATCAGCTTGAGTAAGAGCAAACACCCTTGCTGGAGCAGGCTTTGATGCAGTCTCTATTCTTCTTTCTTAAGTTGCAGAGAGTCTTTCTTATAGTGTCCAGGCAAACCACACTGGAAACATTCTCACCCTCTACACTCACCTAGATGATGCTTCTTACAACTGGGACATTCTGGGTAAGTGTATAAGGTTTCGAAACCACCCTGACGGTTACCTCAACCTTGGTTTCCTCGAAACCTCTTTTTTTGATTTGAGCCACCAGGTGCAAATGGTGTCTTTCTCTTCTGGTCAGTGGTCAACTCACTACCAGCCCTACCATAACCAGAGGTAGGAGGACTAGTGGATCCACTAATAACTTGAGTCCCTCGGGACTCCTGGATGCACTCAACTATGCCCTCAGCTCACATGCCTTTCCCACCATATCGGCATAGGTGGTGTTATCATCGGTGGTAATCATAAGGTCATGTATAATTTTGGGATTCAATCCATACAGGTACTTTTCTTTCTTGCTGAAGTTGGCTGTCACAATTCCTGAGGCCAACCTAGCCAATCAGTCAAACTGAGTTATGTTCAGTAACAGACATATTTTCCTTCTGGGTGAGCTGGGTAAATTCTTTTCTCTTTGCACTTTTGACTGCCTCGTCATAATACTTTGCATTAAACAATTCCTAGAACTCTTCCCAGGTAATGGTAGTAACGTCTCGAGTTGGGGCCACCATATCCCCACCAAACCAGGGCCTCGTCCTGGAATTAGAATGTGGACAGGCCACTCTGTCATTGCTGGTGACACCCATAAAGTTCAGGATTCGTGTAATAACCGCCAGCCACTTCTCGGCTTTCATCACATTGGGACCTCCCAAAAAGATTGGAGGTGCTTGCTTGCAGAACCTTTCGTACAGTGGTTCCATCCGGTTCATAACAGCAATCGACCCTGCCTGCACAGCCGGGGTAGGAGACACCTGCATCTTTAGAACAGGCATTGCAGTACCACCCTGCTGCCTCAGGCATCTGATCTCTTCTTGTTGTTCATTAATTCTGGCTTGCATTCCTGCATACCTATTTTCCCAATCCTGAGCAGCCTGCGGTGGGTTAACATCTCCCTGGCCGCGTGCCCTGCCTCTAGGGCCTCTGCCTCAGCCCGTATATTCAGGGGAATCTAAACTCCCTGACCACCAGAGGACCCAACCGAGTTACCTTGGCTCGTCGTGTTTTGCTTGGCATCCATTCTAATAGAACAGACTACAAAACCAAGAGCTAGCCCGATTAGATCGCGATCAAGAATAATTTACTAATTATCGCTTATTTTAGAAATTAAAACATGCGCATAGTCAGCTATCAAGCTACTAACATGCTTCCTATTATGCTTTTCTTATAACATACTAATAAAATAAACTACTAAAGCAATAAAGGCTTACTGAATCGTGAGTTGAGCTTATCGCTGATGATGATAGTACATGTCATGACGATCTTTAGAAGACAACCTGGTAGCTCTGATACCAAATTGTAACACCCTACTACTTTAGGTGTATTATCATAATTTTATATTAACTGTGCAACTCGTTGCTAATCAATGAGTTTATTGAAAACTGTGAGTAATTAAAACTTTGCTTAAATACTCATAAATATCAAAATAAATAACATATATATATAACTGGGATCCCGAGTATAAAATATTTACAAACATTACAAAGTTCGTAATATAAAAGTTGTCGCCCAACGACTAGCCAAAATACAACCAACTGTCCCAAAGTTCGTACGCTCCAAGCCTAACTGCCCCTACATGTACAATCCTCATCCACTCGCTCTCACGGCTGCTCAACCTTAACCTTGCCCTGACCTACACATGCAAATAATATTTGTGAGTCGACAGACTCAGTAAGAAAAGCATAACCATAAATATAAATATAATCTAGATTATAATCAGACGCCCATACACCCAACTATAACCCTATCCATGTGTCCAACACTGTACTGAGTCTAGAACGTTCATATGACAGTACTATTAACCATAATATCAGCCTATACTCAGTACCCTAGTCATACTCTACTCGTATCGATGTGATAGCATTGATCTCGTACTTTAGCTCTTCGTATACTGATACCACTATCAATGTAATCTAACAGGCTCCATAAACATACACACTAAACATGTAAATACATATGCATATCATTATACAATTCTTACCTGAATGCAGGAGTGTCAGTCAACCTGAGTGGAACTGCTGCTCAACGATTTACAAGCCCCTAAATCACATTATTTACAAAACTAATGAGTGACACGCTAAATCACTTTTCGAGGATTTAGAATTGAAATTAAAGTTTCTCTATCGATGGATAACATGGCTATACCTAACTATCGTGAAAATAGGAAAAATTAAGGTTCCCAAAATTGCCCCAACCGGAAGACTGGTTCTGTGGGGTTTCCTATGGACCAATTGGAATTCTGGTTCCTACAGGTTCCACTAAACCGATAGACCGATTCAGTGCAGGAAACCCCAGAAACCTCCTAAACACCTCAATTTGATCCCAAATGCTACCAAATCTTCCGAACCTCCTAATTACATCATAATAAACAAAAAAACATGCAATAAAATCAAGAATCAACCACAGAAACACAAATCACCATTAAAGACCAAAGTTTGAGCTCTAAAGCTCAAACCTTGTCCAAACACAATTCCAAGCCACCAAACAACTCCAAAAAACCTCAAATAACACTAACTCAACTACAAAATACAAAATCAAACACTATATAACACCACAGAATCCTAACCTTAGAAAAAACATGCAATAACTTAACTTTGAGCTTAAGAAATAACAAAGAGAAGAGCTAGAGATTCTACCTTGGATTGGATACACTATAAACTTGATAAAATACTCAGAACCAAGCTGAAAATCTCCAAACCCTTGCTGGCTTCTCGAGAGTGAGAGAGAGAAAGAGGGTGAAGAGAGAAGGTTTATGTGTTTCCTTAATTTATTCCTAATAATAGGTAAATACTATACTTATTTAATAATACTACTTAAACTTTGAATATTAACATACTAAAAGTCACTAAAAGACAAATAACCTAAATGGAAAAATGATCATTTTGCCCTTGCATAAGCCAAAAAGTATACTTGTCACCTAGGGGTAGATTGGTCATTTTCAAAATCTCAAATATTCTCAACATTCCCAATGTCTTACTATATTTCCCTGCTAAAACTAAAATACTAAACCATAAGAAAATGTGATTCTATCGGCCAAACGTCGCATTCCAATATTGTTGGGCATAAAATATGAAAAACATGAAATTTCACATATAGCATAAATAGCAAACCAAGAATTCAAATCAATCTCCATAAATTAATAAATCATACTTAGAGATCTAATTTCATAATTAAGCTCTAATTATCTTCTTATTTATCATATTAAAATTAAGTGGTCTTTACATACCATGTGCTTGATTTGATTGTTTTTGTGCTTAACTTTGGCGCTTGTTGGAAAAATGAATATGATTTGTAAATGTGACTATTTGAACTTTGTTATACATGCTTGATAGATTAGAGAATTGATAATGTTAATTCCATTTTTGGCATATTTAATTGACAAAAATATTTTATTAATTATTGTATATTTCGGCTGGTATGTGTTTAATATGGTTTCCTATTTTGTGTATTCAAACTTGGAAGGAAAGTTCTCTAGCTTTCCTATTTTTGGAAAAAAGGTAAAAATGGCAAGTTTGGTTACTCATTTCGTTTTTATCTAACTAGCTGTATAATCTGATCCTGTGTTGAGTTTCCCATTTTCTCATATCAGATTTCTTGAAGAGAAAACCGGAGCTAAACTTTCCTTTTCTATAAAAGGAAAGTTGTAGTTACTGTCCACGATTCTGTAGGTATAGAAACGGAAATTCCTGGACTGATTGAAGAATTATTTTAGGGAAGTTTCTAGTGGGCTGAGGTCTTGTTCAGACCGAATGTAAGCTGTCAATAAGAAGTATATTCATTATAAATACATCTTATAGCAGCTAGGTTTTGTATCTCTTTTATTCACTTTCATATCTTTAGGAAAGAGTATCTTTGTTATGTAGAGAAGAGTTGTTCTACTCTTACTCTGTTTATTTGTTGTTTGTATTGTCTTGAGTCTGTATTCAAGTCTACAACGAAGAAGAACATCAGTGCACCTTCGGGAGAAGGTATTTACAAGCTTTTGGGAGATTGCTTTTGAAGTCTTGCATCGGGAGGATACAAGCACACCTTCGGGAGAAGGGTTTTACAAGCTTTCGGGAGATTGCTTTTGAAGTCTTGCATCGGGATGATACAAGCACACAACCTTCGGGAGATGGTTGTACAGGCTTTCGGGAGATAGCCTTTAAGCCTTGAATCGGGAGGATTCAAGCACTCTTCAAGGTGATCGAAGGGAGTTCGAGCTCTTGGAGTTTTATCAAGATTCGGTTAGTAGGTGGAATACATCAAGCTTGCGGCATACAATAAGAGGGAGTCTATTTATGCGTAAGTCAACTACTTTGTATTTTTGATACCGATGTAATGAATCTTATCTCTGGGCGTGGCCCCGTGGACTAGTAACAATCTGAAAGGATTGTTGAAACCACGTATAAAAATCTTGTGTGTTTTTACTTTTATGCACTGTTTGTTTTTCTGGGTTTCTCTGGAGTTACAGAGTTGTATTCTGTAACTATGGAAAAACTGTTTTCAGTACCAATTTCGTTATTCTGCATTTAATTAATCACTTAATTAAATAATCAAACTGGGAATATTAAAATACGGAATTTCAGATAAGTTGGATTGGATAGAACTTGCATTATTTGGCATTTGAGGCTAAATCATTGATCATGTGTGCTTTGAAAAAGGATTTAGGTAAAAAAAAAAATTGAACGTTGTGCATTTCAAGCCACCCTTATAATTTTTATCCAAGATCACCTTTTTTGAGCATTGACTTGTTATTCTTTATTTTTACACATATTTTGAAATAGAAATAAATCTATTATTTGTCCCTAACTATATCATAAGCATATCTTAAGTTTCGGGAGATTGTGATGTTGTGAATCTGAACTGTCTTTAAAAGAGTCAAAGATTATTTCTTTAACCAAGGAAATTGATAACATTAAAAAGAATGTTAAAATGCTAAATCCAGGTTCCACCATATTTGAAAAAATTCAAAAATCTGGCCAAACTAATCATGCGGGGCTGGGTTATGTTCCAAATCAACCTGATTCTAATACCACTTTTGTTAAAACTAATAGTTTTGTTTCTGGAAGAGCCGTTTCTACCTCGCAGGTTTCTGTCTCTACAGCAAAGCACTCTGCTGTTACAGAAAAGAAGCAGCACGGTAAGTTTGACAATTTCAAAGGGATTAGAAGACGTTTCATTCCTATATGCCATTTTGTGGAATAAAAGGTCACATTCGACCTAAGTGAATAACCATGCAAAACATGTTTAAATCTAATTATCTTGGAAATAAACATGTTTTACAAAAACAAAAATGGGTTGTCAAAAACAAATGCTTGGTAGGTTCTACTTGTTTTAAAACTGCTGCTTCTAACATGTGGTATTTTGATAGTGGTTGTTCTAGACACATCACAGGTGAAAAAGAATTTCTTGTAAACATAAGACCAATGCACTGTGCAGAAGTTACATTTGGTAACGGTCTTACTGGTAAAGTCATAGGAATGGAAACTCTCAAGTTCGAAGGGCTTCCTAAACTAAAGAATGTCATGTTGGTTGAAGGACTAAAAGCTAATCTACTTAGTATAAGTCAGATTTGTGATCAGGGTTATACTGTGAGCTTTGATAGCAATCATTGCTATGAATATAATATTCTTGATGAAATTGTCTTACAAGGGCTGAGATCTAGTGATAATTGTTATACTCTCACTACGTATGCTACTTGTCATTCTGTCATTGAAAATGTTACTGATCTATGGCATGAAAAACTTGGTCATATCCATTTTAAAAATCTGAAAAAAATTCTCTGTTTCAGGGATTGTACAAGGATTACCTAAATTAGGTAAAGAGTCATTGGTAAAATGTGGACCATGCCAGTTAGGTAAGCAACTGAAAATTTCTCACAAGAGTGTCCCGAATGTGAATACTTCTAGAGTTCTCGAACTCTTGCACATGGACCTAATGGGTCCAATCTAGGTAGAAAGCTTGAATGGTAAGAGGTATATTTTTGTTTGTGTTGATGATTTCTCTCGATTTTCATGGGTGGATTTTTTGAGAGAGAAATCTAATACTTTTGAAGCTTTCCAATCTTTGTGTTTGAAATTACGAGTTGAAAAAGATTGTAACATTGGTAAAATTGTTAGGACTGGGAGTGATCATGGTAAGGAATTTGAAAATACCATATATGATGAATTTTGTAAAGCTAGCGGTATTTCTCATGAATTTTCTGCTCCTAAAACTCCTCAACAAAACGGAGTGGTTGAAAGAAAGAATCGTACTCTAACAGAAATGGCTAGAGTAATGTTGAATAGCAAGAAGCTCACGAAGCGTCTTTGGGCCGAAGCTATTAACACTGCTTGTTATACCATCAATAGAGTATTCTTACGTCCAGGTACTCTCAAAACACCATATGAAATCTGGAAAGGTAAGAAACCAAATGTAAGTCACTTTCATGTGTTTGGATGTGTTTGTTATATTTTACGAGATCGTGATTACATTGGTAAATTTGATGCTAAAAGTGATGAAGGTGTTTTCTTAGGATATTCCACAAATAGTAGGGCATATCGTTGTTGGGTTTTATGCCCTAAATAAAACTCTTTACAATCTGATTAGTTATCAATATAAGAAATTTGATGTGATTGATGTTTGCATGAATTTTACATGCTAATGGTTTAATATGTTTAATATGTTTATTACTATTATACACAAAATCAGTTAAATCCAGATCATATGTTTATTCACAATTACAGTATCGTCAACACAGTGGAATGTGATTGTGAGCATATGAATCAAAAGACTTGGTCCCTGTTTCATCAGTGTTATTGGATTTACACTAATGTGATAATCAGCGATGATGTGTACTTACACTTGGAGTAAGTGTTATGTTCTTTCCAGGACATTAGTAAAGTATACTAGTTTCGAATGTATGGAGTATACATTGGACTGGACCGATATTGCAACTAAGTTAAGATATTACAAACTTACCGTTATACATATCTTTCCAAGTCAATATCAGTAGTTGATCTTAAGAGTAAAAGAATCTAAATCCTGATATGCTTAGGCTCAACTCAGGAGTGCTATTCATGTTCTTTGATTTATTAGTTAAGCCTACTTTTGGGTCAGGGTGATACGTATATTTTGGGAACATGATAGTATGATTGAGTGGGAGTGCTGAACATAAATATGGAATCTATAGCTTCTACTGGTGTATAGAAGTCAAGTGATGATTCCCTTCGAGCTTAGCAAATAGAAGTAAATGGATGAGCTCTTGTTTACCTGACTAATTATTAGATCACTAAACACCATTTACAGGTAGCTAAGTGTTTTAAGGGGCAAAATACATTGAGGGGTGAGAACGGTAAAGAAATTCCATCTCGATGTAGATCATCTATATAGAGGATCTTTAAATCACAATAAGATTATAACAATGGTTAAATGAGATAGTATATTGATATCGTGGAACATACAATATGCTCTATATAAGTCTGAGAGTGCAATTCTAAGTTCTAAGAGTGGATTCAACGAAGAATTAATAAGTAGGAATTTACTTGGTAAATTTGGTTCACTTATTGGAAGCTCATCATATAGATCCATGGTCCCCATTCTAGTTGAGAACATTCTGCTTGTAAGACTCATTAATTGATTCGTGATTGATCAATTATAATTCTAAAGTTAGACTACGTCTAATTTTATGAATTTTCACTAAGCAGGGGTGAAATTGTAAAGAAAAGAGTTTCTAGGTTTATTTATTTATTAATGGACTTTATATGTCTAATTAATAATTAAATTAAATGACAATATTATTTAATAATGTATTTTAGTTATTAAATAATTAGTTTTGGCATTTAAAAGGTTAGAATTGGAAAATTGGCGTTTTTGAGAAAATAGAGATAAAATTTGATAAAACTGCAAAATCAAGTGAGGCCCAATACTACACCATGGCCGGCCACTTAATGTGGGATTTCAAATTAATATTTTCATTATTTTAATGCCAAATAATTCCTAACCTAAACCTAGTAGTTGCCTATAAATAGAAAGTGATGGCTCAGTCACATAACATGCTTTCATTAGTAATCTGACAGAAATTTCTCTCTTCAGAAAAACTGAGCCTTCCCCACTTTCTATACCTGGCCAAAACCATCCATCTCTTTTCCCTTCATCAATTTCGTGACCCTAGTGAAAGAGTGAGTGCCCAAACTGTTATGGAATCTGCTAATGTTGTTGCTGATGATCTAAAAGATTTGTCTGAGTTTTCTACAGAAGAACAGATTGAAGATCTGCTTGAAAAGCCTGCTGCTGGGGAAAAGGAATCTGACGAATCTACAGAAGCAGTTGTCGAGGCTACTGTGCAGGAATCTGTGGCTACAGAAATCCCAACAACAAAAGAATTCGAGTATCCTTTAAATTCAATCACTGATCCAATACAGAGGGAACCATCCTCCAGGGTTAAAAAGAATCATCCTTCAGATCTCATCCTTGGAAACTTGGATGAGAGCATGGTTACAAGAAGAAAATATGCTAATATAATTCAATTCTTATGTTTTATTTCTTCTTTAGAACCAAAATCTGTAAAAGAAGCACTAATGGATGAAGATTGGTTTCTTGTTATGCAGGATGAGCTACATCAGTTTGTTCGAAACAAAGTCTGGAAAATGATTCCAAGACCACCGTTTGTGAACATCATTGGAACCAAGTGGATCTTCAAAAATAAGAGTGATCAGTTTGGCACTATCATTCGAAACAAGGCAAGGTTGGTTGCCCAAGGATACACTCAAGTTGAGGGTATTGATTTTGATGAAACATTTGCTCCTGTAGCTGGACTGGAATCGATCAGGTTACTTCATTCCATAGCTTGCATTCTTGGTATTAAATTGTATCAAATGGATGTCAAATCCGCTTTTTTGAATGGGTTGTTAAAAGAAGAGGTGTATGTTGAACAACCTAAAGGGTTTGAGGATCCTCACTTTCCTGATCATGTCTATAAGTTAGACAAACCTTTGTATGGTCTAAAACAAGCACCACGTGCTTGGTATGAGCGTCTAACTGAATTTTTGGTTTCTCATGATTACAAGAGAGGAAATGTCGATAAAACACTTTTCATCAAAAACATTAATTCTGATGTAATTGTTGCTCAAATTGTTGGAAGTTATTTTACCAGGATCTTAGATCTACTCACAAGTATGTTGATTTAACAACCTAAATATGAACTTCTAAAACGATAGGAAATTAAACACATAAGAGTATCAAAAATCTTACAGTGATTGCAGCGAAATATATGTCTCCTCCCACTCAGATCTCTAACCCTTGATTCCTTTCTGTAGCAGAGTATAATCAAGATCTGAGCCCGATAGTCCTTCTTTGTTGTTTCTGAATTCTACACAGCCTTCCTCACTATGATTGAGGTATTACTTGATGTGTGTGGGCACTACTCTAGCACTTATACATTTCGAAACAGTGAAGGAAGAGAGAGAGAGAGGGTGGCGGCTCAGAGAGAATTTTCTGAGAGAAAATTCTTTCAGAATAATGTTGTGAAAAGGTTGTACAGTTGTGTTCAACTCTGAAGCCTTTGCCTTCTATTTATAGACGACCACCAAGGGCTATGATTGACATTTGGAATTGAAAAAATCAAAGAGAAAAGGAAGCTAAGTGGCCGGCCTAGGCATTGTGGAAACAAGGCTTGCCACTTTTCCAACTTTCCTTTTCCTACACTGATAGTTTCCTGTTTTGTCAAAAACTGCCAATTCCTTTGTTCAACCACATAAATGTCAAATCTAATTATTTAATAATTAAAATTAATTATCAAATAATATATTGTCATTTATTTTACTAATAATGAAACTAATTAAAGTTTCCTAATTAATAAATATGCCCTTCAAAATCTCTATTTACTGTTTTGCCCTTAATAAGTGATAAATTCTCAAATAGACAAGTCTATCTTGAGAATTTTTAATTGATTAATTAAAATCAATTAAATGAGTCTTACAAGTAATATCATCTCAACTAGTGAGGGGACCATGGGTCTATATATCCGAGCTTCCAATAAGCAGATCTAGAATTTACCACTTAAATTCACTGACTTATTAATTCTTCGTTGAATCCACACATAGAACTCAGAATTGCACTCTCAGTATATAGAATGCTCTATATGTTCCACCATATAGACACATTATTAGTTATCCATTGTTATAATCCTAATGTGATCAATGATCCTCTATATGGATGATTTACACTGTAAAGGGACTAAATTACCGTAACACCCTACAATGTATTTTATCCTTAAAACACTTAACCCTGTATAAATGATATTTCAACTAAGTGAAATGAGTACTAAATCATTTATCTCGTTTGGTTAAGCTTGAAGGAAATCACCCTTTGCTTACTATTCGCTAGATAGAAGCTATAGATTCCATATTTATGTTAGCGCTCCCACTCAATCGCACTACCGTGTTCCCAAAATGTATGTATTGCCCAGACTAAAGATTAGGCTTAACTAACAAGTCAAAGAACACGAATAATACTCTTGAAATTAAGCCTAACCATATCAGGATTTCGATCATGTGATCTAGGATCAACTTATGATATTGAATTGAATAGATGTTTACGGTAAGTTTCAAAATCTAATTCAAAGTTCAATATCGGTCAATTCCAATGCATACTCCATGCATCCAACCTGAGCTTTACTTTAACCTATGTTCTGGAAAGAACATAACATTTCTCCAAATGTAAGTAAACTCCGTTGTAGATTATCATATCAGTAAAACCCAGTGTTCTGATAAATCTAGGAATACTTTATTCACATAGTCATGTTTATTTTCCACTGTGTTGACAACACAATAAACATGATCAAGTATGTGAAAAGGGGTTTAGATGAATTTATAAATCAAATAGACAAGCAATTGATTAAGTGAACCAAAACATACACAAGTGAATGAAAAATTACTTCTGTTACTTTATTGATATTGAATAATCTGGATTACATTGAAACAGAGTTTTATTTAGGGCATAAAACCCAACAAACTCCCACTTGCACTAATATAAAACAAATCAGTACATTTCAATTAATCCTAAATTCTGACGGTGCTTTTCGAATGAAGTTACTGCCAAGACTTTGGTGAATGGATCAGCCAAGTTATCCTGCGTATCCACTTTCTCCACCAGTACATCCCCTCTTGCCACATATTCTCTGATAATATGATACTTTCTTTCTATATGCTTACTTCTCTTGTGGCTCCGAGGTTCCTTACTGTTGGCTATAGCTCCAGTGTTATCACAAAGCAGGACTAGAGGCCTTTCCATTTCAGGAACTACACCGAGACTGGTGAAGAACTTCCTAAGCCAGACAACCTCTTTAGCTGCTTCAGCCGCAGCTATGTATTCTGCCTCCATGGTAGAATCCGAAATCGCAGTTTGTTTAGAACTTCTCCAAACCACTGCTCCACCCCCAAGAGTAAACACCATCCCAGATGTAGATTTCCTGTCTTCAAGACATCCCTGGAAATCTGAGTCTGTATAGCCTAAGGGATTTAAAGCACCACCCTTGTAGACTAATACATAATCTCTTGTACTCTTTAAGTATTTCAAAATATACTTAACAGCATTCCAATGTACCCGTCCTGGATTTGACTGATACCTGCTCACGATTCCAACTGCATAGTAGATGTCAGGTCTAGTGCATAGCATAGCATACATTAGACTTCCAACTGCAGAAGCATAAGGAATTTTTGCCATGTCTTCTATCTCTTGAGGATCAGTAGGACACTATTCCTTAGATAGACGGATACCATGTCTAAAGGGCATGTTTGCCCCTTTGGTATTGGTCATGGAAAATCTCTCTAGAACTTTGTCAATGTAAACTGTTTGAGAGAGAGCAAGGGATCTGTTCTTTCGGTTTCTGACAATCTGAATACCAAGAACATAGGCTGCCTCACCCAAGTCTTTCATGTCGAATTGAGTGTCAAGCCATTCCTTGATGTGAGTCATTTTCTTGACATTGTTTCCAATGATCAAAATGTCATCAACATAAAGGACCAAGAATACTACTAATTGATTTTCCTTGAGTTGGTAAACACAAGGTTCATCTTCATTCTGATGAAAGCCGTAGGTTTTGATGATCTCATCAAACCTTTTATTCCATGAGCGAGAAGCTTGCTTAAGTCCATATATGGACCTATTTAATTTGCAAACTTTATTCTCCTGCCCAGGAAGAACATAACCTTCTGGTTGCTCCATATAGATGGTTTCTTCAAGAAGCCCATTAAGAAAGGCTGACATCCATTTGCCAAATTTCATAATCTAAAGCGGCAGCTATGGGCAGAAGAATTCGGATGGATTTGAGCATGGCAACCGGACTAAAAGTTTCCTCATAGTCCACACCTTCTCTTTGGGTATAACCCTTGGCGACCAGTCTAGCTTTGAAAGTTTCGACTTCGCCTCCAGCACCTCTTTTCTTCTTGTAGACCCATTTACATCCAATTGGACGAAAATCATCAGGTGGTTCTACATATTCCCAGACTTTGTTCTTTTTCATGGAATCCATTTCTGAATCCATACCGGCTGACCATCGCTTCCGTTGCGGACTTGCCATTGCCTGTTTATAGGTTAATGGGTCGTCATCAATACCGTCACCAACGACCATATTGATTTCACCATCCAAGCCATAACGAGATGGTTTTGTAGAAACCCTCCCACTACGACGAGGAGCGGTGACCTTCTGAACAGGAGCTTTAGTAGTAGTTTTCTCAGTTGCTACAACTGAGGGAGTGGGATGTTCCTCTTCTTGAGTAGAAGAAGATGGTACATTTGAAGGAACAGTATCTGTGAGCATTTCCTCTAATACAATTTCACTTTTCGGTTTGTTGTCTTTCATATAGTTATCTTCAAGGAAAGTAGCATTTGTAGAAACAAACACTTTGTTATCCTTGTGACTATAGAATAGTCCACCCCTAGTCTCTTTAGAATTTCCGACAAACATGCAAACTTCAGTTCGCGATTCCAGTTTGCCTTCTTTCTTTCTTAAGACGTGAGCAGGGCACCCCCAAATCCTATAATGGCGTAAACTAGGTGTACGACCATTCCATAGTTCGACGGGTGTCTTAGGGACTGCTTTAGATGGAACAACATTTAAAATGTCGTTTGCCATTTGAATAGCATATCCCCAGAAGGACGTAGACAGAGTTGAATAACTCAGCATAGACCTAACCATTTCTAAGAGAGTGCGATTTCTTCTTTCTGCAACTCCATTCTGCTGTGGAGTGCTTGGGGCAGTATATTGGGATTCAATTCCAAGTTCAATTAAATGATCTTTGAACTGCATATCCATATATTCTCCACCCCTATCAGTTCGCAAGATCTTTAATGTTTTACCTAATTGGTTTTGAGCCAAAGCATGAAATTCCTGAAACTTTTCAAACGTTTCAGATTTCTTTTGCATTAGGTAAAGAAAACTATATCTAGAGAAATCGTCAATGAAAGTGACGAAATACTCATAACCTCCTCTGGCTTTTACATTCAGCGGTCCGCAAACATCTGAATGTACTAACCCTAGGGGTTCTTTGGCACGCTCTCCCTTCGCAGAGAAAGAACGTTTGGTCATTTTTCCTTCTAGGCAAGACTCGCAGTGGCGGTTCTCTAAGACGACATTTTTCAATGGACCGTCTTTGGTTAGCCTATTGAGTCTATCAAAACCTATATGACCTAAACGTAAATGCCATAGATAAGTTTGATCATCATTATCAATCTCTTTTCTCTTAAGGCTTCTAGGTTTAGCTACATTGAAAAGTTCAGTATTTAGTGAGATTTGAGTATCAGGTCTTAAAACATAAAGCCCTTGTTCCATGTTTGTAACACATATATGAAATCCATTACGAGAAATTGAACAATTTGAACTCGAAAAATTCAATATATAAAATTGTGTCTGTAAACATGAAACGCTAATCAAGTTTCTACTAAAATTGGGAATATATAAAACATTCTCTAAAAGTAAAAACTTCTTAGAATTAAACTTGATTCGGGCTGTTCCTCTTGCTTTAACTGATACCAACTCGCCATTTCCAACTTTAAGCTTTAACTCATCTGGGTGAAGATTCTCCCAAGTTTCAAGCAGCTGTAATGAAGAACATACATGGTTAGTAGATCCAGAATCAACAATCCAGGAGGATTTGTCGTTCTCTAAAACACATGATTCAAATACAAAAGCATCACCTTCGTTTGAATTGTCTAGAAGCCTGGGACATTGTTCTTCTTTATGTCCCTTTCCATTACAATTCGCACATAGAACATGATGTCTGATAATTGTACTTGAAGAAGCAGCTTTGTTAGAGCCCTCATGCTTAATCTACTTCCTCTGATCAAAGCTTGCAATACCAGGAGGTCTCATTGCAATCAGATTCCGCTCATGGGCCCTTAACTCAGACTCGAGTTTGTCCATGTCGGAGGAGTTAGGATTGTTCAATAAATAATATAGAACAAAACTGTTATACTCCTGAGGAAGACTATAAAGTATGAGTTTTACCCATTGTTCCTTTGATAAATCAATTCCTAGTAGATTTGCCTTTTGGAATTTCAGATTCATCAACAATAGGTGCGAGTTAATGCAACTACCAGGATGCATTTTCACACTATTGAGTTCTTTTGCAAAGATACTAACTAGGAGTGGATCGGGATGAGGGTTATTCATATTGGCACTACAACATATCAATAAACAGAAGTAAGGTTTTGGTTCTATAAATTCATACACAGGTTTAGAAAACAAATAATCACATATGTTATAAGAATACTAAATCTAACATAGTTTATTTTCCAGGGTTTCCAACGAACTGATACAGTGTCCCGTTTAGGCGAGAGTCAAAGCATCATCCATTGAATAGAGTTGTCAATTCATCTAAAATGTCAAACATTCTAGCAACCTTTTATTCGATCAAGATTGGAATTCAGCGTTGTCCCGTTTAGGCGAGAGTCAAGGCAATTCTATCTTATGAGCTTCTACCATTGTTTCGCATTCTTGTAAGTCTTATACGGTCGCCACCATTAGGGTGGTCATGAACCATATAAAATAAACTTATAAGAATACTTATCTTTCGAGATTAAACGGCGCTAACTTGCTAATGAACGTTCCTCCATTAGGGAGGATTACTCACTAAAACAATAGCTATGTAAAACCAACAATGGAGATCGAATTTCTCTTGATTAAAGCTCATTATTTAACAATGTATTTTGTTTAATCATTTATATTCCATATCTCAATACTAAAATATTACAAATTAAAGTAAGAACTTTAATTAAATTTCAAAAATGGAATAATTTTGAAAAATATCTTATTTAAGTTGTTTTAGATCTACTCACAAGTATGTTGATTTAACAACCTAAATATGAACTTCTAAAACGATAGGAAATTAAACACATAAGAGTATCAGAAATCTTACAGTGATTGCAGCGGAATATATGTCTCCTCCCACTCAGATCTCTAACCCTTGATTCCTTTCTGTAGCAGAGTACAATCAAGATCTGAGCCCGATAGTCCTTCTTTATTGTTTCTGAATTCTACACAGCCTTCCTCACTATGATTGAGGTATTACTTGATGTGTGTGGGCACTACTCTAGCACTTATACATTTCGAAACAGTGAAGGAAGAGAGAGAGAGAGGGTGGCGGCTCAGAGAGAATTTTCTGAGAGAAAATTCTTTCAGAATAATGTTGTGAAAAGGTTGTACAGTTGTGTTCAACTCTGAAGCCTTTGCCTTCTATTTATAGAAGACCACCAAGGGCTATGATTGACATTTGGAATTGAAAAAATCAAAGAGAAAAGGAAGCTAAGTGGCCGGCCTAGGCATTGTGGAAACAAGGCTTGCCACTTTTCCAACTTTCCTTTTCCTACACTGATAGTTTCCTGTTTTGTCAAAAACTGCCAATTCCTTTGTTCAACCACATAAATGTCAAATCTAATTATTTAATAATTAAAATTAATTATCAAATAATATATTGTCATTTATTTTACTAATAATGAAACTAATTAAAGTTTCTTAATTAATAAATATGCCCTTCAAAATCTCTATTTACTGTTTTGCCCTTAATAAGTGATAAATTCTCAAATAGACAAGTCTATCTTGAGAATTTTTAATTGATTAATTAAAATCAATTAAATGAGTCTTACAAGTAATATCATCTCAACTAGTGAGGGGACCATGGGTCTATATATCCGAGCTTCCAATAAGCAGATCTAGAATTTACCACTTAAATTCACTGACTTATTAATTCTTCGTTAAATCCACACATAGAATTCAGAATTGCACTCTCAGTATATAGAATGCTCTATATGTTCCACCATATAGACACATTATTAGTTATCCATTGTTATAATCCTAATGTGATCAATGATCCTCTATATGGATGATTTACACTGTAAAGGGACTAAATTACCGTAACACCCTACAATGTATTTTATCCTTAAAACACTTAACCCTGTATAAATGATATTTCAACTAAGTGAAATGAGCACTAAATCATTTATCTCGTTTGGTTAAGCTCGAAGGAAATCACCCTTTGCTTACTATTCGCTAGATAGAAGCTATAGATTCCATATTTATGTTAGCGCTCCCACTCAATCGCACTACCGCGTTCCCAAAATGTATGTATTGCCCAGACTAAAGATTAGGCTTAACTAACAAATCAAAGAACACGAATAATACTCTTGAAATTAAGCCTAACCATATCAGGATTTCGATCATGTGATCTAGGATCAACTTATGATATTGAATTGAATAGATGTTTACCGTAAGTTTCAAAATCTAATTCAAAGTTCAATATCGGTCCATTCCAATGCATACTCCATGCATCCAACCTGAGCTTTACTTTAACCTATGTTCTGGAAAGAACATAACATTTCTCCAAATGTAAGTAAACTCTGTTGTAGATTATCATATTTGTAAAACCCAGTGTTCTGATAAATCTAGGAATACTTTATACAAATAGTCATGTTTATTTTCCACTGTGTTGACAACACAATAAACATGATCAAGTATGTGAAAAGGGGTTTGGATGAATTTATAAATCAAATAGACAAGCAATTGATTAAGTGAATCAAAACATACACAAGTGAATGAAAAATTACTTCTGTTATATTGAATAATCTGGATTACATTGAAACAGAGTTTTATTTAGGGCATAAAACCCAACACAAATATATGTTGATGATATTGTGTTTGGCTCTACTTCTAACTCTGAAGTGCAGGTTTTTGTTTCCCAAATGCAAAAGGACTTTGAAATGAGTATGGTAGGTGAACTCACTTATTTTCTCGGTCTTCAAGTGAAGCAATCAGATGAGGGAACTTTTGTCACTCAAAGCAAGTATGCAAAGAACTGTTGGGTTTTATGCCCTAAATAAAACTCTTTACAATCTGATTAGTTATCAATATAAGAAATTTGAAGTGATTGATGTTTGCATGAATTTTACATGCTATTGGTTTAAATATGTTTATTACATTTACACACAAAATCAGTTAAATCCAGATCATATGTTTATTCACAATTACAGTATCGTCAACACAGTGGAATGTGATTGTGTTCATATGAATCAAAAGTATTGCTCCCTGTTTCATCAGTGTTATTGGGGTTACACTAATGTGATAATCAGCGATGATGTGTACTTACACTTGGAGTAAGTGTTATGTTCTTTCCAGGACATTAGTAAAGTATACTAGTTTCGAATGTATGGAGTATACATTGGACTGGACCGATATTGCAACTAAGTTAAGATATTACAAACTTACCGTTATACATATCTTTCTAAGTCAATATCAGTAGTTGATCTTAAGATTAAAAGAATCTAAATCCTGATATGCTTAGGCTCAACTCAGGAGTGCTATTCATATTCTTTGATTTATTAGTTAAGCCTACTTTTAGGTCAGGGTGATACGTATATTTTGGGAACATGATAGTATGATTGAGTGGGAGTGCTGAACATAAATATGGAATCTATAGCTTCTACTGGTGTATAGAAGTCAAGTGATGATTCCCTTCGAGCTTGGCAAATAGAAGTAAATGGATGAGCTCTTGTTTAACTGACTAATTATTAGATCGCTAAACACCATTTACAGGTAGCTAAGTGTTTTAAGGGGCAAAATACATTAAGGGGTGAGAACGGTAAAGAAATCCCATCTCGATGTAGATCATCTATATAGAGGATCTTTAAATCACAATAAGATTATAACAATGGTTAAATGAGATAGCATATTGATATCGTGGAACATACAATATGCTCTATATAAGTCTGAGAGTGCGATTCTAAGTTCTAAGAGTGGATTCAATTAAGAATTAATAAGTAGGAATTTACTTGGTAAATTTGGTTCACTTATTGGAAGCTCAGCATATAGATCCATGGTCCCCATTCTAGTTGAGAAAATTCTGCTTGTAAGACTCATTAATTGATTCGTGATTGATCAATTATAATTCTAAAGTTAGACTATGTCTAATTTTATGAATTTTCACTAAGCAGGGGTGAAATTGTAAAGAAAAGAGTTTATAGGTTTATTTATTTATTAATGGACTTTATATGTCTAATTAATAATTAAATTAAATGAAAATATTATTTAATAATCTATTTTAGTTATTAAATAATTAGTTTTGGCATTTAAAAGGTTAGAATTGGAAAATTGGCATTTTTGAGAAAATAGAGATAAAATTTGATAAAACTGCAAAATCCAGTGGGGCCCACTATAACACCATGGCCGGCCACTTATTAAGGGTTTTTCAAATTAATATTTTCATTATTTTAATGCCAAATAATTCTTAACCTAAACCTAGTAGTTGCCTATAAGTAGAAAGTGATGGCTCAGTCACAACACATGCTTTCACATGCTTTCATTAGCTTTCTGACAGAAATTTCTCTCTTCAGAAAAACTGAGCCTTCCTCACTTTCTATACCTAGCCGAAACCTCTTCTCTTCTTTTCCCTTCATCAATTTCGACCCTAGTGAAAGAGTAAGTGCCCACACATAGCAAGCAGTAACTCAATCATAGATTGGAAGACTGTGAAGGATCAAACTTGAAGAAGAAGGACATTCGGGCTCAGATCTTGATTACACTCTGCTACAGAAAGGATACAAGGGTTAGAGATCTGAGTGGAAGGAGACATTAATTCCGCTGCATCAATGTAAGGTTTTCTTAACTTTATATGTGTTTAATTTATCGTTTTAGAAAGTTCATGTTTAGGGTGTTTAAACAACATACTTGTGAGCAGATCTAAGATCCTTGTAAAATAAATTCCAACAACTGGCCTCAGAGCCATGGTAATTGATTTACTTGCAAGAAATTTGGACTTTAAAACGATTGTTTGTTTGTTTTTGGATGGTATCATGTTGTATTGAGTGTTAATTGATGATTGATTGATGTTTGTGAATTTTCGTGAAAACTAATTGCGATTCTGTTTCTGGAATTATTTTATTGGATAGTATGGGAAGAATTAAGCAAGTTAACTTTTTACAGAACTCAATTTCGATTTAATTTGAATTAGTTATGATTTTTTGAAGATTCAAAAAAATCGGAGTTGTGCTGAAATTTTCCTGCGATCGCGAAACTGTCCGTACAGCTCACAATTTTTTCGTTTTTCTTCGTTTTTTCATGCTTTTTCATGGAATTAACTTCTGATTTTTTGTATAGTTTTGTATTTATATTATTACTATTTCTAATTCAATTCTAATTATCATTTTGAATTTGAAATTAGTAAATATCTATCTTTTTGCTTAATTATCTATCTTATTTTTAAATTTTGATTCTATCTTATCTTATTTTTAAATTTAAGGTCAGATATTAATCCTTTTTAAATTAAATTTTTTTTAAATATTTTGACCTTATTTAAATTTAAAATAAGATAACTATAATCATGTAATTTTAAATAGATGTAAGATATTTTGCTAATTTTTTAAATTTTGTTATTTTATTTATTTAAATTAAATTTAAAATCTGAAAAAAAAATATTTAATTTATCTTTTCTAATTTTTATTTAATTTTATTTATAAAATAACATTTAATTTTTAAAAGTAGTTAGCAAATTTTGAAATGATATTTAGGTTAGTTGAAACCTAATTTTTCAAAATTGTAGGTTTAATTTTAAATATTTATTTTTAAATAATTTCGAAATTTAAATAAATATTTTTTTTATTTTCGAAAATAAATATTTTTTTTAATTTTATTTTTCAAAAATTATTTTTTTATTTTTATTTATTTAATTAATTATTTATTATTTTCGAAATTTATTTATTTAAAATTAAATAAATCCTACTTCCAACTATCCAGCTAACCTTGTTGCAGAAGTATGTGGTTTTAGCTTATGTGTAAGTTTTCAAAACCTATTATTACTTGATTGCAAATAGCCATGGTTACTTTTTGCCAGATCTAATGATCTGATGGCTCCCTTGGTCAAGTTAATAATTTGTAACAGGTAAATTTTACAATCTTCTTTCATCTGTGTATGACCTAGCAACATGATAGGATCCATCCAAGTGTGTACCTGTGTGAGCCTATGTGTTTATTTTATTATATAGATGCATATAGGTTGTTGCTAAATAAAATGTCACACCATGATAGATTTTATTTAGGTCCATTTAGTTCTTGGACCTATTCAATTAATAACAGTTATTTATTTTAAGGTTAAATTCCTCTCTTTTGGGCCTTGTGTGAGAGTTGGGAGCCATAGAAGTGGGTACGACATACTGAACCCAGCACCCCCTCACATGAACTACCCCAATTGTGAAGGCCCATTTGCCTGATTTGAATAAGTGTACTAGGTTAATTATATTAGTTTGACCTAATAAAATTGAATTAGCAACATAATTAACTTTTAAAATATATGAAAATTTATTTTCAATTTAATATTTTAAAGTTAATTTTTAGAAAAACACTTTTAGTTTTAGAAATTATTTCTAGACAAACTATTTGTATTTTTCTTGTATTTAATTAAATATAGAATTTTAACTAACTAGATTCTTTCTGGAACTTATTTAATTAAAGATTCCTATTTAAGTTATAAATCAGTTATATCAACTGATTTTTCATATCTAACTTAAATTTGAATATTTTATTTAAATTTTAAACTAAGTTGAGGAATCTTAGCCATTAGTTATTAAAGATTCTTGAGATATTTTTTAAGTTAATATCTTTTCGAATATTAACTTAAAATGGAATATTTTAGATATTTTTTAGGTTAATATCTTTTCGAATATTAACTTAAAAAGATATCTTCAAATTAAGTGGTTATAACTTAATTTTTGATATTTAATTAAATCTAAATTTGAAATTATTTAAGTTTTAGATTTTTTCTATATAACTTAAATTAGATATTTTTCAAATTTTTGTTGAAAAGATAATTAGTCAAATAAGATATTTTCTAGATAGTAATTTCTAGACTACTTATTATTTCTAATATTTAAATAGGAAAATATTATACTTTGTGAAATTAATTATTTAAATAATTGATTTTGGTACAATTTTATTAAGTATATTTTTCCTAGTATTAAACTAGAAATTAATAATTAAGCCTTCTCTACACTTAATTATTTATTTCTTGAATTTAATACATTTAATTAACTTGAAAAATTTAAATATCTAAGTTGATTTTCATCATGATACTTAAATATTTATTTATTTTTCATGACAGTTAATTAAATACAAAATTATTTTTAGGTTAAAATTTAATTTTTCAACTTAAATTTAAATAATTTTCAATATATAAATTTTTTCTTTATTTTCTTTATCAATTTCGAAAATTGCATTTTATTTATGCAATACTTTACGAATTTATCTTGAAAAATAGATTGAGTTGTAAATTAATTATTTATTTTAATTAATTCTTGGACCAACTTAAATCAATGATTTTTTTCATTTAATTGATTAATTTAAAATAAATGAATTTAAAATATATATATTATTAGAAATTGAATTAATTAGTCAAAAGAAAATCTAGATAGGTGATATTTTTGCTTGAAGTATTTCTTTTCTATTTTTATTATTATTTTCGAAAATTGTATATTTTTTTTTATATACTTTAAATTTTCGAATTCAATAAATATATTCTCAAAGGAAATTTTTAAGTTGCTAATTATTTAATTTAATTCAACTTAAATTAATTTTCTTAATATTTATTTAAGATTATTACTAAGATGGAAATAATTAATTTTATTTCAATCACCATCTAAGTATAATTTTATAAATATTCTATTAAATTCTTATTTTTTGAATTTTAATTCTAAATATCGAATTTAATGAGAATTTATTTATTAGAATAATAAAGAAAATACATTTTAAATAATGAGCTTTATTATTATTAAGATATTCGATCTCCATTGTGGATTTTACACCGCGTTTGTTTTAGTGAGTAATCCTCCCTAATGGAGGAACGTTCATTAGCAATTTCGCACCGTTTAATCTCGAATGATAAGTAGTTTGTAAGTGTTTTATATGGTATAGATCACCCTAATGGTGGCGACCATATTTGACTTGCAAATTGCGAAACAATGGTAGAAGCTCATGAGATAGAATAGCCTTGACTCTCGCCTAAACGGGACAACGCTGGATTCCAATCTTGATCGAATAAAAGGTTGCTAGAATGTTTAACATTTTAGATGAGCTGACAACTCTATTCAATGGATGGTAGCTTTGACTCTCGCCTAAACGGGACACTGATATCAGTTTGTTGAAAAACCTTGGAAATTATTTAGGATTGAATTTTTTAAGTATTTTCTCATATCATTCCTATTTGCTATGTGCTTATAATTTTTGAATTGATTTTGTGTTAAACCATTATTAATTTCTATTTGTTGATTCCTATTATTTTGTAGTATCCTGTATTATCAAAATGAATCCCATGTTATCACTGTTGACTGAAAACAAGCTGAATGGATCTAACTTTAATAAGTGGAATGAGAACATTAATATTGCTCTCATAGGAGAAAGTGCCTTGTTTGTTTTAACTGAGCCGTCACATGAAGTGCCTGGGGACAATGCATCCAAAGCTGTGAAAGAAAAGTATGAGTGTTGGCAGAAAGCAAATGACAAAGCTCTATACTTTATGCTTTCTAGCATGGTTAACACCCTCAAAACTCGGTTTTCTAAAACCGAGAAGGCTGCTGAAGTTATGACGAAGTTAAATGAGCTATTCGGTAAGGCATCACTTCAGTCACGCTTTGACGCGACTAAGAAGTACATTAATGCACGGATGGAACCTCATCAAAACGTGCGTGACCATGTTCTCCTAATGTCAAGTTATTTCCAAGAAGCCCAGGATCATGATGCTGAAATGGACAGTGCTACTCAAGTAAGTCTTATCTTGAATAGCCTGACTCCAGCATTTCTACCATTTACATCAAATTATGTCATGAATAAGAAGGAAATTGACTTTCATGAATTAGTCAATGACCTTCAAACTTATAAAAATTTGATTGGAGGACCCAAGAAGAAAGGGAGTAAACCTAATAATCCTGGAAATGGTAATGGGACGATAAAACCTGAAGCAAATGTTGTCTTTGCTTCGAAGCCCAAATCGAAGAAGAAGTGGAAGAACACCAAGAAGCGAACAAAAGACATGAAGAATAAAAAGGCTGTTCCTTCTGGTGATGCTACACTTAAAGGAAAGTTTTTCTACTGCAATGAGAAAGGTCATTGGAAACCCCAGTGTCCTAAACTTCTTGCAAAGAAACAAGGTATTTCCATTAATAAACTTTAAGAGTTTTAGTGAATTGTTATCCAATTGGAATTATGATTCTGGACTAACTTTGTTTATTTGTTTTCTTCTTCTTATAGGCCAAGCTACTTGAACTCAATTGAGTTGGATCAGAAAGCTGGACCAAGGGTGAAATCGTCCAGATGAAGATGAAGCTCTTCAATTTATTTATTTTTTGAATTAATTGTTTTAGTTTAAGACAATTTGGATTTCAAATTTTAGTTAGGGATATTTATCCCTATTTTTCTCATATTGTTGCAATACATTTTTTATTTTATTATTAATAAAGTTTTATTTTTCGAAATTCAATATTGCAAATTATGAGATTGAGCTTCATATATTTTATCTTCATCAACTATTACCACATTATATTTATATGTTTGTATGTGTAAGTGTTTTTATTATTGATGCAAATTCTATAATATTTACAACTCTTCATAGAGTTATATTAAATAAACACTAGAAACTACTTCTATGTTTATTAATAATTGTTAATTCTAATACAATTATTAAGAATTTGTTTAATAAAAGGATCTTTTGATCTGATAGGGGTGGAGAAAAGTTAAGAAAACTATGCAGTTCAACGATCTTTTATATCTAATGAACTCTAGATAGTATTCAACTCCACATAAACTCTATCACACTAAGAGAATAATGATCTTTACAACCTTTAGGGGTGGATCATAATCTCTATATACTTAGGGGTGGAGGTTATCCACAAGTACCCTATATGTATATTCTTAGGGGTGGAGTCTATTCCACAATTCCTTATGTAACACATATCTTCTTTAAACATGGAAGTAATATAGTGAGTCAGCTATTATCAATATAAATTCTTGATCTTGATTGTATGTTCCATTTCGTTTTACTATTGTAAGTAAAAAGTTTGATACCTATGAAAGTTCTTTGATAAAGTTTCACACTACCTTAATTGAGTGGGAGAATTTTAAAGTTCTATACCCATCTTCATTAGGTTGATACTTGTGATAGCTACTTAAGAACATTACTGAAAAGCAAATCTAACCATTCACATGGATAGGAATAGCTTATCAGAATTATGAGAATAAGATAAAGAACTCTAGTTCAGTCCATTCGAATGACTTGAACCTAGAATTCTTGATCCTCATGAAATTTTATGGTATCTCACTTTTGATTACTTTATCTCTGGCATGTATTTTTCACTTCAAATACTAGTCTGCTATGTTGATGACTTAGTCTTAACTTAAAGTTTTAGACTAATACAAAAGTCACAACTAGGTAACTCTCGAAACAATCAGAGGTTAAAAGTATTATTTAACCAGAAATCTGCTATTGAGTGGGAGCTATCTGAGATGTAATCAAATAGGGAACATTAGAAGATATTCAAGAAAGATTTATCAAAGTGATCTATATGTTAGATATTACGGAACTGTGTATCAGTTGTCCTGGTATCTCACCAACTCATTACGAAATCTATGAGATGGTGCTTACTTTGGGGGTGGAGGAATTATTCTATAATAATTCAAGCTCTACCAGAGAAGAACTATAACTTTGAGTATTCGAAAATCCAAGAAAGTTATATCACTGAAGAAAAGTCTACACTGTATTATCTCAATTCCATATTTTAAAATATGAGAGACATGTCTTCTGTTAATTCAGATATACTTTTAAAACAGTAAAGATTTCAGTATCCCTTGATGAGTAAAGCATATAGTAAAGGATGTTTCATAAGAGTTTTTATGAAATAGTTTCCAGGAGTTTTGGTGGATTCAAATATACTACACTTGATCTAAGGATCAAGACATCAGATTGACCTATTTGCACAGTTTGTTTTATATTAGTGTAAGTGGGAGTTTGTTGGGTTTTATGCCCTAAATAAAACTCTTTACAATCTGATTAGTTATCAATATAAGAAATTTGAAGTGATTGATGTTTGCATGAATTTTACATGCTATTGGTTTAAATATGTTTATTACATTTACACACAGAATCAGTTAAATCCAGATCATATGTTTATTCACAATTACAGTATCGTCAACACAGTGGAATGTGATTGTGTTCATATGAATCAAAAGTATTGCTCCCTGTTTCATCAGTGTTATTGGGGTTACACTAATGTGATAATCAGCGATGATGTGTACTTACACTTGGAGTAAGTGTTATGTTCTTTCCAGGACATTAGTAAAGTATACTAGTTTCGAATGTATGGAGTATACATTGGACTGGACCGATATTGCAACTAAGTTAAGATATTACAAACTTACCGTTATACATATCTTTCCAAGTCAATATCAGTAGTTGATCTTAAGATTAAAAGAATCTAAATCCTGATATGCTTAGGCTCAACTCAGGAGTGCTATTCATGTTCTTTGATTTATTAGTTAAGCCTACTTTTAGGTCAGGGTGATACGTATATTTTGGGAACATGATAGTATGATTGAGTGGGAGTGCTGAACATAAATATGGAATCTATAGCTTCTACTGGTGTATAGAAGTCAAGTGATGATTCCCTTCGAGCTTGGCAAATAGAAGTAAATGGATGAGCTCTTGTTTAACTGACTAATTATTAGATCGCTAAACACCATTTACAGGTAGCTAAGTGTTTTAAGGGGCAAAATACATTGAGGGGTGAGAACGGTAAAGAAATCCCATCTCGATGTAGATCATCTATATAGAGGATCTTTAAATCACAATAAGATTATAACAATGGTTAAATGAGATAGCATATTGATATCGTGGAACATACAATATGCTCTATATAAGTCTGAGAGTGCGATTCTAAGTTCTAAGAGTGGATTCATTTAAGAATTAATAAGTAGGAATTTACTTGGTAAATTTGGTTCACTTATTGGAAGCTCAGCAATAGATCCATGGTCCCCATTCTAGTTGAGAATATTCTGCTTGTAAGACTCATTAATTGATTCGTGATTGATCAATTATAATTCTAAAGTTAGACTATGTCTAATTTTATGAATTTTCACTAAGCAGGGGTGAAATTGTAAAGAAAAGAGTTTCTAGGTTTATTTATTTATTAATGGACTTTATATGTCTAATTAATAATTAAATTAAATGACAATATTATTTAATAATCTATTTTAGTTATTAAATAATTAGTTTTGGCATTTAAAAGGTTAGAATTGGAAAATTGGCGTTTTTGAGAAAATAGAGATAAAATTTTATAAAACTGCAAAATCAAGTGGGGCCCACTATAACACCATGGCCGGCCACTTATTAAGGGTTTTTCAAATTAATATTTTCATTATTTTAATGCCAAATAATTCTTAACCTAAACCTAGTAGTTGCCTATAAATAGAAAGTGATGGCTCAGTCACAACACATGCTTTCACATGCTTTCATTAGCTTTCTGACAGAAATTTCTCTCTTCAGAAAAACTGAGCCTTCCTCACTTTCTATACCTGGCCGAAACCTCTTCTCTTCTTTTCCCTTCATCAATTTCGACCCTAGTGAAAGAGTAAGTGCCCACACACAGCAAGCAGTAACTCAATCATAGATTGGAAGACTGTGAAGGATCAAACTTGAAGAAGAAGGACATTCGGGCTCAGATCTTGATTACACTTTGCTACAGAAAGGATACAAGGGTTAGAGATCTGAGTGGAAGGAGACATTAATTCCGCTGCATCAATGTAAGGTTTTCTTAACTTTATATGTGTTTAATTTATCGTTTTAGAAAGTTCATGTTTAGGGTGTTTAAACAACATACTTGTGAGTAGATCTAAGATCTTGGTAAAATAAATTCCAACAAGAACTTGGTGAAAAAATTTGGTCTTGAGAAAGCCAAACATTCCAACACTCCCATGAGCACAACTTTGAAATTAAGCAAAGATGAACAAGGAGTAAAGGTAGATCAAACTTTGTATCAAAGTATGATAGGTAGTTTGCTTTATCTTACTGCTAGTCGTCTTGACATTTGTTATAGTGTTGGTGTTTGTGCACGATATCAGGCAAATCCCATGGAATCCCATCTTTCTACTGTGAAAAGAATCATTCGCTATGTAAATAGCACAATTAATTTTGGGATTTGGTTTTCTAAAGACACTAACTCTAACCTTGTTTGCTTTAGTGATGCTGATTGGGCAGGTAATGCAGATGATAGAAAAAGTACTAGTGGTGGATGTTTCTATCTTGGAAACAATCTGGTTTCATGGCATAGCAAGAAGCAAAACTCAATCTCTCTGTCCACAGCTGAGGCTGAGTATATTGCTGCGGGTAGTTGTTGTACCCAATGTTGGAAATTATTTTACCAGGATCTTAGATCTACTCACAAGTATGTTGTTTAAACACCCTAAATATGAACTTTCTAAAACGATAAAATAAACACATATAAAGTTAAGAAAACCTTACATTGATGCAGCGGAATTAATGTCTCCTTCCACTCAGATCTCTAACCCTTGAATCCTTTCTGTAGCAGAGTATAATCAAGATCTGAGCCCGAATGTCCTTCTTCTTCAAGTTTGATCCTTCACAGTCTTCCAATCTATGATTGAGTTACTGCTTGCTGTGTGTGGGCACTTACTCTTTCACTAGGGTCGAAAAAGATGAAGGAGAAAATAGGAGAGAGGGTTTCGGCCAGGTGTAGAAAGTGGGGAAGGCTCAGTTTTTCTGAAGAGAGAAATTTCTGTCAGATTACTTGTGAAAGCATTGTATGAGACTGAGCCATCACTTTCTATTTATAGGCAACTACTAGGTTTAGGTTAGGAATTATTTGGCATTAAAATAATGAAAATATTAATTTGAAAAATAACATCTAAGTGGCCGGTCATGGTGTTTAATGGGCCTCACTTGATTTTGAAGTTTTATCAAATTTTATCTCTATTTTCTCAAAAACGCCAATTTTTCAATTCTAACCTTTTAAATGCCAAAACTAATTATTTAATTACTAAAATAGATTATTAAATAATATTGTCATTTAATTTAATTATTAATTAGACATATAAAGTCCATTAATAAATAAATAAACCTAGAAAACTCTTTTCTTTACAATTTCACCCCTGCTTAGTGAAAATTCATAAAATTAGACATAGTCTAACTTTAGAATTATAATTGATCAATCACGAATCAATTAATGAGTCTTACAAGCAAAATGTTCTCAACTAGAATGGGGACCATGGATCTATATGCTGAGCTTCCAATAAGTGAACCAAATTTACCAAGTAAATTTCTACTTATTAATTCTTCGTTGAATCCACTCTTAGAACTTAGAAATGCACTCTCAGACTTATATAGAGCATATTGTATGTTCCACGATATCAATATACTATCTCATTTAACCATTGTTATAATCTTATTGTGATTTAAAGATCCTCTATATAGATGATTTACATCGAGATGGAATTTCTTTACCGTTCTCACCCCTCAATGTATTTTGCCCCTTAAAACACTTAGCTACCTGTAAATGGTGTTTAGCGATCTAATAATTAGTCAGTTAAACAAGAGCTAATCCATTTACTTCTATTTGCCAAGCTCGAAGGGAATCATCACTTGACTTCTATACACCAGTAGAAGCTATAGATTCCATATTTATGTTCAGCACTCCCACTCAATCATACTATCATGTTCCCAAAATATACGTATCACCCTGACCCAAAAGTAGGCTTAACTAATAAATCAAAGAACATGAATAGCACTCCTGAGTTGAGCCCAAGCATATCAGGATTTAGATTCTTTTAATCTTAAGATCAACTACTGATATTGACTTGGAAAGATATGTATAACGGTAAGTTTGTAATATCTTAACTTAGTTGCAATATCGGTCCAAATTCAATGTATACTCCATACATTCGAAACTAGTATACTTTACTAATGTCCCGGAAAGAACATAACACTTACTCCAAGTGTAAGTACACATCATCGCCGATTATCACATTAGTGTAAATCCAATAACACCGATGAAACAGGACCAAAACTTTTGATTCATATGATCACAATCACATTCCACTGTGTTGACGATACTGTAATTGTGAATAAACATATGATCTGGATTTAACTGATTTTGTGTGTATGAATGTAATAAACATATTAAACATATTAAACCATTAGCATGTAAAATTCATGCAAACATCAATCACTTCAAATTTCTTATATTGATAACTAATCAGATTGTAAAGAGTTTTATTTAGGGCATAAAACCCAAGAAACTCCCACTTGCACTAATATAAAACAAACTGCGCAAATAGGTCAATCTGATGTCTTGATCTTAAGATCAAGTGTAGTATATTTGAATCCACCCAAACTTCTGGAAACTAGTTCATAAATACACTTATGAAACATCCTTTACTATATGCTTTACTTATCAAGGGATACTGAAATCTTTACTGTTTTAAAAGTACATCTGAATTAACAGAAGACATATCTCTCATATTTTAAAATATGTAATTGAGATAATACAGTGTAGACTTTTCTTCAGTGATATAACTTTCTGGTATTTTCGAATAGACCAAGTTACAATTCTTCTCTGGTAGAGCTTGAATTATTATTCAATAATTCTTCCACCCCCAAAGTAAGCACCATCTCATAGAAATCGAAATTAGATGGTGAGATACAAGGATAACTGATACACAGTTCCTTAATATCTGACATATAGATCACTTTCATAAATCTTTCTTGAATATCTTCTAATGTTCCCTATTTGATTACATCTCAGATAGCTTCCACTCAATAGCAGATGTCTGGTTAAATAATACTTTTAACCTCTGATTGTTTGGAGAGTTACCTAGTTGTGACTTTTGTATTAGTCTGAAACTTTAAGTCAAGACTAAGTCATCAACATAGCAGACTAGTATTTGAAGTGAAAAATACATGCCAGAGATTAAAGTAATCAAAATTAAGATACCATCAAATTTTATGAGGATTAAGAATTCTTGGTTCAAGTCATTCGAATGGACTAAACTAGAGTTCTTTATCTTATTCTCATAATTCTGATAAGCTATACCTATCCATGTGAATGGTTAGATTTTCTTTTCAGTAGTGTTCTTAAGTACCTATCACAATTATCAACCTAATGAAGATGGGTATTGAACTTTAAAATTCTCCCACTCAATGAAGGTAGTGTGAAACTTTAACAAAGAACTTTCAAAGGTATCAAACTTATACTTACAATAGTAAAATCGAAATGGAACATACAATCAAGATCAAGAATTTATATTGACAATAGCTGACTCATTATATTACTTCCATGTTTAAACAAGATATGTGTTTCATAGGGAATTGTGGAATGGACTCCACCCCTAAGAATATACATATAGGGTACTATGGATAACCTCCACCCCTAAGTATATAGAGATTATGATCCACCCCTAAAGGTTGTAAAGATCATGATTCTCTTAGTGTGATAGAGTTTATGTGGAGTTGAATACTATCCAGAGTTCATTAGATATAAAAGATCGTTGAACTGCATAGTTTTCTTAACTTTTCTCCACCCCTATCAGATCAAAAGATCATTTTATTAAACAAATTCTTAATAATTGTATTAGAATGAACAATTATTGATAAACATAGAAATAATTTCTAGTGTTTATGTAATATAACTCTATGAAGACTTGTAAATATTATAGAATTTGCATCAATAATAAAAACACTTACACATACTAACATACAAATATAATGTGGTAATAATTGATGAAGATGAAATAAATGAAGCTCAATCTCATATGTTGCAATGGTGATTTTTGAAAATTATAAACTTTTTTTTAAAAAAAAAAATATTGCAACAATATGAGAGAAACAGGGATAAATATCCCTGACTAAAATTTGAAATCCAAATTGTCTTTAAACTAAAACAATTAATTCAAAAAAAATTGAAGAGCTTCATCTTCTTTTAGACAATTTCACCCTTGGTCCAGCTTGCTGATTCAACTCAATTGAGTTCAAGTAGCTTGTCCTATAAGAAGAAGAAAACAAATAAACAAAGTTTAGTCCAGAATCATAAATCCAATTGGATAATAATTCACTAAAACTCTTAAAGTTTATCAATAGAAATACCTTGTTTCTTTGCAAGAAGTTTAGGACACTGGGGTTTCCAATGACCTTTCTCATTGCAGTAGAAACACTTTCCTTTAAGTGTAGCATCACCAGAAGGAACAGCCTTTTTATTCTTCATGGCTTTTGTTCGCCTCTTGGTGTTGTTCAACTTCTTCTTCGATTTGGGCTTCGAAGCAGAGGCAACATTTGCTTCAGGTTTTATCGTCCCATTACCATTTCCAGGATTGTGAGGTTTACTCCCTTTCTTTTTGGGTCCTCCAATCAAATTTTCATAAGTTTGAAGGTCATTGACTAATTCATGAAAGTCAATTTCCTTCTTATTCATGACATAATTTGATGTATATGGTAGAAATGCTGGAGTCAGGCTATTCAAGATAAGACTAACTTGAGAAGCACTGTCCATTTCAGCACCATGATCCTGGGCTTCTTGGAAATAACTAGACATGAGGAGAACATGGTCACACACGTTTTGATGAGGTTCCATCCGTGCATTAATGTACTTCTTAGTCGCGTCAAAGCGTGACTGAAGTGATGCCTTACCGAATAGCTCATTTAACTTCGTCATAACTTCAGCAGCCTTCTCAGTTTTAGAAAACCGAGTTTTGAGGGTGTCAACCATGCTAGAAAGCATAAAGTATAAAGCTTTGTCATTTGCTTTCTGCCAACGCTCATACTTTTCTTTCACAGCTTTGGATGCATTATCCCCAGGCACTTCAGGTGACGGCTCAGTTAAAACAAACAAGGCACTTTCTCCTATGAGAGCAATATTAATGTTCTCATTCCATTTATTAAAGTTAGATCCATTCAGCTTGTTTTCAGTCAACAGTGATAACATGGGATTCATTTTGACAATACAGGATACTACAAAATAATAGAAATCAACAAATAGAAATTAAGCAATGGTTTAACACACAAAATCAATTCAGAAATTATAAGCACATAGCAAGTAGGAATGATATGAGAAAATACTTAAAAATTCAATCCTAAATAATTTCCAAGGTTTTTCAACAAACTGATATCAGTGTCCCGTTTAGGCGAGAGTCAAAGCTACCATCCATTGAATAGAGTTGTCAGCTCATCTAAAATGTTAAACATTCTAGCAACCTTTTATTCGATCAAGATTGGAATCCAGCGTTGTCCCGTTTAGGCGAGAGTCAAGGCTATTCTATCTTATGAGCTTCTACCATTGTTTCGCAATTTGCAAGTCAAATATGGTCGCCACCATTAGGGTGATCTATACCATATAAAACATTTACAAACCACTTATCATGCGAGATCAAACGATGCGAAATTGCTAATGAACGTTCCTCCATTAGGGAGGATTACTCACTAAAACAAACGCGGTGTAAAACCCACAATGGAGATCGAATATCTTAATAATAATAAAGCTCATTATTTAAAATGTATTTTCTTTATTATTCTAATAAATAAATCTCATTAAATTCTAAATTAAGAATTTAATATAATATTTATACAATTATACTTAGATGGTGATTGAAATAAAATTAATTATTTCCATCTTAGTAATAATCTTAAATATAAATATTAAGGAAATTAATTTAAGTTGAATTAAATTAAATAATTAGCAACTTAAAAATTTCCTTTGAGAATATATTTATTGGGTTCGAAAATTTAAAGTATATAAAAATACAATTTTCGAAAATAATAAAAATAGAAAAGAAATACTTCAAGCAAAAATATCACCTATCTAGATTTTCTTTTGACTAATTAATTCAATTTCTAATAATATATATATATATATTAAATTCATTTATTTTAAATTAATCAATTAAATGAAAAAATCATTGATTGTAGTTGGTCCAAGAATTAATTAAAATAAATAATTAATTTACAACTCAATCTATTTTTCAAAATAAAAAATTCGAAAAATATAGCATAAATAAAATACAATTTTCGAAATTGATTAAGAAAATAAAGAAAAATATATATATTGAAAATTATTTAAATTTAAGTTGAAAAATTAAATTTCAACCTAAAAATAATTTTCTATTTAATTAAGTGTCATGAAAAATCAATAAATATTTAAGTATCATGATGAAAATCAACTTAGATATTTAGATTCTTCAAGTTAATTAAATGTATTAAATTCAAGAAATAATAATTAAGTGTAGAGAAGGCTTAATTATTTATTTCTAGTTTAATACTAGGAAAAATATACTTAATAAAATTGTACTAAAATTAATTATTTAAATAATTAATTTCACAAAGTATAATATTTTCTTATTTAAATATTAGAAATAATAAGTAGTCTAGAAATTACTATCTAGAAAATATCTTATTTGACTAAGTATCTTTTCAAAAAAAAATTGAAAAATATCTAATTTAAGTTATATAGAAAAAAATCTAAAACTTAAATAATTTCAAATTTAGATTTAATTAAATATCAAAAATTAAGTTGTAACCACTTAATTTGAAGATATCTTTTTAAAGTTAATATTTGAAAAGATATTAACCAAAAAATATCTAAAATATTCCATTTTAAGTTAATATTTGAAAAGATAGTAACTTAAAAAATATCTTAACAATCTTTAATAACTAATGCCTAGGATTCCTCAACTTGATTTAAAATTTAAATCAAATATTCAAATTTAAGTTAGGTAAGAAAAATCAGTTGATACAACTAATTTATAACTTAAATAGGAATATTTAATTAAATAAGCTCCAGAAAGAATCTTAGTTAGTTAAAATTCTATATTTAATTAAATACAAGAAAAATACAAATAGTTTGTCTAGAAATAATATCTAAACTAAAAGTGTTTTTCTTAAAATTAACTTTAAAATATTAAAATGAAAATAAATTTTCATATATTTTAAAAGTTAATTATGTTGCTAATTCAATTTTATTAGGTCAAACTAATATAATTAACCTAGTACAGTTATTCAAATCAGGCAAATGGGCCTTCACAATTGGGGTAGTTCATGTGAGGGGGTGCTTGGTTCAGTATGTCGTACCCACTTCTATGGCTCCCAACTCTCACACAAGGCCCAAAAGAGAGGAATTTAACCTTAAAATAAATAACTGTTATTAATTGAATAGGTCCAATAACTAGATGGACCTAAATAAAATCTATCATGGTGTGACATTTTATTTAGCAACCACCTATATGCATCTATATTAAAACAAAATAAACATATAGGCTCACACAGGCACACTTTGGATGGATCCTATCATGTTGCTAGGTCATACACAGATGAAAGAAGATTGTAAAATTTACCTGTTACAAATTATTAACTTGACCAAGGGAGCCATCAGATCATTAGATCTGGCAAAAAGTAACCATGGCTATTTGCAATTAAGTAATAATAGGTTTTGAAAACTTACACACAAGCTAAAACCACATACTCCTGCAACAAGGTTAGCTGGATAGTTGGAAGTAGGATTTATTTAATTTTAAATAAATAATTTCGAAAAATAAATAATTAAATAAAAAAAATTAATTTTCGAAAAAATAAAATTTAAAAAAAATATTTAATTAGTTTCGAAAATAAAATAAAATATAAATTTAAATTTCGAAATTATTTAAAAAAAAATATTTAAAATTAAACCTACTTTTTGAAAAATTAGGTTTCAACCAACCTAAATATCATTTTAAAATTTGCTAACTACTTTTAAAAATTAAATGTTATTTTAAAAATAAAAATTAAATAAAAATTAGAAAAGATAAATGAAATATCTTATCAGATTTTAAATTTAATTTAAATAAATAAAATAACAAAATTTAAAAGTTAGCAAAATATCTTACATCTATTTAAAATTACATGATTATAAATATCTTATTTTAAATTTAAATAAGGTCAAAATATCTAAAAAAGATTTCATTTTTTAAAAAATATATATATAAAATCTGACCTTAAATTTAAAAATAAGATAAGATATAATCAAATTTTTTTTAAAAAAAAAAGATAGATTTTTAAGCAAGAAGATAGATACTAATTCTATTCAAATTCAAATTACACTAATATCTTGAATTAAATTTAAAAAATATTAAATTAATTCAAAATGATAATTAGAATTGAATTAGGAATAGAAATAGTATATATACAAAACTATACAAAAAAATCGGAAGTTAATTCCATGAAAAAGCATGAAAAATCGAAGAAAAACGAAAAAATTGTGAACTGTACGGACAGTTTTGCGATCGCAGGAAAATTTCAAAATACGGCCGATTTTTTCAAATCTTCAAAAATTCATAACTAATTCAAATAAAATCTAAATTGAGTTCTATAAAAGGCTAACTTGCTTAATTTTTTCCATACTATCCAATAAAAATAATTCCAGAAACAGAATCGCAATTATTTTTGACGAAAATTTACAAACATCAATCAATCATCAAATAACACTCAATCCAACATGATACCATCCAAAAACAAACAAACAATCGTTTTAAAGTCCAAATTTCATGCAAGTAAATCAATTACCATGGCTCTGAGGCCAGTTGTAGAAAGTGGGGAAGGCTCAGTTTTTCTGAAGAGAGAAATTTCTGTCAGATTACTTGTGAAAGCATTGTATGAGACTGAGCCATCACTTTCTATTTATAGGCAACTACTAGGTTTAGGTTAGGAATTATTTGGCATTAAAATAATGAAAATATTAATTTGAAAAAGCACATCTAAGTGGCCGGCCATGGTGTATAATGGGCCTCACTTGATTTTGCAGTTTTATCAAATTTTATCTCTATTTTCTCAAAAACGCCAATTTTTCAATTCTAACCTTCTAAATGCCAAAACTAATTATTTAATAACTAAAATAGATTATTAAATAATATTGTCATTTAATTTAATTATTAATTAGACATATAAAGTCCATTAATAAATAAATAAACCTAGAAAACTCTTTTCTTTACAATTTCACCCCTGCTTAGTGAAAATTCATAAAATTAGACATAGTCTAACTTTAGAATTATAATTGTTCAATCACGAATCAATTAATGAGTCTTACAAGCAGAATGTTCTCAACTAGAATGGGGACCATGGATCTATATGCTGAGCTTCCAATAAGTGAACCAAATTTACCAAGTAAATTCCTACTTATTAATTCTTCGTTGAATCCACTCTTAGAACTTAGAATTGCACTCTCAGACTTATATAGAGCATATTGTATGTTCCACGATATCAATATACTATCTCATTTAACCATTGTTATAATCTTATTGTGATTTAAAGATCCTCTATATAGATGATTTACATCGAGATGGGATTTCTTTACCGTTCTCACCCCTCAATGTATTTTGCCCCTTAAAACACTTAGCTACCTGTAAATGGTGTTTAGTGATCTAATAATTAGTCAGTTAAACAAGAGCTCATCCATTTACTTCTATTTGCTAAGCTCGAAGGGAATCATCACTTGACTTCTATACACCAATAGAAGCTATAGATTCCATATTTATGTTCAACACTCCCACTCAATCATACTATCATGTTCCCAAAATATACGTATCACCCTGACCCGAAAGTAGGCTTAACTAATAAATCAAAGAACATGAATAGCACTCCTGAGTTGAGCCCAAGCATATCAGGATTTAGATTCTTTTAATCTTAAGATCAACTACTGATATTGACTTGGAAAGATATGTATAACGGTAAGTTTGTAATATCTTAACTTAGTTGCAATATCAGTCCAGTCCAATGTATACTCCATACATTCGAAACTAGTATACTTTACTAATGTCCTGGAAAGAACATAACACTTACTCCAAGTGTAAGTACACATCATCGCTGATTATCACATTAGTGTAAATCCAATAACACTGATGAAACAGGGACCAAAACTTTTGATTCATATGATCACAATCACATTCCACTGTGTTGACGATACTGTAATTGTGAATAAACATATGATCTGGATTTAACTGATTTTGTGTGTATGAATGTAATAAACATATTAAACATATTAAACCATTAGCATGTAAAATTCATGCAAACATCAATCACTTCAAATTTCTTATATTGATAACTAATCAGATTGTAAAGAGTTTTATTTAGGGCATAAAACCCAACACCCAATTGTTATGGATGAAACAAATGATGGCAGATTATGGGTTTGATTTGAAAACTTTAACCATCTTTTGTGATAACACTAGTGCTATAAACATTTCTAAGAATCTTGTTCAACACTCTCGCACAAAGCACATAGACATTCATCATCACTTTATTAGAGAGCTTGTGGAAAATAAAATTCTTGTCTTAGAATATATTGAAACTAGCAAACAAATTGCAGATATTTTTACTAAAGCTCTTGACTCGGTCCATTTTATTTCTCTAAGGAAATCCTTAGGGGTTTGTACTGTTTAATGTTTTTGTTATTCTTAATCCTTGATATTTGAGTTGTCTTAGAGTTCATAATGTCTTGTCCTTGTCCTAGAGGAAAATCTCAACCTTATAAGAATTACAGTCATTATTTTATTGCTAATGTTGTAATGTTATGGTATCATACAGGTTTGTCAGGAAAATTGTTCATTTCTCACAGGAATATTCGGGTTCATCAAACAGTGTTATGTAAGCTACCATTTTTGAATAATGATGTTTAAAAACTGTGTGTTCAAGCTCCATTGGATAAATAGAGCTACCTATCTCAATGTGTGAAAGCCATCTCTGAGTAAGTTGGAACTATGTAATTAGGAGTTATGTAGAAGATACGCTACGCTACCATTGAAAAGGGCTACCATTGAGGTAGTGTGACAGCATCTCCTATGGTTACAATTTATCAGAAAAAGTCTTTTTGACAAATTGGGCAATGCTCCCTGCTTACACTTTCACACACTTATGCTTGACACAGTTTGTGGTAAAAAAATTTCTATCCTCGAAAATGGTGTTATAAAGCTGTTACATACTATTTGATTTGCTTTAATATTCTTGGTGACCGAGTCAATTTTTCCTGGGTAACCGGTATGACCTCAATCTACTACTTCATTAGCTTGATAAAATAACTTCTGACTATTCTTATGAGTTTGATTTTTTCATCACGGACAAAGACAAGCGGACATTGTGAATTCTAGTTACAAAAATATCAAGGTTATTTTATTTTTCTATCTTTTAATCAAAAAATAAAAAATAAAAAAGAAATTGTGACCGAGTTTGTCAATTGAGCTTTCTTAAAAATTCTTGTTATTTTTTTTGTTATGTTTCGTTATATTTTTAGACACTATTTTTTTTGCTCTTAAGTGGTGATTAGTGCTTTATGTGTCTCTTTCTGTTCTCTTGTTCTTTATTTGCACAATTTTTTTAGGGGCATTTTTTGAAAAAATTAAAGAAAAAGGGGGGCATATTTTTTCGATTCTTTGTTAATTTTTTTCTTTCATTTTTTCATTTATGGAAACATGTTTTAATTGTATTCTTTATAGTGTGTTTCCTTTATTTGCGGAAATTTGGTCTTATTTTGGTGTTTTTAGGAAACTTGTCCTTAAATAATTAATTAGTTTTTGTTTCCTTTTTGGTGGCAATTTCAGTTTTGGTAGGGTATTTAAATTCTTAGATTTTGGGGAGATATTTGGTTTCCTTTTTCCATTTAAGCATACTTTGACCATTTTTTGAAAAAATCTTTTTGGTTTCCCTCATTCTCTCCCCACATGGTGATTAAGGTAAGTAAGTTACTTTCCTTTTTTCATTTTTTTTACTTATTGGGTAATTAAAATTGAAATGTTATATATACTCAACTTCCCACTAACCCACAATCACCACTCACTCTTCTCTCTCTAATTTTTTTTCTCTCAAAGATCTAATATTTTTCAAAGTGTAAGAGTGTTTGTGTTCTAGGGTTTCAAAGAGAAATGGCCAAAACTAAGAATGCCCAACCGTCCAAGAAGCCCTCTCGTGGCTCTGCCTCTGCATCTCCGATCAGCCCGCCTGCGCCGCCTGCACCAGCAACCGGAGCTTCTGGTTCTTCCTCTGCTCCGACGAAATATGCCAGAAAATCAAAGACCCAAGCTCGAAAATCAGTGATCAATCTCGCCTCTCCACCTGTTGTTGCTTCTCCTATTGCTTCTTCAACACCTGGGTTTGCTGATCATGATGAATCCCATTCATCCGATCACACATTGTCGAAGTCCTCCTCTTCGAATGGTGCTCCTATTGTTGATAAAGCCTTGGTGACCTTGCGCACGGTGAGTTCTCGAACAAGGTCCAAGGTTTCCACTCCTCAAAAGCCCGAAGTGATTCAATCTAAAATTGTATCCAAAGGGAAAAAGGTGGTTTCTTCATCTTCAAAGGCCAAAAATCTCAAGGATAATCCCCCTTCCGTGTCATCCTCGGATTCTGAACCAGAAGAAAGTGAGGAGGATCATGATTCAGAGGGTTTGTCCGATTCAAGTGAAGAATTTGTGCCCAAAGATCAACCTACTGTTGATGACTCTGAATCCGAGAGTGAAGAACCAGAGACTGATCCTGTCACTACAGAACCTATTCCAGTCCCTGCTGCAGTTCCAAAGAAGGACAAAGGAAAAAGGCCCATTGTCTCTCCAAATCCTGTTCTTCCTCAAAAAAGAGGCCCTCTGGTATGATCATGCTAGAGATATGAAATTCTATGAGAATAGGAATTTTACTGTGGAGAAAAATTTTAATGTTATTGCTCATAAGCCTTTTGGAGTGTATAACATGTTAAAGAAAGACAATGGGTAGATACCTTGATCAGTTTTGATGGCTATGTGGATAGAATTGTGAAGGAATTTTATGCTAACATCACTGATGAGTTTCTCGATGAGGACTCTTTCATGTTTGGCAAAGTTTTTGTCAAAGGACACTAGCATTCCTTTACTGTGAAGGATGTGGCTGAAGCTCTCAATCTGCCTATAGGAATTGAGCCAACTGATGTGGTGTTTGATCGTCAAAAGGTGTTCGGTTATCTCACTGGTGATAATGAAGTTGAACTCTCCGACACCATGCATATGTCTCAACTCACCTATCAACATGCTGCTCTCATGAGGTTTGCCCTATCCAGTTGGTTTCCTTGCTCGAATCCGGTAAATGTTTCAAATGAACTTGCATTCTTTTTGTATAAAGTTTCAATTGGTGCTAATATTGATTTGGCTGACATGATTTGGGAGCAAATTGTTTCTCTTCAAAAGGGCAAGAAACCTAGGCTCAATCTTATTTTTCCTCATTTAATCTATAAGATTTTATCTAATCAAGAGGAATTGATTCTTGAAAATGAATCGATGAGATGCCTGCTGTTGGAACCACTTTCAAAATTCCTGAGAAGCCTCCTCAAGGAAAAGCTACTCAAAGAAAGGCTCGGTCTGCTTCCCCTGGTCTTACAAATGATCCTGTTGCTGCATCTGCTTCAACTTCTGCTCCTACAAAAATGGCAGAATTCAATTTACGTTTGGGAAGAATGGAGACAAGTCAGGCCTTGCTACTTAGGAAGATGGACAGCATCATGAAATACTTCCGACCCAATGATGATGAATAAGTGGTTCAATCTTTTATCTCTTGCTTTTTATTAATGTATGTTTAAACTTATGACTTTGTCCATGTTTGTTTTTGTTATCTTTGGCTCCTTGATAGACAAAAAGGGGGAGTAGTATTATTTTTTTTTTTTTGGATTCTATGTTTCAACTCCTGACCCTTGGTTTTAAGGGGAGTTGCTTGTTTGTGGTTTAACACTTTTTCGTTTAAAAAGTTGTGTTTTCGGTTTGTAAGCTTTTCCGTCCAAGAAAAGTTCTTTGTTTTATGTGTTAGAGTGCTTTCATGCAAGGGGAGTATTTTCTATACTCTTGTATCTTTAAAAAGCTATTTGCTTTGGTTTCTAACACTTGATGCAGGTTTTCTCATAATAAAATATTTTGTCAATCAAAGTGTCAAAGGGGGAGATTGTTAATTCTATTTTTGGCATATTTAATTGACAAAAATATTTTATTAATTATTGTATATTTCGGCTGGTATGTGTTTAATATGGTTTCCTATTTTGTGTATTCAAACTTGGAAGGAAAGTTCTCTAGCTTTCCTATTTTTGGAAAAAAGGTAAAAATGGTAAGTTTGGTTACCCATTTCGTTTTTATCTAACTAGCTGTATAATCTGATCCTGTGTTGAGTTTCCCATTTTCTCAGATCAGATTTCTTGAAGAGAAAACCGGAGCTAAACTTTCCTTTTCTATAAAAGGAAAGTTGTAGTTACTGCCCACGATTCTGTAGGTAGAGAAACGGAAATTCCTGGACTGATTGAAGAATTATTTTAGGGAAGTTTCTAGTGGGCTGAGGTCTTGTTCAGACCGAATGTAAGCTGTCAATAAGATGTATATTCATTATAAATACATCTTATAGCAGCTAGGTTTTGTATCTCTTTTATTCACTTTCATATCTTTAGGAAAGAGTATCTTTGTTATGTAGAGAAGAGTTGTTCTACTCTTACTCTGTTTATTTGTTGTTTGAGTCTGTATTCAAGTCTACAACGAAGAAGAACATCAGTGCACCTTCGGGAGAAGGTATTTACAAGCTTTCGGGAGATTACTTTTGAAGTCTTGCATCGGGAGGATACAAGCACACCTTTGGGAGAGAAGGGTTTTACAAGCTTTCGGGAGATTACTTTTGAAGTCTTGCATCGGGATGATACAAGCACACAACCTTTGGGAGATGGTTGTATAGGCTTTCGGGAGGTAGCCTTTAAGCCTTGAATCGGGAGGATTCAAGCACTCTTCAAGGTGATCGAAGGGAGTTCGAGCTCTTGGAGTTTTATCAAGATTCAGTTATGTTGACCGAGGTTTTCGGCAAATAATAAAATATGAATATAATAATGAGCTGTAAGAAAGCGAGATGAAGACTTTTTACGTGGTTGGGGCGTTAATGAGCCTTAGTCCACGAGCCACTGATATTTATGGATATCTTTAATACAGATTCTACACTTGGGAGAATGCTTCTCTCTTTAATACAAAGAATGTTCTTGGTGAGTTTTTTCTCTGTTTGCTCTTAAGCAGCCAAGATTCTCCGACCCCCTTAAATGAGCTTTGAGGGGGTATTTATAGTGTTTTGGTGGGGTAATCCCTAGAATTATACTTACACATGTGTCTGTAAGTATCCATAAAGTTGGGCATTTCCGATGAATATACCATGGGTGATGCATGGTCAAATCCCTAGGTGCTGTAGGGTTTTTATGGAGAATGTCCTTTTTGTCTTATGATTGACGTGACTCTTCGCAGAGTAGCCGTCGCTAGACTTAAATGATCATTACTGTAGCGCTGCTGTTTGGGGGATGTGCCGTCAGACTTTATTGCGTGTTACAGTCCCAACACGCTTCCTCCCATGCAGCATTAAATGCGACTTGATGTCTCGGGAGAGACCTGACACATCCCGGAGTGCCTTTAAGCTATGCTCGCTTCCGGGAGTACCTTGTACTCCGGGAGCATCATCCGGGACTCATGCGAATAATGCTTCCTGGTGCCATACAAAGACTTAGCAGTTCTTCCCAAGTAATTTGATCCACGTGTCCCTTCTTGATTGGTCCACGTACATTGGGCGATTTTAGGAGCAACATTTACCCCCCAAGCCTTGTTTACTTAGTAAAAATAAACCAAGGCTTGTTCAAGTGTCTCCAGTTGACTCCTCGTTTCCCCAGCTCGAGTCTCGAGCGCGTGGGGGGCACATTAAATGATGTTATTTAATGCGACAATATGCTTGTTCGCAGGAATGTTTCCAGCCGCCTCCTCGGTCTTATGATACGACTTGGGGGCGCGTGAAGATGTGTCTAGTAATGGCATTAAATGCAGTGATTCACTTTTGCAGAGGTCGATTCGTTTCACGCCCCATGATTGATGCGGCGCATTGATGGTGTCAGGCGGATACTCAAACGTTTGCACCGCCTTAATGGTAGATTGATCTAGCCCGTTGATCTGTTGGGAATTCGAATCGTGCGTTTCCCCTGCCGTACGATTGGTAGGTGAAGACGCCTGTTCCTCATGCATTTTTGCCTATAAAAGCCACCACCTTTCCTTCATTTCGGTTACTTTCCATTCCTTACCATTTTTGCTCGAATTTCTCAGAGAGAAAAAATTCCTCAAAGTAGCACGAACCGTCTTAACACTTAAACACTTCCTGTAATTTTCCCAGTGTTCGGTTTTGCCAGTGCTTCTCAACTCTCGCTCAATCATACCCAGTACCCCCAGTTCAACAACCAACTGTAAGTTTTTTTTTTGCATCCTTAGATAATAACATGCTTACATTTATTTTGTTTGTTTTCTGGGTTCGCACTTAGAGATTTCTGGAGTGTGAGTGTTTGAGTTCTTCGAGTTCTGCTTTACGTTTTACTGTATTAGTTGTAGGCGTACAGTTTTGTTTGAAGAAGGCCATGTATCCTTCGTTTAGCAATCGCTTAGGGCATAGGAAAACTTTTCTCTTTTCTTTTCCTTCTTGCAAAACTATTTTTACTGCGATTTCACTGCACCCGACGCTTGTTCAGGGATTCTCTTTTGAGTTTCCCAGGTGACACGTGTCCGGAGGGGGCCTCTTTCCAGCGGTTAGGGGACCCCCTACTCCCTTTTTTTCTGGTTTAGGGTTTGATATGGGGCCTAACTGCTGGGTTTTTTCTTTTCGTTTTTCTCAGAGCATAACATGTCTGCTTCTGGCTCGAAGTCTTCGAAGAAGAAGGGGAAGAACATTGCCACCCTGGAGGAGGTTTCTCTGGGACCTGTTGCCCAGGAAGGGTACAAGTCCCGCGCCACTGGCTGGGAGGCGGCCGAGCTTCGATCGACCCTGACCTGCCCTCACCAGCTGGAGAACATCATTAATGTGGCTGGAATTAAACCCTCTACCTCAGGGACCTTCCACCGGCCTCCCCGTGACTCGGAGACGCCCAATCTCAACTATGATGGCTTCGGGGCTTGGAGTCAGACCCATCTGATGGCCGGAGCAATGCTCCCGCTCCAGGATTATTTTGTTAATTTTCTCGTATTTGTCGGCCTTGCGCCATACCAACTTATTCCTCAAGCTTACCGCCTGCTCTCAGGCTTATTTATTTTTTACTCCGCGCGCGGCTGGGGGTCTCCCAGCCCGGCGGAGATTTTGTATTTTTATGAACTTGTATCCGTCCCCAAGAAAGGGGACAAACTTAAGGACGGTTTTTATGGGTTCCGGATCCACCCTGCTAACGAAGGGGTGGTTCCGTATAATAGGCAGACTCATGTTAAGGAGTACCGCCACCGATTTTTCTTCTCCTCTGGTTTTAGGGCCGTGGACCATCCGGAGCTTCTCACGGAGTGGGTGCGGATCCCACCTTACCAGCGGACGCTCACCACTCAGGCGTTCCTTCGTAGGGCCCAAGCCTTCGCCTCTTACGACCATGCCGATCTTGACGTCGGGGGCCTGGTCACCACGGAGAATTGTAGAAAGGCCAAACTTATCCTTTCTCACCAATCCGTGGATGACTCCAACCTTTCCAAGGTCATCTGCCCTAACGTGAGGGCGCCAGTCGCGGAGAAGGCCTTCCGGGATGAGCTTATTGCTACGGCAGAGAAGAAGTACCAAGATTATCTCTACCGGAAGGCCCAGGAGAAGGCGTATTCTAGTGCCCAGGCTGCCTCTGGGAGAGGGCTTCGCGTGGGGAGCCCGGTGGTGCGGAGGAGCCAAGCCATCGGCGGGAAGTCCGAGGCAAAATTTTTTGACAAGATTCTTCAAGAAGAGATTGGAGGTCCTTCCGCCGGGGGACCCCTTCGTCTTGAAGGTTCTTCCGAGAACCAGACTTCCCGGCCTCAGCCTTCAGTCCCCGAACCAAACTCGGGTGCTCCCGGTGCTAGCACTTCTGGTGCTGGTGGTAAGTCTCCTTTGATAATTCAATATGTCCCTTCCGTTGATGAATATACCAGTCGTAGGCCCATAGGGTTCGACGAGCGTCTCCGTAGGTTTAAGATGCCGTCGACCCGGTGGGGGGATCATTTGAAGGAATTTTATTTTACAAACTTAGGAGATTACCTAGGTCGGTCCCGGATGGGCCCCGGCCCTCCGGAACCTATTCCCTTAGGTCCGTCGGCTTACATAGCGTCCAGCTGGTTTCGGCCCTCGGACAGTTATCTTGGAGATGATGCTGCCAGCATTAAAGTTCGGGACTTTGCTAGGGCCGAACTAGGGAGTCCGGGTAGGAGTAGTTTATTTGCTGCACCTTTTTGTAAGTAGTTTCTCACGGACTTTTAACACTTGCTTGTTTTATTGGAACAGGTACCTCCATGGATGCCATCCTGGAACAGCTGGCTGGGGTCCATACTCCGGTGGCTCCTCCGGCTTTCACCCCCTCTCCCCCGGCCCCTTCCTTGAAGGTTTCCTCCGGCGCTCCTCCCGAAACCATCGACTTGGTGGATGACGAGGAGGTGCTTCCGGGAGAAGGCCAGGGGAAAGGGTGGGACTTCTCGGAGGAAGCCGCCGAGGGTGCTGGAGACCCTCAAGCTCTTCCAGTGGTAGCAGAGGAGGACGAGGAGGAGTCTGAAGTGGCTCTGATTCGCAAGCGTAAGGGCAAGATGATCGCCCAAGACGAGCCGAAGAGGCCTCGGAGGGCCGACACTCCCGCTCATGGCCTAGACGGCGGGGTGTCTCCGATGGAGGAAAATCCTGCTCCTCCTCGCATTGAGCTTACCCCGATTCCGGGATGAGGCAAGGCAGGAGCTTCGCATAGCCAAACACAACTACGCTATGGACGAGTACTCCCGGGGATATGCCGATGTGGAGGCCCTTAGGAGGATTCTGCGAGCGGAGGTTGAGGCGAGCATTAACCATCCGGACTATCATGATCCGTGGAACCTCAACCTGGATCCTTTGGCAGACTGGTTCCGTCCCCTCCTAGGGCCCACTCTGGCTCCCTTCGCCGCGGAAATGACCGGTGAGTTCGCCTCTCAGCTTACACGTTGTGCGCCCAAGCGGTTTGCCACTTGCGCTTCCCTGAACTCCATCTTCCAAGTCCAGGACCTCAGCCATTCCCTCACAGTGGTAAGTACTTTGCAACTTCTTGCGTTTCCTTTTTGGTGTTTGTATTTTGTTTTCTTCCTTTGAGAAATTTTTCCTTACATCCCGTTATGGTTCGGCCTTGCGGCGAGGGCCGGTCGCCTCTCCAAGAACATCATAAGCCATGGCTTCGCTCTGTCCGATTTTGGGGACATGAACGACGTCAAGAAGGTCCTCCAAGACCTTACTGCGGAGAGGCAGATCTACCAGGAGGTCGCCGAGCGCCAGGAAGCAGCGGCCAAGGCTAAGGAAGAGAGGGCCAAGGCCAGGGAGGAGGAGGCCATCCGGAGGGAGGCTCAGGCGGAGGACATGATCCAGGCCGAGGCCCAGCGGAGAGGCAGGATGGAGGCCCATCATCAGGAGGAGCTAAGGGCTCAAACCGAGGCTGCCGAGAAGGCTAGGCGGGACCTTCGGGAGGCCAGGGAGGCTTTGGACGAAATGGCCGCCAAGGTGAGGTCTCTAGAGGAGACTCACCAGTCGGATATTGAATCCAAGGCCGCTCTGGCTGCGGAGTTGAAGGAGCTTCGGGACTATAAAGATCAGTCTATTAGGAAGGCCAAGAGGGCCGAGCTCCTTTCTCCCGTCTCCTGTGCCCGGTGTCCGAAGCGCTTTGATGATGGTGTCTACATGGCTTGGGCCACCAACGATCAGAGTATCAAGCTTTCCTTCTATCCCAAACCCGAGGACATGATTGCCAAATTTCGGGAGAAGAAGAAGAGACTTGATGCTGAGCTTGAGGCACGGATCGGACCTCGTCTTCCACCGCGGGCTGACTGAGCTGCCATATTACTGACCCAGATTGTACCCGTTCTTTTCATAACTCCTTTTTTTTTTTTCTTTGTACATATTTGCTGCTGCCTTAGAACAATTTACTTACAGGCGGCAGCTTTTATTTGAAGGGGAGACAATTTAAGGCCTGTCCCTGGGCCATTTATATGTGTATGACCTAACCTTCGGGTTAGGATATTTTATTTTTTTTTTTATATTTATATATGTGCGATATTTTTTCCACACTTTATATATTTCAACCTGTCCTTTGGCTCAGGATTTCATACTTACGCTCTTTATTTTTGCGCATGTTTTTGACCTGCCCTTTGGGTCAGGATATTTTACTTAGCTTGACCTGCCCTTTGGGTCAGGATATTTTACTTAGCTTGACCTGCCCTTTGGGTCAGGATATTTTACTTAGCTTGTTTTTGTTTGTCCGTGCGGTATACCCTAGTACCCCCCTGAGTGGCATAGAAACTTTGTTTTTAAGGCACTCAGCTTTATTTAATATAGGGGAGGCATACATTTGGACGGTACAAACCCTTTTGAACAAAAGCTAAGTTTAATTCGCTACTGGTAGTATTTTCTGAGGTGATCGGCATTCCAGGCTCTTGGGACAGTAGTTCCGTCCATTCTTTTCAGTTTGTAAGTGCCAGAGCCGATTTCGTCCTCGATTTCATATGGTCCTTCCCAATTTGGTCCAAGTACCCCCACTCCGGGTTCTTGGGTGGCTGGGAAGACCCTTCTTAGGACCATGTCACCGATAGCGAATTTTCTGTTTTTAACCTTGGAGTTAAAATACTTGGTCACCTTCTTTTGATAAGCGGCCATCCGTATTTGGGACTCATCCCGGAGTTCTTCGACTTGATCCAGAGCTTCTTGGAGCAGGGCCTGATTAGTGGCCGGATCGTAGGTCGTTCTCCTGTGGGATGGGAATAATGTTTCCACCGGGACCATTGCTTCACAACCGTATGCCATTGAGAACGGCGAATGACCGGTTGTGGTTCTGGGGGTCGTCCGGTAGGCCCACAATACCCTTGGCAATTCTTCAGGCCAGTTATTTTTACAAGCCAGCAGCTTCTTTTTCAAGGTGACCTTTAGGATTTTATTATTTGCCTCCGCCTTTGGCCGTTTGTTTGAGGCCGGGCTACCGCGGAGAAGCTTTTCACTACTCCGTGTCGGTTGCAGAAGTCAGTAAATTCCTCGCAATCAAATTGTTTTCCATTGTCTGAGACTATTTTGTGAGGTAAGCCGTATCGACACACTATGTTTTTGACAACAAAGTCCAACGCCTTCTTAGCGGTTATTGTCTTCATAGGCTCAGCCTCTGTCCATTTGGTGAAGTAGTCTACTGCTACTATTGCATACTTTACTCCTCCTTTTCCCGTAGGTAGAGACCCGATGAGATCTATGCCCCAGACCGCGAAGGGCCAGGGGCTTGTCATCAGCGTGATCTCATTTGGGGGAGCTCTCGGTATGTTCGCGTACCTTTGGCACGAGTCACACTTTTGGACATAGTCTATACAATCTTTTTTCATTGTTGGCCAGAAGTATCCCTGCCTCAATATTTTCTTTGAGAGGCTGGGTCCTCCCGTATGATCTCCCACAGAACCCTTCGTGGACCTCCGCATGATTTGTCTAGCTTCAGGGTCCGATACACACCTTAAATAAGGCATGCTGAGTCCTCTCCGGTAGAGAATTTGATCCATCATTACATAACGATGAGCCTGATACTGAATCTTTCGAGACAGTGTCCTCTCTTGGGGCAACTCACCTGTGGTTATGTATTTTATGATGGGGGCCATCCAGCTGGGTTCTTGCCCAACCGTTTGTGTGGTCTCTTTTATTTTGATGCTTGGCTCTGCCAAGCGTTCCACCCACTCGGTACTACCCCCAGCTCTTCGATCTCACTATCCGAGGCTAACTTAGCCAGACAGTCCGCATGAGCGTTCTTTTCTCGGGGGATTCTTTCTATTTTATAGTCCGTGAACTCGTGGAGCAGTTCTCGGACTATTGTTACGTACGCGGCCATCCTTTCGCCGCGGGTTTGGTATTCTCCGGATACTTGGTTTACGACCAGCTGGGAATCACTGTAGATTTCCACCCTCTTGGCTCCTACAGCTTTAGCCAATTTTAGCCCTGCTATCAGGGCCTCATACTCGGCTTCGTTATTCGAAGCTGTGAAGTTGAATCGGAGTGCTGCCTGGAGCCGCAACCCAGTGGGTGATATCATAGCCACTCCGGCTCCCGAGCCGTTTTCGTTTGAAGCTCCATCCACAAATACTCTCCAAGTGGGAATGGGTGGCTCCGGAGTATTGGCTGTTGCCTCGGCTTCATTACATTCGGTGATGAAGTCCGCCAAGGCTTGGCCTTTTACAGAAATCCGGGGCACGTAATGCAAGTCAAACTGACTCAGTTCCATTGCCCATTTGAGGAGTCTTCCGGAGGCTTCAGGTTTCTGGAGGACTTGCCGGAGTGGATGATTGGTCAAAACTCTGATTGGATGGGCTTGGAAGTATGGTCTCAACTTCCGCGATGCCATCAGGAGGCAGAATACTAGCTTTTCAATGACCGGGTACCTTGTCTCGGCCCCTATCATGCGTTTACTAACATAGTACACGGGATGCTGGATCTTTTCTTCCTCCCGGACCAATGCAGCACTGACCGCATGTTCGGAGACCGCCAAGTAAAGGAACAAGTCTTCTCCGAGGACGGGCTTTGATAGTATAGGAGGTTTGGCCATATGGTCTTTTAGCCTCTTGAATGCCTCTTCGCATTCGTCCGTCCATTCGAACTTTTGGCATTTCTTCAGTATGTTGAAGAAGGGTATGCACTTGTCCGTGGATCGTGAGATAAAACGGCTCAATGCGGCCACCTTTCCGGTCAAACTTTGCACGTCCTTATGTTTCTTGGGGGATGGCATGTCCAAGAGAGCTTGGATTTTCTCCGGGTTTGCCTCGATCCCCCTCTGGCTGACTATGAAGCCCAGGAATTTTCCCGACTTGACTCCGAAGGTACACTTCTTCGGATTGAGCTTCATGCCGTATCTTCGGACGACTTCGAAACATTCTTCTAAGTCGTTTGCATGGCTATTGCATGCTTTGGATTTGACGAGCATGTCGTCTACATATACTTCCATGTTTCGTCCCAGGAGGCTTTTAAACATCCGGTTAACCATTCTTTGATAGGTTGCTCCGGCGTTTTTCAGTCCGAAAGGCATGACTAGGTAACAGTATACCCCCTTATCGGTCCTGAAGCTAGTGCACTCCTGGTCTGCCGTATGCATCTTTATTTGATTGTACCCAGCATAGGCATCCATGAAAGATAGCAGTTTAAATCCGGAGGTGGCGTCCACCATCTGGTCAATCCTGGGCAGCGGAAAGCAGTCCTTTGGGCAGGCTTTGTTTAGATCTGTGAAATCTATGCAAACCCGCCAAGTCCCGTTCGGCTTGGGCACCAGGACCGGATTGGCCAGCCATTCCGGATAGTATACGTCGCGGATCATGCTGTTGGACAAAAGTTTATCCACCTCTTTCTCTAAGGCCTCGGCTTTCGCCGAGTCGAGCGGGCGTCTCTTTTGTTGTATAGGAGGCATGTCCGGGTTGACGTTGAGGACATGGGTGATGACATGAGGGCTGATGCCGGTCATGTCCTCTTGGCGCCATGCAAAAACATCAATGGCGCCCTTCAGTGTTTTTATTATTTTATCCTTTTCCTCCGGATCTAGGCCTCTCCCTATCCGGAGTACTTTGGTGGAGTCGTCGTCGCACACTGGTATCTCTTCGACGTCCTCCATTGGTTCTACGACCCTTTCGGATCCTATACGAGGATCCAACTCGTCTTCTTCAGCCTTCTCTACTTCAGGGGGCCCCCGGACCATGAGCACTGGCAAGTGGGTGGCAACGTTGTAACATTGCCTGGCCTCTCCTTGGTTTCCCCTCACCGTTCCGACTCCGGCTTCCTGGGTAGGAAATTTTAGGCATAGGTGTCGGATGGAAGTTATTGCACCAAAGTCGACGAGGGCCGGTCGGCCTAAGATTGCGTTGTAGGCTGTTGGGCAGTCTACCACCACGAAGGTGCAATACTTAAACGTGCTCTGGGGAGTGTCCGGGCACAGGGTAACTGGGAGCCTGACTTTTCCCATCGGGATTAGAGTTGTCCCGTTAAACCCTGTGAGCTGCGATCCGCTAGGAGAGAGGTCCCGGTCGGTCAACCCTATCGCAGTGAAGGCCTCTTTGAAGAGCAGGTTCACGGAACTTCCATTATCAATCAGGACCCTGGCCACCACTTTATTTGCAATGGGGGTCTCTATGACCAGCGGGTCGTGATGAGGAAAACGCACCGTCTTGGCGTCTTCTTCCGTGAACGTTATGGGTTGGTCCATTAGCCGAGGCCTTTGAGCTGGGAGTTGAGTGACCTCCCACACCTCACTGTGCCTTGCGGCCTCGGCATATCTCTTTCGCTCCTTTCGAGTGTTTCCTCCGATATGGGGACCTCCGGAGATCATGGCTACCCGTCCATTAGGCCGAGGCGGTAGTCCGGGTATATGCTGGGTGTCACCTGCGGGAGCAGCTGGAGGCAATACTCCTGCTGTACCCCCTGGTGTTCCCGAAGGCATGCCCCCGGCCACCTGCCCCGGGTTAAGGTGGGGTAACCTATTCTTGATCCACTCATAGAGGTGGCCCAACCGGATCAGATTCTCAATCTCATCTTTGAGATTTTTACACTCGTTGGTGCTGTGGCCGATGTCGTTGTGATATTCGCACCTTTTGCTCGGATCTCTCCAGGAGCTATCCCTGTACAATGGCTGGGGTCTCCGGTAATGCGTATTCTGCCTTGTGGCAAAATAGACACGTTCCTGAGAGTCCGTGAGCTCTGTGTACTGGGTGTATTGGGGTGTGTACCCCTTCTTTTGGCGCTTCTCTCCCGTTCGGGTGCTGCCTTTGGAAGACCTCTTGCTTCTAGACCCTTGAGTAGGGCCTGTTAAGCTAGCGGTTGGGGCAGCCTGTGAAGGAGCCCGTCCATTCACCCCGGACGGATTGCCATAATGGGAAGATGCCGGCGAGCTTGGCCTTGGTTGTATCCGGGAGTGGCAAAAAACTGTATGCCACTAACCGGAGGGGTCGCGGTCGGGACAGTACCCGAGGGCGATACTCCTGGCATGTACCCTGCTATCCCGGTGGGATAATAGCCTCCGTAAGCCACGATCTGGGCTTCTTCGAGGTTAATATATTTTTGGACTCGCTTCTGGAAGTCCTGAAGGCTAGCAGCGCCTTCTTGCTGTAATTCGTTCCAGAAGGGAGTCCCAGTACGGATTCCTGCTTGGAGAAGCGCAAGCTGTTGTCCGTCGTCAACCTTCTTGGTCTTCGAGGCCTCCTCTCGGAACCTCTTGATGTAATTCTTCAAGGTCTCGGTGGGTAGTTGCTTGATGTTAGTCAAGGCACTAACCTCCAAATTGACCTTCCTGGCGGCGACAAATTGTCTCCGGAAGTTGGTTTGGAGTTTGTTCCAACATCCCACCGATCCTGGTTCTAGTTTCTTGAACCACTCCTCTGCCGAACCGCTCAGAGTGAGGGGGAAGCATAGGCATTTGGCGTCATTGCTGACCCGCATGACTGTCATGACTCGGTTGAATCGTGACAGGTGATCACTGGGGTCGGAGTTCCCAGTATATGCCGCCATTTCGGGCATTTTGAAGTTTTTAGGGAGCTCCGCCTCCAGGATATGCTTGGCACAGGGCTCCCGGTCCTCACTGTCCGAGTCGGAGTCATCTCCCTTCTGCCTCCGGGAGACTCGGGCAATATCTTTTCGAAGGATGGCAAGCTCTGCCATAATCCCTTCGTTTACAGTACCCGAGGAGACTTCGGGTCTGTATCTTTTTTGATCAAGGTGATCCCGGAGGTCACCCTGATTCCCATTGATTTGATTTCTCAAATCAACGGGTGGACATCTCTGTCCTCCTCTGCCTCTACCCCCCGGTTCCTGGTGCACGGAAACGCTTTTTCGGTCCCCTCGATCCTGAGGGCCAAGACTCCCTCTTTGGGGCTTGCCCCTCTGCGGACCTTTCCCTTTAGGGAAATCTGAGCGGACCTTACGCGGATCCTGCGCCTTTTTCTTTCGACCAGGGGCAGAAGTAGGGTTTTTTGTTTGGTTTTCCTCAGCAGGGTGCCTTATAGGGCTAGGTTCCCTAGGCCTTTGCTGCTGGGAATTGGGCGAAGACGTAGCTGGCTCCCCATCGAGTCCAGCGGCCATTGCCTTGGGATGCACGTGAATGCCAGCTGCCTCCATGGCTTTTTGCATGGCTAGCATCACCTCATGCATCTTTTGATTTTGCACTTTCTGAGCTTCGATCTCAGCTTCGTGATCGATGGCTTTTTGTCTGAGGAGCACCAGCTCTTGGTAGCTTCCGTCATCGTAAGCGTATTCGTCGAGGTGTTCCTCGTGGTTTTCATCTGGAACTTCTTCCTCGGACTCCTCTGCTGCCCTTGAGGCTACATCCTCTTCATTGGGATCTTGAGCGTCTTCTAGAGGGCGAGGGTGACGTGTAGCTCTTGTCTCCACCATTGTTGTGAAGTTAAATGCTTGTTGTGAAGCAGCTTTCCTCAGCTCTCAATGAAAGCACCAAAATGTTGACCGAGGTTTTCGGCAACTAATAAAATATGAATATAATAATGAGCTGTAAGAAAGCGAGATGAAGACTTTTTACGTGGTTGGGGCGTTAATGAGCCTTAGTCCACGAGCCACTGATATTTATGGATATCTTTAATACAGATTCTACACTTGGGAGAATGCTTCTCTCTTTAATACAAAGAATGTTCTTGGTGAGTTTTTTCTCTGTTTGCTCTTAAGCAGCCAAGATTCTCCGACCCCCTTAAATGAGCTTTGAGGGGGTATTTATAGTGTTTTGGTGGGGTAATCCCTAGAATTATACTTACACATGTGTCTGTAAGTATCCATAAAGTTGGGCATTTCCGATGAATATACCATGGGTGATGCATGGTCAAATCCCTAGGTGCTGTAGGGTTTTTATGGAGAATGTCCTTTTTGCCTTATGATTGACGTGACTCTTCGCAGAGTAGCCGTCGCTAGACTTAAATGATCATTAACGTAATGTGGCTAACATTTGGGGGGATGTGCCGTCAGACTTTATTGCGTGTTACAGTCCCAACACGCTTCCTCCCATGCAGCATTAAATGCGACTTGATATCTCGGGAGAGACCTGACACATCCCGGAGTGCCTTTAAGCTATGCTCGCTTCCGGGAGTACCTTGTACTCCGGGAGCATCATCCGGGACTCATGCGAATAATGCTTCCTGGTGCCATACAAAGACTTAGCAGTTCTTCCCAAGTAATTTGATCCACGTGTCCCTTCTTGATTGGTCCACGTACATTGGGCGATTTTAGGAGCAACAAGTTAGTAGGTGGAATACATCAAGCTTGCGGCATACAATAAGAGGGAGTCTATTTATGCATAAGTCAATTACTTTGTATTTTTGATACCGATCTAATGAATCTTATCTCTGGGCGTGGCCCCGTGGACTAATAACAATCTGAAAGGATTGTTGAAACCACGTACAAAAATCTTGTGTGTTTTTACTTTTATGCACTGTTTGTTTTTCTGGATTTCTCTGGAGTTACAGAGTTGTATTCTGTAACTACGGAAAAACTGTTTTCAGTACCAGTTTCGTTATTCCGCATTTAATTAATCACTTAATTAAATAATCAAACTGGGAATATTAAAATACGAAATTTTAGATAAGTTGGATTGGATAGAACTTGTATTATTTTGCATTTGAGGCTAAATCATTGATCATGTGTGCTTTGAAAAAGGATTTAGGTAATTTTTTTTTTGAACGTTTGTGCATTTCAAGACACCCTTATAATTTTTATCCTAGATCACCTTTTTTGAGCATTGACTTGTTATTCTTTATTTTTACGCATATTTTGAAATAGAAATAAATCTATTATTTGTCCCTAACTATATCATAAGCATATCTTAAGTTTCGAGAGATTGTGATGTGGTAATTTTATGTTATGTTATGTGGTAAATAAATGTATTATTGAGAGAATTTCAAGACAGTTATTTGAAACAACTTGAAAAAAAAAATTGGCAATGTAGTGTCATATTGAAAGAAAAAAAAATAAGAGAGAGTTGTTGCAAGGTTTTTTTTTTTAAAAAATAAAAAAAAAGAAAAAAGAGATTCTCTCATGTGCTTAGAAAAAAAAGGGAGGATATTGGGATCATATGTGAAAAATTGTAGGGTGATTAGATTGGAAAAATCTTATGGTATAGGTGAGCCTAAATAACGTTTTTTATCTACCCTTACCTAAGCCTAACATTAAACCTCAATTAAGTCTTTTTGATTTCAAAGCATAAGTTGTTGAGATTAGTGGAGAAGGTTAAATAATGCAAGCTTATTAATAATCGATTTGTGGATGTGTTGGATTGAGTTGAGCATGTATATTAATTTCTAAAATTTTTGACATTTGTGAGTTATATTTTTCTTTTCTAATTTGTTACTATTGGAAGTAATTGGATTGAAATTCTACTTTTAAAACAGTTAAATCTTGGGAGTAGTGGTGGTGTGGTGTGAATTGAAGTAAGGCTTACTTTGGGTCTTTTGTTTTAGTTTAGTGTCGATCTTTACTTGAGAGAGAGTAAAGGTTAAGTTTGGGGAAGTTTGTTAGCTTCTAATTTGTGCTACTTTTAAGTATGTTTTTAAAGTATTTTTAATTAGTTTTAGTTTAAGTTATATTTTCTGCAATTTTATGCTTTAGTTTGTTAATATTTTCACGTGTAGTAATAAAGAGGAAGTGAACAAGTTGGAAGAAAAATAGTGTGAAAAATCATTAATTAATTAATTCAAGTTTTTTCGTTGGTGCACCAAAGGAACAGTCCGTGGAATAATTTAGAAGATCCGGTGCAATCGGAGTCGTTAAAGTTAAAAAAATGAAGAAAGTAGAGTAGCGTCGTGGCATAAAAATTCAATGTGAGGGCGCTATTGTGCTAAAAATGGGGAGAGAGGTCGAGTTTCAAAGGAAATATCCGGGCCTCAACATTAGAGAAGCTACATTGAGGCATGAGGAGAGATTACAGTATGCCTAAAAAGGGGCCAAGCGGGCCGCGAAATTGGGAAGTGTAGGTCGCAGCCCGCTATGAAGAAATTGGTATAGTCTTTTGGATTTTTAGGACACGGGTTGCGGTATGCATTGGACCATGTAGCAACCCGCTATGGTGAGATTGCATTGGTGGTTTTTAAACCCTAATTTCGAAGCAGGATTTGACTTTTGACTTTTTAGACTTTTAGGGATACGAATTTGGAGACAAGAAGCAACTGGACAGGCTACCACCATTGTTCATCGACGAGTTCTTTTCTTTCTCTTTTAATTTCAAGTTTCTAATCTGTTTAATTCAATTGTTCACAATGACAATGAGTAGTTAAATTTTTAATTAGGGTGTTAATGGATATTATTTGATATTTTTTTATGGTTTAATGCAATTTTAGTTCTTCCCTAATTTCTTCTGTGCATCTATTTTATTTATGCTTAAATTTTATAATTGTTTGATCACCAATTATTTGTTTATGATTTTAACGCAAATCTAAAAAGTGAGTGTTGATTATGTTGTAATGAACTAGACATAGATTTCAATATTGAATGAAATTACTTATATGGTCTATGTAGCAATTAGAATTTCTATGCTTAATGCAAAGGCTAATTAGGCTTTTTTTCTCCTCGAACTTTGACATGTACCAAATCATGCCCTCTGAACTGTTTTGTGTAACACACTAACTAGCATAGGCGTATTACGTGATTTTTAAACGTAATGTACAGCTCGTTGCTAATCAACGAGGTTTATGGAAATCGTGATTAATAAAAAAATTTCCTTTTTAATTAAACTTATAAAATATCTATACAAAAATACTCGGGATCCCGATTACAAAATATTTTACAAAAGTTAACTGACTAAACAAAATACTTGTCGCCTAGTGACTAATTACAAAAAAGCACTGTTGTCCTGAGGATCGTACGCTCCAGGCCTAACCGCCCCGACATGTACAATCTTCACCGGCTCGCTCTCACGGTTCTTCAGCCTTAGCCTTTCCCTTACCTACACATAAACATAGCATTGTGAGTCGACAAACTCAGTAAGAAAAGCATAAATCATAAACATACATAAATCCCGGGTTATGATCAGACGCCCATACCCCTGACCATAACCCTAACTGCCGTGTCCCACAAGATACTGAGTCCCGAACGTTCATAGGACGGTACTATTGACAAGTAACAGCCTATACTCGGTACACTGGTCATACTCCAGCTGCTAGTCATACTCTAGCCCGTACCGATGTGTTACATTATCAGCCTATACTCGGTTCACTGGTCATACTCCAGCTGCTAGTCATACTCTAGCCTAACCGATGTGATACGGTCACATAGCACTGTACCACCAACCCTAGTATCAGCCTATACTCGGTTCACTCGTCATACTCCAGTTGCTAGTCATACTCTAGCCTAATCGATGTGATATGGTCGGATGGTACGAAGCCAACATACATATCTAATGTAATCTAACAGGCTTCCTAACATGCACGCTAAATATGTAATATATATGGAGCCTTGGAAACCGGTTCCACTCCTTGTGCCAGATCTATAACGAAATCAATCTCTCGCTGAGGTGGTAACCCTGGAAGTTCTTCGGGAAAAACATCTAGAAATTCTTGAACCACCTTGATGTCCTCTGGCCGAATGGTATCTGGCCGAGTGGTGTCCATCACCACAGCCAGAAACCCTAAACAACCGCCATGTAGTAGTTCCTTAGCTGACATGGCCGAAATCACCGGGATCCGAGATCCCCGAACCGAACCAAAAAACACAAAAGGTTCTTCACTTTCCGGTTGGAAGATCACCATCTTCCTCTTGCAATCAACACTAGCTGAGTATTTAGATAGGAAATCCATTCCTAAAATAATATCGAAATCTACTAGGCTCATCTCTATCAAGTCAGCACTTAACTCTCTACCATCTATTCTGATCGGCATAGACCTAATCCACCTTTTGGAGATAACTAACTCTCCGCTAGGTAATAGGGTTCCAAACCCTGATTCATAACTATCACACGGTCTATCCAATTTACTAAAGATTCTGGCTGCCACATAGGAATGTGTGGCCCCAGAATCGAACAGCACGGAGCAAAATGAGTTATTAACCGAGAGCTGACCTGTTACAACTGAGGGGCTGGCTTCTGCATCAGCATGCGTGATGGCGAACACCCTAGCTGGAGTGGGTCTCGCCGGAGCCCTGGGTGCCTCTGGTCTGAGCTGGGGACAATCCCTCTTGTAGTGTCCGGGCATGCCACACTGAAAGCATCCCTGACCTTTGCACTCACCCAGATGGTGCCTTTTACAACTGGGGCACTCTGGGTACGAAAACTGGGTCTCAACACCACCCTGACGGCTGCCTCTACTCTGGTTCCCCCGGAACCTCTTGTTCTGCCCCGAGTAACCGGATGCAGTGGATGTTCTCCTCTTCTGGTCCATGGCCGAACCACTACCTCCCCTGCTAAATCCTGATGCAGGAGGGGTAGGAGCCCCGCCACTCACTGGAGTACTAGCCGACTCCCACATACATCCAACTGCACCCTCAGCTCGCAGTGCCTTCTCCACCATCTCAGCATAGGTGGTCTTGTCGTCGGTGGTGATCATAAGGTCATGTTTGATCTTCACATTTAATCCATCCAGATACTTCTCCTTCTTGCTGAAATCGGTTGGCACTATTCCCGAGGCCAACCTCGCCAACTGATCGAACTGGGTGGTATACTCTGTCACGCTCATGTTTTCCCGTTGGGTCAGGTGGGTGAACTCTTTCCTCTTGGCAATTCTAACTGCCTCGTTATAATACTTCACGTTGAAGAGTTCCTGGAACCTTTCCCAGGTCATGGTGGTGACATCATGAATCTGAGACACCATGTCCCACCAGACTAGAGCGTCTTCTTGGAACTGGAAGGTGGCACACACCACCCTGTCATTTCCGGTGACACCCATAAAGTTCAATATCTTGGTTATCACCGTTAGCCACTGCTCGGCTTTCATGACATCTGGACCTCCCTGAAAAACTGGAGGTGCTTGCTTCCAGAACCTTTCATACAGAGGTTCCATTCTGTTCGCCGCTACCACTATCTCGGCCTGAGCAGCAGGGGCGGGTGCCACAGGAGCTTCTGGCACAGGCACTGCAGGAGCCCCATGCTGCCTCAATCTCTGAATCTCTAGATCTTGCTTTTCTATCATGGCTTGCATTTCAGCAAACCTAGTCTCCCAATTCTGGGCTTCCTGATCGGCTTGGGCAGCCTGTGGCGGGTTCTCATCACCCCGACCACGAGCCCTGCCCCTGGGACCTCTACCACGGCCCCTAGCATGCGGGGGAAACTGAGCTCCCTGACCCTGATTTGACCCTACTGAGTTGCCCTGACTCCTGGTGTTCCGCCTGGCGTCCATCCAGTCTGAACAGCCTGCGAAACCAAGAGTTGGCACATCAGGTCATGATCAAAGAGAGCTTACTAATGCCGCTTAATTTAGAAATTAAAAACATGGGCCTATTCTACTATCAGGCTACTAACATGCTTCCTATCAGGCTTTTCTTATTTCATAATAAATATATAAGCTACTAAAGCAATAAAAGCTTACTGAACCGTAGAACGAGCTAACTGCTGATGATGATTGTACATGTCGTGACGATCTTCGAAAGACAACCTGGCGGCTCTGATACCAAATTGTAACACCCTAACTAGCATAGGCGTATTACGTGATTTTTAAACGTACTGTGCAGCTCGTTGCTAATCAACGAGGTTTATGGAAATCGTGATTAATTAAAATTTTTCCTTTTTAATTAAACTTATAAAATATCTATAGAAAAATACTCGGGATCCCGATTACAAAACATTTTACAAAAGTTCACTGACTAAACAAAATACTTGTCGCCTAGCGACTAATTACAAAAAAGCACTATTGTCCCGAAGATCGTACGCTCCAGGCCTAACCGCCCCGACATGTACAATCTTCACCGGCTCGCTCTCACAGTTTTTCAGCCTTAGCCTTGCCCTTACCTACACATAAACATAGCACTGTGAGTCGACAGACTCAGTAAGAAAAGCATAAATCATAAACATACATAAATCCCGAGTTATGATCAGACGCCCATACCCCTGACCATAACCCTAACTGTCGTGTCCCACACGATACTGAGTCCCGAACGTTCATAAGACGATACTATTGACAAGTAACAGCCTATACTCGGTACACTGGTCATACTCCAGCTGCTAGTCGTACTCTAGCCCGTACCGACGTGTTACAGTATCAGCCTATACTCGGTTCACTGGTCATACTCCAGCTGCTAGTCATACTCTAGCCTAACCGATGTGATACGGTCACATAGCACTGTACCACCAACCCTAGTATCAGCCTATACTCGGTTCACTCGTCATACTACAGCTGCTAGTCATACTCTAGCCTAACCGATATGATATGGTCGGATGGTACGAAGCCAACATACATATCTAATGTAATCTAACAGGCTTCCTAACATGCACGCTAAACATGTAATATATATGCATACTGTTATACTAATCTTACCTCAATTCTGAATTCAGGTGTGCCGGTCAACCTGACTGGAACGAACTGCACGGCGGTTTACAGGCTCCTAAACCATAACAATCACAACAGTATTAAGTGATATGCTAAATCACTTCTCGAGGACTTAAACTAGAAACTAAAAGTTTCCCTATCGATAAAAAGCATGGCAATACCCCAAATAACATAAAAACGAGAAAATCTAGGGTTTTTGAAAATCACCCAACCGGCAGACCGGTTGCCCAACCGGAATTCCGGTTCTGGGAATTTCAGAACCCCATCTGGAATTTCGGATGCACAACCGGAATTCTTGTTCCTCGCAGGAAACTTTCAAAAAAATCATAACTCAATCAATTCAAACCCAATTAAAACCAAACCTTCCAGACCTGCTATTTAGACCTTGAGGAACATTTCTAAACCCTCAAAATCGAGCTTCATGCATACAAACAAAAATCACCATTAAAGCATCAAGCTTTGAGTTCCAAACTCAAACTTGATAAAACAACACTATCATGCATCAAACCTTGATTAAAATTACATATTCATGCATATAAAAACTACAGAAACTGAACTCAAACACAATCAAACTTTACAGCAGCTATTTTCACATATTCACTTTGAAAAACCATAGTTTTGAGTATAAAATTCCAAGCTTGAAACAAAGCAACTAACATGCATCAAAAATAGCTCTAATCTACTCAAATAATCATGCTTAAACCTCTGCAAACAACAACAAAATCACAGCAACAACACCAACCTAAACTAAGCATGCAAACCTTCATTTTCTTCCCAAAAATTTCCAAGAAACAAGAAAAGAAGCTAGAACAAGGTTTACCTCAACTAGAATTACTTTGAACTTGCTGAAAATCACTTGAATCAAGCAAGAAAACCCAGCCCTAGCAATTCCCAAGCTTGGCCGAAAAGAGAGAGAGAGAGAGAGAGAGAGAGAGAGAGAGAGAGAGAGAGAGAGAGAGAGAGAGAGAGAGTTCTTGAAATTTCTAATTTTCTAAGTTTTTTGAAATCTATGAATAATGAGAGTGAAATGCAATTACAACCCTTACTTCCGCCAACAAATAACATCAATTAACATTATTTTCCATTTCTAAGTCCACTAAAGGACAAAATAACAATGGGGCAAAATGACCATTTTGCCCCTTCACACTAAAATAGCATAAAGAGCACTAAAGGGGTATTTTTGGGAAATTCTAAATTCCCGGCCAATCCTGACGTTCCCAATTAATAATAAATCGTCCCAATAAACTAACATATTAAGTTGTGATTTTACTGAGCCAAACACCGAGTTCCATGTTACCGGGCACCAGAAATGCAAAATCATGAAAATCACTAAATGACATAAAATGCATTTCAAAATTCAATAATAACAGTATAAATAATTATTTAAATAGCTATAAATAATTTTCCATAATTAAACATAATTAACTGCTAATTTCCAAATTAAACTAAGCGGTCTTTACATTTTGGCTGCTAAATATTTCTCCTGAATTATTGAGATTATTAGATTTAAGGAATTTTGTCTAATTTTATTCAATTTTATTGTTTCAGTGATTGTTTATTTACTAAACCATGCTCCCCAAACTTTGATATCTACCAAATCATGTTCCTCAAACTTTGATATGTACTAAATCATGCCCTGAACTTTCATCTATGTTAGAATTTTTTTTACTAAAATTAGACAAAAGTCCTTAAATCTAACAATCTCAATAGTTCATGGAGAATTTTTTAACAGCCAAAAAAGTTCAAGGGACATGATTTGGTACATGTCAAAGTTCGGAAAAAAGAAAATCTTAATTAGCCTAATGCAAATTATGTGTAATTCACTACAGAATTGTAGGACTTTTACATATAATTTGGATTTTATATATCCTAATAAGAATATAGATATAAGTAGTTAATCCGCTATCAAGAATTAAACTTACATTAGACCATACAAAATTGGTCCAATTGATATTAATTACCCTAAATTTTAATTATTGATATTTGCTCTTCTTTTATTGCTTATTTTATTTTTCTGCATTCTCATTTCCAATACCAATTTTCATTTTTACCAAATAGAAATTATAATCCAATTTAGTTAGTACTAAATTACAATTTTTTGAGATTCGACCTCTCGTGTGAATTACTACTTGAATGATACATGTGTAAATATTCGCAACAAATGATTTATGCTAATTTTTTTGTTTGACCGTTCAGCCACTCCCGTACAATCACGCCCAACAACTTGATAAGCTAGCTACCCACTTGAGTCGAGATTACTTAATGCCGATTCAAGGTAATGATATGCTGATACATAGACTGCAACAAAATGGTTGAGGAAAAACGAAATAATCAGTTTTTCGTCAAGACCATCTCCATTGCATGATTCAACACAATAAATCAACAATGTACATTAATATCTTGAGATGTAAATAAAAAGTAAAGTGATAATCAATAAACAATATATATTTTTTTTTTAAAAAAAAAAAAACAATTATTACAACATTACAATTAAAAAACAAAAGTGTTAAAGTCCCTCACTAATTATTGTAATTAAAAATTATATATTTATTACAGACAAATTTGGTACAGTTTTTAGAACAAAAGATTCTCTGCAAAAGTTGGAAATTTTTTTATTATTTTTTTAAAAAAATAAAAATGATCAAAGAAGACCTTTGTAACTGTTTAAGTCACCCCACACAGTGTGCTCAACTTCTTCCCAGGATTTTGCTTCTTTTAGTTCGTCCCATATACTAAATATAGCTCCCAATATATTATCTTCATGAACAATACAATAGCACCTACAGTGGATGATGACACATAAAAAACGTTAGTTGATAATAAAGTTGACACTGTGTAGCGTATGCAGTGCTGTAGAAAATTATAAATAGAACAATGAAAAAATCCAAACTTAAAGTCATTATTGGGATCAATAAAAAAGATTTAGACATAGTTGCTATGCAACTTTATTATTGTGGTCATCACAGAAACTTTGTTTATTCACCGGGAAAATAAGTTGTTCAATAATTAAGCTCCGCTCTGTGAATAGGTAATTCAATGAAAATGAATACATTTCCATTTTACTCCTTTGTTTGGTTGAAATTTAGGTGGCATTTAGTTGGAGGTAATAAAATAGAATGAAATATAAATAATTTTCATTTTATTTCTTTATTTGGTTGCATTTTAAAATATTGGAATGTCATTTCAATTGAACGTCTTTTCTATCATTTTGGTAATATGACTATTCTATTTTGAAATAGAAAAAAGACTATTCCAATGTAACATGAGAAAAAATTTAGTAATTTTTTTATCAATTTTATTTTATACATTTTAAATTTTATTTTATTCCAATTCCCATTCTCATTCATATTTTTATGTTTTCATTTCTCCCAACCAAACGCCACCTAGTATAGGAATGTCATTCCAAGACTTTTCCGAAACAACTTTCTTTCCAAAAAGGGTCCAATATCAAGTCAAACATGGGGTCACCTATAGCCTTTTTCTCCTCCAACAAAATGTAATCTAGGAGGAAATGCGGAAACTAATCAAAATGAGTGCAATTATCAGATATATTTCTTCTCCAACAACAGTAGTCACAAGATCCAACAAATTGTGGTACACGTCATATTATTTGATATTTATATACCTTTTAAATACCACAATTTTTCTAGGTTCAAACTCATTCCAACTTTCTTCAAATGATGCACATCCAATTATCAGATATAGATGGTAGATATGCAGTGTGTTTACCAAAATATCTAACATATTATATTGCACGTAATTCAAGGAAATATAGAGAGATAAGATGAACGAGCAAACATATACGAAGACTAGGTGAATATCACTTACATAGCATGGTATGATAATCGTTCGTACTTGTGACCACCCTCCCCTGACTTGGGCTGATATGAACTTTTCACTAATGGAAGTTTATAACTTTCTAATAACTGCTTCAGGAGGCGGGGGTTACCTCTAAAAACATCCAAGTATAAGGGTATCAAGTCGAAAATGGGGTCACCTACACAACAAAGGGAAAAGAAATAAAAGACTAAAGTATTGATAAAGAAAGTAGTAAATTGGTACCGCAGCACAAAGAAAGTAATACATTGTTTCATATTTCAAATTATGTACGTATAGTTTTACGGAAAAAAGAAATTATGTATGTATAAATACTTCAGTTTCCATCTATCCATATCACGCATGAGAATTTACTCAGATCATAATTGAAATATACAGTAAACTAGCACATAAACATCAATAAATGGACCAGTAATTTTCAAATGGAAGAACTAACCGACAGACAGATCACTGAAATCAAGAAGGTGACTAGGATGCCATGATTTTTCCATTGAAGTGTCATCACAGCCATTCATGGAGCTATTACATGGGGAACTAGCTTCTTTCAAAGCTTCACTCAATTTAGAATTCTTATTACCATGTTCCATGTGAATATTGTCGTCCATAATATCCGAGTGTATCCAGGAGAGGGGTTTAGAAACTTTGCTTTTGTCATTTTCAACCTGAAACAAAAAGAAAAAAAAAAAGGAAGGGTCAAGATATATAGAAACATATAGACAGTGGATCATTCTGACAAAGTGATCTTGACATGATTAAGCATGTGGATGGATGAGTAAGAGACCTCAAAAGCAAATAGCAATTCAGCAAAATTATCTGGGATGTATTCATCAACTTTCCCAATTAGAAAGCTAGGAATCGGATCCCCCCTGCAGAATGTAACTCAAACACTTTAGTAAAAGTTTCACATCAACCCAAAGAAAATCTATCAACAACAATAGGCAACGTAGCAAAAGCTTCATAGATGAGTAGCATTCAAGTACAAACTTCAGCATCTTTAGTCCCAGATGAGCATGTGATTTGAGCAAAAATGTATAAGAGATACAGGTTTGTTTAAAAAGCATGAACTCTTTAAAAAGAAAAAAGGATCCCTCCCTCCACCCCTTCCTCCCCCCCTCTCTCTCTCACAGACACATATGCACACGCACACAGACACATCATTATAAAACGGGAATTGTAATCCTCTTGAGTGTGTACATATAGTAGTACCATGTAGTCAAGCGGTTAGAGGCATCCTTTTTCTTCTTATTTAGAGTTTTGACAAAGATGTCCCATTCAGCTGGCATGTTTAATTCATCAAAAGCTTCCCCATAACCATTAGTATGGTTAGATTGTACTGCACTTTCAGTATCTGATAAATTTGAATTACGAGATGGAAGTGGCAACAAATGAAGGTGGCGTAGCTGCTCACCGAGAAAGGAAGCTAAATTTAGCTCCTCTTCCCAGTTTAGTTTATCTCTTCTGCAAAAGGAAATATGAGAAAAAAGGGCTCAAGTCAGAATTATGCTACCTACACACCTACAGATAAATATCATCAAACGCGACTTAAAGAAGCACCAACTAAAATAACTTACAATTGTGCAAATATTTTTCCTTCGCATCTTTTTGTTATCATGTATGGCCATATCCTAGTGCCCCCAACTAAATTGAATGACGTAGTCGTCATCCCAGCTTTTCTATAGTCATATTGTTGCTTACTCCATATGCCAAAAGGAAAGCTACCTTCTTTCTTCACTGAAAGAAAATCACACTTGGAAATAACTTCAGGAACTCCACTTCCATCCCAAGGTACAATCTTATAAGACCCATTTTCAAGGTAAAGTATCCCACTGCTCAAAACTTCAGGGATATATTTTTGCAGAGGAGAGTTGACTTCACTAAGAAGGCTGTGAAATTCAAGCTGTGAAATACACACAAGTCAAAAACAAATATACGTACAAAAGATGCACACACAGAAATATAATAAACGTACGTATATAAAGAAGAAGAACAAGAAGAAGATGAACCTCAGTGCCTAAACCATAAAGTGAGGTTTCCAGTCCTTCTTCAACAAAAATTTTCACCACACAATTCGGCATGAGATAAACCTGTTGCCAATGACATGTCAGATTCTTTACTTCAAACTTCATTTGCATATATATTGATTTGTATATCACAATAGAAGTTATAATCTTGAATCATAGTAAACTAACTCACAGGATTGCTACCAGTGCCAACAGGAAGCCTTTCAAACTCTGTAGGGCGAGGCAAATTGTGGAAGACACATATTTCAGTCATGCATTCCAACCATCTGCCTGCATCTAGTGCGATACATGCTCCCTGTAACATTAAAAGTAAGGAGACTAACAACAGGAGAAAATAAGTATTTCAAAAAAATAAATTTACTAAGGCCTTTAAGAGAAGTTCTAGTTACAGTTTTTTATTTTTAATAACAATAATAGGGGCTAATATATACTCAGATGAACAGACAGGGCAACGAAAAGAATAATGGGTGGTTCGACAATAGAAAGAAATTGAGTACCTTCCATATTAGCTCTCGCATTTCTGGTTTACCTACCCAAAGCCTGTACAACCATTCCCTCATTTCCCGTTGTCCCATGCAATTACCTGAGCTCCAAGGAGAATTATAGTGGTCTCTCTCTTTATCAAGAAACTTAGTTAAGAAATCTATATCATAAGAGAAACCATTTTTCCACAATTTGTAATTTTTGGCAACATGATCCATTTTTCCATATTTTGGATTCTCTCCAGGTTCAATTAATGTCCTTGTTACTTCCCTTAAAAGGTCAGAGCAATTCAAATCGTCATTATCATAAGAGATGTTTTTGACAATATTCTCAAAACCATCATCATCAAGTGCAAGCAAACCAGCACGGCAGACTCCCTTATGACGGTATCCAGGTGCCATATCCAAACAAACAAATTCAAAGTTTCGAGAATTTACAAAATTCTGTGTAACAGCAATAGTTGTTTCTAGATTTAAGACACAATGCCACCATCCACTTGGAACGTAAATTGTCTCCCCAGGGAGTTGAGTACACTCAATTGGTTTATCTTCATCGGCAAGGAGTGGATAAAAATCTAACCACCACTGTTCACATATATAAAATTCCTCGAGGGTAAATTTATAAGGCAAAGAAAGATACCCAATTACAGAAAGAGCTAGAGCATTTGAATGGTATACCTGCAGTGAAGTTGGAGAATCAATGGCGACATCACCATCTTCTTCATTTACATGAACCGTTACACCTAAAGGAACTTTTCCAGGAGGGTACAATGCCCATCTGTATAAAAAAGATTACCAAGCGCTTTAGATGGATAAACAGGAGAAGATTGTATAGCCGATTGTGGATTATCACTTGGGATAGTTTATCAGGCTTTGGAAGATTGTTTCAGAGAAGCCTTGGTTGTTAATTAATCAAACTAGAAAAAAAGCCAGTGTGCAAACATTAACCCAAGTAGAAAAAAAGCCTAGTTTCAAGGAGATTATATTTTCAAACACTTCACATGACCACATTCAACAGGACAGGGCTAAAAGTATACTGCTTTTAAGCTGATAATAGACCTTCACCTTTTACGACCGCATAAAAGGGTATTCCAAGCACTGGTAAGAGCTGGATCAACATGCCAAGAGGCACCAGACCTCTCTGGTCCAATAATGAGCCATCTAAATGGAGGTCGCTGATCTCTGTCTAAGATATCAAAAAAGTCTTCTTCAAAAAGATGAGGCACATTATAATCCTTCAACAGGCCTGGTGCTACTTCCCCAAACTGCCCAAAAATTATACTAGCTCAAAATAAAATAAAATAGAACATACTCACAAATGTATGTGCGTGTGTATATATATATACATAGAGAGAGAGAGAGAGAGGAAGAAAGCATGCCATATACAAATGCATGACCGTCAATGTACCTTGTCGTCAAAAATATACAGGGGATCTTCATCGTGCTGCAGTTTCGTGTATGAGACATAATCTTTGAATTTCATCGATATTTTATTCGAACTTCTCTGAGAAATCTTGAATGATGTATCGCCATAGCTCATCAATAACTGGTCTGTTGTCCATGTATGCTTTGCTGGCCAAGTGTCAGCCAGGCCATTAAGCAAAATCTGTTAACATGGTTCAATCGCTGACAATGTGAACATTACTTGAAAAGAAAGAAAAAAGGACTACTAACGACAAGAAGTAAAAGGCCTTCTCCATAAATAAGGTTCTGTTTTATTAGTGTTAGTAAAAATAAATTTAAAAAAGTCTTCCCACTTTAAGAAAATTGTGATGTATTTCAATGAAGTGTTATAATGTCCGTGAAAAAGCAAGGTCTCTATTTTCAAGGTGCAATGTATACCCATAACACTTGTAAGGAATAGGGAAGAAGCTATTCTACCATCTAAATTCAGTATACTCTTGCAAACTCAAAAAGTAAACTGTTATCAACATACCGGTTTCTTCCCATCATACTCGCAATAGAACTCTTCTAAAGAAGGATTTTCCTTTCTATCCACATTTCCCTTGTCAAAATCAAAACCCGCCAATGTGGTATAGCACCTGTATAGTCTTTTATAGAGGAACCAAGAGTTGAATCCTGAGACAAAAGTAAACAGGCAATGGAAAAAGCTTATTTTAGTAAGTACTCAAAAAAATATATATATATAAATATATATATATATATATATATTCTTCACTGATCTTCAAAACGAACTAAGGAGAATAAATGAATAATACAAAACAATATAATCAAATTCACAACATAAAAGACTAAGATGCGGCCAATGGTCTTTACAAAAATTATTAATTACCATCAAAACGCAATTGTTTTCCGCCAAGTTCATCAGTTTCTCCAACTAGATGTCCTCTGCATCCAAAAATATATAAGTTGTAAACAAAATTTAACAAGGAGACAAGCGAAAAGAGATATAATTTAAATAACAAAAAGCACAAATATGTAATGATATGCTAAATTTCAGAGACATACAACAAATGCAATGTGGTTCTTTTCCAGGAGCCTTTGTACTGAATTGGACCGTTGAGACTTCGAAAACATTGCTTCATCCATAGTGGTTCTTCATTGCATAATATGTACATCACACTGGAAATTAAAAAGATAGGAAACAAAAATTACACTAACAATTTCCATAACGTCAAAGTTCCTATTCGGTTCTCGCTGATTCCACAATTCATTTTCCAAACAACTAAGTTTTCAGAAGAAATGAATACAGCAATTAGGGTAAGGAAGTAAAACAAACCTGCTGACACAAGAGAGACGAGCGAGGTCGGGAGGAGTGAGATACTCCAAGATGGCGCAGACGAGTTCATCGGGGAGAACTCGGAGATCTCCAAGGGCGGGCGGGCGGCGATCCCGTAGCTCCTCCGCCGGGGCGTCGGGATTCTCCATTGGCGAAAGTTTATTCTTTTTGGAACAATCCATTAGAATGTTTTATTAGTACAAGAGCAGAGACAAACTAAATCGGTGGTTCAATGGCAAAAATTGAAACGTAGCTTTTATTGGTCGTTGATTTTCTCGGTAAAGAGAGCTGGCTTTTGCTTAAGATTTAAGCTTGCTTAGGCTAAAATTACACGCTTTTTTTTTTTTTCAAAAGTAGCATCTATAGATAAATAAAAGTTAATTAGAATTTTTGTCTCTCGAACTTTGACATGTAATAAACTATAGGATAAATAGTGGCATAAGTACCTAAAATTTCAAATTTGTAAGTGACATAATCCCAATGTTTATTTTTAGCGACATAAGTACCCAATGTTTGTAAAACTGTAATTTTTCTCTAATTTCGTCAGTACAAACTCTGTTATTTTCTTAAATAGGCCACATATAAGGTCCAAATTCTAGATCATTGGGTCTAGACAAAAATATATAGCATCATTTACTTCCAAATGTTCCTTTAATAAATTCAAAACGGAGTCTGAATTGACAAAACTGGAGGAAAATTACAGTTTTACAAACATTGGGTACTTATGCCACTAAAAATAAATATTGGGTTTATGCCGCTTGCAAACTTAAAACTTTGGGTACTTATGCCGCTATTTACCCTAAATTATATTCACTGAATTTTTAAGGTCGTTAAAAATATTTCTTTAAACTATTGAGATTATTAGATTTAAGAACTTTTGTCTAATTTTAGTAAAAAAAATCTAACATAGATGAAAGTTCACGGGCATGATTTAGTACATGTCAAATTTCGAGGGGCGTGATTTGGGAGCATGGTTCAGTACATAAACAATCACTGAAATAGTAAAATTGAATGAAATTAAACAAAAGTCCTTAAATCTAACAATCTTAATAGTTAAAGGAGAATTTTCAACAGCCAGAAAAATTCAAAGAGCATGATTTGGTACATGTTAAAGTTTAGGTGGTAAAAATCCTAATTAGCCATAAATAAATTACACCTTCCCAGTCATTATAAATGATATTTGTTGGTATAATAGATACCTCTACCAAACCAGATAAGTTATGAGCAAACGCCCATTTAGCTACCACATAGCTACCATATAGGCCGTAAAATTACAGTCTAGAAATAAAAGAAAAATTACAACTCAAAAATAAAAAATAAAAAATAAAAAGGAGTTTATTACATTGATACAAGTAGTTACCAATACTCCAAATAGAAAAAGGACCCGTTCAGGGAATTGATAATTATCTCAGAATCGCTCTCAATCATCACAAAATAGTAGTTCAAAGAAATTGTCGCTTTCATGGCGAGTAAGCGAGCTCTAACTTCACCAATAAGCGGATCAGTGAAGTCGAGAAAATCAGTAGTAACCTACAAAACTTTGCCTATATAATCTCTAGCCAAAGCCACCACACCCATAGTCTCACTCCCTTCTTTAACATCACAGTTAATCTTGATCCTGTCTTCAGGGAGGACCACACGAGTGCGGTTGTAGCTGGAGGAGATGGGAACAAACAAGAGCCATAATCTGCAAAACAGTGAGTAATAGGTCAAGATAACGTTTGATGCTGGCCTGCCAAATCGTATCCACTACTATCGAGGCATAGAGGAACACTTACCAACATTAACACCCTTTGACTTAAGGCCCCACAGAAAATTAATCCAATCCCACATAGAACCACCAAATCCAAGAACCGAACAAACCCCCAAAGGGAGGATCTCCACAAATAGAAAGCTCATTTACAATGAAGAAAGAGGTGCTCCATATACTCCTCACCTGTTCCACAATAGGATAGGAGGTGTCTTCGATATGCATTCTCTTAGCCAGAAGAGCACGAATTGGTAGCGCATCAGAGAGGATACACCACCACAAAATCTTATGGCATTCTAGCACCTTACTATTCCACAACCTATTCTAAAGGGAAGGAGCCACAACAAAAGGAAGAGCTCAATCAAGGGCTTGGACCAGGTAAGCAGACTTGTTTGAGAAGGTTTCCAAAGGCTCTTTGGTCCAAATCCACCAATCTTTCCCCTAACCACTCGGCTTTCCCCCTTCAAAATATTACGAACCGTTTTAGAATCGAAAAGGGAGTTTAGCTTCCCAATGTCCCAATCTCTATCATTTAACATCAAATCAAAAACCCACCGCAAATCATTAGGATGATTTGTTGGAAATTATTTTACCAGGATCTTAGATCTACTCACAAGTATGTTTATTAACATCCTAAATAAGAACTTTCTAAAACGATAAATTAAACACATATAAAGTTTAAGAAACCTTACATTGGGTGCAGCGGAATAATATGACTCCTTCCGTTCAGATATCTAGCCCTTGATTCCCTTTTGTAGCAGAGCATTATCAATATCTGAACCTGGATCTTTTTCTCTGAATCTTTGATGCTGAAACTCCTTTTGCTGAATGTCTTTCTTCACGATCTTCCTCACTATGATTGAGGTATCACTTGCTGTGTGTGGGCACTACTCATACACTAAGAATTTCGAAATTCAAGAGGAAGAGAGAGAGAGTGGGTTCGGCCAAAGATAGGGAGAGAGAAGGCTCAGGTTTTTCTGATTCAGAAAGTGTCAGAAAAAAGTGTGTAAATTTCCTGAAGCCTTCAGTATCTATTTATAGCATTCCACTAGGGTTAGGTTTGAATTATTTGGCATTAAAATAATGAAAATATCAGAGGGAAAAACCCTACAAAAGTGGTCGGCCCTACATAGTGGATTTGGGCCTCACTTTTTGCAATTTTGCAGTTTTATCTTTTCTGCATCTAATTTTCTCAAAAACGCCAATTTTCTAATTCAACCATTTAAATGCCAATTCTAACTATTTAATAACTATAAATAATTATTAAATAATATTGTCATTTATCATATTTATTAATTGAACCATACAAAGTATCATAATTAACAAATATGCCCCTAAAACTCTTTCTTTACAATTTCGCCCTTACTTAGTGAAAAATTCACAAATAGACATAGTCTAATTTGAGAATTATAATTGATTAATCAAAACCAATTACATGAGTCTTACAAGCAATATTATATCAACTAGTGCGGGGACCATGGGTCTATATAACAGAGCTTCCAATAAGTAGATCAAGAATTTATTACTAAAATTCACTAACTTATTAATTCTCCGTTGAATCCACGCATAGAACTTAGAATTGCACTCTCAGTTATATAGAATGCTCTATATGTTCCACCATATAGACACATCATTAGTTATCCATTATTATAATCCTAATTTGATCACTGATCCTCTATATGAATGATCTACACTGTAAAAGGATTAAATTACCGTTACACCCTACAATGTATTTTATCCTTAAAACACTTGACCCCATATAAATGATATTTCAGCTTATGCGAAATGAGTACTCCACCATTTATGTTCGTTTGGTCAAGCTCGAAGGAGATCATCCTTTGCTTACTATTCGCCAGATAGAAGCTATAGATTCCATGTTTATGATAGCGCTCCCACTCAATTGCACTACTGTAACACCCTAACTAACATAGGCGTATTACGTGATTTTTAAACATGTTGTGCAGCTCGTTGCAATCAACGAGGTTTATGGAAAAACGTGATTAATTAAAATTTTTGCTTTTTAATTAAACTTAGAAAATAATATTACAAAAGACTCGGGATCCCGATTACAAAATCATTTACAAAAAGATTTAACTGTTTATACAAAATAATGTCGCCTAGCGACTAGTTACAAAATCAGCCTCGCTGTCCCGATGATCGTACGCTCCAGGCCTAAACGCCCCGACATGTACAACCTTCATAAGCTCGCTCACGGTCCATCAGCTTTAGCCTTGCCTTTACCTACACATAAACGTAGAACTGTGAGTCGACAGACTCAGTAAGAAAAGCATAATAATACTCATACATAATCCCAGTTATGATCAGACGCCCATACCCCTGATCATAACCCTAACTGCCGTGTCCAACACGATACTGAGTCCCGCTACTGCCGTGTCCAACACGGTACTGAGCCACTACTGCTGTGTCCAACACGGTACTGAGTTCTGAACGTTCATAGGGACGGTACTATTGACACGTAACAGCCTGATCGGTCGAACTGGTCATACTCCGGCTGCTGGTCATACTCCAGCCGGTACCGACGTGTTACTATATCCACCTGATCGGTCGAACCGGTCATACTCCGGCTGCTGGTCATACTCAAGCCTGTACCGATGGGATACGTCAATAGTACGAAACCACCAACCAAGTGTCAGCCTGATCGGTCGAACCGGTCATACTCCGGCTGCTGGTCATACTCCAGCCTGTACCGACGTGACAGGGTTGGATGGTTCGAAGCCAACATACATAACTAATGTAATCTAATAGGCTTCCTACATGCACGCTAAACATGTAATCTACATATGCATACTGTTATACTAATCTTACCTGGATTTCGAATTCAGGTGTGCCGGTCAACCTGACTGGAACTTTAACTGCGCGGCGGATTACAGGCTCCTAAACCATAAAAATCACAACACTATAAGTGACACGCTAAATCACTTCCCGGGGACTTAAACTAGGAACTAAAAGTTTCCCTATCGATAAAAAGCATGGCAATACCCCCTAAAACATAAAATCGAGGAAATCTAGGGTTTCTGAAAATTCCCCAACCGGTAGACCGGTTCTGCAACCGGAATTCCGGTTCTCGGAATTACTGGACCCTCATCCGGAATTCCGGTTGCACAACCGGAATTCCGGTTCCTCGCAGGAATTTTTCAAAAATTCATAACTCGATCAATTCCAACCCAAATCACACAAGATCTTCCAGACCTGTTTTAAATGACCCAAATAACCATTCAAAGGCAACAAAGACTACCCAGAACTCACAGATTCACAAAACACCATTAAAGCTCAAGCTTTGAGTTCTAAACTCAAACTTGAGTAAAATCACCTAACATGCATTCAATCTATGCTTCAAACTCATAATCAAGCTAATAACAACTTCAGAAACTAGAATCAAACTCATGCAAACATAACAACCACCAAAACCTCCATTTTTCTTTGAAAACCCAAGCTTTTTACATAAAAATCTAACCAACTAGAACAAGGAACTCAAGCATGCAATTCAATCTACTTAAACCTAATTAATTCACATTTTAATCAAGGAAACAACAACAACAATAAACAGCAGCAACATCACCAAAATCATCATGCATTACTCAACTTAATTCATCAAAACTCAACAATTTTTAAAGAAACAATGAAGAGAAGCTAACCTAGCTTGAAGAATGCTTAGATTGGAAGAGAAATTACTTGAAAATCAAAGCAAGAACCCAGCTCCTTGCACCCACACACTCAGCCGAGAGAGAGAGGAAAAGAGAGAGAGAGAGAGTGTTTTGAATTTCTAACTTTGTGATTTTTTTGTAAAATGAAAAAATGAAATAAAATAAACATATATCATTCATTTCAGCCATTTATTAATAAAATAAACATTTATTTTCCATTTAATAAAATCACTAAAAGACAAAACATCATTGGGGCAAAAAGACCAATTTGCCCCTCCACACTAAAACCACATATTAATCACTAAAGGGGTATTTTTGGGAAATTCTAAATTCCCGGCCATTCCCGACATTCCCAATGTCTAATAAACCGTCCCAAACTACTAACATGCTAAGTTGTGATTTCTACTGAGCCAAACACCGAGTTCCAAAATACCGGGCACCGGAAATGCAAAATATGAAAACTACTGAATGACATAGCAATGCATTTCTGAATTCAATAAATAACAGTATAATAAATTATTTAAATGGCTATAAATAATTTCATAATTAATCATAATTAACTGCTAATTTCCAAATTAAACCAAGCGGGCTTTACAACTACCGTGTTCCCAAAATGTACGTATCACCCTGACCTAAAAGTAGGCTTAACTAACAAATCAAAGAACACGAATAGCCTCTCGAGATTGAGCCTAATCATATCAGGATTAAGATCATTTTATCTAGGATCAACTAGGCGATATTAACTTGAACAGATATTACGGTAAGTTTAATAAATCTAAGTCAAAGTTCAATATCGGTCCCTTCCGATGCATACTCCATGCATCCAACCTGAGCTTTACTTTAACCAATGCTCTGGAAAGAACATAGCATTTCTCCAAATGCAAGTAAACTCTTGTTGTAGATTATCATATCAGTAAAACCCTGTGTCTGATAAATCTAGGAAACTTTATTCACATAGTCATGTTTACTTTCCAATGTGTTGACGGCACAATAAACAGTATCAAGTATGTGAAAAGGGTTTCAGATGAATTTATACATTATGTACATATAATCATGAAATAAATCATGTGAACCATGCAACAATAAATGTTATTTCTGATCTATATTAATAAGTAAATCAGATTATATTGAAATGAGTTTTATTTAGGGCATAAAACCCAACATGATTAACGACTGGCCTTACAGAGAAATCTTTACCATGGATCACCCACGAGTCTTCCCATATCTATGTATCTTTCCCATCATTAATAAGCTTATAGGCACCTTTCTTCAGAATAGATTGGGCTTTGACAACATTTTTCCAGAACCAGGAATCATAATTATTATAGGAACAATTCATAAAGTTTCTCTCTTTCATGTATTTGGCCCTAAGAACTCTGCAGCAGAGCGATTGATTCTCATTAATTAGAAGCCAACCCTATTTTGCCAGGAAAACTTGATTCATCTCTGCAACTTTTTGAAAACCTAAACCACCCCGAGATTTGGGGAGACACAACTTATCCAAAGCCTTCAGGTAGATGCCCCGGTTTCCTTTCTCACAACCCCACCAGAAATCCCTAATCAAGCCATCTACTTTGGATGCCATTCTTTCGTAAAGTTTTGTCATTTGCATAGTGTAGATTGGAACGGCAAGGCCAGCTAATGTAATCATAGTGGCACGACCAGCTTTAGAGAGGGTTTTCACAAATGGAAGTCTGCATCCTTATTTTGGTAACTGAAGAGGGGATGCACCAAATAGTTAATGTTACCAATAGTACCATCAATCCCCAAAAACTCCTTACAACGTCTTTTCATACCGACATTAGTATTATTGCTAAAAAGATTGATGTTTTTAGTTTATTGATACGTTGGCCGGACCAATTGCAGAATCTCTCAAGATACTCCCAATAACCTTTAACTTTAGCAATATTTGCTCGTCCCACGGGAATAAGGTCATCCGCAAAAAAGAGAAGAGAAAAGCGAGCCCATTTCTACTCAGCTTGATACCCTTAATTTTGCCTTTAGCCAGAGCATCCTCCAAAATGTGAGAGAAGATGTTTGCAGCCCAAATGAAGATATAAGGAGAAAGGGGATCCCCTTGTCTAATACCACACTCAGGGTCAATTTTACCCACCATGCCTCCATTAAGACAAATGTTGAGGGAAATAGTGGATATACACTGATAGACCCACTTGTTGGGTTTTATGTCCTAAAATAAAACTCCATTTTAATGTAATCCAATTTATTCAATATCAATAAAGAAACAGAAGTATTTTTTCATTCATTTGTGTATGTTTTGGTTCATTTTATCAATTACTTGTCTATTTGATTTATAAAGTCATTTGAAACCCTTTTCACATACTTGATCCTGTTTATTGTGTTGTCAACACATTGGAAAGTAAACATGACTATGTGAATAAAGATTCCTAGATTTATCAGACACAGGGTTTTACTGATATGATAATCTACAACAGAGTTTACTTGCATTTGGAGAAAAGCTATGTTCTTTCCAGAGCATTGGTTAAAGTAAAGCTCAGGTTGGGTGCATGGAGTATGCATCGGAAGGGACCGATATTGAACTTTGACATAGATTTATCAAACTTACCGTAATATCTATTCAAGTCAATATCGCCTAGTTGATCCTCGATCAAATGATCTAAATCCTGATATGATTAGGCTCAATCTCAAGAGTCTTATTCGTGTTCTTTGATTTGTTAGTTAAGCCTACTTTGGGGTCAGGGTGATACGTACATTTTGGGAACACGGAAGTGCAATTGAGTGGGAGCGCTAACATAAATATGGAATCTATAGCTTCTATCTGGCGAATAGTAAGTAAAGGATGATTTCCTTCGAGCTTGACCAAACGAAAATAAATGGTGGAGTACTCATTTCACATAGCTGAAATATCATTTATACGGGGTTAAGTGTTTTAAGGATAAAATACATTGTAGGGTGTCACGGTAATCTAATCCCTTTACAGTGTAGATCATTCATATAGAGGATCATTGATCAAATTAGGATTATAACAATGGATAACTATTGACGTGTCTATAGGTGGAACATATAGAGCGTTCTATATACTGAGAGTGCAATTCTAAGTTCTATGCGTGGATTCAACGAAGAATTAATAAGTCAGTGAATTTAGGTTATAAATTCTTGATCTGCTTATTGGAAGCTCGTTTATATAGCCACTAGTTGAGACAATATTACTTGTAAGACTCATTTAATTGGTTTTGATTAATCAATTATAATTCTCAAATTAGACTATGTCTATTTGTGAATTTTTCACTAAGTAAGGGCGAAATCGTAAAGAAAGAGTTTTTAGGGCATATTTGTTAATTAAGATACTTTGTATGGTTCAATTAATAAATATGATAAATGACAATATTATTTAATAATTATTTATAGTTATTAAATAGTTAGAATTGACATTTAAATGGTTGAATTTGAAAATTTGCGTTTTTGGGAAAATGAGATGTAGAAATGATAAAACTGCAAAATTGTAAAAAGTGAGGCCCAAATCCATATAGCCATGGGCGGCCACTTTTATAGGCTTTATCATCTGATATTTTCATTATTTTAATGCCAAATAATTCAAACATAACCCTATGTAGAATGCTATAAATAGATAGTGAAGGCTTTAGGAAATTTAACACTTTCACATCTGGTTTCCTTCAGAGAAAAACCTGAAGCCTTCTCTTTCTAAACCCTAGCCGCCACCTTCATACTCTTCTTCTTCCTTGAATAATTTCAAACCTCTTAGTGATAGAGTAGTGCCCACACACAGCAAGTGATACCTCAATCATAGTGAGGAAGATCGTGAAGAAAGACATTCAACAAGAAGGAGTTTCAGCACTAAAGAAAGGAGAGAAAGAGATCCAGGTTCAGATCTTGATAATACTCTATGACAAAAAGGATACAAGGGTTAAAGATCTGAACGGAAGGAGACATTTTATTCCGCTGCACCCAATGTAAGGTTTCTCATACTTTATATGTGTTTATTTAATAATCGTTTTAGAAGTTCATATTTAGGGTGTTAATCAACATACTTGTGAGTAGATCTAAGATCCTGGTAAAATAATTTCCAACACCACTAGTTGAGATAATACTGCTTGCAGACTCAGTTAATTGGTTTTAGTTAATCAATTATAATTCTAAAATTAGACTATGTCTTATTTATGACTTTCCACTAAGCAAGGGCTTAATTGTGAAGAAAAGAGGTTTTGGGGTCAATTTGTTAATTAAGAGACTTTGTATGGTCTAATTAATAAATAACATAAATGACAATTTTATTTAGTAATTAGTTATAATTATTAAATAAATAGTTTTGGCATTTATAGGATTGAATTGGAAAATATGGTATTATTGAAAGAAGAATAAGTGGTTGAAATAAAGTGGCAAAATTGTAACTAGAAATTGGTCCTTTAAAGTGTACAGCCATGATGTTATTTTTGCCCAATATTTTATTCCTCTTTAATCCATATAATTCAGCCCTAATCCCTAGCTGAAACACTATAAAAGGAACATGATACTCTCACTCATCCAACTATTGTCAACTTACTATTCAACCAACCTAGATGAGAGAGTTCATTTCTTAGTGATTTCAAACCTGCTTCATTGTTCTTCACATTCGAAACCCATTGTGAAAGAGTGACATGCCCACACATAGCAAGTCAAGTACTCAATCATAGTGTGTAAGACGGTGGTAACCAAACCTGAAGGAGAGAAAGAGATCCAAGTTCAGATCTTGATAATGCTCTACCACAGAAAGGAATCAAGGGCTAGAGATCTTGAACGGAAGGAGTCATTATATTTCGCTACAATTAATGTAAGATTTTCTTAAACCCTTATGTGTTTAATTTTATTGTTTTAGAGATATTCATATTTAGGATGTTAATTCAACTACTTGTTAATAAATCTAGATCCTGGTAAAATATTCCCAACATCTCTTCAGTTTCTAATGCTGACGGAGATGAAAAAGAATTTCGAGCATCTATCGCTCTCTTTAATCCAAGATACGCGGGATCTCTATTGCCAAAATAAAGCCTTTCTCTTAAGCTCTTCATTAAGCTCAGCCCGCACCCTCTCTTTGTGATCCCAACACCGAGATCCTATTCCATACATTGAATGTCCTGGAGCTGAGCTTCCAGCCGTTTTATGTTAGAGTCAAATTTACCAAATTGTTTCTTGGTCCACTTGCAAAAAGCAAGCCTCGTAGCGCCCACTTTCTTGAACACCCTAGCAGGGGACCAAGAATGATTGGTAGAATTCCAAGCATGGTCAACGACCAAAGCACTATGGGAGTCTCTTGTCCACCAAGCTTCAAAGTAAAATTAGCGCTTAAAATTGGCCTCAAGGCCTCCAAAGTACACACATAAAGGCTTGTGGTATGAGTTGTAGGTATATAGGGATTGAATAACTGCCTTTGAAAATAAGTGAAGCCAATCCTCATTCACAATTTCTTTGTCCAAAGTAGATTTAATATGAGTTGAACCCTCCCTATGATTATCCCAGGTCAAGTTATCACCTTTTATGGGCATGTTAATCAAGCCATGGTAGTTAATTAGCTCAGAGATAAACGGTAAAAATTGGTCCTTTCCCCTAGACCCAACACGTTTCGAAGAATTCAGAACAAAGTTCACATCCCCAAGGATCATCCAGAGGCCACCAAATTTTGCACCAAGGTTCAAAATGTCTAGCTAGAATTTTTTCTTCTCATGGAAATAAGGCAGACTATACACACAAGACAAAAGCCCAGGGTTATGAGCAGGGTTAGAGTACACAATGCTAGAAATTTGATTTTTGAATAAGCAAATATTCTCAAAATAGTAAAACCGGACTTCCAAGCTAACAAAGTATCCCCCACACACTCCAAAACAAGAACAACAATATTATTATAAAAGTGTAAATTTCAGAAGACGTACCAAAGGAGTAGCTTCTACTTTCAATTCAGTCAAAAAGATGAAATTCAGGGAGCACGATCGAATGAAGCTTTTCATTTCAAGAACGGTAGAGGTCCGCCTTAACCCTCTACAGTTCCAAGCAACACCTCTCATGGCTCCTATGGAGGAAATACCAAATCCTCCTCCACAGGGGTAACACTAGCATGGGTCAATCCAACACACGAGCCTTCATCTTCAACTATAAAAACTTCTCTCTATGGGGTGATAATATCAGTGAGTCGCGTTGTTTTCTTCCAAGCAATGATCCTAGAAGACTATCTGAGAGAAATTGGCTTGTCTACATGGTAAGAGTCAGCACTAGAATGGTTCGACATCTGATCCTTAATATTATCAGAGCATTCAAAAGGTTCTTCAGAGGAAGAATTGTAATCATTAGCATTGTTTTCACCCCAAAAAGGTTCTCAAGACAGTCCCAAGCCAACAAGAAAATCTCTTCTAATACTAGGGAAGCGCTTAAGCAGAGGTCTTGGTGTAGTACTCAACGAGAGAGTAAAGTGGTCCAGCTTGTGAAGTTTAAATGGCGTGATTTTCTCATTAACTTCAGGAGAGGTTGGCACTCCAATATCCATACATGAAGCCTTTATTTTTTTTATTTCTAAAAGAGTCATTGCCAAGTACATCATCATTGGGCTGGCCATCCTTCTCCAAGATAGAGTTCTCATTAAAATTAATGTTCAGCACATTTAAATTATTCAGCTCATCCACATATAAGTCTTGGGCTTGGAAAAATTGTGTCACTGCCCTGTTTTCATTACCACCAAAGGAAGCCTCTTGGCCCACAATAAAACTAGACAACATCATTGGGCTTAAATGATTTTGAGAGCAGCCCAGCCTAAAAGACTTTTTATTAATAACTGAGTCTAACAAAATAGGGTTACATCTTCTCTCTACGCCACTAGTCTCTTCCCCAAAAAGCTGATACTGGCTATCATCCAAAACGGGTAAAGGTGTAGGCTCCTTCCATTGTTTAAATCTTTGTTAACTAAGCCAAAACTAGCACAAGGAAGATCACTTTTCCTCTATTCATTATTCAACTTCACCACCTTGGGAACCCAGATTTTCCTTGAACTCGCAGCCACATTTTGAAATGTTTGAGCAGTCTTTTCAACTTTTGTCTCGATCCTGAGGCCAAAATTTTTTGAGAAGTCGACCTCAAAGTTTGAACAACTGTGACAGTCAGTAGTCCCGTGATCTATAAGGGGACATACCGGGTAAGCTGTGCAATCCCACATCGCTTGGGGAAGGTCAAGTTTGATGATTCTGAGACTGTGTAGGTATGGGACTACACAGTTGAAGAGGGCTTAAATGGATTGATTGGTACTACCTATATCAACAAGGTGCATCTTGTTTTTCGGTTGCCCATCTCAAAAGAACTCCACAGTTAAGCGAGCTTGACTTGGGAGTAATTTCAGGATGGGTGACCTCTTGGGAAGTTTGTTGGGTTTTATGCCCTAAATAAAACCCATTACAATCTGATTAGTTATCAATTTAGAAGTGAAGCATGTTTACATGTTTATGGTTTAATACATATATTTGATATATGCACAAAATCAGTTAAATCCAGAACATATAGTTATTCACAATTACAGTATCGTCAATACAGTGGAATGTGATTGTGATTATATGATTCAAAAGATTTGGTCCCTATTCGTCAGTGTTTTGGATTTACACTGATGTGATAATCAGCGATGAAGTATACTTACACTTGGAGTAAGTGTTATGTTCTTTCCAGAACATTGGTAAAGTATACTGGTTTCGAATGCATGGAGTATGCATTGGACTGGACCGATATTGAACTTGGTTAAAGATATTGTAAACTTAACGTTGTATCTTTCCGAGTCAATGTCAGAAGTTGATCTTAGATTAAGAGAATCTAAATCCTGATATGCTTAGGCTCAATCTCAGGAGTGCTATTCTTGTTCTTTGAATATTAGTTAAAGCCTGTTTTGAGTCAGGATAATACATATATTTTGGGAACATGATAGCATAACTGAATAGGGAGTGCTAAACATAAATATGGAAATCTATAGCTTCTACTGGTGTATAGAAGTAAAGTGATGATTCCTTTTGAGCTTAGTTAAATAGAAGTAAATGGATGAGCTCTTGTTTCAGTGACTATATATTAGATCACTAAAACATCATTTACAGGTAACTAAGTGTTCAAATGGGCAAAATACATTGAGGGGTGTAAACGGTAAATTAGTCCCGTCTCGATGTAAATCATCTATATAGAGGATCTCTAAATCACATTAAGATTATAACAATGGTTAAATGACATAGCACATTGATATCGTGAAACATATGATATGCTCTATATAAGTCTGAGAGTGCAATTCCAAGTTCTAAGAGTGGATTCAACGAGGAATTAATAAGTTAGGGATTTACTTGGTAAATCGGTTCAACTTATTGGAAGCTCAGAATATAGATCCATGGTCCCCATTCTAGTTGAGATTATACTGTTTGTAGGACTCTATAATTGATTTATGATTAATCAATTATAATTCTATAAGTTAGACTATGTCTAATTTGTGAATTCTCACAGTTTAGGGATGAAATCGTAAATAAGAGGGTTTCTAAGTTTAATTATTAATTATGAGACTTTGCATGTCTGAATTAATAATTAATTTTAAATGGAAATATTATTTAATAATCTATTTTAGTTATTAAATAATTGGTTTTGGCATTTAAATGATTAGAATTGGAAAAATGGCATTTTTGGAGAAATAGAAATAAAATTGAGGAAACTGCAAAATCAATGTGAGGCCCATTCACACCATGGCCGACCACATCATTGCCTTTTCCCAATTATTATTTTTCAATTTAATTTGTCATTTAATTGCTAATCAAAGCCTAGCCTAAATAGGAAAGTGGTGAATCACACTAAATAAGGCAGTTATTCTATTACACAGTAAAAGAGGAAACTGTTTATTTGGAAAGTTGGGGTGTTCTCTTTTCCTATTTATAGCAGCCCCTCTCTTCTCTTTGTATGCATGTGTTGCTTGAGAAACTTTGCTCTGCAAAGTGTATCACACGAAAATAAGAGAGAAAACAAAGAGAGATTTCGAAATTCCCTAGTGAGAGAGAAGTGCCCACTCACATCATTCAGTATCTCATCATAGTTTGGAAGACTGTGAAGGATCACATCCAACTGAAGAACTTTCGGGCTCAGATCTTGATTATACTCTGCTACAGACAGGAATCAAGGGTTAGAGATCTGAGTGGAAGGAGACATAAATTCCGCTGCAATCACTGTAAGTTATTCTTAACTTTTATGTGTTTAGTTCATCGTTTTAGAAGTTCAATATTAGGTTGTTAAATCAACATACTTGCAATAGATCTAAGATCCTGGATAAATATAATTCCAACAACTGGCACCAGAGCCATGGTAATTGATTTACTTGCAAGAAATTTGGACTTAAAACGATTTGCTTGTGATTTGGATGGTTTCATGTTGTGTCATATTGATGTTTGATTGATGTTTGTGAATTCTGGAAACATTAATTGATTGTATGTATCTGGAATTATTTTTATTGGATAGTTTGGAAAATTCTAAGCAATTTACTTTTTTACAGAACTCGATTTCGATTTAATTTGAATTAGTTATGAATTTTTGAAAATCAGGAAAAACCTAGGTGGTTAGCACCCCCCCTACGCGCGCGGAAATCATGCGCAGGGGTGCTTGCGCCCAGATTTTTGGGCTGTGGCTCCTCTCCCACGCGCGCGGATAGCATGCTTTGCATGCTGTCCGTACCACCTGCTATTTTCTTCGTTTTCTTCGATTTTTCATGCTATTTCATGGAATTAAATTCCGATTTTTTGTGTAGTTTTGTATGTTGATTTTTGTTTTTCAAATTTCAAATCTAATTATCAGAAATAAATTAATTTTAATTTTTAAAATTAATTTTAGATATTAGTGCAATTTGATTTTAAAAATGGGAAAAATCAAGTTTTGCTTACATTTTTTTCTTATTTCTTTTAAAATTTGATTATTTTATTTTTTTAAAGTCAGATATTAATTTTTTTTTGTAACTTGACCTTAATTAAAATAAGATCCAAATAATCATGATAATTTTAAAAGAGGAAATAAGGTATTTTTGTTAACTTTTAAATTTTGTTATTTTTCAATTAAATTAAGTTGTAAAATAAGAAAAGGGTATGTATTTACCATTTTCTATTTTATTATTTAATTTATTAAATAACATGAAATTTAAAAGGAAAGTTGACAGTTTAATTTGAAATGCATTTAGGTTACCCAAAACCTAAATTTTCAAAATGGTAGGTTTAATTTTAATATTATTTTTCGAAATATAGATTTAAAATTAAATAAATCCTACATCCAACTATCCAGATCTAACCTTGTTGCAGGAGTATGTGTTTTAGATTGTTTGTAAGTTTTTCTAAAATCTATTATTACTTGATCTAAATTGCCAGGGTTAACTTGTTGACAGATCAAATGATCTGATTTTAACCCATGGTTCAATTGATGATAGATCAAGTTGATAATTTGTAACAGGTAATTTTTACAAACTTCATTCATCTGTGTATGACCTAGTAACATGATAGGATCCATCCAAATCTGTGTGCCTGTGTGAGCCTATATGTTTAATTTTTATTATAGATACATATAGGTTGTTGTTGCTAAATAAAATGTCATAACCTGATAGATTTTATTTAGGCTCATTTAGTTAATGGGCCTATTCAATTAATAACAGTTGTTCATTTTAAGGTTAAATTCCTCTCTTTTGGGCCTTGTGTGAGAGTTGGGAGCCTTAGAAGTGGGTGCGACATACTGGACCCAGCTCCCCTTCACATGAACAACCCCAATTGTGAAGGCCCATTTGCCTAATTTGGATAACTGTGCTAGGTTAATTATATTAGTTTGACCTAATAAAAAATTGAATAGCAACATAATTAATTTCTTCGAAATTAATTTAAGAAAAACATAGTTTAATGAATTTCATTTCTGGATAAACTATTTGTATTTTTCTTGTATTTAATTAAATAAAGAATTTTAACTAACTAGATTCTTTCTGAAACTTATTTTTATTATTTCATTAAATATTCTTATTAAAGTTATGAATTAGTAATCACTAATTTTTCATAATAACTTAAATTTGAATATATTTTGATAATAATGTTAAGCTGAGGAATTCTAGGAATTAGTTATTGAAGATTCTTAGAAGATATTATTTTAAGTTGGTTTTAAACTTAAAAAGGGAATATCTTTAAATTAGGTAGTTACCACCTAATTTTGATATTTAATTAAATGATGTTTGGAAAATTTTAAGTTTGTAAATTATGGATTCTTTCTATAATAACTTAAATCAGATATTTTCCAGATCTTGAAAAGATACTTAGTAGAATTGAGATATTTTCTAGATAGTTATTTCCATACTAATTATTATTTCTAATCTAGAAAAATATCATTGATTGTGAAATTAATTGGTTAATAATTAATTTTGGTACAATTCAATTAAGGATATTTTTCCTTGTATTAAATTGGAAATTAATGATTAAGCCTTCTCTATACTTAATTATTTATTTCCTGAATTTAATACATTTAATTAAATTGAAAATTAAATGTCTAAGCTGATTTTCATTATGATACTTAGATATTATTATTTTCATGATATTTAATTAAATAAGAAAATTATTTTAAGTTGGGTATTTCCATAACAACTTAAATTTGAATAATTTTCATAATATATTTTATTTATTTTATTAATCATTTTTCAAAATAGCATTTAATTATGCAAGATGATTTTGAATTTATCTTGAAAGATAGATTGAAGTTGTAAATTAATTATTTTAATTAATTTTGAATCAACTTAAATCAATGATCTTTTCATTTAATGATTAATTTAAAATAAAGGAACTGAAATATATTATTAGAAATTGGATTAATTAGTCAAGAAAATCTAGATAGATAATATTTTTGCTTGAGGTATTTTTTCTAAGTGAAATTTGATTTATTTTAAATGTATTTCAAAAATTGTGTATTTTTGGAAATACAATATAGATATTTGTAGAAAATTTTAATTTGAGTTGCAAATTAATTTAAATTAATACAACTTAAATTAAGTAATTTTCTTAATATTTGTTGGAAAATTAACACTAAGATGGAAATAATTTATTTTATTTTCTTAACCATCTAAGTTTAATTTTACAAATATTAAATTAAATTTTATTAGATTCTATTCTAAATTTAAAATTTAATAAATATATATAGATAGATTTAAAATAAATAAATAATAGAAGAAAATACAATTTAAACAATGAGCTTTATTATTTTGAGATATTCGATCTCCATTGTTGGTTTTACATAGCTATTGTTTTAGTGAGTAATCCTCCCTAATGGAGGAACGTTCATTAGCAAGTTAGCGCCGTTTAATCTCGAAAGATAAGTATGTTTGTAAGTGTTTTATATTAGTATTAACCACCCTAATGGTGGGTACTGTATAAGACTTACAAACATATGAAACAATGGTAGAAGCTCATGAAATAAGAATGACCTTGACTCTCGCCTAAACGGGACAACATCGGATTCTCTTTTCGATCGAATAAAAGGTTGCTAGAAGGTTTGCTATTCTAGATGAGCTGACAACTCTATTCAATGAATGATAGCTTTGACTCTCGCCTAAACGGGACACTGATATCAGTTTGTTGAAAACCTTGGAAATTATTTAGGTTTGAATTTTTTTTTTGTATTTTCTCTAGTCATTCCTACTTGCTGTATGCTGATAATTTCTAAATAAGATTTTGTGATAAACCATAACTGATATCTATGTATTATCTTGTAGTATCCTGAATTGAAATGTCAAATCCCATGTTGTCACTCTTAACTGAAAATAAGCTAAATGGGTCTAACTTCCCAAAGTGGAGAGAGAACATTCATATTGCTCTCATAGGTGAAAGTGCCTCGTTTGTGTTGAGTGAGTCGTCCCCTGAGCAGCCAAGTGACAATGCAACCAAAGCTGTAAAAGAGAAGTTTGAGCGTTGGCATAATGCTAACAATAAAGCTCGTTACTTCATGCTTTCCAGCATGGTTGACACCTTGAAAACAAGGTTTGCAAACACTATCACGAGCCGCGTAAATCATGACGCGATTAATCGAGCTATTCGGTATGGCATCTATTCAGTCTCGTTTCGACGCGACTAAGAAATTCATCAATGCACGGATGGAACCCCATCAGAATGTGCGTGATCACCTTCTCCAGATGGCTAGTTATTTCCAGGAAGCCCAGAATCATGGTGCTGAAATGGATCAGACTACTCAAGTGAGTCTTATCTTGAATAGCCTGACTCCAGATTTTCTGCCCTACACATCAAATTATGTCATGAATAAGAAGGAACAAGACTTTCATACTTTAGTCAATGACCTTCAGACATATGAAAATTTGATTGGAGGTCCCAAGAAAAGAGGGAATAAACCTCAGAATTCTGGAAATGGTAATAAGACAAGTAATCCTGAGGCACTTGTTGCTTCTACTTCCAAATCCCATCATAAGAAGAAGTGGAAAAATGCCAAGAAGCGAGCTCAAGCTGCGAATGCAGCTAGGAACAAAAATGCTGGAGCTTCTGGCAATACACAAAAAGGAAAATGTTTCTACTGCAATGAGAAAGGCCATTGGAAATCCCAATGTCCTAAGTATCTCGCAAAGAAACAAGGTATTTTCTTTATAAACTGATGTGTTTTTAGTGAATTATTATCCTTTTGGATTAATAATTCTGGACTACTAACCTTGTTTATTATTCTTCTTATAGCTAAAGCTTCTTAAACTCGGGTGCTGTCTTAACGAGTTGGATTAGAAAGCTGGATGGTGGATGGAGATTGTCTATAATAAAGAAGAAGCTCATTCATTTGAATTAATTGTTTAGTTTTTTTTTTTCAAACAATTTGGATTTCAAGTTTGGGATCTTAATTCCCTGTTTGGTTCTCATAAATATTGCAAACCATTTTTTTGGGTTTATAATAAAATATTTTTTTTCATTATATTGCAATTTATGAGTTGAGCTTCAGTTCTTTATTTTATCTATTACCGATTATTATATTTATTATGTTTGAATGTGTATGTGTTTTTATTATTGATGCAAATTCAAAAGTATTTAAACTCTTTACAGAGTTATTACTACATAAACACTTGAAGTTATTTCTATGTTTATGAATAATTGTTGGTTTCAAAAACAATTATTTGAGAATTTGTTTAATAAAAAGATCTTTTGATCTGATAGGGGTGGAGAAAAGTTAAGAATAATATGCAGTTCAAACGATTTTTTATATCTAATGAACTCTGGATTATATTCAACTCCACAGACTCTCTATCACACTTAGAGATTTACAACCTTAAGGGGTGGAACATAATCTCTATAAACTTAGGGGTGGACTTTATTCTACAGTACCCTTTGTGACACATATTTTAAACATGAAAATAATATAATAAATTAGCTATTATCAGAATAAATCCTTGATCTTGATTATATGTTCCAGTTTAGATTTACTGTTGTAATAGTTATTGATACCATTAAAGTTCTTTGATAATGTTTCACATTACCTTGGTTGAGTGGGAGAATATTAAAATTCTTTACCCATCTTCGTTTGGTTGATAATTGTGATAGGAACTTAAGAACACCTCTGATAAAAACAAGTCTAACCATTCACATGGATAGAAATAACTTATTAGAATTATGAGAGTAAGATAGAAGAATTCTTGCATAGTCTATTCGAAAGACTGATTCAAGATGTCTATTTCTCATAACATTTTGTGGTATCTTGATTTGATTGCTTAAATCTCTAGCAAATATTTTTCACTTCAAATACTAGACTGCTATGTTGTTGAACTAATCTTAAAGAAACTTACGGTTTCGGCTTAAGATAATAAGTCACAACGAGATGTTCCCAGAAACAATAGTAAAAGGTTAAAAGTTTCTAACCAGACATCTGCTATTGAGTGGGAGCCATCTGAGATGTAATCAAATGGGGAACATTAGGAGACAATCAAGAAAGATTTACAAAAGTGACGTATATGTTATTAAGGAACTATGCATTAGTGGTCCTGATATGCACACCGACTCATTGTGAGATGGTGGTTACTCTGGGGGTGGAGGAATCATTATAGAAGAGTGTTAAAACCCATCTATAATAATTCAAGCTTCATCAGAGAAGATATAACTTTGTAAATTCAAAATTACCAGAAAGTTATTTTACTGAAGAAAATTCTACACTGCATTATCTCAATTCCAAATTTTAAAATTTGAGAGATATGTCTTCTGGTTATTCAGATGTACTTAATGGGCAGTAAGGATTTCAGTATCCCTTGACGAGTAAAGGGAAGGTTTCATGTGTCTCATGAACCTAATTCCAGATATATGGGTGGATTCAAAGATACTACACTTGATCAGAGGATCAAGACAAAAGATTGATTGTAATGCACAACTTGTTTTATGTTAGTGCAAGTGGGAGTTTGTTGGGTTTTATGCCCTAAATAAAACTCATTACAATCTGATTAGTTATCAATTTAGAAGTGAAGCATGTTTACATGTTTATGGTTTAATACATATATTTGATATATGCACAAAATCAGTTAAATCCAGAACATATAGTTATTCACAATTACAGTATCGTCAATACAGTGGAATGTGATTGTGATTATATGATTCAAAAGATTTGGTCCCTGTTCGTCAGTGTTTTGGATTTACACTGATGTGATAATCAGCGATGAAGTATACTTACACTTGGAGTAAGTGTTATGTTCTTTCCAGAACATTGGTAAAGTATACTGGTTTCGAATGCATGGAGTATGCATTGGGACCGGATAGATATTGAACTTGGTTAAAGATATTGTAAACTTACCGTTGTATCTTTCCGAGTCAATGTCAGAAGTTGATCTTAGATTAAGAGAATCTAAATCCTGATATGCTTAGGCTCAATCTCAGGAGTGCTATTCTTGTTCTTTGATTTATTAGTTAAAGCCTGTTTTGAGTCAGGATAATACATATATTTTGGGAACATGATAGCATAACTGAATAGGGAGTGCTAAACATAAATATGGAAATCTATAGCTTCTACTGGTGTATAGAAGTAAAGTGATGATTCCTTTTGAGCTTAGTTAAGTAGAAGTAAATGGATGAGCTCTTGTTTCAGTGACTATATATTAGATCACTAAAACATCATTTACAGGTAACTAAGTGTTCAAATGGGCAAAATACATTGAGGGGTGTAAACGGTAAATTAGTCCCGTCTCGATGTAAATCATCTATATAGAGGATCTCTAAATCACATTAAGATTATAACAATGGTTAAATGAGATAGCATATTGATATCGTGAAACATATGATATGCTCTATATAAGTCTGAGAGTGCAATTCCAAGTTCTAAGAGTGGATTCAACGAGGAATTAATAAGTTAGGGATTTACTTGGTATGTAACGCCCTAATGCTAAGGCACGCTACAGTGCTTTTTCAATAATTGTGCAATCTTTGCTAACCAAAGAAATTTCTCGAAAAACGTGTCAAATTAAAACTTTTGCATTAAATACTAAACTTTGTAATTTAATAAAATATTTACAAGTGCCGGGATCCCGATTTTTAAAACTTTACTTTTCAAGCATACAATCCAAAATATACAGATTTACAGGTCGCACAGCGACTTTCAAAATACAACTCCCAGATGTCCCGAGACCGAACACTCCAGGTCGCGCTGCTTGACATGTACAATCTCACCCGAGCTCAGGTTCACTCCTGTTCAGCCTTCGCCTTTCCTTTACCTACACATGGAAGCGAGCGTGAGTCAACAGACTCAGTAAGAAATGCATATAACATATCATATAATTTCCGACCTGTAAATAGGCGCCCATACACCTATTTACAGAGCTTAACAGATGAGTATGAACGTTCAATACCAGGGTACAACCACTATACCACATACACATCGTACCTCACTGTACGAGTGTTGGTAGGGTTTATCCCGATCACTGAGTAACACTGAGTGATGTACCACACACCTTAGCATTTTCCTATGCTTGTGTTGGTATCACTGTATTGTACTCAAATCGACAACAATCACTGTACCAATACACTCTATAACTTAATCATACAAGTGTTGGTAGTGTTTAACATAATTCAAGCATGCATATATAAACACATATACACGCATTCAGATAATCACATCATACATTATACACAGTTCTTACCTGTTTTCCGAATTCAAGTGTGTTGGCCGACCTGAACGGAATTCACGTGCTAGATGGATGCCCTAATCACAACAATAGTAATACAGATGAGTGACTCGCTAAATCACTTTTCGGGACTTAAAACTTGAAACTAAAAGTTTCCCTATCGATAGACTTCATGGCAATACCCTAAATAACTCAAAATTGGCCAAAACTAGGGTTCTGGAAAATCCCCCAACGGAGTAGGCAGGTTCCCCAACCGCATCCGGTTCGGGGTCACCAACCGGTCGACCAGGTTGGTACAGACCACCCGAGCGGAATTCCGGTTCATCTGCTGGGAACCAAAAAATCTTCCCCCTGAATTCAAATCAAGCCCAAACTTTACCAAACTCTCCAGTATACCTATACAATGCATATACAATGATTTCCAGGCAGTAATTCTCAGAATAAACCATCACAACTCAAGTTGCCATTAATGAACAAAGCTTTGAACTTTAAACCTAGAATTGCATAAAAACCATCTACAGCCATTAAAACCAGCAGCTAGGACTTAGAATCAACTCATCTAAACCCTAAAATTCGAACCTTAAACTTACCTAAACCTAACAGCCACTATATCACAATTTCATTAATTCATACTATCATAAACTTGAAAGTTCACATACACAAGGATTCTAGAGTTTACCTTAGTTTGATTCTCCTTGAAATCTTGGTAGAAATCACAAATTCAGCAAGTAATCCCTTGGTTCCTAGCTGGTTCGAAGAGAGAGAGATGAAGGAAAGAGAGCTTTTCTTGATTTTTTGGTATTTTTCTAATTTCTTGATTTTTCTTCAAATGAGACAAAAGGATTTTTAATTAATCCTTTGCTGAAAACCAGCTTGCAATGTGTCACTCACTAAGGGCAGCCACCTACCCCTCATCCAATAAAAATGACTAAAAGGCCCTTAAGGTTAAAACTTGGTTAATTCTAAAGCTAGGGGTAAAATGGTCAAAATCCATAACCCCGCTCAATCCCGAAAATTAATTTTCTCTAAAATATTCCCCACTATAAAATAGGGTTCTAAACTTACTCATGTGATTATCTAGCCATCCATCGCATTTTCCGTTGTCGCCGAGCAAAAATTACAAAATTAACATATTTCACATATAAGCTAAATAATACCCCTAGAGTTTAATAAAATCTCCGGAATTGAGAAATTATAACTCTAATATTTATTTCTAAATATTGGGGTCCACAAATAAATTACTTCACAAATAATAATAAAATAATAAAAATTAGTGCTAATTGCCTTTACTAATCCACATTACTAGAGCGGTCATTACAATTATCCCCCCGTTAATAGGATTTCGTCCCCGAAATCTAACCTGAATAGCTCTGGATGTTGAGTCCTCATATCTGACTCCAATTCCCAGGTGGCTTCTTCCACCTTACTGTTCCTCCAGAGCACCTTAACCAGTGCAATAGTCTTATTGCGAAGAACTTTTTCTTTTCTATCCAGAATCTGAACAGGTTGCTCTTCATAGGATAAGTCTGGTTGTAGTTCAAGGGCTTCATAACTCAAGACATGAGTCGGGTCTGACACGTATTTCCTTAACATAGAGATATGAAATACGTCATGAACAGCTGATAATGCTGGTGGTAAGGCTAGCCGATACGCTACCTGCCCGACCTTCTCGAGTATCTGAAATGGCCCAATGAACCTAGGGCTTAACTTACCCTTCTTCCCGAAGCGCCGAATACCCTTCATGGGTGAAACTCGCAGGAAAACATGTTCCCCTGCCTGAAATATGACATCTCTGCGCTTCGGATCAGCATAACATTTCTGCCTGCTTTGAGAAGCAAGCATCCGAGCCTTGATTTTATCAATAGCTTCATTGGTCTTTTGCACCAACTCTGGACCCAGGTACTTCCTTTCTCCTGTCTCGTCCCAATGAATAGGAGAACGACATTTTCTACCATAGAACATCTCATAGGGAGCCATCCCTATTGTACTTTGGTAGCTGTTGTTGTAGGAGAACTCAATTAAAGGTAAATACTTACTCCATGAACCCTCAAAGTCCATGACACGGAGCTCGCGATGAGGTCTTCCAAAATCCGGATAGTTCTTTACGTGACCATCAGTCTGAGGGTGAAAGGCTGTACTAAACTTTAACTTGGTACCCATAGCCTTCTGAAGACTCACCCAAAACTTCGATGTGAATTTTGGATCCCTATCTGACACAATAGATTTAGGGGCTCCATGGAGACGAACTATCTCCTTCACATACAATTTAGCATACTGTTCCACTGAATAGGTAACTTTCACTGGTAGAAAGTGAGCCGACTTTGTAAATCTATCCACAATGACCCATACAGAATCATACATCCCTGTAGTTCTAGGTAATCCAGTTACAAAGTCCATTGCGATGTCCTCCCACTTCCATTCTGGAAGGATCAAAGGTTGCAATAACCTGCTTAGGTCTCGATGTTCGGCCTTAATCTGTGGCGGAGTTAAACACTTGGACACATAGTCCACTACATCTCTTTTCATCCCATACCACCAGAAGTAGGGTTTCAAATCCTGATACATCTTGGTGGTTCCCGGATGCAACGAATAAGGCGTGGTGTGAGCTTCATCAAGTATCTCTTTCTTAAGCTCATCAACACTAGGAACACAAACTCGAGCCTTATATAACAACATTCCACTACTCGAGACTGAAAAGCCTCTAGGCCGACCGGCCACCACTTCATCTCGAACTTTAGCTAGCTCGGGATCTTCCAGTTGTGCCTTTCTGATTCTCTCCAACAGATCAGATTGGAGTGTTAAATTATGCAATTTCCCGACCACGAACTCAATTCCTGCACTAACCATTTCTGAGGCTAGTTGAGGGGCTATCATAACCGTAGTACACACTTGACCGGGACCTTTTCTGCTCAGAGCATCGGCCACAACATTGGCTTTCCCGGGGTGATATAGTATTTCACAGTCATAGTCTTTAACTAACTCCAACCACCTTCTCTGCCTCATATTCAAATCTTTTTGGGTGAAAAAGTATTTAAGACTTTTATGATCCGTATAAATCTCACACTTTTCACCGTAAAGATAATGTCGCCAAATCTTTAAAGCAAAAACCACAGCAGCGAGCTCTAAATCGTGAGTTGGGTAACGCTGCTCATAATCCTTCAGTTGACGAGAGGCATAAGCTATGACTCTGTCAGCTTGCATCAGAACGCATCCCAGACCCTGTCTGGATGCATCACAATACACAATAAATTTCTCTTGATCTGATGGCAAAGCTAACACCGGAGCTGTTATCAAACGCTGCTTCAACTCCTGAAAGCTTGATTCACACTTATCTGACCACACAAATCTCTGATTTTTCTTGGTCAATTCGGTTAGGGGCATAGAAAGTTTAGAAAATCCTTCGACGAAACGTCGATAATACCCTGCTAACCCGAGAAAACTTCGAATTTCTGTCACAGACTTGGGCCTCGGCCAATTCTTCACTGATTCTATCTTGTTTGGATCAACCATAATTCCATTTTTCCCAATAATATGACCCAGAAAGGACACCTCGGACAACCAGCATTCGCACTTTTTGAACTTAGCATACAGCTTGTGATCCCTAAGTCGCTGTAACACCATTCGAAGATGATGCTCGTGCTCCTCTTCTGACTGAGAGTATACAAGAATGTCATCGATAAACACTATAACGCAGTTATCGAGGAAATCCTTGAACACCCTATTCATGAGATCCATAAAGGCTGCAGGAGCATTGGTCAATCCGAACGACATTACCAGAAACTCATAGTGCCCATATCTGGTTCTAAAAGCAGTCTTCGGTATATCCTCCCCCCGAATTCTGAGTTGATGATAACCAGACCGTAAATCAATCTTCGAAAACACTGTCTTTCCCTGAAGCTGATCGAACAGATCATCGATCCTAGGCAACGGGTACTTGTTCTTAATCGTCAGTTTGTTTAGTTCCCGATAATCAATACACATTCTGAGGGAACCATCCTTCTTTTTCACAAAAAGAACCGGAGCTCCCCAGGGCGATACACTGGGTCGAATAAACCCAATATCAAGCATCCCCTGAAGTTGTAACTTAAGCTCCTTGAGTTCCGCTGGAGCCATCCTATATGGAGCTTTAGAAACAGGTTCGACTCCAGGTGCCAAATCAATTACAAAATCAATCTCTCGCTGTAGCGGCAATCCCGGCAATTCCTCGGGAAACACATCAAGAAAATCTTTCACCACCCGGACTACCTCAGGCCCAAATGTTTCAGGTCTGCTGGAGTCAAATACTACCGCTAGAAATCCTACACAACCATTGCATAGCAAATCCCTAGCTCTCAACACAGAAATAACCGGGATCCGAGACCCCTGAACCGATCCAACATATACAAATGGATCTTCACCTTCCGGTTAAAAAGTCACCATTTTACGCCTACAATCTATACTGGCCGAATACTTGGATAAGAAATCCATTCCCAGTATAATATCAAACTCAGTTAATTTCAACTCTATAAGGTCAGTACTCAATTCCCTATCCTCGATCCTAATCGGCATAGACCTAATGCGCCTATTAGAGATAACCAATTCCCCGCTAGGCATTAGGGTTCCTAACCCTCTTTCTAAAATTTCACAAGGTCTACCCAAAAGATCAATCACCCTTGTAGCCACATATGAACGTGTAGCTCCCGAGTCAAATAATACTGTAAATAACAAGTTGTTGACGGGAAGCTGACCTGTCACAACAGAAGGACTGGCTGCAGCATCAGCTTGGGTAATGGCAAACACACGAGCAGGAACCGGTTTCACCTCAGTTTTCGGCTCCTCTTTCTTTGCCTGGGGGCAATCTTTCTTGAAATGCCCCACCATGCCACACAGGAAGCATGTCTTCCGGTTACACTCTCCTGGATGACGTTTCTTGCACCTTGGACACTCAGGATAAGAATAACCCTGACGTCCTCCTCTGCCTTGGTTCCCACGGAACCGCTTGCTTTGCCCCGAGCCACCAGAAGCTGGAACAACTTTTCTTTTCTGCTCAGTGGTGGAGTCACCACCATCCCTACCATAAACAGGAGTAGGAACAGTGGGGGTTCCACCAACACTCGGAGTCACCCGGGGCTCCTGAAGAAATTTTACTGCACCCTCGGCTCTCAAAGCCTTCTCAACCATATCTGCATACGTGGTTGCTTCAGTAGTGGTAATAACCAGATCATGCCGGATCTTTGCACTCAAACCCGCTAAGTATTTTTCTTTCTTACTAAAATCAGTGGGCACAATTCCTGCTGCCAACTTAGCCAACCGATCAAACTTCGTTGTGTACTCAGTGACTGACATTCCCTCAGTCTGAACTAGATCAGTGAACTCTTTCCGCTTTGCACTGCGGACTGCTTCATTGTAATACTTGGAGTTGAATAACTCCCTAAACTCTTCCCAGGTCATCAGCGTGACGTCCCGAGTGAGGGTTATCAATTCCCACCACACGAGGGCATCTTCCTGAAACTGGAAAGTGGCGCAGGTCACCCGGTCATTTCCAACCACTCCCATAAAGTTGAGAATACGTTCAATCATCGAAAGCCATTGCTCGGCCTTCATCACATCAGGGCCCCCCAGAAACACTGGAGGTGCCTGTTTTCGAAATCTTTCGTACAACGGTTCCATACGGTTGCCAACAACAGGTTGTTCTGCTGGCACCGCTGGAACTGCAACGGCCTGAACTTCTTGAGGAGGCATGGCAGGAGGACCCTGCTGCCTCAACCTCTGAATCTCTTCATCTTGCTGGCGGATTCTATCTTGCATCTCCGCAAATCTTTGCTCCCAATCAGGAGGAGCTTGAGGTGGATTTACAGGGCGACCACCCTGAGCTCTGCCACGGCCACGGCCGCGACCACGAGGATTTTGAGGATTCCCCTGACCGCCTCCGGTCTCAACCATGCCACCCTGACTTCTTGTATTTCGCGGGGCGTCCATTTAATAGGACTTAGCCTGCGAATCCACAAGCCAGGCAGGTTAGACAGCGATCAAAATTAACACCGCTCTTAATAACTTAAAGGCAACACACTTTCTTTTCTTTTTTAAAGAAATATATTTAATTTAAATCTAATATGCTTCCTAACATGCTTTCACATCACACTTATTTAAAATACTAAACAAGTACAGGCTTACTGAGCCGTGAACCGAGCTTTCTCTGATGAAGATTGTACATATCATAGCAAGCTTCGGTAGACAAACCTGGCGGCTCTGATACCAAAATTGTAACGCCCTAATGCTAAGGCACGCTACAGTGCTTTTTCAATAATTGTGCAATCTTTGCTAACCAAAGAAATTTCTCGAAAAACGTGTCAAATTAAAACTTTTGCATTAAATACTAAACTTTGTAATTTAATAAAATATTTACAAGTGCCGGGATCCCGATTTTTAAAACTTTACTTTTCAAGCATACAATCCAAAATATACAGATTTACGGTGTCGCACGGCGTTTCAAAATACAACTCCCGGATGTCCCGAGACCGAACACTCCGGGTCGCGGCGCGGACATGTACAATCTCACCCGAGCTCGGAGTTCACTCCTGTTCGGCCTTCGCCTTTCCTTTACCTACACATGGAAGCGAAGCGCGTGAGTCAACAGACTCAGTAAGAAATGCATATAACATATCATATAATTTCCGACCTGTAAATAGGCGCCCATACACCTATTTACAGAGCTTAACAGATGAGTATGAACGTTCAATACCAGGGTACAACCACTATACCACATACACATCGTACCTCACTGTACGAGTGTTGGTAGGGTTTATCCCGATCACTGAGTAACACTGAGTGATGTACCACACACCTTAGCATTTTCCTATGCTTGTGTTGGTATCACTGTATTGTACTCAAATCGACAACAATCACTGTACCAATACACTCTATAACTTAATCATACAAGTGTTGGTAGTGTTTAACATAATTCAAGCATGCATATATAAACACATATACACACATTCAGATAATCACATCATACATTATACACAGTTCTTACCTGTTTTCCGAATTCAAGTGTGTTGGCCGACCTGAACGGAATTCACGTGCTAGATGGATGCCCTAATCACAACAATAGTAATACAGATGAGTGACTCGCTAAATCACTTTTCGGGACTTAAAACTTGAAACTAAAAGTTTCCCTATCGATAGACTTCATGGCAATACCCTAAATAACTCAAAATTGGCCAAAACTAGGGTTCTGGAAAATCCCCCAACAGGTAGACCGGTTCCCAACCGGCATCCCGGTTCTGGGTCACCAACCGGTCGACCGGTTGGTACAGACCACCCAGAACCGGAATTCCGGTTCATCTGCTGGGAACCAAAAAATCTTCCCCCTGAATTCAAATCAAGCCCAAACTTTACCAAACTCTCCAGTATACCTATACAATGCATATACAATGATTTCCAGGCAGTAATTCTCAGAATAAACCATCACAACTCAATTTGCCATTAATGAACAAAGCTTTGAACTTTAAACCTAGAATTGCATAAAAACCATCTACAGCCATTAAAACCAGCAGCTAGGACTTAGAATCAACTCATCTAAACCCTAAAATTCGAACCTTAAACTTACCTAAACCTAACAGCCACTATATCACAATTTCATTAATTCAAACTATCATAAACTTGAAAGTTCACATACACAAGGATTCTAGAGTTTACCTTAGTTTGATTCTCCTTGAAATCTTGGTAGAAATCACAAATTCAGCAAGTAATCCCTTGGTTCCTAGCTGGTTCGAAGAGAGAGAGATGAAGGAAAGAGAGCTTTTCTTGATTTTTTGGTATTTTTCTAATTTCTTGATTTTTCTTCAAATGAGACAAAAGGATTTTTAATTAATCCTTTGCTGAAAACCAGCTTGCAATGTGTCACTCACTAAGGGCAGCCACCTACCCCTCATCCAATAAAAATGACTAAAAGGCCCTTAAGGTTAAAACTTGGTTAATTCTAAAGCTAGGGGTAAAATGGTCAAAATCCATAACCCCGCTCAATCCCGAAAATTAATTTTCTCTAAAATATTCCCCACTATAAAATAGGGTTCTAAACTTACTCATGTGATTATCTAGCCATCCATCGCATTTTCCGTTGTCGCCGAGCAAAAATTACAAAATTAACATATTTCACATATAAGCTAAATAATACCCCTAGAGTTTAATAAAATCTCCGGAATTGAGAAATTATAACTCTAATATTTATTTCTAAATATTGGGGTCCACAAATAAATTACTTCACAAATAATAATAAAATAATAAAAATTAGTGCTAATTGCCTTTACTAATCCACATTACTAGAGCGGTCATTACATGGTAAATCGGTTCAACTTATTGGAAGCTCAGAATATAGATCCATGGTCCCCATTCTAGTTGAGATTATACTGTTTGTAGGACTCTATAATTGATTTATGATTAATCAATTATAATTCTAAAAGTTAGACTATGTCTAATTTGTGAATTCTCACAGTTTAGGGATGAAATCGTAAATAAGAGGGTTTCTAGGTTTAATTATTAATTATGAGACTTTGCATGTCTGAATTAATAATTAATTTTAAATGGCAATATTATTTAATAATCTATTTTAGTTATTAAATAATTGGTTTTGGCATTTAAATGATTAGAATTGGAAAAATGGCATTTTTGGAGAAATAGAAATAAAATTGAGGAAACTGCAAAATCAATGTGAGGCCCATTCACACCATGGCCGGCCACATCATTGCCTTTTTCCCAATTATTATTTTTCAATTTAATTTGTCATTTAATTGCTAATCAAAGCCTAGCCTAAATAGGAAAGTGGTGAATCACACTAAATAAGGCAGTTATTCTATTACACAGTAAAAGAGGAAACTGTTTATTTGGAAAGTTGTGGTGTTCTCTTTTCCTATTTATAGCAGCCCCTCTCTTCTCTTTGTATGCATGTGTTGCTTGAGAAACTTTGCTCTGCAAAGTGTATCACACGAAAATAAGAGAGAAAACAAAGAGAGATTTCGAAATTCCCTAGTGAGAGAGAAGTGCCCACTCACATCATTCAGTATCTCATCATAGTTTGGAAGACTGTGAAGGATCACATCCAACTGAAGAACTTTCGGGCTCAGATCTTGATTATACTCTGCTACAGACAGGAATCAAGGGTTAGAGATCTGAGTGGAAGGAGACATAAATTCCGCTGCAATCACTGTAAGTTATTCTTAACTTTTATGTGTTTAGTTCATCGTTTTAGAAGTTCAATATTAGGTTGTTAAATCAACATACTTGCAATAGATCTAAGATCCTGGATAAATATAATTCCAACAAAGTTTTCCCAGGAAGCGTGCGAGTGAGGACAAAGCATGCTGGAAACACTCGTGTTGGTCTGTAGGGTCACTCATCAATCGAGGAAGCAGCCAGAGTGGCGTACTTGTGTATAAGAGCCATCCATTCTGTGGGTGTGAGGACCCAATAGAGGCTTGAAGAGGGGACGTTACAACAACGGTCACAGCCGTCGTGACTCTAGTCGAAGGGGCCAGAACAACCTCTCCAAGCTGAGGGTCATTTCCATCTGGTAACGGCACCCTCAGAGTTGAACACATGAGTTTCACCAGAGAAGCAAGTCTAAAAAATGGTAGAAGGTATTGAGCCAGGGACAAAATAATAGGAAAGGGATGCCCTGGTTGTTGGTGATGATGTCAGGTTCCCTTTGTGAACAATTTCTCCGTTGGTGTCCAAGTCTACCACAACAATAACAAAAATTCCCTAATTTCTCATATTTAAATTGAAGCTGTATTTTATCTTCATTAGGCTTTTTGAGGAAACATTCAAAGAAAAGGGGATCCGCACTGGAGAACACAACTTTGACTCGAAGCCACTTGGCCCATGAAATTCTTTTGTCTTCATCGAAATCTACCTTCAGCACATTACCAGCCTAAAAGACTAGAGGGTTGAGTTGTTTGTTCTTCTGGTGGGGGTCTCATATTCCTATAAGATGGTTCCAGAACTTCAGGTTGTGTTTGCCTTGGATTTAGACCACTTGGATTTCGTGGAATCTCTCTATCAATGGGAACTTTCCTTGTATTCCCTGGTTGTTGTTCTTGAGGATATGCAGGATTTTTTTTACATTGTTCTCATTGATAGGGGCATTTAGTGCCCTTCTGGTCCTTGACCCACGAGGCCTTCCTCGTGGTCGCCTTACTGGGGATTTAGTTTGTGGTACATGCGTGTCGTTAGCATTTGCACGTGCTGCAATGACTTCATGCTCCAATTCAACATTCCTTCAGTTAGATTCAACCAACTGTTGTCAAAGTTTGCAGTTTTATAAGGGAAATTTGAATTATTATGATTGTTTTAATACAAAATTGGTTTGGAGAACACTTAGTGTAGGTAATTTTTAAAATAAGACCAATTTTCAAAAACCCCCCAAAATAGCCTTGTCAAAAATCCCAATCCCTTTCTCTCTCTTCCACTCAAACTCTCTCTCGGTCCCTCTTCCTTCATGCCCGATCACAGCCCAGCCACCTCACACAAGCGACTCCGACTTCGCCCGAACCCTAGCCACCTCACACAACCACCGCGCCATCGCCCAGTCGACTCTGACCGAGACCCACACCCACTATCCGACTGTCATCACCGTCGCACGAAGGAGGAGACCCACCCAAGATAACCGCACCATGTCTAAGGTAATTCGGATCTGAGAAACCATTGGGGAAGAAGGGGGTTTGATGGGTCCGACGGGGTGGGTCCGATGGGTACGACGGGTTGGGTCCAATGGTCTCGATGCATGGGTTCGATGGTTCGATGGTCCGATGGGTTGGGTCCGATGGTCACGTTGGGTTGGGTCCGATGGTCCGATTCGTTGAGGTCTGATTGGACCGATAGGGTCCGATGGCTACCATATTGGGCCAATCGGACCCATCGGACCTGAGGGGTTTTTTTTCTGTCGTACGCGGTGGAGATCGTCGGGTCATAGGTGATGGTGAGGGGGTGACGGCGCGGTGGTTGTGTGAGGTGGCTGGGGTTCGGGCGAAGGCAGAGTCGCTTGTGTGAGGCGGCTGGGCTGGGCTGGGATCGAGCATGAAGGAAAGATGGGACCGAGAGAGAGTTTGAGTGGAAGAGAGAGAAAGGGATCGGGATTTTTGACAAGGCTATTTTGGGGGTTTTTTGAAAATTTGTCGTATTTTAAAAATTACCTACATTAAGTGTTCTCCAAACCAATTTTGTATTAAAAAGTGCATAATAATTCAAATTCCCCTTTTATAATTCCACTAAAGGTATATATCTAGTAGGATCATACACTTCCTCATTCTTTTTTTCTGGAATGTTTTCCTTGTTACCAATTCTTTCGAGGTCCCATTGAGGAGGGCATCTCCCTGTATTAGGATTTCTGGTAGGTTGAGTCCTCTAGGGCTCCTTTCCAGGGCAATAAACAATGTTTCCCTGTTTAGGAATGTCTTGGGTTTTCATTATCCATGGTAAAAACTTTTGTGTCTGGGTAGGAAGTTGTGTTTTTAGTAGGAATGTCAATGGGGCGGGTCGGATCTGATTCGACTCTGATCCGACCTGATCCAGATCATGTACGGATCTGCCCCGCCCCGCCCCGCTGGATCAAATATTCGGATCGGATCTGATCCGACCCAACTTTTTTTTTTTTAAAAAAAAAATTATTTTTATTTAAATTTATAATTTTTTTTTCCAAAATTTATTTGCTTAAGAACTAATAATGCATCATTTTTTTCTTATATATTTTTATTTTATTTGTCAAAATCAATAAAAAAAATATATCAAATTCTTATCACATAAAAATGTAATTTTACTATTGAAAAATTAAAATATATCACCATTTGTTAATCTCCCCTATTTTATTAACCTTAACCATTTGTTAATTTCAACTATAATCAATAAAATAATACACAAGTTCTCATCCTTATATCACCGCAGCTCACAAATTTTCTCAAAACTTACTTCACTATGGATGAATATATAAGATATTCAAACTCTTCTATAAGAAAGGTTATAGTGTATTCCGTTAATAATTCTAAGAAAACTTACAAATTGTTGTTTATCTATAAGTTCAAGATTATCAAACAGATCTTGTACCTCAACTTCACTCTCTGTCTGCACAAAGTGGAAAAACCTTTAAAATTCAACACCATAAATAGCAAAGCAATTATTTTCAGATAAAAAAAATATTCCAGCATCCATAGAAATCCAAAACTAAAGCGGGTTTCAATAATTTATGTACAAAACCAGTCTACCATTGAATTGGCTCCTTCATCCCATATCAAACCTTACTAGCTTAGATACCCTTTGATTCATTTTTGTGGAGAGATACAAAACTGTAGCTTCAAGATGAGAAGATAATGGAGTATATAGCAAAGTTTCAACATAACATTCTAGCATGAGCACACAATAAACTTGACTAAACAAACAAAGACTATGATATGTGCCTATTGATAGACACCTTGACAATTCATTGAACCATCAATAGACTTTTTTTAGTGAAATTGTCAACAATCAAAAATGAGAACATGAACTATTATCAAAATTGTCTCTGAAGTATTCCTATTTTTATTGAAGTGAACCCAAGTTATTCTAGACTACTTCTCCATGTCTGTAAAAGTATTCCTATGCATCCAATTAGGACAGGAAATAAAAAATAAAAAAGAATACTGTAAAAAAATATATTAAAAAGTAAAAATATATTTTTTTAAAAAATATATATATTTAAAACGGATCGGGTCAGATCCGAACCGTAAAAAAAATAAGTAGGGCGGGTCAGATTTGATCCAAGATCCAATAACTATCCAAATATTTCGGATCAGTAATGATCTGTCGGATCGGATCACTGACCCGATCCGAATGAATGGATCTTTTTGCCATGCCTAGTTTTTAGAGTTTAATTATCAAAATTCTCAATGAAAGTACTAAACTGTTAACTCAGAATTTTGTTAACATAAATGGGAGTTGATAATTAATAATGTATTCTATATTTGATGCTTACTAAATTCTATATATTTACTACAGGCTAATTAGAAATTTTTCCCCCCGAACTTTGACATATACCAAATCATGCCCCCTGAACTTTTTTGGCCGTTAAAAATTCCCACTGAACTATTGAGGTTGTTAAATTTAAGGACTTTTGTCTAATTTCATTTAATTTTACTATTTCAGGTACTAAATCATGCTCCCCAGACTTTGATATCTACCAAATCATGCCCCTCAAACTTTTTATATGTATTAAATCATGCCCCCTGAACTTTCATCCATGTTAGAATTTTTTTTACTAAAATTAGATAAAAGTCCTTAAATTTAACAATCTTAATAGTTCAGGGGGAATTTTTAACGGCCAAAAAAGTTTAGGGGGCATGATTTAGTACATGTCAAAGTTCGGGAGGAAAAATTGCTAATTAGCCTTTATTATATGAAGAGGATTTTTTACGTGATTATGTAGTTAAAATCTACATAATCCATGAGTATATCTTATTTCTTATGTTCTTTGGTTACAGATACCATCTGGCAAAATTTTCTCTAACTTAGAAAATTGGCCCTCGTTTTTTACAATGTGATCACTGCTATTTATAGGAGTAGGATAACAATTATTTTATCTAATCTAAACAACAGTTTATGAAACATGGGCATTTCCCATGTTTCATATATTTTATCTAATATGAAATAACATGGAATTGCTTTTATTTTAAATAATATAACTGTCAAATTTGACTTGATCTTTATTCTCTATAACGTATGGTGATCGAGGAACTTGATTGTTTTGATTGAGGGTTCTTGGGAGATTCATCAACCTTTGGATGCATGCCTCGGGTACATATTCCTCGGATAACATACTAATTGTATTTCCGAGGTGATGAATAGGAGCAAATTAAGCCTCTCATCGTTAACAATGTCAACACCAGGAATATTCCTAAATGCCATGACAAGCTTAGCATCCTTAGGAACATGTTGAGTGTCTTCGCATTTAATGTTGTAGATATCAGTTTACTCCGAGAAGAATGTGCATGAGCTTCATATTGCGAGGATGCTATTATACCTCCTCTTGAATTCACCGAGTTAATTTATTCCCTTTGTTTTACACGTGTCATGAGCTGCTATTTACTGTTTGAAATATGGGTATAACAACTACTATAATTGAGAATGGTATGTATTGGTTTTGTTTTGTTTGTATGGTTTGTTTTTAATTTTGTATGGCTAGTATGACTAGTTTTTGTTTTGTACAGCCAATATCACTAGTTTTGGTTTTGTAAGGCCAGTTGTTGATGGTAAGAACTTGTCAACTAAACTTTAGTTAGAAAATCAAATGTAAGGATAACAATGAAAAACTTAAGAGAAGTTAAGAGCATCAATGGAGTAAATTCATGTTATGTTGAATATCTAAGTTCTCTTGCAAATGGTAATTTTCCAACCTCCTCTTCAATGAAAGAGAAGGGTATTTATAGGGAGCTCTAATGGCTCCAAAATACAGGTGGTCCCAAAATTTAGGGGAAAAAACTCTGTCTGTACCATGAAGATCAGCACGTCAGAAGGGTAGTGGAGAAGTGGTGGTCGAGTGTCAGTTTGTACTCCGAGTGGGACAAGTGGTGTTTTCACTACTGGTACCTATCGTACCTGTTGTATATTTACCTACCTCTCAGAGGCGTTCTTGCTTTGATGAAATTTTCTCTTATCGTATATTCCTTTGGTTTATCCTTCACTATAGCTCATGCTCATAGTGTGGGAATCATTAGAAAATTTAGTTAAGTCTTAGAACAATGAGACATGAGTCTTGTTGCTTAGATTTAGAAGGATTTTTTTCCTCAATAAATTTCCTCCTCAACCCCTTTGATGGTCACTCTTGTTGGGTTTTATGCCCTAAATAAAACTCCATTTCAATGTAATCTATTTTATTCAACATCAATAAAGAAACAGAAGTATTTTTCATTCATTTGTGTATGTTTTGGTTCACCTTATCAATTGCTTGTCTATTTGATTTATAAATTCATCTGAAACCCTTTTCACATACTTGATCCTGTTTATTGTGTTGTCAACACTTTGGAAAGTAAACATGACTATGTGAATAAAGTTTCCTAGATTTATCAGACACAGGGTTTACTGATACGATAATCTACAACAAGAGTTTAGTTGCATTTGGAGAAATGCTATGTTCTTTCCAGAACATTGGTTAAAGTAAAGCTCAGGTTGGATGCATGGAGTATGCATCGGAAGGGACCGATATTGAACTTTGACTTAGATTTATTAAACTTACCGTAAAATCTATTCAAGTCAATATTGCTTAGTTAATCCTAGATCAAATGATCTTAATCCTGTTATGATTAGGCTCAATCTCAGGAGGCTATTCGTGTTCTTTGATTTGTTAGTTAAGCCTACTTTTAGGTCAGGGTGATACGTACATTTTGGGAACACGGTAGTGCAATTGAGTGGGAGCGCTAACATAAACAGGGAATCTATAGCTTCTATCTGGCGAATTGTAAGCAAAGGATGATCTCCTTCGAGCTTGACCAAACGAAAATAAATGGTGGAGTACTCATTTCACATAAGCTGAAATATTATTTATACGGGGTCAAGTGTTTTAAGGATAAAATATATAGTAGGGTGTAGCGGTAATCTAATCCCTCTACAGTGTAGATCATTCATATAGAGGATCATTGATCAAATTAGGATTATAACAATGGATAACTAATGATGTGTCTATATGGTGGAACATATAGAGCATTCTATATACTGAGAGTGCAATTCTAAGTTCTATGCGTGGATTCAACGAAGAATTAATGAGTCAGTGAATTTAAGTTATAAATTCTTGATCTGCTTATTGGAAGCTCAGTTATATAGACCCATGGTCCCCCCACTAGTTGAGATAATATTGCTTGTAAGACTCATATAATTCGTTTTGATTAATCAATTATAATTCTCAAATTAGACTATGTCTATTTGTGAAATTTTCACTAAGTAAGGGTGAAATTGTAAGGAAAGAGTTTTAGGGGCATATTTGTTAATTATGATACTTTGTATGGTTCAATTAATAAATATGATAAATGACAATATTATTTAATTATTATATATAGTTATTAAATAGTTAGAATTTCATTTAAATGGTTGAATTTGAAAATATGCGTTTTTGAGAAAATCAGATGCAAAAGTGATAAAACTGCAAAATTGCAAAAAGTGAGGCCCAAATCCATACTGCCATGGCCGGCCACTTTTATAGGAATTATCCTCTGATATTTTCATTATTTTAATGTCAAATAATTCAAACCTAACCCTAGTGGAATGCTATAAATAGATAGTGAAGGCTTCAGGAAAATTACACTTCTTATTTAGAAAAACCTGAGCCTTCTCTCTCTATACTTGGCCGCCCACTCTCTCTCTCTCTCTTATTCCTTAAGATTTCGAAATACTTAGTGATTAGAGTAGTGCCCACACACAGCAAGTAATACCTCAATCATAGTCAGGAAGATCGTGAAGAAAGACTTTCAGCAAGAAGGAGTTTCAGCACTAAAGAATCAGAGAAAGAGATCCAGGTTCAGATCTTGATAATACTCTGCGACAGAAAGGATACAAGGGTTAGAGATCTGAACGGAAGGAGTCATATTATTCCGCTGCACCCAATGTAAGGTTTACTAAACTTTATATGTGTTTATTTCATCGTTTTAGAAAGTTCATATTTAGGGTGTTAATCAACATACTTGTGAGTAGATCTAAGATCCTGGTAAAATAATTTCCAACAACTGGTATCAGAGCCATGGTAATTGATTTGCTTGCAAGAAATTTGGACTTAAAACGATTGTTTGATGTTTTGGATGGTATCATGTTGTTTTGAGTGTTGTTTGATGATTGATTGATGTTTGTAAATTTTCGTGAAAAATAATTGAATATCTGTTTCTGGAATTATTTTTATTGGATAGTATGGAAAAAATTAAGCAATTTACTTTTTTACAGAACTCAATTTCGATTTAATTTGAATTAGTTATGATTTTTTGAAGTTTCGAAAAATATCGGAGTCGTGCAACTACACACGCGCGCGCGCATGAGGCTTGTCCCTCGGACAGCACGCGCGCAGACCAAAATTTTGTCTGAAAACCAGCTTCCGCGCGCGGAAATCATGCTGGTACCCCCCCTGCGCCGAGAAACCTCGGCTGTGCACTCCCCTGCGCGCGCGGACGAGTATGCACAGCATACCGTCCGTACAGCTCGCATTTTTTTTTTTCGTTTTTCTTCAATTTTTCATGCTTTTTCATGGATTTAACTTCCGATTTTTTGTGTAGTTTTGTATTTAGACATTTACTATTCCTATTTCAATTCTAATTATCGTAATTAAATTAATTAATATTTTTTAATTTAATTCATGATATTAGTGTAATTTGAATTTGAAATAGTAAATATCTATCTTTTTGCTTAATTATCTATCTTATTTTTAAATTTGATTATATCTTATCTTATTTTTAAATTTAAGGTCAGATATTAATTTTTTAAATTAAATATTTTTTTAAATAATTTGACCTTATTTAAATTTAAATTAAGATAACTATAATCATGATATTTTAAATAGATGTAAGATATTTTGCTAACTTTTAAATTTTGTTATTTTATTTATTTAAATTAAATCTAAAATCTGAAAAAGATATTTATTTATTTTTTTTTAATTTTTATTTATAAAATAAAATTTAATTTTTAAAAGTAGTTAGCAAATTTTGAAATGATATTTAGGTTAGTTGAAACCTAATTTTTCAAAATTGTAGGTTTAATTTTAAATATTTTTTAATAATAATATCGAAATTAAATATATATATATAATTTTATTTAAATTTTTTCGAAAATTATTTTTTTTATTTAATTAATTTTTCGAAATTATTTATTTAAAATTAAATATATGTGTTTTAGCTTGTTTGTAAGTTTTTAAAACCTATTATTGCTTGATTGCAAATAGCCATGGTTAACTTGTTGACAGATCCAATGATCTGATTTTAACTCATGGCTCCCTTGGTCAAGTAAATAATTTGTAACAGGTATATTTACAATCTTCTTTCATCTGTGTATGACCTAGCAACATGATAGGATCCATCCAAATTGTGTGCATGTGTGAGCCTATGTGTTTAATTTTATTATAGATGCATATAGGTTGTTGTTGCTAAATAAAATATCATAGTTCTTGATAGATTTTATTTAGGCCCATTTAGTATTGGGCCTATTCAATTAATAACAGTTGTTCATTTTAAGGTTGAATTCCTCTCTTTTGGGCCTTGTGTGAGAGTTGGGAGCCATAGAAGTGGGTACGACATACTGAACCCAGCACCCCCTCACATGAACCACCCCAATTGTGAAGGCCCACTTGCTTGATTTGAATAACTGTACTAGGTTAATTAAATTAGTTTAACCTAATAAAATTGATTAGCAACATAATTAATTTCATTTATTTTGAAATTAATTTAAGAAAACCATAGTTTAAAGAATTTTATATTCTAAGCTAAACTATATGTATTTTCTTGTATTTAATTAAATATAGAATTATAACCATCTAGATTCTTTCTGAAGCTTAATTTAAATTTTTCATTAAATATTCCTATTTAAGTTGATATTTGGTTATCTATAACTAACCAGCTTAAATCTGAATATCTTTTGGATTTAAAATTTCAAAATTAAGTTGAGAAATTTTAGGCATTGGTTATTAAGATTCTTTAGATATTTTTTAAGCTGATATTTTTTTTTAAATATCAACTTAAAATGGAATATTTTCAAATTAAGTGGTTACAACTTAATTTTTAATTTAATTAAGTCTAATTTGAAAGATATTTAAGTTGATTTTCTAGATTCTTCTAAAACAACTTAAACAAGATATTTTCAAATTTGTTCGATATTTATTCGAATTTAAATAATAATTGAAAATTAATTAAAGTTGATTTTTTATTTAAACCAACTTTAATTTGTAATTTTTCATTATTATAATATGGAATAAAAGATTATACAAAATACATATTTTAAAATAATGAGCTTTCATCAAGAGACATTCGATCTCCATTGTTGGTTTTACATCGCGTTTGTTTTAGTGAGTAATCCTCCCTAATGAAGGAACGTTCATTAGCAATTTCGCACCGTTTAATCTCGAAAGATAAGTAGTTTGTAAGTGTTTTATATGGTATGGATCACCCTAATGGTGGCGACCATATTTGACTTGCAAATTATGAAACAATGGTGGAAGCTCATAAGATAGAACTGCCTTGACTCTCGCCTAAACGGGACAACGCTAAATTCAAATCTTGATCGAATAAAAGGTTGCTAGAATGATTATCATTTTAGATGAGTTGACAACTCTATTCAATGGATGATGCTTTGACTCTCACCTAAACGGGACACTGTATTAGTTTGTTGAAAGACCTTGGAAAATAAACTATGTTAGATTTAGTATTTTTATAGCATATGTGATTATTTGTTATTTTTTGAACATGTGTATGAATTTATGAACCAAAACCTTACTTCTGTTTTATTGATGTGTTGTAGTGCCTTTATGAAAAACCCTCACCCCGATCCTCTCCTAGTTAATATCTTAGCAAAAGAACTCTATAGTGTGAAAATGCATCCTGGTAGTTGCATAAACTCGCACCTGTTAATGATGAATCTAAAGTTCCAAAAGGAAAATCTACTAGGAATTGATTTATCAAGAGAACAATGGGTCCAATTCATTCTTAATAGTCTTCCTCCGGAGTATAATGAATTTGTTGTTTCTTACATGATCAACAATTTCAACTCCTCCGACATGGACAAGCTCGAAGTAGAATTACGAGCCCATGAACGGAATCTGATTGCAATGGGTCCCCCTGGGTTTGCAATTCATAATCAGAGGAAAAGGATTAAGCATGAAGGCTCTAGCAAAGCTGCTTCTTCAAGTAAAATTATCATACATAATCTTCTATGTTCGAATTGTAATGAAAAGGGACATTAAGAAGAACGATGTCCCCGGCTTCTAAACAATTCAAACGAAGGTAATACTTTTGTCTTTGAATCATGTGTTTTAGAGAACGACAAATCCATTTGGATTGTTGATTCTGGGTCTACTAATCATGTATGTTCTTCATTGCAGCTGCTTGAAACTTGGGAAAATCTGCTTCCAGGAGAGTTAAAGCTTAAAGTTGGTAATGGCGAGTTAGTTTCGGTCAAAGCTAGAGGAAAAGCCCGCATCAAGTTTCAACAAAGATTTTTAATTTTAGAAAATGTTTTATTTATTCCAAACTTTAGTAGAAACTTGATTAGTGTCTCATGTTTGCAAACACAATCTTATATATTGAATTTTTCGAGTACAAATTGTACAATTTCTCGTAATGGATTTCAAATATGTGTTGCTATAATGGAACAAGGGCTTTATGTTTTAAGACCGAGTACTTAAATCTCACTAAATATTGAACTTTTCAGTGTAGATAGACCTAGAAACCTCAAAAGAAAAGAGATTGATAATGGTGATCAAACTTATCTATGGCATTTACGTTTAGGTCATATAGGCTTTGATAGACTCAATAGGCTCACCAAAGACGGTCCATTAAAAAATGTCATCTTAGGTGAACTGCCAGTATGCGAGTCCTGCCTGGAAGGAAAAATGACTAAACGTTCTTTCTCTGCAAAGGGAGAGCGTGCCACATACCCCCTGGGGTTAGTGCATTCTGATGTTTGCGGACCTCTGAATGTAAAAGCCTGAGGAGGTTATGAGTATTTTGTCACTTTCATTGACGAGTACTCAAGATATAGTTTTCTTTACCTAATGCAAAAGAAGTCTGAAACGTTTGAAAAGTTTCAGGAGTTTCATGCTTTGGCTCAAAACAAATTAGGTAAATCATTAAAGATCTTGCGAACTGATAGGGGTGGAGAATATATGGATATGCAGTTCAAAGATCATTTAATTGAACTTGGAATTGAATCCCAATACATTGCCCCAGGCACTCCACAACAAAATGGAGTTGCAGAAAGAAGAAATCGCACTCTTTTGGAAATGGTTAGGTCTATGCTGAGTTATTCAACTCTGTCTACGTCCTTCTAGGGATATGCTATAGAAGGCTAATGACATTTTAAATGTTGTTCCATCTAAAGCAGTCCCTAAGACACCCGTCGAACTTTGGAATGGTCGTACACCTAGTTTACGCCACTACAGAATTTGGGGTGCCCTGCTCATGTCTTAAGAAAGAAAGAAGGCAAACTTGAATCACGTACCGAAGTATGCATGTTTGTCAGAAATTCTAAAGAGACTAGGGGTGGACTATTTTATAGTCACAAGGATAACAAAGTGTTTGTTTCTAAAAATGCTACTTTTCTTGAAGAGAACTATATTAAAGACATAAAATCGAAAAGTAAAGTTGTTCTAGAGGAAATGCTTTCAGATATAACTCCTTCCAATGTTCCATCCTCTTCCACTCAAGAAGAGGACAATCCCACTCCCTCAGTCGAACCAACTGAGAAATCTACTACTAAAGTTTCTGTTCTAAAGATCACCGCTCCTCGTCGTAGTGGGAGGGTTTCAACAAAACCTGCTCGTTATAGCTTGGATGGTGAAATCAATATGGTCGTTGGTGATGGTATTGGAGACGATCCATTAACCTACAAACAGGCAATGGCTAGTCAGCAACGGAAACGATGGTCGGCCGACATGGATTCAGAAGTAGATTCCATGAAAAAGAACAAAGTCTGGGAATATGTAGATGCACCTGACGACTATCATCCGATAGGATGCAAGTGGGTTTACAAGAAGAAAAGAGGAGCTAGAGGCGAAGTCGAAACTTTTAAAGCTAGACTTGTAGCCAACGGTTATACCCAAAGAGAAGGCGTGGACTATGAGGAAACTTTTAGTCCTGTTGCCATGCTCAAATCCATCCGAATTCTTCTCTCCATAGCTGCTGCTTTTGATTATGAAATCTGGCAAATGGATGTCAAGACTACCTTCCTTAATGGGGTACTTGAAGAAACCATCTATATGGAGCAACCAGAAGGCTATGTTCTTTCAGGGTAGGAAAAGAAAGTTTGCAAATTAAATAGGTCCATCTATGGACTTAAGCAAGCTTCTCGCTCATGGAAAAAAAGGTTTGATGAAATCATCAAGACCTACGGCTTTCTTCAGAATGAAGATAAACCTTGTGTTTACGAACTCAAGGAAGACCGAGTAGTAGTATTCCTGGTCCTTTATGTTGATGACATTTGGATTATTGGAAACAATGTCAAGAAAATGACTCACATCAAGGAATGGCTCAACACTCAATTCGATATGAAAGATTTGTGTGAAGCAGCCTATGTTCTTGGTATTCAGATTATCAGAAACCAGAAGAATAGATCTCTTGCTCTCTCTCAAACAACCTACATTGACAAAGTTTTAGAGAGATTCTGCATGAACAACACCAATGGGGCAAACATGCCTTCTAGATATAGTATTCGTCTATCTAAGGAACAGTCTCCTACTGATCCTCAAGAGATAGAGGACATGGCGAAAATTCTCTATGCTTCTGCAGTTTAAAGTCTAATGTATGCAATGTTATGCACTAGATCTGACATCTCCTATGCAGTGGGAATCGTGAGCAGGTATCAGTCTAATCCAGGACAGGAACATTGGAATGCAGTTAAGTATATTCTGAAATACTTAAAGAGTACAAGGAATCTTGTATTAGCCTACAAGGGTGGTGCTTTAAATCCCATAGGCTACACTGAGTCAGATTTCCAGGCAAGTCTTGAAGACAGGAAATCTACATCTGGGATGGTGTTTACTCTTGGGGGTGGAGCAGTGGTTTGGAGAAGTGCAAAACAAACCGCGATATCGACTCGTCTATGGAAGTTGAATACATAGCAGCAGCCGAAGCTGCTAAAGAACTTGTCTGGCTAAGAAAGTTCTTCACCAGTATCGGTATCGTGCCTGGAATGGAAAAGCCTCTGGTCCTACTTTGTGATAATAATGGAGCGATAGCTAACAGTAAGGAACCTCGAAGCTACAAGAGAAGCAAACACATTGAAAGGAAGTATCACATCATCAGAGAATATGTGTTAAGAGGGGATGTACTAGTTGAGAAAGTGGACACAGAAGATAACTTAGCTGATCCATTTACCAAAGTCTTGGCTGTGACTGCATTTGAAAAGCACCGTGAGAATTTAGGATTAATTGATATGTACTGATTAGTTTTATATTAGTGCAAGTAGGAGTTTGTTGGGTTTTATGCCCTAAATAAAACTCCATTTCAATGTAATCTATTTTATTCAACATCAATAAAGAAACAGAAGTATTTTTCATTCATTTGTGTATGTTTTAGTTCACCTTATCAATTGCTTGTCTATTTGATTTATAAATTCATCTGAAACCCTTTTCACATACTTGATCCTGTTTATTGTGTTGTCAACACTTTGGAAAGTAAACACGACTATTTGAATAAAGTTTCCTAGATTTATCAGACACAGGGTTTTACTGATATGATAATCTACAACAAGAGTTTACTTGCATTTGGAGAAATGCTATGTTCTTTCCAGAACATTGGTTAAAGTAAAGCTTAGGTTGGATGCATGGAGTATGCATCGAAAGGGACCGATATTGAACTTAGACTTAGATTTATTAAACTTACCGTAAAATCTATTCAAGTCAATATCGCCTACTTGATCCTAGATCAAATGATCTTAATCCTGTTATGATTAGGCTCAATCTTGAAAGGCTATTCGTGTTCTTTGATTTGTTAGTTAAGCCTACTTTTAGGTCAGGGTGATACGTACATTTTGGGAACACGGTAATGCAATTGAGTGGGAGCGCTAACATAAACAGGGAATCTATAGCTTCTATCTGGCGAATAATAAGCAAAGGATGATCTCCTTCGAGCTTGACCAAACGAAAATAATGTTGGAAATATTTTACCAGGATCGTAGATTTACTCACAAGTATGTTTATTAACACCCTAAATATGAACTTTCTAAAACGATGAAATAAACACGTATAAAGTTTAAGAAACCTTACATTGGGTGCAGCGGAATTAAATGACTCCTTCCGTTCACTAACCCTTGTATCCTTTCTGTAGCAGAGTTTTATCAAGATCTGAACCTGAATTTCTTTCTCTGAATCCTTGATGCTGAAACTCCTTTGCTGATGATCTTTCTTCACGATCTTCCTCACTATGATTGAGGTATTGCTTGCTGTGTGTGGGCACTACTCTAATCACTAAGGTAATTTCGAAATATGAAGGAAGAAGAGAGAGAGAGGGTGGCGGCCAAGGTAGAGAGAGAAAGGCTCAGGTTTTCTGATTCAGAAGTGTAATTTTCCTGAAGCCTTCACTACCTATTTATAGCATTCCACTAGGGTTAGGTTTGAATTATTTGGCATTAAAATAATGAAAGTATCAGTTTAAAATGCCTACAAAAGTGGTCGGCCATGGCTTGATGGATTTGGGCCTTGCATTTTGCAATTTTGCAATTTTAACACTTTTGTATCTGATTTTCTTAAAAATGCCAATTTTCTAATTCAACCATTTAAATGCCAATTCTAACTATTTAATAACTATAAATAATTATTAAATAATATTGTCATTCATCATATTTATTAATTGAACCATACAAAGTATCATAATTAACAAATATGCCCCTATTAACTCTTTCTTTACAATTTCGCCCTTACTTAGTGAAAATTTCACAAATAGACGTAGTCTAATATGAGAATTATAATTGATTAATCAAAATCAATTACATGAGTCTTACAAACAATATTATCTCAACTAGTTCGGGGACCATGTGTCTATATAACCGAGCTTCCAATAAGTAGATCAAGAATTTAGCACTAAAATTCACTAACTAATTAATTCTTCGTTGAATCCACGCATAGAACTTAGAATTGCACTCTCAGTATATAGAATGCTTTATGTGTTCCACCATATAGACGCATCATTAGTTATCCATTGTTATAATCCTTATTTGATCAATGATCCTCTATATGAATGATCTACACTGTAAAGGGATTAGATTACCGTAACACCCTACTATGTATTTTATCCTTAAAACACTTGACCCCGTATAAATGATATTTCAGCTTATGTGAAATGAGTACTCCACCAATTATGTTCGTTTGGTCAAGCTCGAAGGAGATCATCCTTTGCTTACTATTCGCCATATAGAAGCTATAGATTCCATGTTTATGCTAGCGCTCCCACTCAATTGCACTACTGTGTTCCCAAAATGTACGTATCACCCTCACCTAAAAGTAGGCTTAACTAACAAATCAAAGAACACGAATAGCCTTTCAAGATTGAGCCTAATCATAACAGGATTAAGAATATTTGATCTAGGATAAACATGGCGATATTGACTTGAATAGATTTTACGGTAAGTTTAATTAAATCTAAGTCAAAGTTCAATATCGGTCCCTTCCGATGCATACTCCATGCATCCAACCTAAGCTTTACTTTAACCAATGTTTTGGAAAGAACATAGCATTTCTCCAAATGCAAGTAAACTCTTGTTGTAGATTAACATATCAGTAAAACCATGTGTCTGATAAATCTAGGAAACTTTATTCATATAGTCATGTTTACTTTCCAATGTGATGACAACACAATAAACAGGATCAAGTATGTGAAAAGGGTTTAAGATGAATTTATAAATCAAATAGACAAGCAATTGATAAAGTGAAACAAAACATACACAAATGAATGAAAAATACTTCTGTTTCTTTATTGATGTTGAATAAAATAGATTACATTGAAATGGAGTTTTATTTAGGGCATAAAACCTAACAAACTCCCACTTGCACTAATATAAAACTAATTAGTACATATCAATTAATCCTAAATTCTGACGGTGCTTTTCAAAAGCTGTCACGGCCAGGACTTTGGTAAATGGATCAGCCAGGTTGTCCTCTGTGTCAACTTTCTCAACTAGTACATCCCCTCTTGCCACGTATTCTCTGATAATGTGCTACTTCCCTTCAATGTGTTTGCTTCTCTTGTGGCTTCGAGGTTCTTTACTGTTTGCTATCGCTCCATTGTTATCACAAAGTAAGACCAGAGGCTTTTCCATTCCAAGAACGACACCTATACTGGTGAAGAACTTTCTTAGCCAGACAAGTTCTTTAGTAGCTTCGGCTACAGCTATGTATTCAGCTTCCATAGTTGAGTCCGATATCGCTGTTTGTTTAGCACTTCTCCAAACCACTGCTCCACCCCCAAGAGTAAACACCATCCCAGATGTAGATTTCCTGTCTTCAAGACTTGTCTGGAAATCTAAATCAGTGTAGCCTATGGGATTTAAAGCACCACCCTTGTAGACTAACACAAGATACCTTGTACTCTTCAAGTATTTCAGAATATACTTAACTGCATTCCAATGTTCATGTCCTGGATTAGACTGATACCTGCTCACGATTCTCACTGCATAACAGATGTCAGGTCTAGTGCAGAACATTGCATACATTAGACTTCCAACTGCAGAAGCATAGGGAATTTTTGCCATGTCCTCTATCTCTTGAGGATCAGTCGGAGACTGTTCCTTAGATAGACGAATACCATATCTAGAAGGCATGTTCGCCCCATTGGTGCTGTTCATAGAATCTCTCTAAGACTTTGTCTATGTAGGTTGTTTGAGAGAGAGCAAGAGATCTGTTCTTCCGGTTTCTGATAATCTAAATACCAAGAACATAGGCTTCTTCACCCAAATCTTTCATATCGAATTGAGTGTTAAGCCATTCCTTGATGTGAGTCATTTTCTTGACATTGTTTCCAATGATCAAAATGTCATCAACATAAAGGACAAGGAATACTACTATTTGGTCTTCCTTGAGTTGGTAAACACAAGGTTCATCTTCATTCTAAAGAAAGCCGTAGGTCTTGATGATTTCATCAAACCTCTTGTTCCATGAGCGAGAAGCTTGCTTAAGTCCATAGATAGACCTGTTTAACTTGCAAACTTTCTTTTCCTGCCCAGGAAGAACATAACCTTCTGGTTGCTCCATATAGATGGTTTCTTCAAGTACCCCATTAAGGAAGGCAATCTTGACATCCATTTGCCAGATTTCATAATCCAAAGCAGCAGCTATGGAGAGAAGAATTCGGATGGATTTGAGCATGGCAACAGGACTAAAAGTTTCCTCATAGTCCACGCCTTCTCTTTGGGTATAACCCTTGGCTACAAGTCTAGCTTTAAAAGTTTCGACTTCGCCTCCAGCTCCTCTTTTCTTCTTGTAAACCCACGTGCATCCTATCGGATGATAGTCGTCAGGTGCGTCTACATATTCCCAGACTTTGTTCTTTTTCATGGAATCCATTTCTGAATCCATGCCAGCCGACCATCGTTTCCGTTGCGGACTAGCCATTGCCTGTTTATAAGTTAATGAATCGTCTTCAATACCGTCACCTACGACCATATTGATTTCACCATCCAAGCCATAACGAGCAGGTTTTGTTGAAACCCTCCCACTACGACGAGGTGCGGTGATCTTCTGAACAGAAACTTTAGTAGTAGATTTCTCAGTTTGCTCAACTGAGGGAGTGGGATTGTCTTTTTCACGAGTGGAAGTGGACGGAACATTGGAAGGACTTATATCTGATAGCAATTCCTCTAGAACAACTTTACTTTTCGGTTTGTAGTCTTTAATATAGTTCTCTTCAAGGAAAGTAGCATTTGTAGAAACAAACACTTTGTTATCCTTGTGACTATAAAATAGTCCACCCCTAGTCTCTTTAGAATTTCCGACAAACATGCATACTTGGGTACATGATTCAAGTTTTCCTTCTTTCTTTCTGAAGACATGAGCAGGGCACCCCCAAACTCTGTAATGGCATAAACTAGGTGTACGACCATTCCACAGTTCGACGGGGGTCTTAGGGACTGCTTTAGATGGAACAACATTTAGAATGTCATTTGCCATCTGTATAGCATATCCCTAGAAGGACGTAGACAGAGTTGAATAACTCAGCATAGACCTAACCATTTTCAAAAGAGTGCGATTTCTTCTTTCTGCAACTCCATTTTGTTGTGGGGTGCTTGGGGCAGTGTATTGGGATTCAATTCCAAGTTCAATTAAATGATCTTTGAACTGCATATCCATATATTCTCCACCCCTATCAGTTCGCAAGATCTTTAATGATTTACCTAATTTGTTTTGGGCCAAAGCATTAAACTCCTAAAACTTTTCAAACGTTTCAGATTTCTTTTGCATTAGGTAAAGAAAACTATATCTAGAGAATCGTCAATGAAAGTAACAAAATACTCATAACCACCTCGGGCTTTGACATTCAAAGGTCCGCAGACATCAGAATGCACTAACCCTAGAGGGATTTCGGCACGCTCTCCCTTTGCAGAGAAAGAACGTTTAGTCATTTTTCCTTCTAGGCAGGACTCGCATATTGGCAGTTCACCTAAGATGACATTTTTTAATGGACCGTCTTTGGTGAGCCTATTGAGTCTATCAAAGCCTATATGACCTAAACGTAAATGCCATAGATAAGTTTGATCACCATTATCAATCTCTTTTCTTTTGAGGTTTCTAGGTCTAGCTACACTAAAAAGTTCACTATTTAGTGAGATTTAAGTACTCGGTCTTAAAACATAAAGCCCTTGTTCCATTATAGCAACACATATTTGAAATCCATTACGAGAAATTGTACAATTTGTACTCGAAAAATTCAATATATAAAATTGTGTTTGCAAACATGAGACACTAATCAAGTTTCTACTAAAGTTTGGAATAACTAAAACATTTTCTAAAATTAAAAATCTTTGTTGAAACTTGATGCGGGCTTTTCCTCTAGCTTTGACCGACACTAATTCGCCATTGCCAACTTTAAGCTTTAACTATCCTGGAAGCAGATTTTCCCAAGTTTCAAGCAACTGCAGTGAAGAACATACATGGTTAGTAGACCCAGAATCAACAATCCAGATGGATTTGTCGTTCTCTAAAACACATGATTCAAAGACAAAAGCATTACCTTCGTTTGAATTGTTTGGAAGCCTGGGACATTGTTCTTCATGATGTCCTTTTTCATTACAATTCGAACATAGAAGATTATGTCTGATAATTGTACTTGAAGAAGCAGCTTTGCTAGATCCTTCATACCTAGTCCTTTTCCTTCGATTATGGATTGCAAACCCAGGGGGACCCATTGCAATCAAATTCCGTTCATGGGCTAGTAATTCTGCTTCGAGCTTGTCCATGTCGGAGGAGTTAGAATTTTTGATCATGTAAAAGATAACAAATTCATTCTACTCCGGAGGAAGACTATTTAGGATGAGTTGGACCCATTGTTCTCTTGATAAATCAATTCCTAGTAGATTTGCCTTTTGGAACTTCAGAGTCATCATCAACGGGTGCGAGTTGATGCAACTACCAGGATGCATTTTCACACTATAGAGTTCTTTTGCTAAGATATTAACTAGGAGAGGATCGGGGTGAGGGTTATTCATAATGACACTACAACACATCAATAAAACAGAAGTAAGGTTTTGGCTCATAAATTCATACACAGTTCAGAAAATAACAAGTAATGACATATGTTATAGAAATACTAAATCTAACATAGTTTATTTTCCAAGGTATTTCAACAAGGCGATACGATTAAGGTCCCGTTTAGGCGAGAGTCAAAGCATCATCCATTGAATAGAGTTGTCAGCTCATCTAAAATGATAACCATTCTAGCAACCTTTTATTCGATCAAGATTGGAATTCAGCGTTGTCCCGTTTAGGCGAGAGTCAAGGCAATTCTATCTTATGAGCTTCCACCATTGTTTCATAATTTGCAAGTCAAGTATGGTCGCCACCATTAGGTTGATCTATACCATACAAAACACTTACAAACTACTTATCATTCAAGATTAAACGGTGTGAAATTGCTAATGAACGTTCCTCCATTAGGGAGGATTACTCACTAAAACAAACGCGGTGTAAAACCCACAATGGAGATCGAATGTCTCTTGATTAAAAGCTCATTATTTTAAAAAATATTATATGTATTTTGTATAATCATTTTAATTCGATATTTTAATAATGAAAAATTACAAACTAAAGTTGGTTTAAATAAAAAAAAACAACTTTAATTAATTTTCAATCATTATTTAATTTGAAAAATAAATTCAAATAAATATCGAACAAGTTCCATAATATAATAATGAAAAATTACAAATCAAAGTTGGTTTAAATAAAAAAATCAACTTTAATTAATTTTCAATTATTAATTAAATTCGAAAAATAAATTCGAATAATATATGGAACAAAGTTGAAAATATCTTGTTTAAGTTGTTTTAGAAGAATCTAAAAAATCAACTTAAATATATTTCAAATCAGATTTAATTAAATTTAAAATTAAGTTATAACCACTTAATTTGAAGATATTCCATTTTAAGTTAATATTCGAAAAGATAAATCTATAGTATTCCATTTTAAGTTAATATTCGAAAAGATATTAACTTAAAAAAATATCTAAAGAATCTTAATAACCAATGCCTAAGATTTCTCAACTTAATTTTGAAATTTTAAATCCAAAAGATATTCAGATTTAAGTTGGTTAGTTGTAGATAATTAAATATCAACTTAAATAGGAATATTTAATGAAAAATTTAAATTAAGCTTCAGAAAGAATCTAGATGGTTATAATTCTATATTTAATTAAATATAAGAAAATACATATAGTTTAGCTTAGAATATAAAATTCTTTAAACTATGGTTTTCTTAAATTAATTTCAAAATAAATAAAATTAATTATGTTGCTAATCAATTTTTATTAGGTTAAACTAGTGTAATTAACCTAGTACAGTTATTCAAATCAGGTAAATGGGCCTTCACAATTGGGGTGGTTCATGTGAGGGGGTGCTAGGTTCAGTATGTCGTACCCACTTCTATGGCTCCCAACTCTCACACAAGGCCTAAAAGAGATGAATTTAACCCTAAAATGAACAACTGTTATTAATTGAATAAGCCCAAAACTAAATGGGCCTAAATAAAATCTATCAAGAACTATGACATTTTATTTAGCAACAGCAATCTATATGTTGGGTTTTATGCCCAAAATAAAACTCTTTACAATCTGATTAGTTCTCAATATAAGAAATTTTGAAGTGATTGATGTTTGCATGAATTTTACATGCTAATGGTTTAAATATATTTATTACTTTTACACACACAATCAGTTAAATCCAGATCATATGTTTATTCACAATTACAGTATCGTCAACACAGTGGAATGTGATTGTGATCATATGAATCAAAAGACTTGGTCCCTGTTTCATCAGTGTTATTGGATTTACACTAATGTGATAATCAGCGATGATGTGTACTTACACTTGGAGTAAGTGTTATGTTCTTTCCAGGACATTAGTAAAGTATACTAGTTTCGAATGTATGGAGTATACATTGGACTGGACGGATATTCCAACTAAGTTAAGATATACAAACTTACCGTTATATATATCTTTCCAAGTCAATATCAGTAGTTGATCTTAAGATTAAAAGAATCTAAATCCTGATATGCTTAGGCTCAACTCAGGAGTGCTATTCATGTTCTTTGATTTGTTAGTTAATCCTACTTTTAGGTCAGGGTGATACGTATATTTTGGGAACATGATAGTATGAATGAGTGGGAGTGCTGAACATAAATAAGGAATCTATAGCTTCTACTGGTGTATAGAAGTCAAGTGATGATTCCCTTCGAGCTTAGCAAATAGAAGTAAATGGATGAGCTCTTGTTTAACTGACTAATTATTAGATCACTAAACACCATTTACAGGTAGCTAAGTGTTTTAAGGGGCAAAATACATTGAGGGGTGAGAACGGTAAAGAAATCCCATCTCGATGTAGATCATCTATATAGAGGATCTTTAAATCACAATAAGATCATAACAATGGTTAAATGAGATAGCATATTAATATCGTGAAACATATAATATGCTCTATATAAGTCTGAGAGTGCAATTCTAAGTTCTAAGAGTGGATTCAACGAAGAATTAATAAGTAGGAATTTACTTGGTAAATTTGGTTCACTTATTGGAAGCTCAGGATATAGATCCATGGTCCCCATTCTAGTTGAGAACATTCTACTTGTAAGACTCATTAATTGATTTGTGATTAGTCAATTATAATTCTAAAGTTAGACTATGTCTAATTTTATGAATTTTCACTAAGCAGGGGTGAAATTGTAAAGAAAAGAGTTCTAGGTTTATTTATTTATTAATGGACTTTATATGTCTACTTAATAATTAAATTAAATGACAATATTATTTAATAATCTATTTTAGTTATTAAATAATTAGTTTTGGCATTTAAAAGGTTAGAATTGGAAAATTGGTGTTTTTGAAAAAATAGAAATAAAATTTGATAAAACTGCAAAATCAAGTGGGGCCCATAACTACACCTTGGCCGGCCACTAATTGTGGAGTTTCAAATTTATTTTTTCATTATTTTAATGCCAAATAATTCTTAACCTAAACCTAGTAGTTGCCTATAAATAGAAAGTGATGGCTCAGTCAAATCACATGCTTTCATTAGTTTTCTGACAGAAATTTCTCTCTTCAGAAAAACTGAGCCTTCCCTAGTTTCTATACCTGGCCCTAACCCTCTCCTCTTTTCTCTGTTCATAAATTTCGACCCTAGTGAAAGAGTGAGTGTCCACACACAGCAAGCAGTAACTCAATCATAGATTGGAAGAGTGTGAAGGATCAAACTTGAAGAAGAAGGACATTCAGGCTCATATCTTGATTATACTCTGCTACAGAAAGGATACGTGGGTTATAGATCTGAGTGGAAGGAGACATTAATTCCGCTGCATCAATGTAAGGTTTTCTTAACTTTATATGTGTTTAATTTATCGTTTTAGAAAGTTCATATTTAGGGTGTTTAAACAACATACTTGTGAGTAGATCTAAGATCCTGGTAAAACAAATTCCAACAACTGGTATCAAAGCCATGGTAATTGATTTACTTGCATGAAATTTGGACTTTAAAACGATTGTTTGTTATTTGGATGGTTTCATGTTGTATTGAGTGTTATATGATGATTGATTGATGTTTGTGAATTTTCGTGAAAAATAATTAATATTTTGTTTCTATAATTATTTTTATTGGATAGTATGGAAAAAATTAAGCAAGTTACTTTTTTACAGAACTCAATTTCGATTTAATTTGAATTAGTTATGATTTTTTGAAGATTCAAAAAAAAGATAAGGGGGCTGTGCACACTCACGCGCGCGCGGATTCAGACAAGCAACACCGAGCTTGCTGTCTGAATCCTTCATGCGCACGCGGATCACGTGTCTGAAGCCTCACCTATGCGCGTGCATAGGCTGCAACCTCCCCTATTCTACCGAGGTTTCTCGGCCTGTCTCTCAGGGCTGCGCGCGCGGACAGTATGCTTGGCATACTGTCCGTACAGCTCCCAAAATTTTCGTTTTTCTTCGTTTTTTCATGCTTTTTCATGGAATTAACTTCCGATTTTTTGTGTAGTTTTGTATTTATAGATTTACTATTCCTAATTCAATTCTAATTATCATAATGAATTAATTTAATATTTTTTTTAATTTAATTCATGATATTAGTGTAATTTGAATTTGAAATTAGTAAATATCTATCCTTTTACTTAATTATTTATCTTATTTTTAAATTTGATTATATCTTATCTTATTTTTAAATCTAAGGTCAGATATTAAATTTTTTAAATTAATTTTTTTAAAAAATATTTTGACCTTATTTAAATTTAAAATAAGATAACTATAATCATGTAATTTTAAATAGATGTAAATATTTTGCTAACTTTTAAATTTTGTTATTTTATTTATTTAAATTAAATTTAAAATCTGAAAAAAATATTTAATTTATCTTTTCTATTTTTTATTTAATTTTTATTTATAAAATAACATTTAATTTTTAAAAGTAGTTAGCAAATTTTGAAATGATATTTAGGTTAGTTGAAACTTAATTTTTCAAAATTATAGGTTTAATTTTAAATATTTTTTTTAAAATAATTTCGAAATTTAAAATTTTTTTTATTTTATTTTCAAAATAAATAAATAAATTTTTTTTTTGAAAATTAAATTTTTTTATTTAATTATTTATTTTTTGAAATTTATTTATTTAAAATTAAATAAATCCTACTTCCAACTATCCAGCTAACCTTGTTGCAGGAGTATGTGGTTTTAGCTTGTGTGTAAGTTTTCAAAACCTATTATTACTTGATTGCAAATAGCCATGGTTAACTTGTTTATTGATCCAATGATCTGATTTTAACTCATGGCTCCCTTGGTCAAGTTAATAATTTGTAAAAGGTAAATTTTACAATCTTCTTTCATCTGTGTATGACCTAGCAACATGATAGGATCCATCTAAGTGTGTACATGTGTGAGCCTATGTGTTTATTTTATTATATAGATGCATATAGGTTGTTGCTAAATAAAATGTCACACCATGATAAATTTTATTTAGGTCCATTTAGTTTTGGACCTATTCAATTAATAACAGTTATTTATTTTAAGGTTAAATTCCTCTCTTTTGGGCCTTCTGTGAGAGTTGGGAGCCATAGAAGTGGGTACGACATACTGAACCCAGCACCCCCTCACATGAACTACCCCAATTGTGAAGGCCTATTTGCCTGATTTGAATAACTGTACTAGGTTAATTATATTAGTTTGACCTAATAAAATTGAATTAGCAACATAATTAAATTTTAAAATATATGATTTTTTTTTTCATTTTAATATTTTAAAGTTAATTTTAAGAAAAACACTTTTAGTTTTAGATATTATTTCTAGACAAACTATTTGTATTTTTCTTGTATTTAATTAAATATAAAATTTTAACTAACTAGACTCTTTCTGGAGCTTATTTAATTAAATATTCCTATTTAAGTTATAAATTAGTTGTATCAACTGATTTTTTTTTCTAACTTAAATTTGAATATTTTATTTAAATTTTAAATTAAGTTGAGCAATCCTAGGCATTAGTTATTAAAGATTCTTAAGATATTTTTTAAGTTAATATCTTTTCGAAAATTAACTTAAAATGGAATATTTTAGATATTTTTTAGGTTAATATCTTTTCGAATATTAACTTAAAATGATATCTGCAAATCAAGTGGTTATAACTTAATTTTTGATATTTAATTAAATCTAAATTTGAAATTATTTAAGTTTTAGATTTTTTTCTATATAACTTAAATTAGATATTTTTCAAATTTTTGTTGAAAAGATACTTAGTCAAATAAAATATTTTCTAGATAGTTATTTCTAGACTACTTATTATTTCTAATATTTAAATAGGAAAATTTTATACTTTGTGAAATTAATTATTTAAATAATTAATTTTGGTACAATTTTATTTAAGTATATTTTTCCTAGTATTAAACTAGAAATTAATAATTAAGCCTTCTCTACACTTAATTATTTATTTCTTGAATTTAATACATTTAATTAACTTGAAAAATTTAAATATCTAAGTTGATTTTCATCATGATACTTAAATATTTATTTTTCATGACACTTAATTAAATAGAAAATTATTTTTAGGTTGAAATTTAATTTTTCAACTTAAATTCAAATAATTTTCAAAATATATATTTTCTTTATTTTATTAATCAATTTTGAAAATTGCATTTTAATTATGCAATATTTTCGAATTTTTTATTTTGAAAAATAGATTGAGTTGTAAATTAATTATTTATTTTAATTAATTCTTGGGCCAACTTAAATCAATGATTTTTTTCATTTAATTGATTAATTTAAAATAAATAAATTTAAAATATATATTAATAGAATTGAATTAATTAGTCAAAAGAAAATCTAGATAGGTGATATTTTTGCTTGAAGTATTTCTTTTCTATTTTTTATTATTTTTCGAAAATTGTATAGTTATTATACTTTATTTTTGAATACAATAAATATATTCTCAAGGAAATTTTTAAGTTGCTAATTAATCTAATTTAATTCAACTTAAACTAATTTCCTTAATATTAATATTTAAGATTATTACTAAGCTGGAAATAATTAATTTTATTTCAATCACCATCTAAGTATAATTTTATAAATATTATATTAAATTCTTATTTTTGAATCTTAATTCTAAATTTCGAATTTAATAAGAATTTATTTATTAGAATAATAAAGAAAATACATTTTAAAAGAATGAGCTTTATTATTATTAAGATATTTGATCTCCATTGTTGGTTTCACATCGCGTTTGTTTTAGTGAGTAATCCTCCCTAATGGAGGAACGTTCATTAGCAATTTCGCACCGTTTAATCTCGAAAGATAAGTAGTTTGTAAGTGTTTTATATGGTATAGATCACCCTAATGGTGGCGACCATATTTGACTTGCAAATTGTGAAACAATGGTAGAAGCTCATAAGATAGAATAGCCTTGACTCTCGCCTAAACGGGACAACGCTGGATTCCAATCTTGATCGAATAAAAGGTTGCTAGAATGTTTAACATTTTAGATGAGCTGACAACTCTATTCAATAGATGGTAGCTTTGACTCTCGCCTAAACGGGACACTGATATCAGTTTATTGAAAAACCTTGGAAATTATTTAGGGTTGAATTTTTTCTTTTAAGTATTTTCTCATATCATTCCTACTTGCTATGTGCTTATAATTTCTGAATTGATTTTGTGTTAAACCATTATTAATTTCTATTTGTTGATTTCTATTATTTTGTAGTATCTTGTATTATCAAAATGAATCCCATGTTATCACTGTTGACTGAAAACAAGCTGAATGGATCTAACTTTAATAAGTGGAATGAGAACATTAATATTGCTCTCATAGGAGAAAGTGCCTTGTTTGTTTTAACTGAGCCGTCACCTGAAGTGCCTGGGGACAATGCTTCCAAAGCTGTGAAAGAAAAGTATGAGCGTTGGTAGAAAGCAAATGACAAAGCTCTATACTTTATGCTTTCTAGCATGGTTGACACCCTCAAAACTCGGTTTTCTAAAACCGAGAAGGCTGCTGAAGTTATGACGAAGTTAAATGAGCTATTCGGTAAGGCATCACTTCAGTCACGCTTTGACGCGACTAAGAAGTACATTAATGCACGGATGGAACCTCATCAAAACGTGCGTGACCATGTTCTCCTAATGTCAAGTTATTTCCAAGAAGCCCAGGATCATGGTGCTGAAATGGACAGTGCTACTCAAGTAAGTCTTATCTTGAATAGCCTGACTCCAGCATTTCTACCATACACATCAAATTATGTCATGAATAAGAAGGAAATTGACTTTCATGAATTAGTCAATGACCTTCAAACTTATGAAAATTTGATTGGAGGACCCAAGAAGAAAGGGAGTAAACCTCACAATCCTGGGAATGGTAATGGGACGATGAAACCTGAAGCAAATGTTGCCTCTGCTTCGAAACCCAAATCGAAGAAGAAGTGGAAGAACACCAAGAAGCGAACAAAAGCCATGAAGAATAAAAAGGCTGCTCCTTCTGGTGATGCTACACTTAAAGGAAAGTGTTTCTACTGCAATGAAAAAGGTCACTGGAAACCTTAGTGTCCTAAACTTCTTGCAAAGAAACAAGGTATTTCTATTTATAAACTTTAAGAGTTTTAGTGAATTATTATCCAATTGGATTTATGATTCTGGACTAACTTTGTTTATTTGTTTTCTTCTTCTTATAGGCCAAGCTACTTGAACTCAGATGAGTTGGATCAGAAAGCTGGACCAAAGGGTGAAATCGTCCAGATGAAGATGAAGCTCTTCAATTTATTTTTGAATTAATTGTTTTAGTTTAAAGACAATTTGGATTTCAAATTTTAGTTAGGGATATTTATCCCTATTTTTCTCATATTGTTGCAATACATTTTTTATTTTATTATTAATAAAGTATTCTTTTATTTTCGAATTCAACCATTGCAATTTATGAGAATGAGCTTCATTTATTTTATCTTCATCAACTATTACCACATTATATTTATATGTTTGTATGTGTGAGTGTTTTTATTATTGATGCAAATTCTATAATATTTACAACTCTTCATAGAGTTATATTAAATAAACACTAGAAACTAATTCTATGTTTATTAATAATTGTTCATTCTAATACAATTATTAAGAATTTGTTTAATAAAAGGATCTTTTGATCTGATAGGGGTGGAGAAAAGTTAAGAAAACTATGCAGTTCAACGATCTTTTATATCTAATGAACTCTGGATAGTATTCAACTCCACATAAACTCTATCACACTTAGAGAATAATGATCTTTACTACCTTTAGGGGTGAATCATAATCTCTATATACTTAGGGGTGGAGGTTATCCATAGTACCCTATATGTATATTCTTAGGGGTGGAGTCTATTCCACAATTCCCTATGTAACACATATTTTCTTTAAACATGGAAGTAATATAATGAATTAGCGATTATCAATATAAATTCTTGATCTTGATTGTATGTTCCATTTCGTTTTACTATTGTAAGTAAAAAGTTTGATACCTATGAAAGTTCTTTGATAAAGTTTCACACTACCTTAATTGAGTGAGAGAATTTTATAGTTCTATACCCATCTTCATCAGTTTGATACTTGTGATAGATACTTAAGAACACTACTGAAAAGTAAATCTAACCATTCACATGGATAGGAATAGCTTATCAGAATTATGAGAATAAGATAGAGAAATCTAGTTCAGTCTATTCGAATGACTTGAACCTAGAATTCTTAATCCTCATAAAATTTTATGGTATCTTAATTTTGATTACTTTATCTCTGGCATGTATTTTTCACTTCAAATACTAGTCTGCTATGTTGATGACTTAGTCTTAACTTAAAGTTTCAGACTAATATAAAAGTCACAACTAGGTAACTCTCCAAACAATAAGAGGTTAAAAGTATTATTTAACAAGACATATGTTATTGAGTGGGAGCTATCTGAGATGTAATCAAATAGGGAACATTAGAAGATATTCAAGAAAGATTTATGAAAGTGATCTATATGTTAGATATTAAGGAACTATGTATCAGTTGTCCTTGTATCTCACCAACTCATTTCGAGATCTTTGAGATGGTGCTTACTTTGGGGGTGGAGGAATTATTCTATAATAATTCAAGCTCTACCAGAGAAGAGTTATAACTTTGTAAATTTCGAAAATACCAGAAAGTTATATTGCTGAAGAAAAGTCTACACTGTATTATCTCAATTCCATATTTTAAAATATGAGAGATATGTCTTCTGTTTATTCAGATGTACATTTAAAATAGTAAAGATTTCAGTATCCCTTGATGAGTAAAGCATATAGTAAAGGATGTTTCATAAGAGAATTTATGAACTAGTTTCCAGAAGTTTGGGTGGATTCAAATATACTACACTTGATCTGAAGATCAAGACATCAGATTGACCTATTTGCACAGTTTGTTTTATATTAGTACAAGTGGGAGTTTGTTGGGTTTTATGCCCTAAATAAAACTCTTTACAATCTGATTAGTTATCAATATAAGAAATTTTGAAGTGATTGATGTTTGCAGGAATTTTACATGCTAATGGTTTAAATATGTTTATTACTTTTACACACAGAATCAGTTAAATCCAGATCATATGTTTATTCACAATTACAGTATCGTCAACACAGTGGAATGTGATTGTGATCATATGAATCAAAAGACTTGGTCCCTGTTTCATCAGTGTTATTGGATTTACACTAATGTGATAATCAACGATGATGTGTACTTACACTTGGAGTAAGTGTTATGTTCTTTCCAGGACATTAGTAAAGTATACTAGTTTCGAATGTATGGAGTATAAATTGGACTGGATGGATATTGCAACTAAGTTAAGATATTACAAACTTACCGTTATATATATCTTTCCAAGTCAATATCAGTAGTTGATCTTAAGATTAAAAGAATCTAAATCCTGATATGCTTAGGCTCAACTCAGGAGTGCTATTCATGTTCTTTGATTTATTAGTTAATCCTACTTTTAGGTCAGGGTGATACGTATATTTTGGGAACATGATAGTATGATTGAGTGGGAGTGCTGAACATAAATAAGGAATCTATAGCTTCTACTGGTGTATAGAAGTCAAGTGATGATTGTTGGAAATTATTTTACCAGGATCTTAGATCTACTCACAAGTATGTTTATTAACATCCTAAATAAGAACTTTCTAAAACGATAAATTAAACTCATATAAAGTTCAAGAAACCTTACATTGGGTGCAGCGGAATTAAATGACTCCTTCCGTTCAGATCTCTAACCCTTGATTCCTTTCTGTAGCAGAGTATTATCAAGATCTGAACCTGGATCTCTTTCTCTGAATCCTTGATGCTGAATCTCCTTTGCTGATGATCTTTCTTCACGATCTTCCTCACTATGATTGAGGTATTGCTTGATGTGTGTGGGCACTACTCTAATCACTAAAGTAATTTCGAAATTCAAAGGAAGAAGGTAGAGAGAGAGTGGCGGCTAGAGAAGAGAGAGTGGAGGCTCAGGTTTTTCTGATTCAGAAAAAGTGTGATTTTCCTGAAGCCTTCACTATCTATTTATAGCATTCCACTAGGGTTAGATTTGAATTATATGGCATTAAAATAATGAAAAAATCAACTTAAAATACCTATAAAGGTGGCCGGCCATGGCTAGGTGGACTGAGCCTTGATTTTTGCAATTTTGCAATTTTAACACCTTTTGTATTTGATTTTCTCAAAAATGCCAATTTCCTAATTCAATCATTTAAATGCCAATTCTAACTATTTAATAACTATAAATAATTATTAAATAATATTGTCATTTATCATATTTATTAATTGAACCATACAAAGTATCATAATTAACAAATATGCCCCTATTAACTCTTTCTTTACAATTTCGCCCTTACTTAGTGAAAATTTCACAAATAGACATAGTCTAATTCGTGAATTATAACTGATTAATCAAAACCAATTACATGAGTCTTACAAACAATATTATCTCAACTAGTGGGGGGACCATGGGTCTATATAACCGAGCTTCCAATAAGTAGATCAAGAATTTAGTACTAAAATTCACTAACTTATTAATTCTTCGTTGAATCCACGCATAGAACTTAGAATTGCACTCTCAGTATATAGAATGCTCTATATGTTCCACCATATAGACACATCATTAGTTATCCATTGTTATAATCCTAATTTGATCAATGATCCTCTATATGAATGATCTACACAGTAAAGGGATTAAATTACCGTAACACCCTACTATGTATTTTATCCTTAAAACACTTGACCCCGTATAAATGATATTTCAGCTTATGTGAAATGAGATCTCCACCATTTATTTTCGTTTGGTCAAGCTCGAAGGAGATCATCCTTTGCTTACTATTTGCCAGATAGAAGCTATAGATTCCATGTTTATGCTAGCGCTCCCACTCAATTGCACTACCGTGTTCCCAAAATGTACGTATCACCCTGACCTAAAAGTAGGCTTAACTAACAAATCAAAGAACACGAATAGCCTTTCAAGATTGAGCCTAATCATAACAGGATTAAGATCATTTGATCTAGGATCAACTTGGCGATATTGACTTGAATAGATTTTACGGTAAGTTTAATTAAATCTAAATCAAAGTTCAATATCGGTCCCTTCCGATGCATACTCCATGCATCCAACCTGAGCTTTACTTTAACTAATGTTCTGGAAAGAACATAGTATTTCTCCAAATACAAGTAAACTCTTGTTGTAGATTATCATATCAGTAAAACCCTGTGTCTGATAAATCTAGGAAACTTTATTCACATAGTCATGTTTACTTTCCAATGTGATGATAGCACAATAAACATGATCAAGTATGTGAAAAGGGTTTAAGATGAATTTATAAATCAATTAGACAAGCAATTGATAAAGTGAACCAAAACATACACAAATGAATGAAAAATACTTCGGTTTCTTTATTGATGTTGAATAAAATAGATTACATTGAAATGGAGTTTTATTTAGGGCATAAAACCTAACAAACTCCCACTTGCACTAATATAAAACTAATTAGTACATATCAATTAATCCTAAATTCTGACGGTGCTTTTCAAAGGCTATCACGGCCAACACTTTGGTAAATGGATCAGCTAGGTTGTCCTCTGTGTCAACTTTCTCAACTAGTACATCCCCTCTTGCCACGTATTCTCTGATAATGTGATACTTCCTTTCAATGTGTTTGCTTCTCTTGTGGCTTCGAGGTTCTTTCTTTGCTATTGCTCCATTGTTATCACGAGTAGTACCGCAGGCTTTTCCATTCCAGAACAACTCCTATCTTTGGTGAAGAACTTTCTTAGCCAGACAAGTTCTTTAGCAGCTTCGGCTGGTGCTATGTATTCAGCTTCCATAGTTGAGTCCGATATCGCGGTTTGTTTAGCACTTCTCCAAACCACTGCTCCACCCCCAAGAGTAAACACCATGCCAGATGTTGATTTAAAGCACCACCCTTGTAGACTAACACAAGATTCCTTGTACTCTTTAAGTATTTCAAAATATACTTAACTGCATTCCAATGTTCTTGTCCTGGATTAGACTGATACCTGCTCACGATTCCAACAAACATACCGTATGTCGTGCCTAGTGCATAACATTGATACATTAGACTTCCAAGCTGAGAGGCATAGGGAATTCTTGCCATGTCCTCATCTGCGAGGATCGGGTATGATCGTGCCTTAGATAGACGAATACCATATCTAGAACGCATGTTTGCCCCATTGGTGTTGTTCATGGAGAATCTCTCTAAGACTTTGTCTATGTAGGTTGTTTGAGAGAGAGCAAGAGATCTGTTCTTCCGGTTTCTGATAATCTGAATACCAAGAACATAGGCTGCTTCACCCAAATCTTTCATATCGAATTGAGTGTTGAGCCATTCCTTAATGTGAGTCATTTTCTTGACATTGTTTCCAATGATCAAAATGTCATCAACATAAAGGACAAGGAATACTACTATTTGGTCTTCCTTGAGTTGGTAAGCACAAGGTTCATCTTCATTCTAAAGAAAGCCGTAGGTCTTGATGATTTCATCAAACCTCTTGTTCCATGAGCGAGAAGCTTGCTTAAGTCCATAGATAGACCTGTTTAACTTGCAAACTTTCTTTTCACACCGCCAGAAGAACATAACCTTCGGTTGCTCCATATAGATGGTTTCTTCAAGTACCCCATTAAGGAAGGCAATCTTGACATCCATTTGCCGTATTTCATAATCCAAAGCAAAGAAATGCATGGAGAGAAGAATTCGGATGGATTTGAGCATGGCAACAGGACTAAAAGTTTCCTCATAGTCCACGCCTTCTCTTTGGGTATAACCCTTGGCTACAAGTCTAGCTTTAAAAGTTTCGACTTCGCCTCCAGCTCCTCTTTTCTTCTTGTAAACCCACTTGCATCCTATCGGATGATAGTCGTCAGGTGCGTCTACATATTCCCGTACTTTGTTCTTTTTCATGGAATCCATTTCGAATCCATGCCACTCGACCATCGTTTCCGTTGCGGACTAGCCATTGCCTGTTTATAGGTTAATGGATCGTCATCAATACCGTCACCTACGACCCTATTGATTTCACCATCTAAGCCATAACGAGCAGGTTTTGTTGAAACCCTCCCACTACGACGAGGTACGGTTGTCTTCTGAACAGAAACTTTAGTAGTAGATTTCTCAGTTTGTTCAACTGAGGGAGTGGGATTGTCCTCTTCACGTGTGGAAGAGAACGGAACATTGGAAGGACTTATATCTGAAAGCATTTCCTCCAACACTACTTTAATTTGTGATTTGAAATTCTTAATATAGTCATCTTCAAGGAAAGTGGCATTTGTAGAAACAAACACTTTATCATCCTTGCGACTATAAAATAGTCCACCCCTAGTCTCTTTAGAATTACCGACAAACATGCAAACTTCAGTACATGACTCAAGTTTGCCGTCTTTCTTTCTTAAGACATGAGCAGTGGCACCCCTCGTATTACGTAATGGCGTAAACTAGGTGTACAACCATTCCAAAGTTCTAAAGGTGTCTTAGTGGATTGATTTAGATGGAACAACATTTAAAATGTCACGGTTGCCATCTGAATTGCATATCCCGAAGGACGTAGGTAGAGTTGAAAAACTAAGCATAGACCTAACCATTTCCAAAAGCGTGCGATTCCGTCTTTCTGCAACTCCATTTTTCTGTGGAGTGCTAGGGGCGGTTAATTGGGATTCAATTCCAAGTTCAATTAAATGATCTTTGAACTCGCATATCCATATATTCTCCACCCACTATCGATTCGCAAGATCTTTAATGATTTACCTAATTGGTTTTTGGGCCAAAGCATGAAATTCTTGAAACTTTGCAATTGTTTCAGATTTCTTATGCATAAGGTAAATATGTCCATATCTAGAGTAATCGTCAATGAAAGTGACAAAGTACTCATAACCACCTCGGGCTTTGACATTCAAAGGTCCGCGTACATCGGAATGCACTAACCACAGAGGGATTTTGGCACGCTCTCCCTTTGCGAGAGAAAGAACGTTTAGTCATTTTTCCTTCCAGGGCGGGACTCGCAACCGGCAATTCACCTAAGACGACATTTTTCAATGGACCGTCTTTGGTTAGCCTATTGAGTCTATCAAAGCCTATATGACCTAAACGTAAATGCCATAGATATGTTTCATTATCATCATCGATCTTTTGCTTTTTGTGGTTTCTAGGTTTAGCTACTTTAAAAAGTTCGTTATGTAGGGCAAATGGTGTTTCTGGTCTAAGAACATAAAGTCCTTGTTCCATGGATGCAACACAAATCCGAATGTCATTTCGAGGAAATGGTAGAACCGTAATCCGAAAAATCTAATTTGTATTGTTGCAATTGTAAGCATGAAACGAAACCAAGTTTCTACTTGAAATTTGGAATGTATAAGACATTGTCTAATTCCAAAATTTCGTTTTGAAACTTGAGTTTGGCTTTTCCTCACTCTAACCGAAACCATTTTGCCATTACCAACTTTAAGTTTCAACTCTCCGGATTTCAAATAATTCCAATTCTCAAGCAATTGCAATGAACAACTTACATGGTTTGTAGACCCAGAATCAAGAATCCAAATGGATTTATCATTCTCTAACACACATGATTCGAAGACTAAAGCATTACTGCTTATTCGTTTGTTAATTGTTGTTCTTGCTAGTTCATTTTGTTGTGAAGTATAACTTGAGGAAGTGGAATCACTTTCTCTTATCTTCTCAACTAAGCTTGAAGTAGTAGGATTTATGGAGTTATGAACTATTTGCTCTTCGTAGTGAACAATTCCCACTTTACCCGCTTTTCGGAATTTAAAGTCCATCATGAGCATATGTGAAGTATTACTCTGACAAGGAGTTTATAACTTCAAGTTCAATTGCTAAGATATTAACTAGGAGTGGAATGAGAAGGGGATTATAGACACTACAACACATCAATAAAATAGAAGTAAGGTTTTGGTTCAAAATTCATACACAAGTTCAGAAAATAACAAGTAATGACATATGTTATAGAAATACTAAATCTAACATAGTTTATTTTCCAAGGTTTCCAACATAATGAAATACAGTGTCCCGGTAGGCGAGAGTCAAAGATAACATTAGTTGAATAGAGTTGTCAGCTCATCTAAAATTAAACATTTTAGCAACCTTTTATTCGATCAAAATGAGAATCCAACGTTGTCCCGGTAGGTGAGAGTCAAGGTTATTCTCATTTTATGAGCTTCCACCATTGTTTCATGTTCTATGAGTTTATCTCTAAGTAGTCACCGTAGGGGAGAGTCTAAATAGAGACGAAAACTCACAAAACACTTATCAAATGAAATCTTACGGTGTTAAAAGTGTTCAACGAATAACCATCCATAGAGGAACGAAGTCTAGCGTCTCGAGGTTATATTGAATAAGTTTAACTATTGTAAGACCAACAATGGAGATCGAATATCTTTTGATTAAAATCTCATTATTTAAAAAATATATATATGTATTTTGTATAATCATAATATTCGATATTATAATAATGAAAAATTACAAATTAAAGTTGGTTTAATTAAAAAATCAACTTTAATTAATTTTCAATTATTATTTAATTTGAAAAATAAATTCAAATAAATATCGAACAAGTTCCATAATATAATAATGAAAAATCACAAATCAAAGTTGGTTTAAATAAAAAATCAACTTTAATTAATTTTCAATTATTAATTAAATTCGAAAAATCAATTCGAATATTTAAATGGAACAAATTTGAAAATATCTCACTTAAGTTGTTTTAGAAGAATCTAAAAAAAATCAACTTAAATATCTTTCAAATCAGATTTAATTAAATATAAAATTAAGTTGTAACCACTTAATTTGAAGATATTCCATTTTAAGTTAATATTCGAAAAGATATTAACCTAAAAAATATCTAAAGAATCTTAATAACCAATGCCTAAAATTCCTCAACTTAATTTTGAAATTTTAAATTCAAAAGATATTCAGATTTAAGTTGGTTAGTTGTAGATAACTAAATATCAACTTAAATAGGAATATTTAATGAAAAATTTAAATTAAGCTCCAGAAAGAATCTAGATGGTTATTATTCTATATTTAATTAAATACAAGAAAATACATATAGTTTAGCTTCGAATATAAAATTCTTTAAACTATGATTTTCTAAATTAATTTCAAAATACATGAAATTAATTATGTTGCTAATTCAATTTTAATTAGGTTAAACTAGTGTAATTAACCTAGTAGTACCATTCAAATCGCAAATGGGCCTTCGGTGGGGTGGTTTGTGTGAGGGGGTGCTGGGTTCAGTATGTCGTACCCACTTCTATGGCTCCCAACTCTCACACAAGGCCCAAAAGAGAGGAATTTAACCTTAATAAGAACAACTGTTATTAATTGAATAGGCCCAAAAACTAAATGGGCCTAAATAAATTCTATCAAGAACTATGATAATTTATTTTAGTAACATTAACCTATATGCATCTATAATAAAATTAAACACATAGGCTCACACAGGCACACTTTGGATGGGTCCTATCATGTTGCTAGGTCATACACAGATGAAAGAAGATTGTAAATATACCTGTTACAAATTATTATCTTGACCAAGGGAGCCATCAGATCATTAGATCTGGCAAAAGGTAACCATGGCTATTTGCAATCAAGTAATAATAGGTTTTGAAAACTTACAAACAAGTTAAAAACACATACTCCTGCAACAAGGTTAATTGGATAGTTGGATGTAGGATTTATTTAATTTTAAATTAAATATTTAATTTCGAAAATAATAAAAAAAATTCGAAAATTTTTAAAAAATTTTTTTGAAAAATTCGAAAATTAAAAAAAAATTAAATTTAAAATTAAACCTACAATTTTGAAAAATTAGGTTTCAACCAACCTAAATATCATTTCAAAAATTTGCTAACTACTTTTAAATTTTAAATGTTATTTTATAAATAAAAATTAAATAAAAAAATTAGAAAAGATAAATAAATATCTTTTTCAAATTTTAAATGTAATTTAAATAAATAAAATAACAAAATTTAAAAAATTAGCAAAATATCTTACATCTATTTAAAATTACATGATTATAAATATCTTATTTTAAATTTAAATAAGGTCAAAATATCTAAAAAGATTTAAAAAATCTTAAAAGATAAGATATAATTAAAAATATCTTAAAAGATAAGATATTTTAAAAATATCTTAAAAGATTTTATAAATATCTTATAAAATCTTACCTTAAATTTAAAAAAAATAAGATATAATCAAATTTAAAAATAAGATAGATTTTTAAGCAAGAAAATAGATACTAATTCTATTCAAATTCAAATTACACTAATATCTTGAATTAAATTTAAAAAAAATATTAAATTAATTCAAAATGATAATTAGGATTGAATTAGGAATAGTAATAGTATAAATACAAAACTATACAAAAAATTGGAAGTTAATTCCATGAAAAAGCATGAAAAATTGAAGAAAAATAAAAAAATTCGAAACTGTACGGACAGATTTGCGATCGCGATAAAAATATCAAGACAAATTTCCGATTTTTTCAAATCTTCAAAAATTTCTAACTAATTCAAATAAAATCCAAATTAAGTTCTGTAAAAGGCTAACTTGCTTAATTTTTTTCCATACTATCCATTAAAAATAATTTCAGAGATAAAATCGCAATTATTTTTCACGAAAATTTCACAAACATCAATCAATCATCAAATAACACTCAATACAACATGATACCATCCAAAGAACATACAAACAATCGTTTTAAAGTCCAAATTTCTTGCAAGTAAATCAATTACCATGGCTCTGATACCAGTTGTGGGAAATTATTTTACCAGGATCTTAGATCTACTCACAAGTATGTTTATTAACATTCTAAATAAGAACTTTCTAAAACGATAAATTAAACACATATAAAGTTCAAGAAACCTTACATTGGGTCAAGTACCAATTAAATGACTCCTTCCGTTCGGATCTCTAACCCTTGATTCCTTTCTGTAGCAGAGTATTATCAAGATCTGAACCTGGATCTCTTTCTCTGAATCCTTGATGCTGAATCTCCTTTGCTGATGATCTTTCTTCACGATCTTCCTCACTATGATTGAGGTATTGCTTGATGTGTGTGGGCACTACTCTAATCACTAAAGTAATTTCGAAATTCAAAGGAAGAAGGTAGAGAGAGAGTGGCGGCTAGAGAAGAGAGAGTGGAGGCTCAGGTTTTTCTGATTCAGAAAAAGTGTGATTTTCCTGAAGCCTTCACTATCTATTTATAGCATTCCACTAGGGTTAGATTTGAATTATATGGCATTAAAATAATGAAAAAATTAACTTAAAATACCTATAAAGGTGGCCGGCCATGGCTAGGTGGACTGGGCCTTGATTTTTGCAATTTTGCAATTTTAATACCTTTTGTATTTGATTTTCTCAAAAATGCCAATTTCCTAATTCAATCATTTAAATGCCAATTCTAACTATTTAATAACTATAAATAATTATTAAATAATATTGTCATTTATCATATTTATTAATTGAACCATACAAAGTATCATAATTAACAAATATGCCCCTATTAACTCTTTCTTTACAATTTCGCCCTTACTTAGTGAAAATTTCACAAATAGACATAGTCTAATTCGTGAATTATAACTGATTAATCAAAACCAATTACATGAGTCTTACAAACAATATTATCTCAACTAGTGGGGGGACCATGGGTCTATATAACCGAGCTTCCAATAAGTAGATCAAGAATTTAGTACTAAAATTCACTAACTTATTAATTTTTCGTTGAATCCACGCATAGAACTTAGAATTGCACTCTCAGTATATAGAATGCTCTATATGTTCCACCATATAGACACATCATTAGTTATCCATTGTTATAATCCTAATTTGATCAATGATCCTCTATATGAATGATCTACACAGTAAAGGGATTAAATTACCGTAACACCCTACTATGTATTTTATCCTTAAAACACTTGACCCCGTATAAATGATATTTCAGCTTATGTGAAATGAGATCTCCACCATTTATTTTCGTTTGGTCAAGCTCGAAGGAGATCATCCTTTGCTTACTATTTGCCAGATAGAAGCTATAGATTCCATGTTTATGCTAGCGCTCCCACTCAATTGCACTACCGTGTTCCCAAAATGTACGTATCACCCTGACCTAAAAGTAGGCTTAACTAACAAATCAAAGAACACGAATAGCCTTTCAAGATTGAGCCTAATCATAACAGGATTAAGATCATTTGATCTAGGATCAACTTGGAGATATTGACTTGAATAGATTTTACGGTAAGTTTAATTAAATCTAAATCAAAGTTCAATATCGGTCCCTTCCGATGCATACTCCATGCATCCAACCTGAGCTTTACTTTAACCAATGTTCTGGAAAGAACATAGTATTTCTCCAAATACAAGTAAACTCTTGTTGTAGATTATCATATCGCAAAACCCCGTGTCCGATAAATCTAGGAAACTTTATTCACATAGTCATGTTTACTTTCCAATGTGATGACGAGCCTGATAAACATGATCAAGTATGTGAAAAGGGTTTAAGATGAATTTATAAATCAATTAGACAAGCAATTGATAAAGTGAACCAAAACATACACAAATGAATGAAAAAATACTTCTGTTTCTTTATTGATGTTGAATAAAATAGATTACATTGAAATGGAGTTTTATTTAGGGCATAAAACCTAACAAACTCCCACTTGCACTAATATAAAACTAATTAGTACATATCAATTAATCCTAAATTCTGACGGTGCTTTTCAAAGGCTGCCACGGCCAACACTTTGGTAAATGGATCAGCTAGGTTGTCATCTGTGTCAACTTTCTCAACTAGTACATCCCCTCTTGCCACGTATTCTCTGATAATGTGATACTTCCTTTCAATGTGTTTGCCCATAACTACACCTTGGCCGGCCACTAATTGTGGAGTTTCAAATTGATTTTTTCATTATTTTAATGCCAAATAATTCCTAACCTAAACCTAGTAGTTGCCTATAAATAGAAAGTGATGGCTCAGTCAAATCACATGCTTTCATTAGTTTTCTGACAGAAATTTCTCTCTTCAGAAAAATGAGCCTTCCCTAGTTTCTATACCTGGCCGAAACCCTCTCTTCTTTTCTCTCTTCATAAATTTTGACCCTAGTGAAATAGTGAGTGCCCACACACAGCAAGCAGTAACTCAATCATAGATTGGAAGACTGTGAAGGATCAAACTTGAAGAAGAAGGAGATTCGGGCTCAGATCTTGATTATACTCTGCTACAGAAAGGATACGAGAATTAGAGATCTGAGTGGAAGGAGACATTAATTCCGCTGCATCAATGTAAGGTTTTCTTAACTTTATATGTGTTTAATTTATCGTTTTAGAAAGTTCATATTTAGGGTGTTTAAACAACATACTTGTGAGTAGATCTAAGATCCTGGTAAAATAAATTCCAACACTATATGCATCTATAATAAAATTAAACACATAGGCTCACACAGGCACACTTTGGATGGGTCCTATCGTGTTGCTAGGTCATACACAGATGAAAGAAGATTGTAAATATACCTGTTACAAATTATTAACTTGACCAAGGGAGCCATCAGATCATTAGATCTGGCAAAAAGTAACTATGACTATTTGCAATCAAGTAATAATAGGTTTTGAAAACTTACAAACAAGCTAAAACACATACTCCTGCAACAAGGTTAGTTGGATAGTTGGATGTAGGATTTATTTAATTTTAAATAAATAAATAATTTCGAAAAATAATTTAAATAAAAAAATTTCGAAAATTTTTAAAAAAATTTTGAAAAAATTTCGAAATAAAAAAAATTTAAATTTAAAATTAAACCTACAATTTAGAAAAATTAAGTTTCAACCAACCTAAATATCATTTCAAAATTTGCTAACTACTTTTAAAATTTAAATGTTATTTTATAAATAAAAATTAAAAAAAAATTAAAAAAAAAAAAGATAAATGAATATCTTTTTCAGATTTTAAATGTAATTTAAATAAATAAAATAACAAAATTTAAAAGTTAGCAAAATATCTTACATCTTTTTAAAATTACATGATTATAGTTATCTTATTTTAAATTTAAATAAGTTCAAATTATTTTAAAAAAAAATTAATTTAAAATATTTAAAAGCTGACCTTAAATTCAAAAATAAGATAAGATATAATCAAATTTAAAAATAACATAGATTATTAAGCAAAAAAGATAGATACTAACTATTTTTAAATTCAAATTACACTAATAACATGAATTAAATTTAAAAAATATTAAATTAATTCATTATGATAATTAGAGTTGAATTAGGAATAGTAATAGTATAAATACAGAACTACACAAAAAATCGGAAGTTAATTCCATGAAAAAGCATGAAAAACGAAGAAAAACGAAAAAATTGCAAGCTGTACGGACGGGATGCAGTGCATACCCGTCCGCGCGTGTATGCTAGGTGCTGGGCCGAGTTTGCTCGGCGGAATCATGTCGTGCATGATTTCCGCGCGCGCAGGTGGGTTTCAGCACAACCCCGATTTTTTTGAATCTTCAAAAAATCATAACTAATTCAAATTAAATCGAAATTGAGTTCCGTAAAAAAGTAACTTGCTTAATTTTTTTCCATACTATCCAGTAAAAATAATTCCAGAAACAGATATTCAATTATTTTTCACGAAAATTCATAAACACCAATCAATCATCAAATAACACTCAATACAACATGATACCATCCAAAAAACATCAAACAATCGTTTTAAAGTCCAAATTTCTTGCAAGTAAATAAATTACCATGGCTCTGAGGCTAGTTTTTGGAAATATTTTACCTGGATCTTAGATGTACTCACAAGTATGTTTATTAATACCCTAAATATGAACTTTCTAAAACGAAAAAATAAACACGTATAAAGTTTAAGAAACCTTACATTGGGTGCAGCGGAATTAAATGACTCCTTCCGTTCAGATCTCTAACCCTTGTATCCTTTCTGTAGCAGAGTATTATCAAGATCTGAACCTGAATTTCTTTCTCTGAATCCTTGATGCTGAAACTCCTTTGCTGATGATCTTTCTTCACGATCTTCCTCACTATGATTGAGGTATTGCTTGCTGTGTGTGGGCACTACTCTAATCACTAAGGTAATTTCGAAATATGAAGGAAGAAGAGAGAGAGAGTGTGGCGGCCAAGGTAGAGAGAGAAAGGCTCAGGTTTTCTGATTCAGAAGTGTAATTTTCCTGAAGCCTTCACTACCTATTTATAGCATTCCACTAGGGTTAGGTTTGAATTATTTGGCATTAAAATAATGAAAATATCAGTTTAAAATGCCTACAAAAGTGGTCGGCCATGGCTTGATGGATTTGGGCCTTGCATTTTGCAATTTTGCAATTTTAACACTTTTGTATCTGATTTTCTCAAAAACGCCAATTTTCTAATTCAACCATTTAAATGCCAATTCTAACTATTTAATAACTATAAATAATTATTAAATAATATTGTCATTTATCATATTTATTAATTGAACCATACAAAGTATCATAATTAACAAATATGCCCCTATTAACTCTTTCTTTACAATTTCGCCCTTACTTAGTGAAAATTTCACAAATAGACATAGTCTAATCTGAGAATTATAATTTATTAATCAAAACCAATTACATGAGTCTTAAAAACAATATTATCTCAACTATTGCGGGGACCATGGGTCTATATAACCGAGCTTCCAATAAGTAGATCAAGAATTTAGCACTAAAATTCATTAACTTATTAATTCTTCATTGAATCCACGCATAGAACTTAGAATTGCACTCTCAGTATATAGAATGCTCTATATGTTCCACCATATAGACGCATCATTAGTTATCCATTGTTATAATCCTAATTTGATCAATGATCCTCTATATGAATGATCTACACTGTAAAGGGATTAGATTACCGTAACACCCTACTATGTATTTTATCCTTAAAACACTTGACCCCGTATAAATGATATTTCAGCTTATGTGAAATGAGTACTCCACCAATTATGTTCGTTTGGTCAAGCTCGAAGGAGATCATCCTTTGCTTACTATTCGCCAGATAGAAGCTATAGATTCCATGTTTATTCTAGCGCTCCCACTCAATTGCACTACCGTGTTCCCAAAATGTACGTATCACCCTGACCTAAAAGTAGGCTTAACTAACAAATCAAAGAACACGAATAGCCTTTCAAGATTGAGCCAAATCATAATAGGATTAAGAACATTTGATCTAGGATCAACTTGGGCGATATTGATTTGAATAGATTTTACAGTAAGTTTAATTAAATCTAAGTCAAAGTTCAATATCGGTCCCTTCCGATGCATACTCCATGCATCCAACCTGAGCTTTACTTTAACCATTGTTCTGGAAAGAACATAGCATTTCTCCAAATGCAAGTAAACTCTTGTTGTAGATTATCATATCAGTAAAACCCTGTGTCTGATAAATCTAGGAAACTTTATTCACATAGTCATGTTTACTTTCCAATGTGATGACAACACAATAAACAGGATCAAGTATGTGAAAAGGGTTTAAGATGAATTTATAAATCAAATAGACAAGCAATTGATAAAGTGAACCAAAACATACACAAATGAATGAAAAATACTTCTGTTTCTTTATTGATGTTGAATAAAATAGATTACATTGAAATGGAGTTTTATTTAGGGCATAAAACCTAACAAATAAATGGTGGAGTACTCATTTCACATAAGCTGAAATATCATTTATACGGGGTCAAGTGTTTTAAGGATAAAATACATAGTAGGGTGTAACGGTAATCTAATCCCTTTACAGTGTAGATCATTCATATAGAGGATCATTGATCAAATTATGATTATAACAATGGATAACTAATGGTGTCTCTATATGGTGGAACATATAGAGAATTCTATATTCTGAGAGTGCAATTCTAAGTTCTATGCGTGGATTCAACGAAGAATTAATGAGTTAGTGAATTTAAGTTATAAATTCTTGATCTGCTTATTGGAAGCTCGGTTATATAGACCCATGGTCCCCGCACTAGTTGAGATAATATTGCTTGTAAGACTCATATAATTGGTTTTGATTAATCAATTATAATTCTCAAATTAGACTATGTCTATTTGTGAATTTTTCACTAAGTAACGACGAAATTGTAAAGAAAGAGTTTTAGGGGCATATTTGTTAATTATGATACTTTGTATGGTTCAATTAATAAATATGATAAATGACAATATTATTTAATAATTATTTATAGTTATTAAATAGTTAGAATTGGCATTTAAATGGTTGAATTTGAAAATTAGCATTTTTAAGAAAATCAGATGCAAAAGTGATAAAACTGCAAAATTGCAAAAAGTGAGGCCCAAATCCATACTGCCATGGCCGGCCACTTTTATAGGAATTATCCTCTGATATTTTCATTATTTTAATGCCAAATAATTCAAATCTAACCCTAGTGGAATGCTACAAATAGATAGTGAAGGCTTCAGGAAAATTACACTTCTTATTCAAAAAAACCTGAGCCTTCTCTCTCTATACTTGGCCGCCCACTCTCTCTCTCTCTTCTTCCTTAAGAATTCGAAATACTTAGTGATTAGAGTAGTGCCCACACACAGCAAGTAATACCTCAATCATAGTGAGGAAGATCGTGAAGAAAGACTTTGAGCAAGAAGGAGTTTCAGTACTAAAGAATCAGAGAAAGAGATCCAGGTTCAGATCTTGATAATACTCTGCGACAGAAAGAATACAAGGTTTAGAGATCTGAACGGAAGGAGTCATATTATTCCGCTGCACCCAATGTAAGGTTTACTAAACTTTATATGTGTTTATTTCATCGTTTTAGAAAGTTCATCTTTAGGGTGTTAATCAACATACTTGTGAGTAGATCTAAGATCCTAGTAAAATAATTTCCAATAACTCCATGGTAACATACACTCTAAATATCATTGCTCTTTTGTGTGGAGCAAGTGATATTATGTGGTGACTAGTGGAGTTAGTGAGTGAGTGAGTGAGGGAACAAGGGAGAATGAGAGTGTAGAGAGAGAGAGAGAGGAGAGGGTAAGGACGAGGAGAGAGAGTGAGAGAGTACGGGGAGAGAGAGTGAGGACGGGGAGAGGGAGAGAGGACGAGGAGAGAGAGAGAGAGAGAGAGAGAGAGAGAGAGAGAGAGAGAGAGAGAGAGAGAATGGGGGAGAGACAGAGTGGGAAGCGGGCAGCATGTCACGGGGAGCTCAGCCCGTGCCTTGGTATTGGGAATATTTTACCAGGATCTAGATTTACTAACAAGTATGTTGAATTAACATCCTAAATATGAATTCTCTAAAACAATCAAATAAACACATAAGGGTTTAAGAAAACCTTACATTGGTTGCAGCGGAATAATATGACTCCTTCCGTTCAAGATCTCTAGCCCTTTATTCCTTTCTGTAGTAGAGCATTATCAAGATCTGAACCTGGATCTCTTTCTCTCCTTCGGGTTTGGTTACCACCGTCTTGCTCACTATGATTGTGTACTTGACTTGCTATGTGTGGGCACGTCACTCATCACTAAGGCTTTCGAATATGGTGAAGAACAATGAAGGAGGTGAAATGTCTATAAAAGGAACTTGCTCACCTAGGTTTGGTTGAATAGTCAAGATGACATTAATTGACAAAGTATCAAAAGTGGATGAGATGAGAGCATCATGTTCCTTTTATAGTGTTTCAACTAGGGCTTAGGGTTGAATTATATGGATTAAAAAAGAATAAAATATTGGGCAAAATACTATATGGTCGTACACTTAAAGTGAGCCACTTTCTAGTTACAATTTTGCCACTTTATTTCAACCACTTATTCTTCTTTTCAATAATACCATATTTTTCAATTCAACCTTATAAATGCCAAAACTATTTATTTAATAATTATAATTAATTACTAAATAAAATTGTCATTTATGTAATTTATTAATTAGACCATACAAAGTCTCTTAATTAACAAATTGACCCCAAAACCTCTTTTCTTCACAATTAAGCTCTTGCTTAGTGAAAGTTCTTAAATAAGACATAGTCTAATTTTAGAATTATAAATGATTAATTAAAATTAATTAACTGAGTCTGCAAGCAATATTATCTCAACTAGTGAGGGGACCATGGGCCTATGTAACTGAGCTTTCAATAAGTAGATCTAGAATTTACCAAGTAAATTCCCTAACTTATTAATTCCTCATTGAACCACTATAGAACTTGGAATTGAATGCACTCTCAGTTATATAGAACACTCTATATGTACCACGATATAAATACGTTATGATTATCCATTGTTACAATCCTAATAGTCAAGGATCCTCTATAGATGATCTACACTGAATAGGGATAAATTTACCGTTCTACCCTTCAATGTATTTTATCCTTAAAACACTTAGCTACCTATAAATGATATTTCAGTAAACTAATATAATTACTGAAATGAGATCTCAATCATTATCTCTATTCAGCCAACCTCGAAGGAAATCATCGTTTCACTTCTATGTCTAGATAGAAGCTATAGATTCCATATCTATGATTAGCGCTCCCACTCAATTGTACTATCATGTTCCCAAAATGTACGTATCACTCAGACCAAAAGGTAGGCTTAACTAACAAATCAAAGAACACAAATAACACTCTTGAGATCGAACCTAACCATGCAAGGATTAAGATCCATAGACCTAAGATCAATCATTGATATTGACTTAGAAAGATATAACGGTAAGTTTATGATATCTTATCTAAGATCAATATCGGTCTCTTCCAATGTATACTCCATACATCCGATACTGGTAAACTTTGCCAATGCCTTGGAAAGGATATAACACTTATCCAAGGTCTAAGTATACCTATCGCAGATTATCATGCCAGTCTAAATCCAGTGAACTGACAAATCAGGGAATAAACTTTTGAACATATAATCATGATTATATTCCACTGTGCTGACGACACTATAATCATGAACAAATACATATGCACTGGACTTAATAGAATTTATACATTAAACATAATCATGAAATAAATCATGTGAACCATGCAACATAAAATGCGATTTGTGATCTTTATTAATTAGTAAATCTGATTATATTGAAATGAGTTTTATTTTGGGCACAAAACCCAACACTTGGCCCCTCCTCGTGTTGGCCTTTCCTCTCGCGTGGTGTCCCACCTTGGTAGTTGGCCTCCCATTTTCTTGCCCATATACCTTCAAAGTGTATTGTAGGGGACTTATCTCCGATTAGCTTAAACATTTCCAAAAATATACTTAGTGAATTTCCAAGAACACTAGTATGGCTAGTTTTGGTTTTATAAGGCTAGTATAACTGATTTTGGTTTAGTAAGGTCAGTATGATCTAATAAAAAACATCAGGCATATTGTAGATACTTTCAGCAATGGAGACGAGCACAGATTAGTCCTTTTCTTTACATTAGAGAATTATGAGTGACAATATTTATATAAAATTTCATATTTTATTAAATATTTAATACTGATTAATTTTTTTCCTTTATTTTGTACGTAGGTGTTCTATTTGTAACACCCGTATTTTATAATAATAAATCCGAAATCTAATTTTAATAATTAATATATTAATAATCATATGAATCGGGATCCCGAGTATCAAAATACTAGTTAAAAGTATTTTACTAATATGTACATATATATTTTTTTTTTAAATTTAGCGGACAAGCATCCTCAAAATACAGACTCCAAAATACTAATAAACCGAAACCCTCCAGGTTGCACTGCCGCGATATGTACAATCATGCCGAGTTCCACCTCACCGTTCCTCCATGACTTTGCTTTTCCTTTACCTACACAAGGTAGCAACCGATGAGTCAACGGTACTCGGTAAGATATGCAAGAAATATATAAAAGTAAGCACGTTGCCGGCTTTATGATTAGTACCCTGAGCTTAACAACGAAGCTCACCAAATGATTAAGAACGTTCTTAAGGGTAGTACGACTGCTATACCAAATGCACTAAAGTACCAACTCTGTACTTGTGTTGGTAGAGCCCTAACTGTACTCCCAGAAATTACTAAGTGTTGTACCACGAACACGACGTACCCTGGGTACTCGTGTTGGTAACACCGTAACCGCATTAACATTCAAAACAAGCATATACATTCATATATATATTCTTACGCTATCTTACCTCGTTCCTTACTCAAGTGTGCCGGTCAGCCTGAGTGGAAGTGCAGCTCGACGTTTTACAGGGCCCTAAACCATAATGTTAAAAATCCGGTGAGAGACTCGCTAAAACACTTATCAGGGATTTAAAATAGAAACTAAACTTAACCCTATCGATAAAACGGATGCCAACACCCTAAATTACTTAAAAACGGGAAAAATTAGGGCTCGGGAAAAAGCCCCCCAAGCGGCCGGTTCCCGGCCAAGGTCACCGGGACCAACAGGTCGGCCAGAGTTTGCAACAGGCCCCGAGAACCGAATTCCGTTACAGCTCAGGAACCCAAAAATTCTTCCCCTTAATTCAAAACAACCCCAAATTTCACAAAAACTTCCAGAACACCTGTAAATATCATATTAGATCAATCCCAATCAACAAAACTCAGCAATTCGCACAGATTCTCAAATCACCATTAGAGACCTAACTTAGGTTTTCTAACCTCCAACTTGCATAACTCACAACCTAAGGCTTAAATCCACCTCAAAACAGTAGGAAAAACTAGAATTCAACTTCAGCAAACAAAATCAAACTGAACATACATATACAGCTCTCAATTCAACCCTATAATCACCTAATTCAACCCAAAATTCAACTAAAACCCAAATAAAAAGGTTATGAGGATTTACCTTGATTCAAAGGGTTCCAAATCAGCTAGAGATTGGAGAAAATCAGCAAAGAAAAAAAATCTTCTCCTTGCTGGGTTGAAGATTCGAAAGAGAGAGAGAGAGAAAGAATGAGGAGATGCCTCTTTTCCTCTAAATTTCTTCAAGCTTAAGGCAAGTCTCCAATTTTCCCTTTTCTTTCTTTTTTTTCTTTTTAAAAAACTTATATTCAGCCTAAAGAATAAACTCAAATAAAACAAAATAGAACTTGCCAAAAGACCTAATTGCCCCTTTCACTAATAAAAACAATTAAAACATCACAAGGGTAGAATGGTCATTTACTAAATCCCGAAAAAACCAATACCGCTAAAACCTAACAAAGATACCCCGAATAAATTCTAAATTATAAAATGCGACTCTCTATAGGCCCAACGTCGCTTTCCACAGCTTCCGAACACAATCACAGAAATTGAGAAATTACATAGATAGCATAATAAATATATATGCACTCAAATAAATTCCCATAATCGTAATATTATTGATAATAATAAAATCTCATACATAAACCCTAATTATTTAATAATTCAAAGTATTAATCATATGCGGTCTTTACAATTATCCCCCCGTTAAAAGGATTTCGCCCCCGAAATCTACCTGAATAACTCAGGGTGCTGAGCCCTCATATCGAATTCCAATTCCCAAGTGGCTTCTTCCACTTTACTATTCCTCCAGAGTACCTTAACCAATGATATAGTTTTAGTTCTCAAAACTTTTTCCTTCCTATCCAGAATTTGCACTGGTTGTTCGTCATAAGATAGATCGGGTTGCAACTCTAACATTTCATAACTCAGAACGTGCATTGGATCAGACACATACTTCCTCAGCATGGAAACATGGAACACGTTATGCACTGCTGACAAGGAAGGAGGTAAGGCTAACCGATAAGCAACTTGTCCAACCTTCTCCAGAATTTCAAAAGGTCCAATAAACCTAGGGCTCAATTTACCTTTCTTTCCAAAGCGTCTGATTCCCTTCATCGGGGATACTCGAAGAAAGACATGATCACCAGGTTGGAATGTAACATCCCGTCGCTTAGGATCTGCATAACTTTTCTGCCTGCTTTGAGAAGCAAGCATTCGAACTTTGATCTTGTCTATTGCTTCATTCGTCTTCTGGACTAATTCAGGGCCCAAGTATTTCCGTTCTCCTGTTTCGTCCCAATGAATTGGGGAACGACACTTTCTTCCATAGAGCAGCTCATAGGGAGCCATTCCTATGGTACTTTGATAGCTATTATTATAGGAGAATTCAATCAGAGGCAAATACTTACTCCATGACCCTCCAAAATCCATGACACAAGCTCGTAACAAGTCTTCAAGTATCTGGATAGTTCGTTCAGATTGCCCATCTGTTTGAGGATGAAAGGCTGTGCTGAATTTCAAATTAGTTCCCATAGCCTTTTGTAAACTCACCCAAAACTTTGAGGTAAATTTAGGATCCCTATCTGAAACGATTGACTTCGGTACTCCATGAAGACGGACAATTTCTTTCACATACAAATCAGCATACTGATCCACTGAATAGGTTACCTTAACAGGTAAGAAATGTGCTGACTTTGTAAAACGATCCACCACAACCCAAACTGAGTCGTACATTCCTGTGGTCCTAGGCAAGCCAACCACAAAGTCCATAGCAATGTCTTCCCACTTCCATTCTGGAAGTGTTAATGGTTGAAGTAATCCCGCCGGTCGTTGATGCTCAGCATTGATTTGCTGAGAGGTTAAACATTTAGTGACATAGTCCACTACATCCCTCTTCATCCCATACCACCAGAAATAGGGCTTCAAGTCTTGATACATTTTGGTGGTTCCTGGATGTAATGAGTAAGGGGTAGTATGAGCTTCCTCTAAAATTTCCTTTTTAAGCTCACTGAAATCAGGGACACACACCCGTGCTTTAAACAACAGCATCCCATTGTCAGAAATGGAGAAGTCCTTAGCTTTGCACACTAAGACATCTTCTCGAATTTTTACCAATTCGGGAATCTTCTAACCGGGCCATTCGATTCTTTCCAACAAAATGCGGCGAAGTGTCAGATTAAATAATTTCTCAGTTACCAACTCAATGTTTGCTCTAGTCATTTCCGAGGCTAGCTGAGAGGAAATCATAACCATGTTGGATATCTGATCAGGTCCTTTTCTGCTTAAGGCATCAGCCACAACATTTGCCTTTCCAGGATGATACAGGATTTCACAGTCATAGTCTTTTACCAATTCTAACCACCTTCTCTGTCTCATATTCAAATCCTTCTGAGTGAAGAAATATTTGAGACTCTTGTGGTCAGTATAGATCTCACACCTTTCACCATACAAGTAATGTCGCCAAATTTTCAAGGCGAACACCACCGTCGCAAGTTCTAGGTCGTGAGTTGGGTAACGCCGCTCATAATCTTTCAATTGCCTTGAGAAGCATAAGCTATGACTTTATCTCACATTAACACACGGCTAAACCCTGCCTTGAAGCATCACAATACACCACAAACTTTTCTTGATCGGATGGCAAGGCCGGGACGGGGGTAATCAATCGGCTAGCTTCGGCTCTTGAAAACTCTTTTCACACTTATCGACCATATAAATCACCTTTGATTTTTCCTAGTTAGCTCGGATAACGGCATCGCAATTTTGGAAAATCCTTCCACAAAACGCCGATAATAACCCGTGGCTAAACCGAGAAAACTTCGAATTTCAAGGATGTTGTTTTAGGTCTAGGCCAATTCTTCACCGCTTCAATCTTCCCTGGATCAACCATAATTCGTGTTTTCCAACAATATGCCCCGGAAAAAGACACTTGTGACGACGGGAACTCACACTTTTTGAACTTTGCATAGAGTTTATGATCTCTAAGCCGTTGCGGAACCATTCGAAGATGTTGCTCATGCTCGCACGACCAGAGAGTACACAAGAATATCATCGATAAATACAATTACAAAATTATCGAGGAAATCCTTGAATACCCTATTCATGAGATCCATAAAATTTCTGCGGTGCATTTGTTAACCCAAAAGACATAACCGAATTCATAATGACCATACCGGGTTCGGAAAAGGCATCTTCGGGATATCCTCTTCTCGAATTCTCAATTGATGATATCCGGACCTCGAGTCAATCTTAGAGAATGCGTCTTGCCCGAAGTTGGTCAAACAAATCGTCAATTTTGACGGGAGGATATTTATTCTTAATAGTTAACTTATTCAGCTCCCGATAATCGATACACATCCGAAGAGTTCCATCTTTCTTCTTCACAAATAGTACAGGGGCTCCCCAAGGTGACACACTAGGCCGAGTGAACCCTAGATCCAACATCCCTTGGAGTTGTATCTTTAATTCTTTTAATTCAGCAGGTGCCATTCGGTAGGGTGCCTTTGAAACGAGTTCGCTCCAGAATTAAATCAATGATGAAATCTATCTCCCGCTGAGGTGGTAATCCCGGCAATTCCTCTGGAAACACATCCAGGAATTCCTTAACCACTTTAACTTCTTCTGGTCCAAGTATCACAGGTTTACTGGAATCCACTACCACTGCCAAAAATCCAACACATCCATCTCGTAATAAATCCCTAGCTTTCAACGCTGAGATTCTTGGAACACGAGAACCTTGGACCGAACCAACAAAAACAAAAGGTTCCTCATTCTCCGGTTCAAAAGTCACCATTTTCCGTTTACAATCAATACTAGCAGAGTATTTAGACAAAAAGTCCATACCAAGTATGATATCGAATTCGGCCAGTGGTAACTCCACGAGATCAGCACTCAATTCTCTATCTTCAATTCTAATTATTACTGACCTAATCCACTTTTTTGAAATAATTAATTCTCCATTAGGCAACAGGGTTCCAAACCCCGTCTCGAGAATATCACTAGGTCTATCAAACTGATCAAGAAGTCTTGATGACATATAAGACCGAGTAGCACCCGAATCAAATAAAACAGTATAAGCAAAACCATTGATTAGAAGGCGACACCGCAACTGCGGGAGCGCGGCGGCATGCACGAGTTATAGCAAAGACACGAGCGAGGTACAGGTTTGACCTCGGGCTTCGGTTCCTCTTTCTTCAACTGAGGACAGTCTTTCCTGAGATGTCCCACCGAACCACACTGAAAACAGGCTCTCCGGTTACAAACCCCGGGATGATGCTTCTTGCAACGCGGGCACTCAAGATAAGAATAAGTCTGACGTCCTCCTCTATTCTGGTTTCCTCGAAACCTTTTTCCTTGCCCTGAACTTCCCGAAGATGGAAAAGTTCTTTTCTTCTGTTCAAAGGTAGAACCCCCACTCTCTTTCTCAGGACCCGACATAGGGAGAGTAGTGATACCACCAACACCAGAAGACTCTCGGGTTTCTTGTAAAAATTTAACTGCTCCTTCAGCTCGAAGAGCCTTATCAACCATTTCTGCATAAGTTGTTGTATCACTCGTTGTAATAACCAGGTCATGTCTGATTTTGGCATTCAGCCCAGCCAAATACTTTTCTTTCTTGCTGAAGTCTGTTGGTACAATTCCGGAGGCTAACTTGGCCAAGCGATCAAACTTGGTTGTATATTCAGTTACTGACATACCCTCACCTTGTACCAACTCAACAAATTCCTTCCGCTTTGCACTGCGGACCGCCTCATTGTAATACTTGGCATTGAACAATTCCCAGAACTCCTCCCAGGCCATTCTAGTCACATCTCTGGTGAGGGATACCATTTCCCACCAGATCAAGGCATCCTCTTGAAATTGAAATGTGGCACATGCCACTCTATCATTTCCAGTTACTCCCATAAAATTCAGTATTTTCTCAATAACGGTCAACCACTGCTCAGCCTTTAAAACATCAGGGCCTCCCAGAAATACTGGAGGCGCTTGCTTTCTGAACCTTTCATATAAAGGCTCCATGCGGTTACCAGCAATATTTTGCTCAGCTGGTACCACAGGGGCTGCAGGAGCTAAAGGAGCCGCAACAGGCGATTGCAGGGGAGGTTCAACAGGAGCATCCCGTTGCCTGAGTCGTCGGATCTCTTCTTCTTGTTGCTCAATTCTAGTTTGCATCTCAACAAACCTTTGTTCCCAATCAACAGGGGCCTGAGGTGGATTCTCCTGTCCACCTCTCGGGACTCGACCGCGGCCTCTACCGCGTCCACGGGGGTTTTGGGGATTTCTACCACCCCGACCACCTCCGGTCTCAACCAATTCACCCTGCCTTCTAACGTTTCGCTGGTCGTCCATTATTTAGGACTTAGCCTGCGAACCCACAAGGCACGTAGGTCAGACAGTGGTCAAAATATTTTCAAGACCGCAATTAAGATTTAAAACATCTTATTTAATCATATATACAACACAACATATCTTAAAATAGTTTGCAAAAAGAAATAAAGCTTACGGAACCATGAGTTGAACTCGACACTGGCCTTGATTGTACATATCTTGACGGTCTTCAGTGAACAACCCGGTGGCTCTGATACCAAACTGTAACATCCGTATTTTATAATAATAAATCCGAAATCTAATTTTAATAATTAATATATTAATAATCATATGAATCGGGATCCCGAGTATCAAAATACTAGTTAAAAGTATTTTACTAATATGTACATATATATTTTTTTTTTAAATTTAGCGGACAAGCATCCTCAAAATACAGACTCCAAAATACTAATAAACCGAAACCCTCCAGGTTGCACTGCCGCGATATGTACAATCATGCCGAGTTCCACCTCAAGCTGTTCTCCAAAGCTTTGCTTTTCCTTTACTACACAAGGTAGCAAACCGATGAGTCAACGTACTCGGTAAGATATGCAAGAAATATATAAAAGTAGCACGGCCTTGACTTTATGATTAAGCCGCACGAGCTTAACAACGAAGCTCACCAAATGATTAAGAACGTTCTTAAGGGTAGTACGATTTATACCAAATGCCTTTAAAGTACCAACTACGTACTTGTGTTGGTAGAGCCCTAGCTGTGATCAATTACTAAGTGTTGTACCACGAACACGACGTACCCTGGGTACTCGTGTTGGTAACACCGTAACCGCATTAACATTCAAAACAAGCATATACATTCATATATATATTCTTACGCTATCTTACCTCGTTCCTTACTCAAGTGTGCCGGTCAGCCTGAGTGGAAGTGCAGCTCGACGTTTTACAGGGCCCTAAACCATAATGTTAAAAATCCGGTGAGAGACTCGCTAAAACACTTATCGGGGATTTAAAATAGAAACTAAACTTAACCCTATCGATAAAAGGGATGCCAACACCCTAAATTACTTAAAAATGGGAAAAATTAGGGCTCGGGAAAAAGCCCCAACCGGCAGGCCGGTTCCCAACCGGAAGTCCGGTTCCTGGGACCAAGCCGATCGGCCAGGTTGTAACGGGGCCCAGAACCGAATTCGGTTACGAGCTGGGAACCCAAAAATTCTTCCCCTTAATTCAAAACAACCCCAAATTTCACAAAAACTTCCAGAACACCTGTAAATATCATATTAGATCAATCCCAATCAACAAAACTCAGCAATTCGCACAGATTCTCAAATCACCATTAGAGACCTAACTTAGGTTTTCTAACCTCCAACTTGCATAACTCACAACCTAAGGCTTAAATCCACCTCAAAACAGTAGGAAAAACTAGAATTCAACTTCAGCAAACAAAATCAAACTGAACATACATATACAGCTCTCAATTCAACCCTATAATCACCTAATTCAACCCAAAATTCAACTAAAACCCAAATAAAAAGGTTATGAGGATTTACCTTGATTCAAAGGGTTCCAAATCAGCTAGAGATTGGAGAAAATCAGCAAAGAAAAAAAATCTTCTCCTTGCTGGGTTGAAGATTCGAAAGAGAGAGAGAGAGAAAGAATGAGGAGATGCCTCTTTTCCTCTAAATTTCTTCAAGCTTAAGGTAAGTCTCCAATTTTCCCTTTTCTTTCTTTTTTTTTTTAAAAAAACTTATATTCAGCCTAAAGAATAAACTCAAATAAAACAAAATAGAACTTGCCAAAAGACCTAATTGCCCCTTTCACTATTAAAAACAATTAAAACATCACAAGGGTAGAATGGTCATTTACTAAATCCCGAAAAAACCAATACCGCTAAAACCTAACAAAGATACCCCGAATAAATTCTAAATTATAAAATGCGACTCTCTATAGGCCCAACGTCGCTTTCCACAGCTTCCGAACACAATCACAGAAATTGAGAAATTACATAGATAGCATAATAAATATATATGCACTCAAATAAATTCCCATAATCGTAATATTATTGATAATAATAAAATCTCATACATAAACCCTAATTATTTAATAATTCAAAGTATTAATCATATGCGGTCTTTACACTATTGGTGGGATGGAAGTCACAACTCTTAAGTTTGATATATTCTTTTATGATATTAAGATTTTGTTGTCTAGTCCTCTTGGGTATCTTTACATGCTCTTAGGATAGACAATAAACTTTTTTTAGAAGGAAGAAAACCCTCCACTTTTTGTTTAAGGTAGTTACCTTAGTTATTCTAACCATCGTCGATTTTCCCTTAAAAAAAAGTGTCGAAAATAGGTTCGAAATTTTTTAAACATGTGTGGTAAACAAGAATATTAATAACTCTATTATCGATACTGTAAACTATTTAGATAGAAAAAAAATATTTTGTATATATTTTTAGACATGGAGGTTGAGAAAGATGTTAAAATAAGAAATTAGTGGTAACACGCCTCATATATTAGTATGGTTAAAGAGTTGAAACTATTTAAGATGTAGGGAGGATGTGCTATATTTAACATTGGGTTTCACTTTTTAAGTGAAGGAGAACTATTGGAGAATATTTCATAACAGGAGACTAAAGTTAGGTGAAGAAACTATTCAAGAGAAATAACAGGAAAGAAAATATTAGAGTTGACGAGATGATTTTCTTTCTTAAGCTAACTTGAGAACTTTTTTTTTATTAGAGAACAATATTATGCATAATATGAAACTTCAAATACTTTATTCATTTGGGGTTCATACGTCATATTGAGCACCATGCTCAATATAGATAAGCTAGTAATACAAAAGTTTTTTTAGGGCTTTCATATTTAGAGAACTCTTAAACATACAAACTCACCCTGACCAGGAAACTCAAAAACATAATTTCAGCAAGTGAAATGAAAATGAAAGATAAAAATACTAGTTAACAACCATACCCATGCAAGGATGCATGACCTAGATTGAAACGCTATTCGGAATTCCCATGGCAGTAACTCCTTTTTCACTAGTAGGATGGAGCAAAGTGTACGGAAACTTAATAGGCCCAACTCGGTTCTTCAAATTCACATCATTGTTCCTCCTCATAATGTTGTCCTCAATTTGAATGAGTTTCTTTCCAAACCTTTCAAAAGCTTGCAAGGAATGACCTTCTGACGTCCACTCAGGTGTGTCTCTTTGTCCAAGATAAACTTCATCAGAAGTATGCCTTGACAAGACCTCAATCAGGGAAACTCCAATCAGGGTCTGCAACAACGGAGTAATAGTCTTCAAGAAACCCTTTTCAGGATCAGACTGAAGCTCCTCATATTCAGGAGTTCCCTTCTCAGGCATGAAGCGACGACTTAATGTAGGGCGATTTGGAAGGAACCCTGCATAAGGGTACTGTCCAAAGTTGACTGCCGCATGAAGGGCAGAAGCAATCCATATCATTATGGTGCATGAATCTATTAACTCTTCACGAGTTTGCATTTTATTCCACCAGAGCTCGTCTTTCTTGTCACCATGACCGACCTCTCTAAGTTCCTTCCACCATGCCTGAAGTTCACAATCTTTCTGGACAATGTCATCAGTCTTGTAAAAGTAAGAACAGTACTCTTCAACCCATGATTTAATTGCAGACCAGATCTCTAATCCATCGACAGCATATGGGTAGTCTTCTATCAGTAGGCGAAGCCCATGTGGAGAATTTGGATCCTCAACTGCCACTCCTCTGCATAGAGCCAAAGTGTAGTTGTCAACTAAATAAGAACTTAACAAGAAGATTTTCATTACAGACTTTTTTTTCAATAAACCTTTACACCCAACTTTTTTTTTTTTTTTTGCAATATTATATATTAAAGAGAATTTCATTATCCCTACTTGATCATAAGACATGGGTTCCTTTTCCTTTAAACTTTTATATCAAAAAATCAATGAGATTATATGTATATATAAATTCTTAGGCTTGAAAAGACTTGCCTCTTAAGAAGTTCTGCAGGGAGTGCTTGTTCAGGAAAAATCCAATTCTTATAGACTACTGCTGACATTTCCATAGCATATTTTCCTGGAAAAACTGTTATTTCCAAAATTCCTCCAGCATTAATAAGAGTTTGTCTTGCAAGTGCATTTATATTCATAGTGTCCCGAAAATGAGGTTGCAAGAGTTTATGAATTGGGTGGAGTGCACTTAGTTGTCTGTTTGTTGCTATCACAAATGGCTCAATCACGGCATGAGTATTCAACCTATAAACAAACAAAAATTAAGGCACTAGACCATGTTACAAATTGAAACAAATAATTGGGGCAAACTTTCCTTCAAATCATCATACCAGTGACTAATGAGTTGATGATAGCCTGAGTCATTTACAGCTACATAAGCTTTAGCAAGTTCCCAAATGGCACTTTCAACACCTTCTTTAGATGGGGTGTATACTTTGCTAACTGCACCATATTGGTCACCATTTGGATGTGGTAAGCTTAATTCAATAGCCAACGGCTTCAAAGTGCCATCATCTTTGAGAAACAGGAGTGTCCTACTAGCATAAGTCTTTGTCAAAGTTGAGTTAATCCTCCTCAAGTATGGCATGAATGAATCATGGTGATCCAATATAAATAACTTGTTGTTATTGAGTGCCTATACAACCATAACACATTAATAATTAAACAAAAATGCTCGAGGTAATAATTACTAAATTAGAAAATGAAATCTAGCACAAAAAACAATATGTCACAAAACATTACCTCGAATACACCAAGTCCATCCAAATTACTTTGAATATGGTCTTCAATAATTTTACTAGTTTGGTCACCGTACACTTTAGGGTCTAGCGTACTTTTTGGTGGGAATTCCTGTAATTAAATTGGAGAAAATACTAATTGGAAAAAAATCAATTAAAATAACCTAAATTTTGCAATATTTGCTTTAATCATGTTTATTAATTTTAGTATGTAATCATAAATTACCTCAAGGCGACGAATGACAACAGGGTTAACTCCAGCCACCATTTCTCTTCCAAACTCTTCATCAGTCCTCCACCCAGATTTATTCTCTAAGCCAAATTATTAAGACACCGAAATTAGATGAACCAAATTAACAGTGAAAAGATGCAATCTAATGATTTTTCGAATGGTATAAAAAGTATCATTGTGAACAAGATTGAATGTGACTTATGAATAAATAAAAACCTTTAATCACATGAGGTGGAGGATATTTAAGGAACTGTCCCCTGTCAATTTTAAACATTTCCTGAAGCAACTCAGCTGGAACATTTTTCTCAATATTGTCAACTACTGTTGTTGGTAGCTTAAGTCCTCCTTTATACAGGTCATATACCTCTTCAAAGCTACTAAACTCACCAGGGGTCTCACCAAAATAAGATTCCAAAGCAGGAAAAATGCCTTGAGCTAAAGACTTTAGTCCATAACCAAGAAAGTCAGCCATCTTAACATGACCAAACCGTTCATCTCGTGGAACATAAACATTTAAACTTGTGATAAGACTCATGCTGCTCTCAATGTTAGCATCTGTTAAGAAATAACAGGAAAAAAAAATCACATCTTTAAGAGCAAGAACCAAAATTCAAACTAATTCCCAAATCACCACTCTAGTTTGATACAAGTAACACACATAAATGTCTAACCTGTCTCAGTGGGTGGCCTTCCGGTTCTTCCTCTTCGAGGGTAAGGGAAGTCACTAGATCCTCCAAGGATTTGACGAACATAATCTTGACCCTTATCAGGATTACCCAGATCATTGTAGTAAGCATAGTCATAAACTCTATCCCACTCTTGGCGCTCTCCTTTTCCATTTCCTCTCAAGTTCACTAACTCTTGTTCTCTCAACTCACGCAGTGGTTCGGGTGTTTCACTTGGAAGATATGACTACAAAGATAAAGCCCAAGAACTTAAGATAATAACACAAAACAGTGAATTTATCCTTAAAGAAAAAAAGCTCTGATTTTTCATTACGTACTTTATACAAACAGATGGAGGGCTATCTTAAAAAACAAGAACCAATACCTTGTTTCTGAAGAAAACACGATCGTAGTCATATTTGGTTGCTGGGTAGATCCAAGAGTTACATACAAAGTGGATATCACCTTCATCGGGAACATCTTTGAGTGTAAAGGTCTTAAGAAAGAATTTTTCGGTAGCGTGATTATTTGTGACGATCAAAGCTCCTGGAACTCCAACTGACACGTCCAAATCCAAAGTAACATTGAAAGCATTGTCGCCTGGTGCTAATGAAGGTAAAGATGAGGTAACCTCATTCTCCAAGCAAGCTTCTTTTCCTACTTTCCCTTTTAATCCATTTGCTGTAACACCAAAAATTGTAAATGAAATTATGCTTGTGATGATGGCAAATGTATACAAATACAATGTGGTATTTTTTTAAGGACAGGGATGAATGATAAATGATAGAGTAATGCTAGAGAGACATGTAATACAATTTTTTTTTTTTTTACTATATTCAATTTCTAACATAGATAATTATATATGGAAACCATGTGTTATTTTTAATTCTGTAGTTAAGACTAATTATACATTATTATATGCAAAAGCAGAACTATAATTTGATGAAAATAATGAAATCGAAATACTCTTTAGCTTTCACAAAATCCTAAATTATTTTGTCTACTATTAAGAAATTATATTTTCTTACAACTATCAAATAAATAAATTATTATTGTTGTGACTTACATTCAAAATGTATCATATAATGATATCATTTTAAGTTTTGTGGAAAAAAAAAACCTCACATTAGTGAGTACTATGGCATTTGGATACACCAAGTGGTGTTTGGAAATGACAACAAAAGTTTACATGTTGTATATCAAAATGATAAATAAATCACATGAAACTATCTTTGAGTTCAAATGAAAATTCAAAGTCACCAAATACTATTGATAAGTCACGCAACTCACAAAGTTTAATATTTCATCAACTAATTGGTGGTGCGTACAACAAATAGATTTCAAGTGTAGAAATTTTATCGAATAGAACTTATTAGCAGGCGTTTGGTTGGGAGGAATGAAAATATAGGAATAGGAATGGAAATGGGAATAAGAATAGGAATGGAATGGAATAAAATTTAAAATGCATAAAAAAAATTGATAAAAAAATAATTAAATTTTTTTTCTTGTTACATTGGAATGGTCATTCCTTCCTTTTTAAAATGGAATAGCCATTCCACCAAAATAGTGGAAAGAGCATTCCATTGGAATGCCATTCCAATACTTTAAAATGCAACCAAACAAATGAATGGAATGAAAATTGTTTCCTTTCCATTCCATTCCATTTAATTACCTCCAACCAAACGCCACCTAAGTTATTAACTGTGTATAGCTTTATAAATAGATAAAAGGGAGAAGACAAGATGATTTAGTAACTTGTTCTTTATTAAAAGATAAAAAAGAAGATCTACCGATTTTTATATTGTGTTTCTGTTTTTTTTTTTTTTTTTAATCAAGAATAATAATCTTTTTATTAATCAAACAAGCCATTTACAACCAAATAGGAAATACACCTATAAATTTACATTAAAACTTACAAACTTTTAGCATTTCTAATAACAATTCTCTCAAAATTAGAAAGCTTCATATCTTGAATAAGAGACAATCTAGTTTTGAGATTCTCTTTAATGTTTCTATCTATATACATTGGAGCTATACATTTTCTTTCAAAACCACACAAGTTCCGATTGAGCCATATACCATATATGGCACTAGCTAGTGTAGCATAGTAAATTTCTATTAATAAACTTCTCGGTCTTTTTCCTTGAATCCAATCAAGAAACAATTGAAAATGTATTAGACTCTTTAATTATTTTTTCATTATAGCATAATAGTATTACAATCAACTAATAATTTAATAGCAGTGAGTTCGAACCATGCCTTCTCTTTTTCTCAACCCTCCCTCACCACTGGCTTTACACTCTTTAATTGTTAATTTACTTTTTAACAGTTCAATCGATTCGTACCATATAATAATAAAACTCTATGTACCACTTCTCTCATTTAATATATAATATTATATATAATATATATTTAATTATATAAATATAGGGATATGATTTTGTCCTATTATTGTACTTTCACGGATTGTAATTGGTGATGTACGGCAGCCGTCAGATGAGTGAGTTCTTTGATCTGACGGCTGAGATTGATCTAGGGATAATTAGGGTTAAAAAGTATAAACGTACTCTAACACTCATTTAATGTACCCTGAGACCCATCTAATTAATGTACCACGGAATACATTCCGTGAAAGTATATCACTGGACAAAATCATATCCCTATAAATATATATGTATTTTTTTGAAGCTATATATATAGTTCTTGCAGCAAAGAAACATTCATTTGAAAAAGCAACATTTAAACAATTTGAACAAATAAATACAGGTGTTGATGGTGGGGGTGTGATTTTTGAGTTTTTTTCAAGGAATAATTACATAAGCACCATTTTTTGTAAAATATTTACATTTTTACGTTCAAAATATATTTTTTAACATTTTTACGATTTTCCAAAAAATAACACGAAAACAACATAAAATCAACAAGAAAACAACATAAAAGTAACATCAAAATAACAACAAAAAAAACAACAAAAAATAACATACATATAACAAAAAATTAACAACAAATGAACAAAATTTCAACATAAAAAGACCGTATTTTATGTAAATAAAATCAAAAAAATCGTAAAAATATTTAAAATTCCGTGAAACCGTATTTTTGTTATTTTTGTGCATTTGTGAAATTAACCTTTTTTTCAAATTAAATAACACATGTAGTTTTTGTGATTTTTCAAATTGTGACTGCACTATAAAATCTCAAAACTACATAAATTGCACCATAAAAGTACAACATGGTGAAAGTGGTTTATACTATTGTCAAATAATTCAATAAATAAATATTATAATAAAAATTTTACCGAACAATTTAATGAAAATACGAATACATGGGGACTTTAGTACCAAATCCCACATATATCTTGAGCAACATTTGTTCATATATTATTTTATCTAATTTAATAAATCTGAATCTCATAATAATCTTGCATATATATAGATTTTGATAAATTTAAAAACTATATTCAAAATTTGGTATTTGTAACAATACGGTGCTGCAATTTAAATAGCTTTTTAGAATTCAAAACTGCACACCACAACATTTTCATAATTTCATATTGTGTGATTTAGAAAAATTGCAAATCACAACTATATAAAAATTGGAACAACCCAAATTCTAAATTTAAAAAAAAAAATAAAAAATAATATATAAAATAGAACAACAAATAATGAGGGGTCATAGCCAACCTCATTAAGTCCTAATTATATGTAAATAGTGTACGTGTGCAAAATTAATATACATAGTAAGCGGTATATAGATATAGATAAAGTAGTATGTTTTTTTTTATTGAAGCGTTTATATATTACATTACATAACTTGGAACTCGAACTTAGAACCTCCAACACGCATGCACCTTTCTATAGCCACTTGAGCAGTAACTACTTACAATTAAATATTCGAGAAAAAAAATAAAAAAGATATCATCTTTGCTACTAATTAATCATGACATTAATAAAGATGAGTAATATTATGTAATTGTACTATACCAAACGGCAATATATTATATAAATTAATATATATACACGTCATATATATATATATATGATTAAGAACTCGTTTAGAACGTCGTATCAAGTCGTATTGTATTGTATTATATTATATTGAATTTGATTATATATCATATTTTTATATAATACTATGTTAAACTTTAATTTATACTAAAATATTATATATTTAGGTGTCCATAAAAATTAATACTACATATAGTTTTACATAAAAATATTGCATAAAATATAATTTAATATAATACAATACAATACGACCTAATACGTCGTTTCAAACGAGCCCTAAATTGCTAGCTATATTGTCTGTAATTGCGTTCTTTCTTGATTTTTTTTCTTTTTTTTTTGAAAAAGCGTTCTTTCTTGATTTCAAACTCAAAAAAATTATATTTATTAGAAAAAAAGAACAATAGTAACATTTAATATAACAATATAGTATATACATACTAGGTGATTATTACGTGTCAAGCCACGTAGTGTTATTTTTATTTAATATTTTAGTTTTTTTTATTTTAATTAATAATTAAAATAGTATAATTATTTGAACAATTTGTTTTATAAAAATAAAATATGTGTCAGTATATTTAGTAAGTAAAACATAGTTGTGTTATAATAATGTATGTTATTAATAGTAAAATGTACATTAATCTTCTAATTGAAAAAAGTTCTATTATCTCATTTCATATCTAATAATAGCTACACAACTATATATTTATAGACTTTCACATTCTTTGCAAATTACTAATAAGCACCAATAATATTTTCATATTCTAATATTTTTCAACCTTCTCCTCTTGGTGGTAAAATTAAAAATAAAACTAAAAATAAGCACAAACATATAAGGTAAATACTAATTACAGCCCATTTCATCTTTTTATTTTAATTATTTTTTTAAGCCCAAGCCCAAAAATCTCTAAGCCAACACAATCAATCTTCTTTTATATTATCTTTTCTAGATATTTTATCTATATTTTTTTAAAAAAAAAATAAATAAAAAAATTATTAATATTCTCCCAAGATAGGTTTGTTAGAGAGATATGTGGCTAAGATGATTTTTTTAATTTAAAAAAAAGATTATTAATATTTAAAAGATTGTTTAATTTTTTGGGTTAATTATTGATCAAACCTAATCGTTAAATTTAACAGAATATTCTTTTATTTTTAAGTATATTCTGTTAAACCAAGAAATGTCGTTAGATAGGCACTTTTAATATATAAAGATATAAGTGTAAATACCTGCAGGGTCGGCATGGACAGCAGAAAGGAGCTGAAGAGAAACTTCTTTGGGTGAGAAATGAGAGACAGTACGGTCAAGTGCGGAGTGGTCTATAACGTTGTTCTTCGTCAACACCACCGTCCCTATGAATTTCTTCCCACCATGACCGTTGTTCATCAGTGTGTCCATGATTTTGTTCAACACCATTATGTGTATTATAAAATTAATCAACTTTTCAAGGATCGATGAGTATGCAAATAATTTTGAAATGAGAACTTGTGTTGAATAATATTATTGGGATTGAGTATTGGATGTATTTATAGGGAAGCTGGTGACCATATCACCCTTGTTGTTGTACTACTGGCAAAATGCCATTTTTCTTACTCTCTATTGTATTTTAAAATGAGATAAAGCATTTAAATAAAATAATTCTATTAAAACATTAAATAAGAGAGTGAAAAAAGAGGGGCAATAAAGTAGCCATTCTCCTAAGATAATTTTGGTGAAATCAATTGCAGTAAAATTGAATTTATGTCACATTTTTTTGGCCTAGTGGTGGCCGTGCTTGATTTGTAATTTTGGGTAGAGGGTTCGAAATCAGACCAAAATTGATTTTTATTTTATTTTTTTCTATTTTATGAATAAGCTTCATATATCGAAAACAAACAAAATAAGTTCAAACAGTAGCCACAAAAGGGACTACTTCCCTTAAAACAACCCTCGAGCCACAACGATTGACTCTAATTAGACATGTAGTGTGGTCCCGTAGGAAATTTAGCTTTGATACATAGGAATTAATTGTAATTCCAGATTCAAGATCACACTTAAACAAATAAAAATTAAATCAAAACAAACAAATCAAGAACAAAAAAAACCAGAAAAATATAACACAGATGAATCTAATGGCTGAACTTTAGTAGTTCTATCTGGCCATTCAATGAGATCATTTAGCACTCTAAGCAGCTTCTGTTGTGCTAGTAATGACCTGATCTTCCTTCTCCAAATTTTATAGTCTCCAGATCCATCAAACCTGTCAATATCAACTTTTATATTGCTCATGTTAGTAAATTCAGAAAAGAAAATAACTTTTTGTGAAGGAAAAGAATCACAGTTTGAACATTCAAACTCTTTCTTAATCAAGATTCTCCTTCAAGGACCAACTTCCTTCAATCTTGATCACCTTCTTCTCCCTTCTTGTGAATCTTTCTTGCTGTTGAAACCAGCTCTGATACCACTGTAGGAAATTGTTACAGTTTTATCCCTACACAACTCACACACACAGGTTATTATTCAAGGTCAATTTTGACCTTTCTTATCTGAATTAATTTGTACATATATGACACGTATTCTCTTACTTTGTTTCTCTTATAATTGACTTTACTAATATTTTCCTTTGTCTGAACAGAGCTTCGAAGGACAAATAGAAATTAGGGCAAAATCAATGCAAAAGTGAAGAAGAAAAATAAAGAGGGAAACTAGTTCTGATCATGAACTGGTTTCAAAAAAAATTGTGCAACAACAAACAATACACAACTAAAAAGATTAAGGTGAGAGAGAGAGCAAACACAGTGAGAATTTTACAAGGTTCACCCCTGAAATTGGGGCTACGTCCTTGGTGAGCTGCCTCAGAGAAGATTAGCCATAATCCACTATCAAGATCGATGATTACATCAAGTTTCAGAGCTCCAAGACACATGAATCGTCTGGTAGCTCATTCTTCAACTCAGGTATGTACAAATCTCTCGAAACTCTCTTCTTTTCTTCTCTCTCAGGATTAAATAGATCTTCTTTTTCTCTCTTTCTCTCTCTAACTATATCTCTATTCTTCTTTGAATACGAGGTAAGCTAGTACTGGATATGGGTCATTCTCTCCATCTCTTTCTGGTTTCTGAGAAGTGTTTTTGAAGCTGTAAGTATTTCTGAGTTTAGATCCATCTATTTATAGTTGCTGTAGCTGAGTAGGTTAGTTAGGATTAACTAACTAATTCTTGATCTTGGCGTCTAACCGTTAGATTTGTTAGGATTGTGGTAACTAACTGTTTTTGATTTTATTAACTGTTACAGGTTGACTTATATGGGGAATTAACCCAACATCTTGATTTTTACAAGGTTTGGTAGAAGAAAGCCACCTACGTCCTTGGTCTTTAAAGCTACAAACCTAGCTTTGAGTTCCACTATTAAGACAAGTTAACGGGCTTGATTAACCCTTACACATAGGAATTTTTCACCAAGGTGTTTCCAAATCTCTTACAATAGTTTTGTACTGTCGAGGACTATCAACCTCAAACACAAATTGTTGTAGTGCTAATCTCACTCTAAACGAGTTGTTTACAATACCGGTGCCAATCTCACATCAACACAATATAGAAATGTGTTTATGATTACAAACAAATTCACTCTAGAAAGTAATTAGCAAGCATACTTACAAGATGTAAATACAAATTTTGGCTTAAGTGTGTGAAAAGTATTTTGTTAGATTTTAAACTTGTGAGCTCCTTAAACCACTTGAAAGTGTTTGGTATAGGTAATAAATGTTCTACTAACTCTTAATTTTGAGAGAAAATAAGATTTATATAGTGTAGGAGAGAAAACTGGCATTTTTTAGCCATTGGACACAAAAATCGAGATATGCCCCTGGGAATACGGTTCACTATTCTCCAAATAGTAAACTGGTTTCTAGGAGATATGGTTCAGCATTTGGAAAATGGTTAATTGAAAATTAATAGAGATAAAATGTAACGCCCTAAATAATTAGGCACGCTACCCAAAATACTTATGAAGCCCTAATCCCCTAACCGGGATTACTAATTAAAATAGCGCAGAATTTAAACTTTTATATTAAACAGACTGAAAATAAACTTGTAATATATTTAAACTTTTCAAAATAGTTGGGATCCCAAAAACATTTACAAACTTATTACAAGTTCTTTCTTACTAGCCGACCTAAGCTTTCGCAGAAAATGTAATACAAAAGTCAACACTGTTAGACCCATAACCCGCTTGGTCTGAAGTGGCATGAACATGTACATTCTTCGCCCTGCTCCTGAAACTCATGGCTGATCAGCTAATGCCTTACCCTTTCCTGCACAGTAGAGCACCCGTGAGCCAAGCCCAGCAAGACAGTATAAATCATAACAAATATATTATGCTCATTTCACATATGTCTGTATAGCACAGACCTGATCATTATTTCATCATGCCCATTTATGTCTACGTGGCGTAGACCTATGTGTTGCGCTCACACATCTAATTAAATCTACGTGACGTAGACCCACGTGTTACTCTCACACGTCTAAATACATTAAGGCCTTAGAAGCGGTTCATCTCGGTTATGAGTACCGAGTCCAACCTGATTATGCCTTGAGCACATAATCCTTAAATCTCATTTCAATTAGCATGGCATGGCATTTATACACATATATCACTAGGGTAATAACCCTAGGCTATTAGACCGTTCCTATTAGGGTAATAACCCTAATCCCGGTTACTTAACATTCATGCATATCATTCTCAACATAAGCGCCACTGCGCATACTCTACGTGCTAATCACTGTCTTACCTGTTGTCCCGCAATAGTAGAGATTCCAAATCCCCGGGTGCTCCTGACCAGGTGCCGGTAATCCTAGTCACACACAATCCGGGATTCTCACAAATAGGGTTAACCCCTGATTTCACATTCATAAAATAAATTCATGGCATTTCAAATACAGATAATCACATAGAGCTCGAAAAGAGCTTTCCAACGGTATAAAGAACGTCCCAAACGGAGTCCCGAGTCAAAAGTTATGGCCAAAACAAATTTCAAAGATTTCCCGATGAACTCCAACCGAATTCGGATGAACCAACCGGAATTCCGGTTGTCTGCGCAGAACACGAAATTTCTCAATCTTTAAACCCCCAAAACTCACTCAAATCATTCCCAAACATTCCCAAACTTTCCAGAGCATCAATATATGTCATAATAAACATATTCCACAACTTAAACCCAACAATTGCACTAAAAATCAAAAAGTGCCATTAAAGCACCAAGCTTGAGTTCCATGAACTCAAGCTTGCTTTTCACAACCAAAATCACAATTCATCCACTTAGAGCAAAGGCCTAGGAAATATTATAGGGTCTAAAACACATATTTATGCATCAAAATCAAACAATAAATCCCATAATTTCGCATTGTAAAAATCAACTTAAAATTATGTTCAAAACTCCAAAACTTCAAGCTCTAAACTTGAGCTTCAACTCAACCAACTCAATCAATTTTCCACTCGCAAACACTTTCAAAAATCTGAATTCAAGACATGAAAATAACCCTAAAAATTTATCTAGAGCTCAATCAAACACCCAAGCAAGGATTCAAGCATCACACACTCAAATTCAACAAAACTAACTTCAATTCCTTTACACATGCAATCTCAAGAACATTAGCACAAACTTATGCTTTTACAACACTCAAATTCAGAAGTAAAAATCAAGATTAAAGTCATAGGAAACTACCTCAAACTCAAACCAAGAATTCACAACTTCAAAGCTCCAAAACAAGCTAAGAACCAAGCTTTTCTTCAAATTCAACTTTGAAATAATAAGAGGGTTTGGGAGAGAGAGGGGGTCGGCCAAGAGTGAAAGCAAAACCAGAAAATTGCTTTTCATTTCATCAAAAATCAATTTTAATCAAACATAATAATTAGGGGTGAAATAACCAAAATGCCCTCATGACTTATTATTCACACCTACACCCTCACAAGGGTAAATAAGTCATCTCAATACTCAATTAATTTCAAATAAATTTCAGATTATCATTCATCAAATAAAATGCCAAATTATCAATCCAATTTACATTTCGGGCCCGAACCCGGTTCGGCCCGAAATTCCCGGTTGTGACTATACCGCGCTAACCTGTCAGAACACACCTGAAAAGACAACACAGGTATACTATATAATAATATAGTTCCATTAAGCACGTAATCAAATTAATTTCATAATTTTACCCTTCTCGGGTCATAATTACTAAAATGCCCCTGGCTCACCAACGGGGTCTTAACATAATAAAATTCATATAATTTCACATATATTAAATTATATAATAATATAATTTCCTCAATTATACATAATTATCTAGTTAGGGTTTTGCTAATCCATTTCTTAATTCCGGGTATTACAATTACCCCCTCCTTATAGAAATTTCGTCCCGAAATTTACCTGAACAACTCCGGATATTTCTGCTGCATATCCGTCTCGAGTTCCCAAGTTGCCTCTTCTACTTTACTGTTCCCCCACAGTACTTTCACCAGTGCCACTGTCTTGCTTCTCAAGACTTTTTCTCTTCTATCAAGTATTTGCACTGGTTGTTCCTCGTATGACAAGTCCGGCTGAAGTTCCAATGCTTCATAACTCAGAACATGGGACAAGTCTGAGACATATTTCCGAAGCATTGAAACATGAAACACATTATGTACAGCTGCCAGCGCTGGGGGCATAGCCAACCTGTACGCTACTTGCCCTATCCTCTCAAGGATTTCAAAAGGTCCAATGAACCTCGGGCTAAGCTTTCCTTTCTTCCCGAAGCGTTTTATGCCTTTCATCGGAGATATTCGGAGAAATACCATGTCCCCGACTTGAAAATCAATATCTCGATGCTTTGGATCGGCATAACTCTTTTGCCTACTCTGAGCCGCGAGCATTCGCGCTCTAATCTTATCAACTGCCTCACTTGTTTTCTGAACAGCTTCGGGACCCAAGAACTTTCTTTCACCCACTTCATCCCAGTGAATGGGCGATCTACATTTTCTTCCATATAAAAGTTCATAAGGAGCCATCCCGATTGTTGCCTGATAGCTGTTATTATAAGAAAACTCGATCAGGGGAAGGTACTTTACCCATGATCCCTCAAAGTCAAGCACACATGCCCGTAGCATGTCCTCTAAAATCTGAATGGTCCTCTCGGATTGCCCATCCGTCTGAGGATGAAAAGCTGTGCTGAACTTTAACTGAGTTCCCATAGCTCG